>NC_091021.1:32825000-33520000 GCF_041296385.1 Aphelocoma coerulescens | reverse complement strand
TCAGGAAACTAAGTAAAAGCTCGGTACAAACCACAGGCATCAGACCTTTGGAAGGACTCTGTTTCAAACAACAGCTTTGAAGTAATTTGTGTTCAAGACAGAATAGCTGGCTGTGTTAATAAAACAAAGTTCCTTGCAATTAGTATGCCCACAGGAAAATGCAGGTCCCCATGCTTATCAGCTGCAAATAAAAATACTTTCCACTGAGACTCAATTCTAGTCATAAGCTAAAAATAACTGGGTACAGTCAGAATTTGAATGCAAACATACACATTGCACAGGTCTGGAAGAACTGGCTTCTCCAGAACTCCACAAGCAAGTCACAGCCTCAGCTGCTCCCAAGTGCAAAACTACCTCAGCCCTTTGGTCTACCCGAGTCTCTTAAACACCCCAGCTCCATAAATACTTGAAGAATTAAGTGATGCTCACAAGAAGCTCACAGCATTCCCTCATGGGATTCTACTAATGCAAACAATGCATGCTTACTAAAGCCACAAACCCACAGCCGGGGGGAAGGAAGCAGTCTGGTGTTTGGAACTGCAGCTACAGCTTAAAGAAGCCCAGTAAGACAGAGACGTTTGAGCCTGCACTTCGAAGCTCACAACAGTTCTGTGCTTCACATGACATCTACTAAATTTCTCACTTCAAAAAACACCCCCAAATTGCCATTAAGAACAGCTCAGCAGAGGAAAGCAGCAGGTACAGGGAGTCAGTGCTGGGCCATCTGAAGCCTGGAGATCACCACCACTAATCTGAAACAAATGTTTCACTCCAGGACCAACAAAGCCCAACGCATAGATCTGAAAGCCACAGGAGCTCCCAACTCCACTACAGCAGCACATCTGGGCCCTAAGTTCAGACTTATTGTAGTAAGTACTATCTTAAAAGACAGTAAACTTCTAGGTATTTGGTGTTCTAGGTGTATGCTTTCTTCAGGAAAGAAGCCATTTGACAAGAAAAAGTATTTTACCACAGTCTGAGATCCCACAAGCTGTACCAAACTGTTAACAGAGAACTGCCTTCATAAACACAGCAATTTTACGTACAGCCTTATGAACACTGTCACTGAAACAACACTGAGGTACCTGAACCAATCAGGGTGCATGAAATTGCACTGACAGATTTCCATCTCTCTCTCGGTTCTGAAAAGCATTTAAAAGCAGGATTCTATCCTGCACCTGCAAAAGGTACATGGACACCCCAGCCAAAAGGATGAAACTAAAAGTCTCAAAACCAAGTTTGTCTTCTGAAGTTCTCCCCACTCCTATCCCTCTCTTTCACTGAAGATACAGTACATGAAGTCAGTGAGACTTAATTTCAGCTGAAAGCTCTCACTACATACTATGTTCCCATCCTTACATGAATAACTCTTGAATTTCAAAATGAGAAAGGAGTATGACTTACCATCTAGTAGTTCTAGAGTAACTGAGGGATCTACATACTCCCACCAGTGTTTTCCATCAGTGGATACTGGAATCTCCCAGTTGGACCACTTGCAGGCCAAGTGAATGCACACACATGCTATCACTGTAGGCTTGTACTGAAGACAGAATGTGGTAAGGTGAAGGCTGTTGCACAAATTTCGTAATGAGGAACCAAAGGAAATCAAACATGTAAAACAGAAAACCCAAACAAATCAACCATTAACATACAGAATGAGACAGCTTCTCAATCAACAGCAGTTAAACATTTTGTTGAATAAATTCATAAGATATCTTAACTGCCCTAAGAAAACAATGGATAGGGCATTTATCTGGTAGAAAAGTTTAATTTGGTTTTGCTATCAAAAGCCTGATTAACAGTAAATAAATGTACCAGTTATTCTACTGTACTTAAGTACTAAAAAGGGCAGTATAATATGGTCAATTAAAATTCTGCACTAAAATGCACAGAGCTGATTGTGCAGTCTCTGAATGAGACAATCAAGATCCCCAGCAGTTCCACAGAAGCCAGGTGAGTTACTTGTGGGCTTTGCTTTCACCAGGCCCGGATTTGTGACATTTGTGACCTTGTCTTCAGCTTCCAGCACCACAAACACATTGGTTCACTTTCACTGCTCTAGCATAACTTCTCTTAACAGCTGTTTAGTACAGAATCTTGCCCATCAAGGAACCACCAGGATTTACTTATTTATTTTGAACAGTTATAATAACCAGAAGATACTGTTTAAAAACAGTATCTACACAAAATGTAATCCTCTTAAATAAAGGTGAAGTAGTTTTGCAAGAGGCAAATTGAAGTAATCCAAAAATCCAGACTAAAGTCTGCTCTCTAATTCTTTCTATTACAGGCTATGTCTATAAAACACCCATCTGAAATCCTAGAACTATAAATTTATCTAAGTACTTAAGTTTTAAAACTATATATTAAGATTAAAGAGCTGTCTCTAAAAGAAATAACATTGTGTGAGTACTAGTCTATCTACAAAGAAAAATCAGCTATTTGAAAATATCTTAGGCCCACTAGAATTTTATAAGTTAAGACTGGATCAATATACTTAAAGTTAAGAGAAAACTGCCATTAACTACAAGTGTAAACTAAAAATAGTTTTGTACTTACCAAGATGCTCGGATTTCTAGGTTAAGTTTATCTCTTTGTAATCTTTAGCTGCTATTCAGGCTACCAGTTTTAGACTTATGCACTCACAATCGAGAAAAAGTCATCAGAAAGCACCACTACACTTCTCATTGTGCATTTAAGCCCTTTGTGCCGTCAGGCCCTTGTCCAATACACCGCACTGCAGGCGGGGAGGTACCACCACTGGAGGTGGCCCAGTCCCCCGCTGCAACAAGGGTAAGACACATCAGGGGGCCCTGCAGTAAAGGAAGCTATAGTGTGCTACAACAGTGCAACAAAGAGGTTCAGGATAACAACCTGTTGGTAGCCATGAAATAGGATGTCTGTGCCAAATCCTTGCTTGCTGTAAGAAAAGAAAAACAGAGAGATTAAAGAGCTGCACTAACTTGTCAGGTTCATTCCAGAATTCAAGCAGTTTTACTTTCCAAAATCACTTCTGTGCATTTCTAAAGAACTGATCTTTAGCTAACTAGCCTTAAAAATAATCTTTTCTGAGACACAGAAGAGGCTGTTACACTCAGCACTGGAGCTGGACCTGTCACTCCCATCAGTGCCCCTCCCTCCCCCTGTACAGCCCACAGGACAGTTCCCCTCTGCTGATGTACCCTTCCACACCTCACAGGTGAGCACTCTCCTCTGGGAAGCGCTGCTTCCCCACCCTCACCTGCAGGGGATCCCTGCCTTAGCCTGGGAGAGCAGCAGGCAGCCAGTCCCAGCCAATTCACAGCACAGCGCTCGTCCTGCCCTTGGTGAGGAGCATGGCAGGACACCCTCCCACCTCCCTGCAAACAGCCACGTCTCTTTCCCAAAGCCCTGTAACACAGCAAGCCCCCATGCTACATGGGAAAAAGTTCAAAGTTTTCTGCTCCTTCTAATTAAGAGCACTGTAGTCATAACATTTTGCTCCACATTTGTTAAACCTATGGCAAAGCTTCGATAGGAAACAGACAAATTCATTTGAGTTAGTCAGAAAAAGAATACCAAAACAAACCACAGGACTGCAACATGCCAGAAATGAAAAACTGACTTAGGCTGTTACAGGCACAGAATGCTGACCCCTGGAGTGACACCCCAATTGTCCTCACTCAGGTAAGAGAACTTACTGTAACATGCATTTAATGGAATAGCTGGGCACAAGGGGTTTAACCGCAGATTGAATGCAGCCTTCATTGAATTCTTACTTTGACACTATCACTTGAAATCAGTGCTACCTGCAGAAAGCGTAGTGTTGAATTTTACGTCAAAGGGAATACTTGTTAAACTTTTGTTTTAATAATACTATTTCTATAAAGTTTGAGAAATACTACAGTGGCTTTTAAAATTTAATTTTTAAAAAGCATATTAAAATGTGATTTAACTCAACTTCTAATGATTGCCAAGGAATAAAATTCAGATTTATCTTTCTCCTACACAGCCAGGCAGTGCCATAATCTGAGAAGAATGTGGAAGTAGCAAAGTACCAAGATCTGTTCCTAAATACGAATTCTACTAATCCATAATAATCAGAAGGTGAACTGGCAATGTATTATACTATAATATTTAGTTTGCACACTGTAATGGTAATTGCATGCCAGAAAACCACGTAGTTCAACCTCTCCCTCCCATCTAAAAAAATGTAAGGTGGAATTAAAAAAAAAAAAAAAAGAAAAAGTGAAATGAGACTGTCATAACAAATAAAAACACACAATGGTTGAGTAAGACTGAAATTGATGTCTTGCTCTTCATTTTTCATCAAAGCAATGCCTAAAGGATCTTCAATGATTTATATACTCTGTAAAGTTACATGTTTCAATTAAGGGAGCGAGACCAAGAAGCATCTCTACTCTCATTGAAATGTCCCTTTTGAACAAGGAAGAAAAGCAGATGCCAGAAAACTTCTATTTAACATCAGCTTGAAAGTTGAGTAAATCAAAACACATACCTGGAAGAAAAGAATCACATCTTGAAACACACACTTTAGCCTCAATCAAAAATTACTGTGTTAAATACCTTACCTATACTACAAGTAGTATGATTCTGTTTCAACTTATTTACAGCTAAATAATAATCATTGCCAAAACCAGCAAGAAATGTCAGCTCACAACTAAAGCCTTTGATAACACAAGGCACAACTGAAAATATCCGTCCCAAACTCTTCTATGTAGGGCAGCTTTGGTTTAGCAGAATCCATCAGTGAAATCAAATCTAATTAATTTTTGTTCCTGTATTTTGGTGGTTTATTTCCATTATAGTAGTGGAAAGTGCATCTCCAAATATAAATCATCTTGAAGCAGAGACTAAAACAAGCCAGCAGAGCTGCTCTTATAACTCACAAGCTGCAGGACCAATGGCTACGACACCAGCCATGAATGACCAGTTTAAGATTTTAGCATTCAGGAGAGATTTAAAACATCCATCCTGTCTCACTGCTGCAGAAGCAGCCATAAGACAGGGATTAGTGAAATAGCAATCAATATTTTGAAACAGGACTTGCTGTCTGACACACCTTCCAAAAGGCTGTCTGCAAGAAAGTGCCAACTGGAAGCCAAAATGCTTTTTATTGGGCATAGCCACACAATTCAACCACTTGCAATTCCAAGATACCTGAGTCTTTTCTTCAACACAGCTTATCTTGGATCTTGGGATGCTCATGAAAACGTGACTGCCAAGTCCCATTAGGAGCTGGTACTGGCTATGCCTGGACCCTGACAACGTGTGAGCATTCCCCAGAAAGAGGAGACTGCAGATAAGCCAGTCAGCATCAGAAGAGAGAAGCTTGCTGAAGTCCTTCCGGCAAAAGCAAAAAGCCCCAGGCTCTGAACAGAGGGATGCTGGTGGGTGCCTGTTGTATCTGGAAAGGGCTGGAGGAGGCCATGGTGTAGGCATTCAGGTCTGAGCAGTCCTGGTGGCTTTACTTTCTTGAAAGTGTTTAAAGCTTGGGAACAGGCCCAGAAAAGCCTGAGGTCAAAGTTCAGAATGGGAAGGCCACCTGTAGCAGTGCTGGAGTGCAGCTGGTGTTTCACATCTTTCCACACCACTAAGATTTAAATTTTCCTCATGAGAATACCCTCTGAAAAAGCTGATGCATTTTCACCTCCTCTTCTGCTGACTTTGTCTTTCTCAGCCTGATTTAAGCAATGGCACCTGTGCACACAGATAGTATGGGATATTTGAAGGATTTGACAGTGCAATTTCCACAAAAGATTAGTAAGGATCATGGGTGTTCAAGATACCTGATAACCTGCAGAGTAGCGAGAACAATCCTAGAAATCCTTGAGATCCCATCTCCCGTTCCAAAAGGTTGTGTTCCAGTACAGAGAAAGGAGTGACTGAAGCCTTCCCAAGATGGAGATGAGGATACAGCTTCCAAGTTTCACCAGAAGCAGGCTGAGAACAGACCAATTTTGCACCAGAGCATAAGAGGACCATGCCATGGTCTTGGCATCAGGGCAGTTTCACTGCTGATCATTCAAAAAGTGTTGAGGGCAGCAAGGTAGTGTGACATCAGAACAGTTTTTGGTATTTTGGTGGGGTTTTTTTCCCCCTTTTCTTTTTTTCCTTCCTTCTCTTCACTCCTGGAGCATTCTTGGACTGGGCACTGAAGCTTGCTGACAGGCCCTCACATATCCACTGCCTTCAGATTCCTTGGACCTGTGGGATCCTAAGGAATGATGGTCCTGTCTCCTCTTCTCAGTCTCTTGACACTGAGGAAGAATGGTGCAGAAAAAATACTAAGCCCACACCATTTTCCTTGTCTGCTATACTGACCAAACTGCAAAGATGGAACAATTTCATTAACCCATAAGCCTCTGAACACCAGAAGGAATAACTAGATATTGTATGCCTGAACATCATGAGTCATTATGTATCCATCCAGTCACCCCTTTCTGCAAGGATCTGTGTTGTCTAATAATACCTTCAAAAAGGTTTTCAATCTTAGAGAAGAATTCATTTTTTCTGTAGTTGTATGTTGAAGCAATTATATTTATTTGCACCAATTCCCACTTACTAGTTCATCTTCAGCTTCCAGCAATTGATTCTGCTGTGCCACTGCCAGACTAGACAGTCTTCTGACAAATGACTTGGCTGAATTTTTTGAGCATCATCAACACAACCTGGGTTTTATTTTTATTTTTTTCATTTTGTTTTTAAAGCAGATAGCTTACAGCTTAATAACAGGTAACAGTGACTGCATAAAACACATTACCCTGGATGCAGGACAGCAAAGTGATGGAGAAAATCAGCCATCCTCTGAGGCACTGCAGTTTAGCCAGCAAAAGGGCCCTTTCTCACTATATGACAATGCAGTGCACAAACCCTAAGCCAAATCCTGAAGTACACTCACAGACCTCAGCTAACTTTGCTGCCTCTTTTTTGATACTGTCAGACATTACATTCCTGCCTTCCTCTTCTCCCCAAACACACAGCTGGAGGTTTTAATCCTAACAGTCTTGGGTAAGTTAATCATCCTAATCAAGAAAGGTATCTCTGCCTTCTGAAATGGTGCTTTTTGTCCAAGACGACGTTACAAGAACTGGATGAAGTAACATTGGATTTCTTTAACTTCTCAGTCAATCCCTTTAGCACTAAAGGTTTAAACACTGAGAAATCTTAGGTATATTTTGAAAGCTTCAGGACTCAGATATCTGAGTGTTGCATCTACTGACACTGAAAACCCACACTGTCCAATAAATAAATGTTCAGGGATAGAGAACTAAACTCCCACCACTGTGTCTTTGAAGATAATCACTGTGCCCACAGGCCCGTATCTTTGTCCTCTCAATACATAAAACCAATGTTCCATGGCAATTATTCTGTCCTTGCTTGACTTGCACCCATGACTTCAGGTGTCATGCCTGATGTTTTAAATGAATTAGTTACTTAGTTTCCTTTTTCTTATTTTAATATAAGGTACTCAAATCTTGTGTTCACAGTCTACACCATTCCTAGGGACACGTGCTCCCAAGGATTCCACTTGCATGCACACACACTAAGGAGCACACCTCCTTCAGTGAGCAGGTTTTCAAACATCAGAGACATTACATGCACTTTGCACCAGTCCTTGAGCTACATGGATTTTCAGCCCTCACTGAAGTCTTCAGATTTCAAGACTTGATATCACTTTAGACTTCTAAGTATTTTTTCAAGTCTGCTGACATTAAATACTAGTTTTAAGATGTCAAATTTAAAAATTCACAGTATCTTCAAAGTATGAATTTTGTCAGTACAAAAAATTAGCACACAAAACACAAAGGGAAAAGCTGAACTGCCTTAGAGTGGTATCTATCCTTGACTAAAGGAAATCCAGTTTGTGTAGCAGTGTGCCTATAGGCTTGAGTGAAACACATTGATGTGGCAATACAACATTGAGGCAATACAACATTGCCCCCACACCTCCCCACAGCCCCAAGCACCAAGCAGAAGTACAGGGCCTCCCCAAGACAATCAAAGGTGCTCACATTCACAGTGAGCAACAGCTAAGAAAACCCAAAGCAAAGCCCTACAGAGATGCTGGTGCAGACTCCTGAGACTTCAGGTGCAACTGGACTCATGCACCAAATCACAACCAAATCTGGGCAGAAAGCAGAGAATCATTACCTTACAGCAAGAATAGCAATAAAACTACTTTATATGCAAATAATTTACAGCACCAGTCCCACTCACTGTCTGAAGACACTACACCAGTAAGCTACAGCAAATAAGAGACACTCTTCCTTGAAAGAACACCATTAATTCCAGCATTACTACAAAACAAATCTAGTTAACAGGATTAGGCTGTACCTAACTTTTACATAATTTATAGAGAGAAGAAAAACCACCAAAAACTTTGAAGCACTTAACTTTGCATTTTTCACTGCAAAATCAGCTAATGACTAAAGACTAACAACCATGGTCTAATAATTTCAAAACAATTATTGCTTAAGAAACACAAAGCAAAAAGCTTATTTTAGATGCTTTTACAACTGATTCCTAACGTTTTTCATCCTACATCTTATAAGAGGGTGTTTTAATCTCTTTTTAAAGCTCCAAAAGAAACCAGTTTAAGAATTAAAGACGTGCCAAAATGCCACAAAAATATAAAGAACAAATCAGGTTTCTAGCCAGTCACATTAATGAGCTGCATACAAGTTACAGGGTATGTTTAACTAAAGGTTTGGGCTTTTATGCTGCCATCCAAAACAAGTAAGCACACACTGCTCCAGAAAAACAATTAGTCACACCTATTTGCATGTGACAGCAGACTTGCTATGCACTCTCTTTATCCCTCAGTCCATTACCTGAAAAGATTGGCTAAGACAAAAAGCTGGCATTAGCCATCAATTGGCAAAACTACTTCAGAGTGAAAATCAGCAACTCAGAATGATACTGTGTATCTGGCCAATCAGTTTGCAACTGCTGACTGCTTCTGCCATTCCAGAATACATGGGAACAGGTATTATTAAATTAAAGCTAACAAGAAACAAAAAAATTATGAAGGACAGAGGACTGGACTCTTTATGAATCTCTAAAGGTTAAGATCAAGGTTTTAATAATTAATTTTAAACACACTCTTTAGATAACATAGTTGGTAAAGATCGTATTAGACAAAGAATATTACTTTAAAATTTTTCTAGAAAGGTAAAAAAGGACTTACAGAAGTGGTTAAAAGTCACTGACCTCTCACTAATTGTGTACATTTCACAACATCTGTGTGTGGATGTTCAATGGTAATCTCAAAACCTGAAGAGTTACAAATACATTTCAGAATTACACATTTGCATCTGTAAAATAAAAACCAAACCCCTTATGTTTCCCCACAGACCTAAAATACTTGCTAAACCTTTGCACCGCAGAATAAGTAACACTATTTAACTGCCTTTTGTTCTTTACCTTTCCATACTTCTGAATGGCAGATGGTAAACCCACTCTGTGATCCATTATTAAAATATTCCTCCAGTAATCTCAAATCCTGTACACACATAACCTGGGAAATTACTTTCTTTTAAAAGTTGAATATATCTGAACAATTTCTAGCGAGTTAATAAGTCAGTAAAAACTGTACTGCAAACACACTGAAATGTGTGTGTGCATGTGTACTTCTACTAATTGATTCCTAGCACTTAAACATGTTGCATGTATGAAAATACAAATTAAGTCAATTTGTAGATCAGTGACTTAAGAAACCTTTCTTGGCTTATGACATTGTTTAAAGAATTAGGTCACTACTGTGAGCTATTTTTTTTAACAATATACCCCAAGTGGTATTTAAGAATATCTGAGCAAGTCACTGTTCTCAGGCCTGCTGGCTGTAATTGTCTCCACAGTATTTTAAAGCCAGAAGAGTTTCTTGACAAAACATTCCACTTCAAATTTTGGAATCATCTGAATCCATTACATGGTTACATACAAATTGTGTTGTTCAGACTCACACCTGCTCAATTATGTAATGTTTTTCTACAGAAAGGCAGAACGGAGAAGAGCATTTGGTACAAAGCTCTTTCCAACTGCTTCACGACACGCAGAGCCAGCCTACTACACCATTTACCTTATGGGAAGAAATGTCAACGTAATTACTACTCCGAGCAAAATCTATTTGGAAGCCTACACATTTCTAACTCAAACTGTCAGAAACATCTCTTTCACAAGTACAGACACACCTTTTTTCTCCACAGTGAACACAGCAGACCTGCTAACACGAAACTAAGTTCACAGGTCAGAAGTTATACATGGAAACAGTTAAATTCTAGTGTACCAATAGCACATCAAAAATCCAGTTACTTGGGTCCCACTACCTCTTCATGGCAAGTTGGCTGCACAGGAGGTATTTAGAAATACATACCTAAAGTCTGAAGCATTATTGTTTCAAGTATAACCAGCTCTTGGGCTTGTTGAAGGTATGCCTGAAACAAACAAGCAGACAGGTGAAGACACAGCAATCAATTGCCTCAGAACTTTATTCACACACTGCCTCCTTGATACCAGCACTGGCAACACAAGACCAGTACCCAAGCCAGTGAGCACTGACAATTCTCAACACTTCACAGTGGGGTTACTATCTTCCACCAATACAAGCATTGCTACAAAATTAAGTTACACCTGCCTGTCATTCACAGGAAGATTAACTTAGTCTGGATCTCACACAACCTATTGCAGCAAAGCATTTTTGGGAAGTCAGGTGGGTGCTATAAGAATTTCAAGATGGAGCAATCTCTTCAAGTTTCCTAACAAATAAGTGAGTCTTTAAGAAATTACATTAAGTAACAGAAAGATTTAAATGGTGTGAAAACAAAGGCTTTTTTCTAGGCTGCAGACAGCACTAACCCAGTAAGACAATGTAACAAATCATTAGATGAAATGTCATCTTTCAAGCCATGCATGTATCTTTGAAACCATAACTTCCACCTACATCACTCTTTGTATCCAGTTGTGGCTCTTGAGGATGAAGACAGGCATTTGCTACTTTAATAACATGTTCAAGTTTCCGTGGCTGTTCTTCCACTTTTGCAGCCAAAAACAATGCCGTGGGAGACATTATCTGAAGAAGAAAAACATGTGTACTTTTAAACTTTTTACAAGCAGGACTCAAATTTTTATGGAGTCTAAACTAGCATAGAAAAGGTTTAAAAAGTTGGATTTGTGGCTTTTTTTTTCAGTTTTGAAGTCATGGGAAGCAACAAAAATGTAACTAGTCATGTTTTATTTTCTAAACTGATGCAATCCTCTCAGCAGCACAGGGAAAGAGCAGCATAATGTTAAATTACATTTCTGAGTAAAATGTCTGAGGTCAAACTAATTCTAGTTCAACATAAAAAAAAATATTTTGGCCCAGAAGACTTAGTCACAGTAGAACAGGCTGTTTCAAGTTAAATATACTTCGTGAGAAGGTTCATCCAATTTCTTGCCCAGAGCGAGTCACTACACCATCTTTTCAGTAAAACAGCTGATCACAAGTTCTGCTAGCATTTGATTCTCCCAAAGAGCGAGAAACTTCGCAGAGAACTTTAATAAAAACAGCTTGTTATATAAACATAGGCTCTAGAAGTAAAAGAAACTTTATATATACATATATATTCTTAGAAACTTTACTATATGCCCAGCAGTATCTGGAGAACAAAGCATAAGGATTTGTAAAACACCATTTATACCAAATGTTAGTAAAGACTACATATTACATTTAAAGATGAAAATTTATATAAAGCCCTACACATCATAAGGTGGCAGTTCGGTATCACCTAAGAGTTAGCTGTGAATTAGAATTTTGTTGCCTTTTGTCAGCTAGAATGACTGATGTGTGCAGACAGAACACAGCAAACAACAAATCACTGATGAATTAGGTTCTCTTTGCATGCAAAAGCTGCCCATGTTAACCAGGAATTCAAATGGCACTAGAAATCATCTAGACATAATCTGATTAAAATAGTTAAAATTAAGCCAGCATAAAGTACTTACTCAGAGACTGAAATAGCTGCTTGCTGAGTATTTAATTAATGCATGGTGCAAACAGTGCAAGTATTAGATTTCTCTTTCAATACCCAAACAGAACTAAACTAAACAGGAGGCATAGCCCCCTAAAATCAGGTTTGCTTTTTTTTTGTCAGTTAGCAGCCCTTTCTTAGGCCAAAATAAAACACTTGGTATAAAGATTTGCAATATATGCAAAACTGCAACAAACTAATTAGAATTAAACATTTAAGGGATTAAATTTCAAATGTACTGAAGGAGTACTTTTTGCATCCTTAAATCACTTCGAAATGTCTACTTGGATCTTAAGTAAAACTTTAAAGTTGGCAGATTTGAAAACTGACACCCTGGGAAAGCAATACCCTTTGATGAGTAGAAGTGTGCCGTGAGAAATCTAGCAAAAACCTCAATCTAAAAAACCAACTACCTAAAACAAGTCACAGGGAGCAAATTCTTTTACAAGGGAGACAAAATCCCCTGTTTTCTTTTTAAGAATCTTGTAACCTAAGCCTGATGAACAAATGAAATAAAAACCCAAAGTGAAGTGATGCTGAACAAGGCCATATTAGCACGTCATTTAATACTTCTGATGATTCTGTAGAAGTTCCTACACCCACAGCTTGATGTAACAACTGGAAATTCTGGAAGGAATTTCGTTTGCCAGGGACATACTACTTGAAATGTCTCATACTGGGAGATAAAACTTTTAAACAGTAAATGTAATGGAAAGACTTCCTGGAGTTCAGAAAGTGAGAGTATCAACAGCTCTGAAGTGGCAGAAAACGCCGAAGCTGTCAGGCAGCCCACACATGTATAACCCAACACACACATCATATAAAGGTGTTTTACAGAACTCCATTTCTAACAACTGCTATGGCTGAAAGCATTTCCATTCCACAGAGGCTTTCTTTGAACCAAGTCACCAATGACCGCACAATTAAATCATCAGCAAATTCTCACTCACTGTTACTCTCTGTCTGACTGCACCAAAGTTCTACTTCTTTCCAAAAAAGCACCATCAGGCTGACTTCAGGATATCTTCTGATTTACTGAAACAGATCAGACCTGGTCAAGAAGTCTCCACATAACTCCTGATCTCCAACACCTTACACGAAACACAGGTCTGGAAGCTGATTAAGTCAAGCTGATTAACTGTCATTTAACTCTGCTTCATCAGAAATCTATGTACAGCCCAATTAACTATTTCCTTCAAAAAGAAGCCCTGGCTTCTGGCCAAAGAACTTCAGGTCTTTCTATCTAGGACAAGGGTTCTCCCCTCCCAGTTTAGAGTAGGTCAGTATTTTTAGCTCCCTTGGTATTGATTCAGAAAGATAGACATCCTAGTAAAATTCCAGACTTGGCACACATGTAGTCTTCAGTGAACATACCCTGCTAAGTGTATAACTGGCAAAGTTACTCAAATGCTTTCATTCATTTCCAATTACCAAAAATGGCAAAAAACCAAACAAAGTACAACAAAAATGCAAAATTAAAGAAACATACGTGACAAAGCAATAAGCTTCCTATATATAAATATCTTAATTTGATATCAACCAAAATAATTTAGAGCAATTATATACTGTGCATCCAAAATAGTCCTAAAGACTTTGAGAAATCTTCAGAACACCTGTGATACAAGACATTAAACCCCACTTTATTACTAGCTGAGAATCTCAGAAACCAAGTCCTACAGAAATACAAAAAAAAAACGCCCAAAACATAAGAGCCTTGTTAACACAATCCAAAAGCATTACACAGCAAGTTTCACTGGGAAATGTGGTACAAGTCCTTTTTCACTTAAAAAGTGCAAGACAGTGTAAAGACAAAGGCATTCAGAAAAATCTCAGAACACATAGGCAGCATGCATGTAGTTTTCTGAGATCTCCCTTTCCCTTCTAATGCCAATATTAGTATGTTTTTAGATTTGATACAGTTTAGGCTAAGACATTAAGTGCTTCCAGTCTATGAGAGGGTTTTCAAGTTTGAACACAAAGAGCTATGGGGAATTTTTTTTATTATAACCAGGAGCTCACATTGCATAAAAGCAGCAAATATGTTAAATTGCAATATTAAAACCAGAACTGAAGTACCCAAAACAGCCTCACTAGAGCTTGAAGCATATTATGAAAGTTTTAAGAACTTTGCAAAACTGCAAAGTCAACTGTTTAATACTGTGATTTGGACAAGGCACAAGGAAGGGAATGCAGAAGGACTGAAAACAAAATACCTTCCACACAACTCACCTACTTTGCACTAGAAGGAAAAAAATTCCTCATGCAGGTTCTTTAGGCTCTTCGCTAAGTTCCACTGCATGGCACAAAAGCCCCTTGACATCATCAAGTCTATTTTCAACTGGTTGTTTGGTATTCCACATGGCGTTTCTATGGATTATATTTAAAAACTACAGCTACCATTGGGATGCCTTACCTCTCATTGCCAGCATATGAAGGATTTTTCCCCCTTTCTGTTCTTCAAATCAGAGTGTACTGAAGAGTAAGCACCTTAAAGAACTATTTGCTTTGTAACAATGTAACACACCAACTACTATAGAAACAGTATTTGCAGAAGAAGTTTAATTTGGAAGATATTTTAAAGTGTAATAGTGAGGCTAGTACTGCCTATAAAAAGCCAGCAAGCTCCCTCCCCATCCCAATATTAGTACAGACTAATTTTATACTCAGCAACCCAAAGTTCCCATGCCCTGGTCAGCAACATAGAAAGAATAATTTGTACTGAGGAGATCCACAGTAGCTCCAGTCATTTGCACAGCCAGGGAAATTAGTAGTCAGGGCATCGAACTCTGCTTCCCAGAATTGGTGAAGCAAGTTTCCATCCTCGCTGGGGCACCGCAACCTTGCAAGGACTTAACCTGCCTTGACTGCAAAACCTCAATACTTTCTTCTTTGTACCTAAATGTATGTACTCTGCAGGTAATCCAGAGCAACTCATGAGTGACTTGCTAGCTCACAGTAACTTCACCAAAAAAGAGGTATTTGGCCACTTGGGTAGTACATGTAATACACTCCCAAGGAACCAAGACTACATGAACTGGTACATGCCACCCCTGTGGCTCTACAGATTGAAGATACTGTTGGGAATGCTGTTCCCTACTCACAGATAACCCAAAACTCCTGAAAGCCTATAAAACTGTTTAGCAGCAACTTTTACTTAAGAAAAAAAAAAATTAAGGCAACATCTATTCAGCAACTGAGCTTCCACTAGAAGCCCTGTTTATTAACAATTAAGTGCATGTGACATACATGTATATTTGTATAACCTGGCAGTTATACATGATCATAAATGTGCAAGTGCTTATTACCAGACTAAAACCATTAATCTACCAATAAAACAAGACAACACAGGCCACGTTTTTTCAGCTGAAGATCGTAAGGCATTCTGATTAATGGCCATCTAATTTTCTAGCCCCAGCCTTCAGATTCCTTCCTGCCATGGATAAACAGCACCACATGCACACAACAAAGAAATATTAGAGATGTTAGAGACATAGCATATGCTGTAGGACAGCTTATCTAGGTCTTAGCTTTAAGACTGCCTTTACTATTCATTTCTAAGGGTTGCTTTCTTCTTGCAGTGATGAATACTGCTACATTTTTTAGCTTGCCAAGTACTCTGGAGATTTGATATTAAGTATTTACTAGAATTCACTGCTTTTGCTTTCTCTACAGAGAACCTAATGGATGGTTTGGGAGTATTTTAAAAGTCCATTCACTGAGACCCTCTTTACCCTACAGAACTGTAATAAGAAAATGCTCTTGCCCATGAGCACACACACAAAGCCAATCTCTGGCCTAACAGTCGTTAAGGAATTCAGCAAAAATCAGTATTACTGAGGTACAACCTGCAGTGGACTTGCCTTTAACTCTGAACACTATTACCTGAGAATTAATTAAACAGTACACTCCCCTCCCCTGTAATAGCTGCAGTTTCCAAGGCATTCTGCCCTTACATAGCTAACTTGTGAATTTTAAGATTCATGACTTAACTTAAGCCATAGTTTTCATATAAAGAGCAATATACATTCAAACACTACTGTGCTGCCAGTTCCAAGTGACTGTCATTTGCCAGTATCCAGTGAAAACCCAAACACATCAGCTAAAGCTTCTTGTTGCCTAAATCTAGCCTAGATTACAGCTGACAGTACAAACAGTACTCCAGCAGGTGATATAACAGGTATGTGGGTCTATATATAAATACAGCAGCTCTACACTGAGCCATCTCTCCATTCCAAGCAGCTCTAGTTTATCAAGCCCACAAGCCATACACAGTCCCAGAACACTTTGGATGCCTCACCAGCTCCTCTTCCACCAGCTACAGATTACTGCTACATGGGCAGAACAGCAGCAGGAGGGGAGAAAGAGGAACTTGTATGGATGAACACAGTAGTTTCGGTAACAAGCTGCTGGAAGTTTGAGTTTATCTCAGGTTTTGCACAAAAAATAATAAAATACACTTCTGAAATGCACCTACAAACAAGTATGTATTTCCAGCCAAATAGGCACCAAATAAGATGCCCATTTGCTCAGCCAACAATAATGAACAAACTTGTGACAGAAAGAAGAGCTGGCTCTCCCTATACCCCACTGTACACCTCCCCAAATGCAGTGCAAGGTTTGCAAGACTCTACCCCTTGGTAGATCAAGGTCTTCTCTGGCCTAGACCAAACATATGTCACAGTCTCAATCTGTTTATTTTGTCATTAAAAGATCTAAGAAAACTCAACATTTAGTGACAAACCACCATCACTATTAACTGCTCTTGCTTAAAACAAACAAGCAAACCCCAAGAATACCTAGACTATTACGTTATTATTTTCCCACCTATTGCATCCAGTAGTGGACATAAAAAACAAACTGACATTTCCATGTTGTTATCTCCAGCTCCATACCTGTTCCAATATTCCTCAATAACAGCTAGCATTTTTACTGAAAAATTCTGCTCTTAACAATATATTCCGTGTTCAGAGCCAGCATGATCAGGTTATTAGGTAAAACAAGATTTACCTCATCAGATGGAAAAATTTTTCTTGTCTCATATGACTTATCACACCACTTAAGACTAGACTAGCTAAAAGAATTTACACTGCTTCAGGAACAGCTACATAATCCATATGGATACACACATAACCACACTATCACTGTCAGACACACCATGCCAGAACTTCCACTGACTTCACCAAGAAAAATGTGTGTTCCTACACATTAGCCTTTCAAACTACAGCACATAAGCACCAGCCACATTTGAAACATCTAAATGTATTCCTCACACATCTGAAATGTGCTTGCTGATGGTGCCTATTTATTTATTTCGATGGCAGAAGACAAAATCTAATTGCCTCTAGTTAAAGTAATCCAAAGTTGAAAACAAGTATCATTAAAGCTTCTAAACCACTGATAAGAAGCTAGAATTCCTAAAAACAAATCGCACTTCACATTGCTGCATGTAACGCTTCTCAGCCAGAAGTGACAAAATTATGGGCATATTATTACCACACATAAAATCATACTTACATTTCGATTAAATTTTGTGAAGGAATGATGCATATAAAACCTGTGCATGTAAACAATTGCAGTATTTATCGTAAGCTGAGATCTGGAAGATTAAATGAAGGAAACACTACATATTAAGAAAATTGCCTACAAGAACTGAAAGCAATGCGCTTTCCACATCAATCACTGCTCTACACATACCGTCTTCAGCCGAAAATGGATTAGGGACGTGACACTTCAGAACTTAGCGATATTAACACATCCTTAACTGATATTAACACGTATCGTTCCCATCTGTTTCGCAGACCATGTGGAGATTCCTACGCCAGGCTCCCCACAGTCACCCATGGAATGAAAACTCCTCAATGGGCGACATACAGTGAAACATTCTCTCAAGTGCTTTTGTTTTGTTCCAATTTAACTACTTCAGTAGGGGATTTGAGGGTTTGGCCTTGCTCTGACCTATTTTTTTTTTCCCTTTAAAAAATCACATTAAAGAATAACTAAAGAGGAGTTGCCCGTTTCGGGAAAAACGGGTCCGCAGGCAACTGGGATTTACTTTAGAAGTGCCCCAGCCCGCAGCTACGGACACAAACGCGGCTGAAAGGGCAGGTGGGAACCCGAGTCCCTCACCCGCCGACAAAGAGCGCGGCGCGGGGGCTTCGCCAGGCTCCTCCTCCCATTCTGTGCCTCCAGGCCACGGCTCCATCCCGCGGGAGCGCCGGCCGCGGCTGCGGAGGAGCGGGAAGGGTCCCGGGGAGGGTTCCCACACGGGGGAAAGGGTCTCCCGCCGCCCCTCCACACGCGGCCCCCGCCGCCCTCATGCCCGTCCCGCCCGGCCCCGCCGGCCCCTCTCGGATACACGTTGAGGCGCTGGCCCATGTCTTGGATGAGGTTGGCCGCCTGCTGCCGATACGAGAGCTCCTTGTCGGCCTCCACGCCGCAGCGCCGAGAGGGCGTGTTCTCCAGCTGCTCGCGGCTGAAGAACCAGCGCGACGCGGCCGAGGAGCCGCCGCCGCCCCGCGCCGCGGACCCCGCGGAGCCCGCGCCCGCCGCCGCCATGACACCTCCTCCTCCTCCGGCACCTCCTCCCGCCGCCTCCATCGCGGCTCTCGCGAGAGCTCCGGGCCCGCGCGCGCCCTCCGCCGTAGAGTCTCGCGGCGGGGCGGCCGCGCGCCGGGCGGGGTCACGTGGCCTGCCGGGGCTGTGGGGGTGCGGCCATGGCGGCCGAGGCTGTGGGGGCCGGAGGGGTGGAATCGTGGAGCCGTCGAGTCATGGAGCCGGGGAGGCTGGAAGGGACCTTTGAGGGCATCCAGTCCGGCCGTCACCCAGCACCGCCACCGTAACCGCTAGAAACCGCTAAACCCCATCGCCCAGTGCCAGATCCAAATGTCCCTTGAACACCTCCAGGGATGCTGACTCCACCACCTCCCTGGAAGACCTATCCCAATGCCTGACCACATTTAACTGGGCTTCTATTTCATAAGATAGTTAAAATATCTAATCTGAGTCTGGATACCTTTATACTTAAAACAACAAAGTGTAAACAAGATAAAAAAAGGATAGAAGTAAGGATTCCTTTCTTAACGTAAGCAAATTGCCGAATAGCATACTTGGAGGAGGATGTGGAAAGGGAGAAAAGAAGGAAAGGTTTAGAATGCACAACTAGTTCCTAGAAAATTCCTGTCTGCTGGCAGTATCAGCATGTAGACACTTGAGAAATGCACAAGAAAGTGACGGACCTTGTGTCCTTCCAGATGAGCAGCTCCAGCATGTCAGTGATGCTCCTGCAGTGTTCAGGCTGTTCTCACTGCGCACTCCAAACTCAGTTATGGATTTTCAGCAGTGGCCTGAGCTTATGGATTCAGGGTTCAAAGGGAGCAAAAAGGTAAAGTTCTGATCATCACGGATGAAAATGACAGCTCCGAGTGTTCTGCTCCTGTTCAGCACATGCCACTACCAGTCTGCAGTGGTTTTGTTCGCCTGACGTTACATCACAATGAGTTCTTTTACACCTTCAGTGCCAATTTTATAGCAGTTGTAATTTTATAACTAGACCCAACAGAATACTGATGAAATATACAGATGTAATGCAGCACAGTCACAAATTACTTGCCCGATCTTCCAAAATGTACATCATCTTTAAGATCCTGCATGTGCAGAGGAAATTTAACCTCAAAGACTTCTCGTGCAATTAGCTGATCTTTGACTTCATATTTTTCTGTCTGTAACAATCGAGGTACAGTGTTTTACCTCATTGTTTAAATCACTGTGTAAAGCTCATGGAGTTTGGGTGTTCAACTTAGATTTTTTATTCCTGCAGTAATTGGTGAAGGAGTATTAAGAATGTTCTTGTCTGACTGCAATTAGAATTTTACATTAGCTTTGTTAATGAAATGTAAAGGAAGATGGAGGGAAGATTATATATATCCCTCTTTAAAATCTTAACATATCAAGAATAGGTAGTCTATCATTAAATAATGACAGTGCATAATGAATATGATTTATGCAGGGTATGCACATTAATTAACTCCCATGCAGAGTACTGCAATCACCCATTTAGTCACAGGTTAAGGTAATTAAATACTGCTCTTGCTATTGGAGAGATTCCAGACCTTGGTCCCCAAAGATGTGACATTGCATTTTCACTAATTTAACTGGTTTCATTCATAAAAAATTGAAGAATTAATCAAATTAAAATGTATTGGAGGAGTCACAATGTGTTTTCCTCTTAAAACATCTGTGAGAATCACGTATGCTGAAGGGAAATATATGAGAATGAAGTTGCCTTTCAACTTTGAAATTTAATTAAAACAATCTGGTTGAAAAATTATACATGCTCAAAACTCAATGCTTCCATGTGGGTATTGAAATAAAAAAGATCAGCAGAAGTCTTGGAAACTGAGGACAATAAATATTGTTAAAGCTATTTTCTGTCTCTTCATTTCCTCTTACATAAAAACTTGATATTCTAAACCTCTGAGCTGCTGACTGCTTCAGCTCCAACTACTGCACAGACCACTTTTTTTTTGGGGTGAGTTTGACTCTGTAAAGAAGGACAGAGCTTTCTTTGTAGTCCAATGGAGGCTGGGATCATCAGGAACTGCTGATGTTCAGCATCCTTCAGGTTCAGTCTGTGACAGCTATGGCCAGAGCTAAAAACAACTTCTGTCTAATACTGTGTGGCCTGGAATGTTCCAAGACCGAACAGAACAATGGTGGCACCACATGTAGCCAGCAAATGTTCCCATGAGAACAAAGACTGTAAATGCTAATCTGCATTTTTCTGACTGGTACAAAATCCTCTCGGGAGGAGGATGCCTTTGCACTCACTGGATAATAATGAAAACTTGTTTCAATCAATAGTCTATAAAGCAAACCATCTTTCCATTCCTATAGCAGGACTCAAGCTGGATAGGGCATTAACACTTCAACATTTAAAGCATCCAACCTTACTTTTAGGAAGCCTTTTGTAAGGAATAGAACATTAACCCATACTGTTGGTAA
The DNA here is from genome assembly GCF_041296385.1 of Aphelocoma coerulescens. Classification (NCBI taxonomy): domain Eukaryota; kingdom Metazoa; phylum Chordata; class Aves; order Passeriformes; family Corvidae; genus Aphelocoma; species Aphelocoma coerulescens. Next base: position 33,498,989 of record NC_091021.1, on the reverse strand, counting down.
ACACTAGTATTTATTGTGACAGTGACACACCAAGTATTACCCACACAAATACATTATTTCTGCACCTACGACCATATTGTTCAAATTGTTTCTGATGAATAAGTTCCCAATGGTGTAGGTGGCAGCTAAAATGTAAAGTCCCCACACAGACCTTCTCCATCCTATCACAACATTGACAAAGCATGAGTGCACCTGCAGTGCTGAGCTGAGTGTGGTGTGCTGCATTTTCCAGCAGCAGATAAAGGTGAATGTTGCCTTTTATTGGGCATCAACATTGTTTAAATTCTGTTTTAAGATTCTTTCAAATTCTGTTATAACAAAGACAGAAATATAGTGGGTACATAATTTTCTCAGTTCTTTCCTTCCTAAGAATCAAGTCCTAGTAACATGGCATTAATTATAATTCAGAGATTCTTATTACAACTGCAAAAGAGGAAATCTCTCCTTTGTTATGAAAGCAGGGATTTCAGAATTGTTTAAAGACAGCCTAAATCCTCAGGCAATACCTGTGCATACTCATTTCCAGCACCCTGGCTTTTGTTTTGGAAATAACAGGAGACTGCCAGATAATTGTCAGTTTTATTTTTCATGTGTACAATTGCCCATGCCAGTAGAAATATCCCAAAGGATTCAGTGTTATTTCCGAAGTTTAGCCTCTTTAGTACTTCATGATTATTCAAATTGTTTTCTGCTAAGACCCAAAAATTCCAGAGCATTTCCAGCCTTGAGTTTATCCTGTAAAAACAAAACACGTATATATGTTTGTGCTTAGCACATATTTAACTCAAATGCATTTACTTGTGCTTTAAAAGGAACTGCTGCAAAGACTCTAAAGGGTCTCTTCCAGTCTTTGCAGAACCGATTTTTCAGTGTTTTACCTCATGTCTCAATCCAGAGACTTAAAAAGGAGAGAAAACCCCCTCAAATATAAAAATCATACCTTCAGTTTATGGTCAAAATCATCCATTGAATCAATTAATTTTCCAGGTTCCAGTTCCCCAAGTGGAAAAGGGTAATCTGTCCCCAAAATAACTTTGTCCTGGTAACAAAAAAAATTGTACATTTTTTAGTAACATTAAACAATAGCGTTTAAATAATATTAATATTAACATGATACAATATTAAGTTAACATGAATATTATATTTTCAACTCGTAAATGTTAATTTTTTCAGATTTTAAATTTTAAAAAAATTAATATTAAACCATAGAGCACATGCTTTTTGAAATGTATAATGAACTACAAGAAGTTGTATGTCTGTATTGGACTGATTAATTATGAAAGTGAATACAAAGATCGTATTTTCCACTAGGAAAAGAACAAAGCTTGAAAACAAAGACTCAAGAGTTTATTGGATGAATTTGTGTTGAGTATCTATTGCTTGGGTGAATAAAGCACAATTAGGATTTTTGTACTCTGATTTTCTGTACTGTGGTCCTGGTTTGAAAGGTAACAGCCCCTGCAAGTGGTGTGCCTAAAATGCAGTGATTAATCTTGGTTAAGTGTTGCCATAATTAAATGGCCAATAAAGGATACACAGAATTCTTCCTTCGGAGTTTTGATTTACTCATTCCATGCTCTGCACTGGTGTGTGGAGTACAAAATTTGTATAAGACTTTTGGATACATTTCTTTAAGAATCTCAGGAAGTTCTCCACCAAACTCAGAAAAGATGCTTGGATTTGCAGTCCTGAATTTGAAATTTTTGGCTAAATACATCCACACAAATTAAAGTTATCTATGGGTGAGAAGAATGTAATAAGTGTAATAAGAAATAGAAAACAATAAAAATTATCTTCCCTGTGATACTTTCAAAGATGTAATAATGGCAATGGGGTACTACTGAAAACCTGATACAGTGTAGAATTACTACAAACACTGATTTTTTTTTTTAATATTTTAATTTAATTTAACTAGTATTCAACTTCAGATAACAAAACCTAGATCTTATTTACAAAATTTCATATATTTCTGAAAGTCTGCAGCTTTTTTAAAATGTCATTGTCTTTGAGTGGGACTGGATATTAACTGCGGGTTTGAAACACGTACCTGAAGATCTGGGTGATGTGATATGCCTTGTTTCTGAATGCAAGCCATTTAAAAGGAAATTCAATAAAAATCTGTGTGCAGAATCCCTATTATCAGAGATGAAAAGAAACAGGCAGATCCTCAATAGGACCACATTGTTTATAGGCTCATTTTCTCTCTGGAAGGATATTTCCCCATTTTATCTGCCTTGGAGAGTGCATACTGCCAACTCTCTTGATTTTATCAAAAGTCTTGTTTTCTTTTAGGCTTCATCTCCTGCAGACAGGAGTATTTGAAAACCCACAGTTTTCATTCAAAATGTATGTTTTTAAATGTCTCATGGATTTGAAGTCAAAATGATGAATTTTGGACACTTGTTATAATGTTTGGGCTCAGTTACCAGAGTTCAATACTGAAACAGGGTGAAGGAAACACCATTCATTTATTTTCTGAAATGGTTTGTTTTTCTTAGTTGTCAAATGCTTTTTAAAAATTTTTTTAATCTCCACTAGATGTCACCCAAAAGTCTCTGAAAGAACCTACACAAACCTTTAGCCAAAATCTAAATAGAAGAGACACATTCTATTGTTCTATCCCATACTGTTGTGTTCTAATTTATTATAGAAGACTTGCCACAAGATTAGCATAGGAGAATTTATACCCTCTGTCTAATAAATCGACTTCTAAGCATAAATTAAACAAAATAGATTTGGATGTGTGCACTTCTGAGCAGCTAAATATTTTCTTTTATTTATAATATTCAATTAAATGCCAAGATGCTTTATTCAGATAAGAAAAACAAATGCCATATATTTTATGATTAAAAAAACCCAACTGAAAAACATACCAGGTTTATATGAGAAAATGGATTTTTAAGTAAAGCAGAAGAAAACACAGAATTTGTCCAGCTGTTTACTAGGGAAAGTCAGGAAAATCAGGTAAGAAAGGTTTGTACATCCTTATTTACATCTCTTATATACTAAACCAGAAAGAAATCCCACACCTTCACAGGAAAAATATAGATACATTTTTCTTTCCCTCTATGTGGAAGTATTTCATAGCTAATCATGGGCTCTATTCATTAGTACTAAAGTTAAGAGCTGTAAATCAGTAAGAAAAATTTGGGAGCAGCATTCTTGCTGTGCTCCCAGTGATCTTAGGCCGTTCATTTGTACTCTTTGAGCTTCAGTTTTGCACCCATCTGTAAAATGGGGGTTGCAATACCTGTCTTTAGCAACCAGCTTCAGAGAAGTGCTGTGAAGCCTCTGCAGATGAATAATGCTCCCAGCATAAGGGATGTACTGTTATATTATTCCAAAGAATATCAACAAAGTCAATTTTCCCTGGAAGACTTGGAGATCGATTCCTTAATTAGCACATCTCTCCTATTAGAGAGGTACATGGGGCTAATGATTAACCTCCGTGGACCCTGCTACTCAGCACAACTTTTTTTCACAGTAATAGGGACCCAAATCTGAAAATGAATCTCAAAAAGCTTTAAGTATGACTTCATCCTCTTACATAAGGAAAAATTGTATTTGCCTTGAATTTCACCTTCTTTCCTACTACCATGATACACCTGAAAAAAAGTCCAGAAGACTATAGCCAGTTCAGCTCCAACTGCTGGCCAGAGAGTGCTTTGCCTTTGGGTGATGGCTCTGGAGGAATCACCATGGGGAAGTTTTTGCAGAGATGCACTGAATCATTTAATCCCATGTCAACCCAGTTCTTCACTTTTTATAGCCAGCAACGTTGGGCATTTTGTGTTTATTTGTATTCCCCTCATGCTACCTCATCACGGGGGGAGCAAAGGACTGCAGCGATTCTGCACTCTTACAAAATTCCTTCTCAGAAATGTGTATTTCTGCTTCCATCCCCAGTTAACCTGCACCCCAAACTAAGAAGGGATGAGCTTAAGTGGACACGGCTCATCACAGCTGTCAGTGGATTTTAACATTGATCAGCTCAAGGCCAGCATGCCACACGCTGGTGCCAGGCAGTGGCTGCTCCCCAGGGACCCAAAGCCATGGCCAAGCACATCTTCACACACGCTGATGCCCCTCCTGCACAGCTCTGAGCTGCTCTCTGGAGAGCTGGCCTATTTCAAACCTCCAGCTCACAAAGTTACAGTGTCAGCCTCAAGACTCCATCACATCGCTTTTAGCCCAGCATTTATTAATCTTATATGTGTTACTCTGCCAACACATGACTGCACTAAAAGTGCTGAGATGTTTGGTGTTTCTTTAAGCATTTGACTCATGGAAGGGTGTTATGTGAGAATGTAAACTTTCCTTAGAAAAAGAGGAAACTTTTTAATGTTCGTGGTTATAAAGTAAAGTTTGAGATCGTGATGTGAATGTTTTTGTTTTCAAGGATAAGATGCCCTAGGCTATGAAAAAGAGAAAGGAAGTTCTCATGTGTGCTAAAACATGAGTAAAAGGTAAAGATACCTTTTTGGGTATCTGACTCATGATTTTTCAGCATTGGGATTCCACCTGATGCCATACTGTTAGGGCTCAAAATTCTCAGAGGAGAATTAAAGAAGGTGCCAACATCCTATGTACTATGCTGGCCAAAGGTATTGTGTTAAGACTCTCAAATTTAAAAGTCTGTTGACAAAATAAACATGACACCAGAGAAGCTAATGCTGAGTGACTTTTAGATTATCAAATTACAGTCCATAATCTCTTTCTCCTCTAAGAACCGAATTCCAGTTGCAAAGACTAATCACGATTAAGAACCAGAGTCTATGTGTAGCTTCTTAGGATGAAAGGTAGAGAAAAAGAAAGTGTGGTGCAAAGCCAGCAGCTTTCCCACAACAGCAATAGTTTAGAGCAGCCTTGAGATGCAAAGCTGACTCTAAAGCAGAAGTGCCCTGAGACTTGTGCTCTACACAAGTTTAAACAGAAAAAAAGTTCAATTCTTCAGCAATGGATTCAGCATCCTGTTGTACTTTCTCTCCTGCTTTGCTCTTGACATCTACAGTTCAGCTTAACAGATTCAGATCACAAAATGAATCTGTGGTCTCAGCCAAGCTGAGTCACACAGCTGCTAATTTACCAAGGTCTTTTCAACAATGGCAAAACATGTCTCCCAGCATTTAAAAATGGGTAAAAAGAAACAAGTGAGTGATCTTTTCTCCTTGCACTGACAATTTAAAATTCAAGAGCTAGACTCATCCTTGTGGACTGGAACTGCATGTGGAACAAAAATATACTTAGAATGAATGTGGTCTGGATTTGGGAGATTTCTCAGAAAAGGAGGTAACAGAGACAAATGTTGGACTGTTATTCCATAAGCCTTTGGGTGTCTTGTAAAATGAATGTGCACATCACACAGAGAAAAGTTTTAAAATCTATTGTAAAAAACCACCTTAAAGCCACTTGCTTACTCTAAGCTACAGTTAGATTCAAAAGATAATGCATAGCAAAAACTCCTGAGCTGTGGACCACGATATATTTGCTATTTAGAGGTTGGTAAGAGAAATTAAAAGAAATCAGTATGGGGCTGGAGCCCTAGTCTTTTATTAGTAACCCATCTGGTGCCTAGAACTTCAGCCCTGGCACAGAGATGGCCACCTGAGTTAATACCCACTGATGTTCCAAGAACTTTCCAATACTAACTGCTTATTAGCAGATTTTTTAAAAGTAAATTGACCTGGGTTTTATCTTACTGTTTCTAATGGAATTAGGCTCCATGGCAGTTTCTTTGCACATTTTATGGGGCTCTTCCATAAACCTATTTTTGGTTCAAGGTGGGTTTAAGAAAAAAGATATTCTGTCTCCACTCCTTAGAGTTGCAGTGTTACTGTATTTTACATACATATACACTTCACAGAAGTTTCCATACTATTGTTTCAAGCTGTAGTTTGCTGTCACATGGTTGAATTTTCCATGACTCTTCAAATGCAAAGTTTTCCTAAAAGGCACAAGTCCTGCAGGGGAGCTGCAGGCAGAAGCCCAGCCACAAAGCTGCAGACTTCCTGTGCAGCATGAACTGAAAACCCACAGATTTTACAGTGTGATACCTGAGCTCAAAGTACCACAATAAAGAAAGCAACAGTGCTGCATTGTTATTTTTGTCTGGCCTAGGCAAGTCACTTCTGTACCAGTTCTAGTGCAGGTTTATTGCAGTAACCTTTTCACAGTATTAGAGATGAAAATGGGAAATCAACAGATTCTTTTCTGTAGAAAAAACCCAATCAGCTGAGTGGTGTTTGTGAACTTCGGTCACACAAGAGGCCTTGATGACAGCAACAGCTCCACACCATGTGAACCTAGACTCTGATGTACAGGAAACAGGACTGCAGCTGTTGAGACAGGAAAATCCCTGTCAGAGCTTGTATTTCTGATTTGACATCTGGAAGGTATCTGCCTCTGGCTGCAGATACTCTGTGAGGTGCAGAGATCAAAGCACAACGACAGGTTGATTTGCAGTGATCCACTGGAAGCTGGCACGGTGCTGTCTTCAACCCCTTCCTGAGCATTTACTAAATGAGAAGGGATTATTTGAATGTTTTAGGATTTTTCTGCCCCATGTTGTACCTCATTTAAATGGTTTGCTAACCTACAAAGATTTCTCTACAAACAACTAAAATACTTTTGCAAACCCGTAATGGTTCTCTCTGACATACTCACAGAAGCTTTCCTTATTACTGATTTTTTCTTGTCTATAACTTCCCAAGTGGAAATACACTTTGATTTCTTCAAGCATGCACTTGAATTTGAAAATTAAGCCATTTGAAAACCAGGCTCCAAACTGAAGCAGTCTTTGCTTGAAGTCCTGTCCTGAACAAGCTTAGAGAAGGAACCAGCCTCATGGAACTAAGGTTGACAATGCATGATTTCCTGGATTAAACCTACCATTTCAATAAAACCACATAGTAAAAGCATTGTCACCCTGGCAGAAGCCCATCAGTTTATTTCACTGGGTGAAGATGTCTTCTTCCTGCTTTCTTCTTCTCTCCTCCTTTTGCTCTTTCCTAGAAAATTAACTGAAGAATGACTCACCCACTTCTGGAGGCATTAAAACTCACCTCTCCTACTACATTTGTGAGCAGCCTTAGTGCCCCACGGTCATGGACAAGAGAGTCTGTGTAAAATGAGCCAAGGTATTTTCTTGGATCCACCTTATTATCCATGGCGCACAAATCAGGGCGCACGTTGAATCCGTGGGAGATCCGCCCCACTGTGTATGGAAAAGCTCCACCTGCAAGAAGGAATTTTTAATAACAGCAGCTGAAAATGTGTAGGAGGGGAAAAAAGCCACATTATGACCACAGATTCGTAAGTTTTACCATCAGCTCTTTAGAAAGAAAGTGCTCTGCACCAGCAGCTTTTTATTCCTTTACCTTCATTAGCTTCTTTCTCTGTTTTTCTCACTTCTTCACTACTTTGATGCCCAAATTCCTCCTGCTGCTTCCTTGTCCCTTTCCTTAAACCACCTGCTGCCTCCCCTTCCTCCTTGTTTCCCTTAAAGGCTGTAGTACCAGTTCAAACCCTGCAGGCTAGAGAGTGTTCATAAAAGCAGCTGACCTATGAGATTGTCTTCTTTGGGGTAATAGTGCTCAGCTAGTGGCAGGCTTCACATGGTGACCCCATTAGCTGGGATACCAGAAAATACAGCTGTGCCATGCTCAGCTGAAGAACAGGAGTTTCACATGGTACATTACTCACCTCCATGTGCAAAGCAAACTTTCAGCCTAGGGAATTTTTCAAAAATTCCTCCCATAATCATGGAGCAAATGGCCATGGTTGTTTCTGTTGGCATGCCTAAGAAGAAAAACAGCTTAATTATATAAAGCTTTACTTTTTAAAATTCCTATTTGATTTTTAAATGTTATTTTAATTTTCTTCCATTAGCCTTGAGCCTACTGAAAAAGTAATAGTTTCAGGGCAGCTGCCAAAGGTTATGCATTATTTCTCCTGGAGGGACACTGAGTTGAACTGTAATTAACTGAAATGAAGACACAGGCCTGGAAGTGAAGATCTTCTGAATTCTAAGTCCAGTTTTTACTCTATACCATTAGGACAGATGACAGGCAGGTTGGGTATGTCCTGAAATACCCAGTACAGGCCTGATTCCTGTTATCCTTGCTCAAAGACAAGTCTGGAATATGCCAGGTTGCCTTCTCACCTGTGCTTGTGGGTTTCTTTTGTGTGTGAAGTGGGGCAGATATGTTGATGGATATTCCAACATGGATTTGGGGTTCAGTTATGATGTGATGCCAGATCTACACTTTAAGTTATCTGTTCTTTGTATTTGGGACAAAAGAGAATACTATATTCTGTTGCTAGTGTGAATTGTTTTAATTCTAAGTATTTAAAAGAGAAATTAAACAAGTTTAGAAACAAATGGCTGCTGAATTTACATAACAGACTTAATCATAATACTAGATGTAAAAAAAAAGTTTGACAAAAAAAGATGTAATTTTTCTCTCTACTTGTGTTTTACTTGGCAACAATTTCCTGGGCATAATCCAATTCATAAATGTAGGTTAGGAAAAGTAAATATACACTTACCTATTAGCCAGGGAAACCAATATTTGGACATCCTCCCATCTATCTGCATGTCCCAGGGATGCACAAAGAGACAGCAATTTAATTTCTCAGCAGCCTGCAGCAAAAAGAAGTCTAAATCTTGACTAATCTTACCAAAATGCATCTTAGATCTTAGTCATGCTTTTAAATGACCTGGAAATCTGTACTGAGCAGTAGCACTAGTAATGAAAATAGGCTCACAAGCAAGAACTATAAACAATAGTTGGCTATATTTACTCCTTTGGGCCATATTCTGAACTCCTCACCCAGTTTCACAGCTCTTCCTGTGACTACAGGACTGGAAGCATAGATGATATCATCTGTTTATGAAGCCAAGTGTTTCTCAGAATAATGCAGTACAAAAATGCTTCTCAGTTATGTTTTTTAGCCATCCTGTAGTATAAAACTCAGTTTAAGCAAACATTCTTTTGGTTTCATTACACATATGAGATGAATACTTGTAATGTCTTATAGAATCATTTTAGGCTGGTTTTGCAGAATTGTTCCAGCTGCCATCAGAAATCTTCATTGAGTTGCACTACATTTGTCTCCTTTGGCCCTCTGCCTGACTTAAAAAAAGTTAAAAATATTCCTAATCCTTCCTAAGAGTTCAAAATCTGGCTGTATTCTGAACAATAATCCATCTCTACGCAAGTATGGTAATTTTTACAAAACTACTGACATCTTTGGAAAGGAAAACAGAAGAACAGTGTTGGATGCTGACTCTGACTGTGTAATTTAACTGTGTGCTTAAATTTAAATACACAGTCATCAGAGTCATTCATATGCTTAACCAGGATTTAACAGCTTCATTTTGTCAGATGTATTTCTGGACATGCTCTTGTTGCTAAGGAGATTATCACACATTTGAAAAATTTGAGTTTATTTACCCATACATGCATAAATAAAAGCTGCAACTTTTGGATCGTGGAGAATAATTTCCATCTACATTTGTAAACTAAAAATAGCAATTCAATAACTGGCCTGGTAGTTTGGTGAAGTTCGTTATCCAATATGGCTTAATTTCATAATCTGTATTATCCACAGATATTTCTAAAAATGATAGTGGTTACTTCCTACATGTGTGAATCATAAGCTGAAAGATGTACAGTATAAGAGAGAGATCCCAGAACAAGAGGGGGATCTCAGCAGCAGAGAGACATGGAGTTACTGGAGAGAGTTCCAAAGATGATGAAGGGACTGAGCATCTCTCCTGTGAGGAAGGGCAGAGAGAACTGGGACTGTTTGGCCCCGAGAAGAGAAGGTTCGGGGGAGATCAGGAAACATCAGGTTACCCAGAGGGATTGTGAAGTTTCCATCCTTGGAGGTATTTAAAAGCCACCTGGGCATGGTCCTGGGATCTGGCTGTAGGTGGCCCTGCTTGAGCAGGGGGTTGGTCCAGGTGGCCACCAGAGACCTCTCCCAACCTCAGCCATGCTGTGATTCCATGGATGTGGGCATCTCCAAGAGCAGATGCTGATACCTGACTGTATGTGGCCATAAGAACAAATAATCCAGGTGCTGCACCAACAGAGTTTTTGAATAAATTGAGCATCCTGCAAAATAAGCTCTGTGAATCAATTCCAAGGTGACAGCACTAATAACTTGAGAAACAGATTCAGAATGTGCATTGATTAAGCCACTAACTTAGGCAAATGACCACCCTCATCTGGACCTCAGGCTATTTAAGAAATGTAATCTATTAATTCATTTGATAATCAATACATTCAGTTTGGAACTTTTGGTCCTGTTCTGTGTGGTACTTTGGTGTTATAAGCATCTCTGATAATCTCAAGGAGTTTTATCAATTATTTCAATAGGATTGGATACAGTAACTTGAACAAATGCAAACAGTGCAGAAATGCTTTACTTGTTACTGCACTTATCCTCACAAATCAAGAAGGCAGATCTACAGTGAGAACTCATACAATAAACCAAAATTTGTTATTCATTATTATAAAATATATTCCAGAACGTTTATGTTACGTTATTGTCATTATGTTCTATAATGAATTATTATTTACAATTAAAGCTGAGTGTCTCTGATCACTAAGCAGATTGGAAGGCTCAAATGATGACTCAATGTGCTCCAAGATATTTTTAGACAGAATTCCATATCACAGTATTCCCCCAAAGAAGGAAAGCAACAGCTACTCACAGCATAAATATCATACAGCTCTGGGGCATTCAGGTCCCACTCATTGACATGAGATCCTATCTGCACTCCTGGAAATCCAAGTTCATTCACACAGCGATGCATTTCCTTCACAGCCAGGTCTGGAGCTTGCAGAGGTAACGTGCCCAGCCCAATAAACCTCTTGGGGTACTTTTTTACCGTAGCTGCCAAGTCATTATTTAATATCTGGGCGAGATCTAAAGTATCCTGAGGTTTGGCCTGGTAAGATATGAAGCAGAACAGTACATTTAAATATAGTTCTCAAATGTTATCACCTTTGGAAGACATTGGATAAATGTCACTGCAAACAACTGATAGACAGGGTTTGAACCCAAATTTACTTTACAGTTCTGAATAGCTAAAAACCAGTAGGGCTAAATTCTGCCTCTCTTAAAAACCTCTGGGTGCAGTTCTGCTTTTTCTCTTGAATATTTTATCAACTGCTGTTGCCTTTACTGCTCAGGATGAATGTAATAAAGCCCAGGGTGCTGATGCACATAAGTACCTGATCTTCTGTGTAAAGCAGTCCCCTGGTTTTGTTTATCCAAATGCAAAAACCTCAGTATATAATTTTTTTACATAGCAATGAATATTTACTCTCCTATTACTGGAGCTGAGGAAAAATAAGAAATGTGAGATGTTGGAGCATGCAAATGCTACAGAGAAAGCTTGAGCAAACTTCTCTGGCATTTAGAAGGAGATAACAGCCATAATTCTAATAAGAAACTGCAATAGCCACACAATCAATCTCTGGTCTTCCCCCCCCCCCCCCCCGCCCAGTACATATTTAATGGAAAATACTTCCTTAGATACTAGAATAAAATTTTGAAGAGATGTTACTAACAAGAAATTCTGAATACTAATGGTACTTCTTTTATGTGGGCTTAACACAATGGTTCTTAATGCACATATACATATAAACATCTTGACCTGTACACATTGCTAAATAGTCACGTTGAGAATGTATTTAGAACTGCATTTTGCTGTGATTTATCTCCTCAGCCTGTTTTTATTTCTTTGAAGCATTCAAGATCACCATGTGGGGATCATAGGAACTTAAATTTGCTCCTGAATTTTAAGATTCAAAGCATTCTAGGTTAATGAGTCCTATGCCACATTTAAAAGAAAGTGGGACAAAGCCAGAAATACATCTTTTATGTCTTTTTTTTTTAATGAGAAAATACTAATTGATGTCTAGCTTTCATGGAATCTGTACATATATGTTTGCCTGCTAACCATGGATTCATGCTGTATAAATTTTTTCTCTCCATTTCCAGTTGCCCCCATAAGGCCCCCAAAAGAAATTCAGTTGTTGTTGTGTCCTTTCTCACTGTGTGTGCTCTGGTGTGGAGCTTTGCCAGGACATCCTGCATACGTCTTCTCATACCTGCACTCCTTTCTTGCCTTTTCTTTTTCACAGCAGAACAATTCTAGGGACTCCTTCAAACACCTAATTTGTAGGAGGATGCATTTGTGTTTTAAAAATGTTGTCACATATGAATTATGAAATATGTTAGTAGGAACCTACCCAGTAGCTGAACATCACAGGGACTGTGGACAGGACTTGGACTGTGACTCCTGAGTAAGAAAAAGCAAATATTAATGTTTCCTTTTTTGTTGTCTGTTTTTGATAAAATGTTACAATTTAAAAAGTACTTTGGTTTGAGAGGCAGAATGTAAAGCTTTACTAATGAGAAAGACTGATTTAACAGTGACATGGATTGATTCTTTATCTTTTTAATTAAGGATTATAGCAATGAATCTCATAGTGCATCACTTTATTAGGAGTTGAATATTTTTGCTAAGCAGACAGAAAAAAGCACTTCCATACTCCTGCTAGATTATTCTTGAAATAAAGGTTTTTGATTTTAGAAGTATTTAGTATGCACATGCACAAACAAAATAGCTATTTAATATTATTCTCAAAGTGACATTAAACCAACAGAATTCACTAACTTGAGTTTACTTTGGGGTCACATTTGTCATATATATTAAATAAAGAAATGAATTAGCTCAAAGATAAATAACATTATGTTAACAATGGTTATTAAACAATGCTTTTCTAAGTATTCCCAAAGGTGTACTGTGTTAGGTTTCATTAGTCTTGTGTCTGGACTACTGAGGTTGTAAACATAAGAAAATCTGCCTGTTTTCAGAAATAACTTTGATGTTAAAAATAAAAATAATTAAGTCCATGTTGTTTTGTTTCTGTTCAAACACAAATCTGTATCATAACTTTGTGTGGGACAGGTTACAGGAATGAAAACAACAAACCTGGCAGACAAACAAAATAAACAATAAACAATAAACAATAATTAGGGCTTCACAAAATAGTTACATGCAAAAATGTATTTTTGTTTTTAATTATAGGTCTGTTTGTAGTATTTTTGCACATATCTTGTCATGCTTTAAAAAATTTAACTTGGTTGTTAGTAGTGAAACTACTAGAAAAAAGATGGCAGAAAAAACTCCAGGAGAATGAACTCTAGAACTCTTAAGACAATGACTTGCCAAAGCACTTGAATGATTAACAAAATGTTTTATCCTCCTTCTCAGAAGTTAAAGTAGGAAACGAGAGGCTGACTCAGATTGCTACAAGATCTGATTAATTATATTGTGTACAGCAGCAATGGTTTTAGGGGTAAGGATTAGGCCTGCAAAATTACATAAATACTGAAGTACAGCCCAAGTTGGATTATCCACCAATATGGACACTTGATTAGTCTGTTGAGAACATTCTCCATGTTTTCCACAACAAGGATTGTATCTGCTTTCAATCCAGTTTTACACTTCTGAGCAAATTTAATATAAACCTTAAAGGTACATTTCCAAGCTGACTGTTCCTAGACATTAGCTTTAGGAAGAAGAATCAGCACAGAAAAGCCTGTACTTTTTTACTCTCTTCAGAGGGTTTTACAAAGGAGAAAATAACAAGGAAAGACAGGGTGAACTGATACATTTTGTCAAACGAAATTGTGATGATTTGTGTCACAGAACTGTGATGTTAATTACTTTTACAGCTTGTTTTATTGAGTTACATGGATAGCTTGTTTTATTGAGTGGATCAAGACAGAAGTATGTACATCAATTAGACCTAGGACATATGATTAGGAGAACTAATTGAGTCTCTTTGGTCCATTGGAGACCATTCCTTATTACTGGCAAGATTTCTTGGGCATTGCACAAACAAAGCCTTTTAGCAACCAAGCTATAAGTTATCTCTGAGTTAACAATACCTTTCAATGATTCAAATTTTGTTCAGCTGGGAGACTCCTTGCATCTTTGTCCCAAAATTACACCGTGTTTGGAGGTTAAATTTTTGGGTATAGTCTATCTCAGCCTGTGTTACAGAAAGCAGTCTTTGGACTACGTAGCTAAAGCTTTCTAAACCAAAAAGGAAAAAATGTGGTTCATAGTCTTTATCATTAGCTGAGCAGTAAGAATAAAAGAATGAAAAACATCAAGGCTTCCCCCCCAATTAATTGGCTAATGCCTGTATGTCTGGAGTGCTGTAATAAAAAGGGACATTTTTAGGGCACAAGTCACCAGATGGTGCTGTAACATACAGGTTTAGATTTTTTTTAACCAATCGAGCACTGTTTAGTTCATGGAGAAATGTTGCAGTGTTGCTTTTATGATACATTTTCTTTTCTGGAGAGCTGCTGCAAAAATTTGGAAAAAAAAATCCTCCTGTGTTTTCCCTTTGTCTACAACAAATATATGAAGCACAACTGTTTTGTAGAAACTTGCCATTAGTGCTGAGGGAAATATCTGAAAGAGAAAGATGCCCAAAGGCTATTTATGATCCACTCTGTAGTTGAGTGATTCAGTAATCCCCAAAATCCCTGAGCTAACTCAGAGAAACATTGCAGTCTAGTCAAAGCATGATTCTATGATTCTGTGACAAGGCAGCATATTTCAGAGTTTACAAAGACTTTCTGGCATTCCCATTAAATGTCTAATGGTTGGAGTTTGAAATACTGCTTTTCCAGGGTGAAAATGAAGTAGGTGAAAATGAAGGAGATGAAAATGATCTAAATTGTGTTTACATAAATTGCCCACTACCTGGTGAGTTCCCAAGCTGGCCTATGTATTGCACTAAACCTCCCTAAGAAGAATGACCCAGAGTATCTCCTTACACAGAATCACAGAGTAATTTAGGTTGGCAAAGACCTCTAAGATCATTAAGTCCAACCATTAATCCAGCACTGCCAAGCCCACCACTGAACCATGTCCCCAGGTGCCACATCTACACGTCTTTTAAATCCCTCTGGGGATGGGGACTCCACCAGGGCTATTCCAGGGCTTGACAACACTTTTAGTGAAGACATTTTTCCTAATATCCAAACTAAACCTTCCTTGGTACAATTTCAGGCCATTTCTTCTTGTTTATCACTTGTTATCTTGGAGAAGAGACCAACTCCCAGCTGGCTACAACTTCTTTCATGTACTTGTAGAGGGTGATAAGGCCTGAGAGGAGGAAACAATAATCATAAAGATGCTACTTATACAATATCTCCTCTTCTAAGCAATTCAGGTGTTTGTTCCTTATGAAAAGTTGGAGAAGATATTCAAGTTATGTCTACTGGGAAACTGATGTAGGAACTATTCAGGCCTCAATCTAAGAAAAAATAATCTTTAGTAACTTAACATTTCTCTTACAAGAGTGATGTGGAGCTACAGTGTTAATAAGAACTAGCAAAAATAATTGAACAGACTAGAAGTTCCTTCCCTTATCCTCAGACTCCCATTTTACCAGCCTTATTTAGTGGCTTGCATGTAACATGATGGAAAATAAATTTGCAAATTTGGCATCTGGTTAAGTTTCTAGATGAGGAAAGCTCCCTTTTCTGACAAAGTAATTGTACCAGTTCTCTAGGCTCAGAGTCCTCCAGCAAAAACACAGAACGAAGCTGCAACATGGCTAAACAGAAAAAATGTATTAGAAAAGGAAACAGACATACAAGAAATCCTATGTGTAAGAAGAATATTTTTAACATATGGAACAAAAATGAAAGGGTTTCCTCCTCCTTTATGTGAATCACTTTTTAACTGTAGGGTATGGTACCTTTTCAAGTCCATGGTCAGTCATCCTTACTTATGACAATAAGTTCCTTACGGCCTTAAATCCCACCAAAATTAATAAAGTCATGTGGGGAATAATTTCTCCTGCAAATGAGGAAAGTTATGGGAACAGGTCCCATCTGAGCATAAAACATATCAGTTTCCAATGACTTTCAAGAGATTTAAGCTAATGAATCAGTATGCTAACCCTTTTTTTGATACTGTTGTTGAGCACTTTCAGATGCACTGACAGAGAAGTTGTTATTCTAAATGATGCACAATGATTTGAATTCCTTCGTGGAGGTACCTGACTGGTCCATCTCTTTAATCCGTACTTCTGGGTCCCAGCAGTTCTCTTGAATAACTCTAAATACCTTTCCATCCTTCATCATCTTTGCCTGTCCCTGTGAAAAGATATTTTCATATATTATAAGTGTGACAAAGTAGTACCTGCTAATTTACAGTCTCTTGAGTATATTGTGCTCCTTACAGGAATTCAGTGGCAAAATTTTGATCTTTTGTTTTTTTTCAGTAGGCATTTTTAAACAAAAACTATTTTAAAAATAGACATTAATAAGACAGTCATTTATAGTTCAGATTTAATTCTTCAGCATAATTTTAAAAATCCCCTTTCTTCTGCAATGTACATCACTCTATTTGGAAAAGATATCAGATACCTTTATCCAAGTTTATCCTCAAACCAAATTGTGACCTCAAAACAATGCTCTAATTAAATCTGTGCTAAATTTTCCCTTTGGGTATGTATGTGTTCTTTTAAAGTCAATAGCACCACAATGATTCCAGTAACTACAGAAATAATTGTGCAACTCAGTTAATTTCAGTCCAGTTATTTCTTATCATCAGTGATACTGAGACAAAAGGGGACCTATTGTCTTGTCTTCAGATTACATTTTCTCCTTGGGAAGAAGAAAAATATTGAAGAATTTGGGGAAAAAAAATCTCAAACAAAACTTAAACACAGTATAAGCCCATGACCTGAATCAGTGTAAAACCTTTCTCATATGCCACCAATTTCCAGACTTAGGAAGTTCAAAATGTTATCACAGTCATGAAATTTAATACTGTTCCTTTATCAGCATGGACAATTTTAAAATTTCATATTTGCTTGATGTGTGAATTGTTCAAAGAGACTGAGTAGGCACAGTGCCACCACATTAAGCAAATTGTCTCTTACAATGAGGGGTACCCACAAGCTGCTACAGACTTGTAGAGACACAACAGGACTTCTGTTGGCACAAATGGGTGAGATACAATTCACCAACACCTGCAAGCCCTGCCTATTTCTTGTTGTTTTCATCTACTGTAGGGGTAAATGGAAAGTCAGGTGATCCCCTGATGCTGTGCACGTGGAGTGGGTGAGGGCAGTCACGCAGCAGATGCACTGGGCAGAGAACAAACTCCATCTGCAGTCAAAAACTGAAAACCACACGAGAAAACACCGTAGCTCTTCCTTCACCTTCCCAGTAAATAGGAGCTAAGTGAAAGTTTTTGGGCCCTTTGAGAGAGAGAATTTGCTCTCTCTCCAAAGGCCACTTTATTTTTCCTCGCAAAATTGGTCTTATTTAGGATTCTGTGAATTTTTCTAAAGAAAAGAATCTGTTAAATCAGAATATTTACTACTGGTATGCTCAGCCAGGGGGGTTTCTGTCCCCTTCTTCTGAGAACTCAAACTGTTTTTAACCTTGAATTTGTTATTAACTTCATACATCATTCACAAATATACTGCCCTAATTAATATTTTAAAGCCCTCCTCAACAAATCTATGTGTGCTGCCTTGGCAAACTGTCAAGTTACTTGTTAGCTGTATCACAGGTTGTGAAAATTACTTGAAATATTACAACTACAGGGTCCTGATCCCCATGTGAAATACCAGGTTCTTGTAAAATTTGTTTTCCAACCTGAGAGAAAGGTTTACTGTAGCCATACACTCAAATACATTAAGAAAAGTTTAGTGCATTGATGCAGGTTGTCCAATAAACAAAAAATTATTTGGGGTGTGAGAAAAAGGCAGAGTAGAACCAAGCACTACATCACATATGAATAGATGACATGGACTTTACTGTTCCATTCTGTTCTACATTTCTCTATCCTGTTCTAAAAACTATCCAATATTTAATGTTTTAATTAATTTATGTGGAAATTAAAGTTCAGCAAACCACATTTAAAATTCTCCCATCACTAAACCACTCAGTCACATCCCAAATTGCACTTTTCAAACATGCACAAAATTATTTTCTTCCAGTTTGACCCTGATGCTTCTTAACAGAATGATATGAGAAGCCTTTGGGTTTTATTTAATAGAGAGTTAACATCCCCAGCTCCACATGTCTGAACAGGATTTTATTTTGCCATGCACTTTTTGTCATGCAAAATTTCCAGATGGAAGTAGGCCAGACAGAATTCTCTGCAGAGCATGTAAGGCCATTATTGACCTGCCACAAACTTCCTCTGCAAACTATTTTTAGCACAGAATTTTAGCATCAGACCTGTAACAAAATCGCCAGAAATGTGTCCAATCATCGTCTCCTTCCTGCAGCTGCCATGTATCCCAAAAAGCTGTGCCATCCACACTTTGGTTCCACAGATGGCTTGTTCTTGTTTATTAAAATACCAGCTCCTTTTGGGTTTGCCTCTCATACAGATGACTGCATTTAACTAAAAACAAATCTAGATGTAATCTGCTTTAGCCTGACCTATCTTATTGAAAAGAAATTCTCAGAGCTATCCATTCCAAGGGTTAAAACGAGATGATGAAGAAGAATGGGTGCTGGTTCATACAAGAGACTGTGAGTTTCATCTTTCAGGCAAAAGGTTCTGCTGAGGTATGGTAGGATTGGACTGATACTACTTCATAGAAAATTAACCTCCAGAGAAATCTGTATCAGAGACCAATCCAATCTTATTGCCACTTGAATTGCTTCTTAATAGATCTACTGTGAGTTTGTGTTCCTGATGACAACACAAGATCAGCTCTGAGCACCAAACAGCCCAAACCTTGCAGTGATGATCCAGCTGCACCCATCCACCATAGCCATATCTCTGTGGAAGAAAGAAGAGAAAGCCAGTGCTAGTTAGCTCTCTGCAGTAGTAATAGTAATGATAGTAATAATTGCAATAGTAATAGTAATAGTAATAGTAATAATAATATAATTGTAGCTCTTACAAAAATACCTAATCCAGGAGAAACACTTATACATGCTCAGCTTTGAGCCATAGTAGCCTCACTGACTTCAGAAGTGCTGAAGTGTAGCTGGACTGGACTAATGGTGTTTGTAGATCTGGAATTTTAGCTCCCAGTTCAACATCATTTTAAAACAACTGCTTTAAAAATGCTTAAAGTTGCTTACTACATTGAGGTTCTAACTGAAATAATTTTGACACAGAAAATATTAAATTAAGCATCTGGCAGTGTGGAAATTGAGCTGACAACTTTCCAATCTGTGATCAGTTAATCATTAGCACAAAGATGCATTGATTCCACTCTTCAGCTTCCATGATTCAGCAGCAGGAGTGAAGGTCAGCCTCTTATCTATTAATATTTAAACAGCAAGAGAAGCTAAAAAGGAGAAACTTAGATGCTCATTGATTCTTCTAGAGAGGTTCAGAATTGTTCATGCAAAAAACGCAAAACCTACATAAGAAGCTGATTTCCTTTCATAAATTATCCATTAGGAATGAACTGTTGAAATCTCTGAGTGAAAACAATGCTCAGAATTCCCATTCCTCCAAAAAAGAAACATTTAGAAGGAAACTAAGTAAGAGCAGGCATTTCTTTCACTGAAGTGTAAACAATTTGGATACAGTCCTGAATTTCCTGTGATACCAAATCATCACTTAATGCCACTGTGAGCTTTCCTAATGTAGGTGTGCAGAGCCAAACCTCCTGACATCAGCCAGAGATGCAGCCACTGGGGCTCTGTTCTCTGCTTAACTATGTAGCTATGTAGATTTTATTTAAATGTGTACATTTATAGGTTTATATATATAAAAAATACTGAAATTTAGGGAAAATTTAATGAGTGACAATTAAAGAGGACTTTAAACTAGAACCATGCTAACTGCAATTGTAAGCTGAGGAGAAAACGAGTACCTTAAATGGGTAATGAAGGAGCACATAGGCATCAGAGAAACTCAATGGTCTGGTTTTGAACTTATTTTATTCTTTCTTCCCCTCAGGTATTAGTTGTAGGTATTGACAGTCCTTATCTGATCTTTTCTATGATTTTTCATACTTGTGATAGTTTCCTAGGCTGGTATCTTGACAACAGAATTTTCTAGGTTGAAGGTCCAGTATTTACAAAGCTGGAAACAAGAAAGAGAAGTTTAGCACTAACTAAAAGTGTGCATGTTAAGATGCCTCATTGGTTTTCCTTGCATGAAATGGAGAGATCTGTGTTAATGACTTGAATCTCCAGAGGACTCCAGGGAATTCTGAGAGTTGTTTTCTACTCTGAGCCCATTAATAAACCATTGAATCACTCAGAACAGAGGGAAAAAAACCTAGCAGGTGGAAATTAAATTTTAAAATTTTGGTATTTGCCTCTTTATCTGTGTTTAAAGAAATGCAGTGCTGGCCCACAGCATCTAGCATTAGTGAATTTAGAACATCAAGGAATTCTTGGAGTTATTTTATCTCAGTGAATGTATTGCCCTTTTAAAGTACATACAGACAAAAATATTTAAAAACATTTAAAAACCCATATAAAATCAGAATGAAGGAACTTATGGGTGTTTTTATGAAGTTATTGCACAAACAAATACAACAAAATCTGCAACAAGCAAAAGTAACCTGTCTTTGTAGTCTGGATATTTAAACTCCTATCCATTTTAGACAGACATAATTATTCTAAAAGTATCTGTAGCCTATATACATATCCAGTGTATATGTGTTTTTCATCAGGAGCTCTTATTATTACAAATAGGAGGTTCAAATAGATTTTAATAAACACCTTCATAGATAAACAAGGAAACAAACATTCCTTTCCAGGAGGGTTTATGCATAATGATGTTTTTCATGACTAATGAAGAAATAATCCTATGTATGTTTTTAATGCCAGGTTTTCTCATGACTTTTTTTCTAATATGCTGTTTATGTTTCCCAGCTGCTCTCTCTATAATATTGACTGAAACTGGACTGCTTAAATCACAGAAGTACAGAGATAATAGATATGAAACCCTTTCAGATTTATTACATTAAAACTTAAATGACATTTTTCATTCTCAAATACATTTCACAGGATCATGAAAAATATTGAGGACAAGAATAAATTTACATCACTGAATACTACTACTACTAAAATGATGGTAAGTTAACACTTACAGCTTCAGTATTCTGACAACTGAGGTTTTCTATTTTAAATACAATAGGCTACCTCTTTCCAGTAACTGAAGAAGTAACAGATATTAGAAAAATTATCATCATCAATTAGCTGTACTTAGAGTGATCCCACTCCAATTGAAGTTAATGACTCTCATGCCTCTGGGTGTAAGATGGGAATGAATTTGTCTTAGTTAACATTAATCTTGTCTAATATTTGACTATTTATTTTATTTAAAACAAAAGTGAATACCATTTAGAAAAAGAACAGCTCTATTTTTATCAAGAAAGTGGAATTTATACCTTATCGTTTGCAAATTTTGGGTCTCAAAAAACCCAAGGAAAACTGTAAGAATTGCTTCAGAATAAATAAAAAGTGGGGAACAGAGCCCAGTTTTACATCCCTTTCTGACTGGGACTCTTGCTTTGCAGAACAGTGAAATACAAATATTTTACAGCTGGGAAAAAAAAAAACCAAATTAGACTAAAACCTAGAGATATTTACCACAGAAACCGTCATTGATTTTTCTTTCAAAAAAAATGGTAGAAACAGTTGCTGATAACATAAGGCACTGAATATCTAAACTCTTATTACCTTTTTTAGGTCAGGCCATTCCTTAGGTAGAATGTGGCTATGAATATCAATTTTCATTTTTGAAGTGCCAGAGGAGAAATACTCCTTCAATGCTAATGTTTCCTGTGTCAGTGCTGCTATCATTCCTGTCCCTGGGTCACAGGTTATTAGCTTTGGCTGCTGTCCAGATCCACCTGCTGTCCTATCAGGAGAACGAGGTACAGTGGAAAACCAGGAAGCCTAATTCCAGAGGGGTGGTTCCCCAAAAGAACAAAGATTTCGAGCAGAAAAGTCCCTGTTAATGCATAAACTAAAGCTGACCGAGGGCAAAGGGAAAATACTTGTTTATATTGGCACTATGAAGGGATTTATTTCACACAGAATCTAAAATGTCGAAAATAATTCAATAAAATTGAGTTAGAATAAATGCATTAAAAGTTCTGACTTGAATTTCCTCCTTTCTCCATCTTAGGTTGTGAAATAATTTGTAGAGGGAATATAATAAGCCCTTGGCAGAGTCACACATCCTCATCTATTCTCTTTTTTTCTCTTGCATTTTCTTTAAAGTTGTATTAAACCCCCTCCAAAATACAATTGTAGTCAAATCTATAGTCTGTATTTTATATTCCCCCTCCTCATCATTGGTTCACTCAGGATATTTACACAAGCTACTGCATAATGGTGCTTACAGCCTCTCAAGATGCCTCAATTATACAGCAACACATAGATGTATTTCAAATATAACAGCTTCTGCATCCTAAGTTAAGCTTAACTGGAGCTATTTCAGATTTCCTGTGAAACTACATCTCATCTTTTGCCCTTTACTCAATTTAGAATTACACTTTGCTCAAGATACCCTTGCTCTTTATTTGTGCTGTATTTTTGTCTGTAATTTATTCCCCCTGTAGTTTTATTTCAGTGTCTGTTACTCACACAACGTCCCTTGTGAGTGTTTGTTAACCATTCCCTGATTATTTTTTTTGTGAAAAATGCTGGGGTTTTTTTTCCAAAATGAAATGCTGTTGCAAATCTTGCAACTTGAAATCAAGTATCTTGAAAAATAAGTGGCCCTTTTTGTGTTATCCTTTTCCTGACTTCCCTATTTTATTTGGGCTTGACAGAAACCCCCAGACTCTTGTATTTCTGCACTTGTTCACTCATTAAGCAAGTCTGCTTTGGATTTGGTCAGATAACTTTCTTAAGAGTTATTTTTCGTGCCAGCTTCTTGTGCCAGGGTTGGTTGGTTGATCTTGTACTTCTCTGCAGCAAGAGGTCACTGAAGACTGAATGTTCGAAAGAAATAGGAAGCAGCAGTTTTGGGGAAGTATTCCCCAAATAAAGCAAGACAGCCAACAATTTGACAGATCAAAACTCTGGGATTGAAAATAGCTATTATTGCTGTCTCAAAACCAAAATCAATCTCTTTGTGACCAGGCTGCCAGGTTAAGCAGCAAATTTGCTCTCCTGCTCCCAAATGTGACAGCCACACTGTGTGATGTGGCACTGCAATGTCAGCCTGTTGACAGCAGTGTTCCTGCATGGACTAGAGCTGACAGAAGAAAGGAGTATTGATTCAGCTCTGGGAACTCCGTATCATGAATCCACGGATGGGAGGCAAACGCCTAAAGTGAGTCCTCCAATAAAGGGATGTCTGGAAGACAATTCCCTGCTTAAGCATGGAAAGCAGAGTGAAGTGAAGGAGAGGGGCAGGGAGAGATTTGTGCACCTGACTAGTCTAAGACACCAACATTCTTCAGTCACCAAAGCTGCAGGATTCCATGCAGAGCTCAGCTGCATTTCTTCAAAACTGAGCTTAATTTTCCTCAGCTCTAAAAAAAGCCGTAGTTGTTAGTTACTGCTCCCAAGACACAGCTTAGCTTGCAAACACTGTAGTACTCCCACGCTGCATTTCGTTTAACAAAACACATCGTTTGGAAACCATACCAGTTGAAGGCAAAATGTGGATCCATGTCACTTGATGGAAGGGCACTGAGATAGCTGTCTATATCCAACATGATCCATTGGGTCAGCAGCAGAAAGACCTTCACTGGCTAGGAACAAAAAGTTCTTCAGCTACGCAGGCACCCAACCTACTCTAAACTGAAAAACATGACTAACAGCTCTTTCAAGGACAATCCAGCTATAGACTATTCAGCCAAGGCTGATTTCAGATACACACACACAAGCCTAGCGGATCTGTAGGGTTCTATTTCACTGTAGGGACAAGCACTAAAGAGAAAATTTTGTTAATTTTAGGGCATTAAGTGCTCTTTTCTGAAGCTATTTAGCTGCTTTTCTGAAACAAGTGCAGAATCTGAGATTTGGAGTCTTTAGGATGGAAATTTGTTGTCCAGTTCTGGCCTTTGGGTGAAAAGTATTTCCTCATATCAGTGAGGAAACCCTGACGTCTTCAAAAGAGGCTGCATCAACAAACACTGGTAAGCTCTGCAGAGAGCTCTGCCACATCCATGCTCTGAGGCAGCCCATTTTCAAGTAGGATGAACAAAGACACAAAGAGGCAAATTCAGGATGCTGATCTCAGAAAGGGCTAAAGTACTCGTGCCAGGTTTTTATACCTTCCATTTTTCATGTTCCTCTCTGGCACCTGTTCTTGGAATTGCATGTTTGATTGTGCAAATTGGCTGTTTTACACATGTGCACAGCTACAGAAAAACAAGTGGAAAACTCTTTGTGCTTAGTAGCTAAGATGAAGTACTTAAAGAATACATTCCTTTCCAAATGAAATAAATGTTGAGCAGCACACTTATATTGGTTGCTTAGCAACAGGTTATCCTTTGGCTGTGCTGGGGACTGCACAGGTCCTTTGAGACTGCCATTACAGACCTGCTTGGAAATGTCAGATTTGGAAAGGATGCAAAAGTCAGTAATTCTATTTTTTTTCCTCTGGTATCAAATAATTAAACCTCTCCTATTAAATTAGCCTGATCACAGAACTTAGACCTCTTCTGGGACTCCAAAGAACACAGACTTCAATGGGAGTGGTGTGGTCTGAGTTCCGTGGGGAATAACAACAATGGTATGGTTTCCCTCCTAATGAGGAATAACATCATGCAGTTCCCATGCTGCAGTCTCCATGTGTAGCTCTCAAGTGCCATCTTTGACAGGAAGACATCATTTCACCAGTAGAGCTACACCAGGAGGACATGTCCAGCTGCAGCTACACCAGTAAAGTCCTTAACCAAGATGTATTCCAGAGAGGGTGGTGTTATGATTCTCCAATGCCATGAACCAAACACTCCAGCTTTTTCTGCCTAAGGTCCTGGTGATTTGCACAGCCAGCTAGACTGCAATGCCAGGGTTTCCTTTATACACATTTACAGAATGCAACAGGAAAGACACCCTCGCCTCCAATCTAGAGCCAGCTAAACCGGCCCAAGGTGGCAGCAGGGCAGGTGTAGTCATCATTAAATGCTGAAGAGTAGTAGGTTTTTCACTTTGTTATTAAAAAGCCTTTGCAGAAACAAACAACTGTAAGAGCCTCTGTTTAGACAGACATCAGAGCTGCTGCTCTGTATCTTGAGCCCGTTTAGCCTTGCAGAGAACTTGGGCTTTTTAGCTCAGGTGTGACGCAGTACTGATGCTTCCAAGATCTCAGCTATTAACTCTGCATAGTGAAGCTTCACCGTTGCACAAACTCAGGGTGATGCTCCTCAGGTGGGCTCTCTATTAGACCTGCCACAGCCTTTTTGTGTCCCTAGAATTTATAGTGGAAAGGTGTCCAAGGTTGCTGATGCCTGTGGCAGCCCCGCACTGCTCTGTGACCACCATCTGAGCAAGAGTTCTGATGAATCACACAGTCGTGAAGGCAAACAGTGTCCTCTGCCAGATTCGTGACCATTACTGTGTGCTCTGCTGCCTAAGTTAAGCCATAAAAGAATCCTTATTTCTAGAACATATTACATTGTTGAAAGTCAACTGCCATTCTAAGAGAATAAAAGAAAATTATGTGCCTATCTTTCAAATAACATAATTATTTTCTTAATACACTACAATTGCAATTCTGCAATTTACACATACCGTGCATTTATCTTCTATAGATATCTTCTACCAAAAATGTTAAAGAGATATTTTTTAAAATGTCAGTATGAGAAAAATAGGACTTTATTTTTTTTTTCCATTGTATAGACTCAAGCAAATAAAAAATATTCTATTTAAGCATGTACCAGGCCAAGTGTCACTCCTGTGCAGTGGGAGCAACCAGAGAGATACCAGCAGCATAAACATGGGCCAGAAAGAACAGATGGAATGAAGTTTACAGAAACCAAGAAGTCATAATTTTCAAGTTAATACCCCATGGTAACATCTGAAATGTTTTCAATTATTTAGAAGGCTGGTGCCTAAAATAAATAAATAGTAACTCCTGCTGTATGTTGTCTGAACAACTCTTTTTCCGGTGTACTAGATAGTCAAATCCTCACTTTTCCCTCTTTGCAGAGGCCTCTCTGTGCCACTCTTTGGGTGCATCTGAATTTTGGGGACAAGGACAGTCTTCTCAGAGCTTTCACTGCTTCAGAAAGGAAGTGAGTGCCAAAGCAAAGACCTCTCCAGCTCTGCAGATGTTTACAATGTAAATGTTTGGGGTTTTATTCATTCATCTAGAGGAGGGAGCTTGGCAGAGGAATACCTCCACAGAACATTTCTGGAGACTGCTTTCACTTGCTGAGTTCAACTACGAACAGGCAGGTACTGCTTTTTCTTTTTTTATTCTGACATTTGGAATTTAATAACATCCTCTGAGGATGAGCCACCTTCTTCACAATTACTAAAATAGATCTGCGACTTCCTGGCTGTGTTTAAATGTGTTTTACTAATTTGCTTGATTTTTTTTTTCTTTATTTGATGAAAAAGATTAAGAAATTGGCACTTTCCTGGTCACAACTACAGCCAAGACTGTATTGCAGATACATCAAAACATCTGTGTTCATTTCTAAGTGTGAAGATCATAAAAAA
The DNA here is from genome assembly GCF_041296385.1 of Aphelocoma coerulescens. Taxonomy (NCBI): domain Eukaryota; kingdom Metazoa; phylum Chordata; class Aves; order Passeriformes; family Corvidae; genus Aphelocoma; species Aphelocoma coerulescens. The sequence continues at coordinate 33,472,301 of NC_091021.1, read as the reverse complement.
AGTCACTCCTAAATAAGATTTATTTTCTTCTTCAGGACAATGCCACTCATTGCCATCTAATGTTTCGTGTAAACTTTTTAATAATATAAAAAAATGCAGGTGTTTTAGAAGAACTCTATGGTAAGTAATCATTCCAGACCCAACAGAAAGGCCCCTTAAGTCACCAGGAAACCAAATTGTTATAGAAGAGATCAATCACGTGGAGATTCAGAAGTAATTTTGAGCCCCTGGAAAGACAGACCCATTTCAATGAGGAATCACAAGTAAACCCTGCCTGGAGTTCAGTAATTAAACACCAGAGTGCTGGTTTTGGGCTAGGTCTGATGGCCCGTGCCAGCTTGGTGCCTCAAAAGAAAGATCTGCATTATAAATCACAAATTTGTTAATAATGTTTGTGCAGCTCCCTGTGAATAGTGCAGGCTGCAGTTTGTAGAGCAGCGAACAGTGATTGCAGAGTTCACAGGGAGCACTGATCTCCTACTGATGGCCGTGGATTTTGCCTGGGGGAAGTGATGCAGGCCGACGCTGCCTTGTGGCCGACGCTGCAATGTCAGAGCAGAACTGGGCTGAGCTGCTTCTGAGCACTGTGGTGATTTGTAATCAGTGTTTTACACATTCATGGAATGCACTGGCTGGTGAATGGGTGTTTTAAAATCCCTTTGTCTCTAGTAATTCAGCCTTTTTATGAACAGGAAGAAAACAGGTGCCTCCAAATATCCATTTTTCTGACATGCTTGTTCATCTCTGCTCTATGTTCTTGAACAACTGGGTGTATTAATATCCCTTGGGGGCTTGGGGCACAACCATTAGGATCACAATGTAGAATACACACTTCAAAAACCAGGATCTGGACGTCGATTTTCAGTAAGTGTTCACCATTGACTAAATAATAAAGGAAATTCTTGTCACTAACCTTTTCATATGAAAATCTGCTAATTAGCAGTAAGATTTCATACCATTTGTGAAACTCTCAAGTTTTGGATCCTAGTAATGAAATATGTGTGTTTATTAAAATTAGCCGATAATATAATTAACAATAATTAATGTCTACTAATTTCTAATATTACTAACCAACTAAAAACTACATTCAATCTCTTCATCTTAAGTGAAAAGAGGCAAGCAGTTGCTCTAATTCAGTGGATTTATATCCTACTTCATATCTGCAGTTTGTAGGTACTTGAACAATTTAATTGAAGGCAGCTCTGATGAGGTATTTTTTGTAGCAGGGTTACAAAAGGGTTGAATCCCATTGACCACCATAGGCAAATACAAACCATAAACATTTCTATGTCAAGGAATCACACACTGCATTATCTACAGCCATGCACTGCACAGAACAATTAAAATTATAGTTTGTTGAAGCTCAGGGGGTAGCATAAGTAAAATAAAGTTTTAAACAGAAAACACAAACAGTTTGACAGCCTGAATTCATGGCAATGTTTTGGTAAATTTTTCAAGCTGGCATTGTGTCCTCTTCACAAAAGTCAATTCAGAAACAACCTTAAGCACAAGTTCTACTTTTCTATTATGTGTTCCAACAGCACGAGGATTTTAAAAGACCTTTTTAATACTAAGCTAATATTTACTTGATTTTTTTGTCCTTTTCCATTACTGGCCCAGGCTAACTGAACTGGTTCATCCAGCTCGTATTCTACACCCTTCTTACAGTAAAATGTTGTAATATTGGATTACCGCTTTCCAGCCTGGAGCCTCTTACATTCTACATGAAGAATAAAGAAAAATCACGGCTCAGAATACAGAATACAGGGAAGTGTGCCCTGTGTAACACATATCTGATCAGTTCTTCTGAAGGTATTAGACTTCTGCTCCATCTCAGAGGGTGCTTCACTGGTCAGGACCTTAAGTTCTAGAAGCCTCACTCTTGGGCACAACATAATTTTGTAGGGAAATTGCTAGTAGTTCACTTCATCTGGGTGGAGGAAAAAAACAGCATCTCTATATTTAAACTCGAAGTGATAAATTATTCTGATTACCTACCCTGAATTAGCTACTAAATAAAAAAAAAAGCTCATGTGGGGCTCTTTATTTAAAAACAATCTTCAGCACTGCAGCTTTACTTAAGACACTTCCTATCATTCCAGTTGAATGCAGCCAGAAAGGAAGCAATTTGCAGCATTGAAGTCACTCTTTAAATGGTAAATGCAGAAATGGTTGGACAAGTTTTATTCTAAAAAGCACATTGCACACATGATCAGATATTGTTGCCATGGCTGACTTCCTTTATTGCTTTGAGTAAATCCATATTTGATGCATTAAGGATGGATTGGGTTGTTGTCAGGTAGAAGTAGGTCAAGAGATTTTTAAGCCACAGTTCTAAGCATAGACTAAGAGCAAACACAATAGATATTTCTTATTTTTTAAATCTTTAGCATGTGCAACTATAGTCAAGCTGTAAATTAACTTGCACTTAACGCATAATGCCATCTAGTGGGAAAATCAACAAGTCTACATGCAACAAGTCTGGCTATCCCATGCAATATCAATCCAATTAGTGCTGCAACCACCGGACAGTTTTAATAGGGAAATAAGTTTAAAGCCAAAGAACTATAACTTAATTTTCCAAACCTCCACAAAAAAAGATCTTCACAGATGATCTTTAAGGTCCCTTCCAACTCAAATTGTTCTATGATTCCATGAAAATTTAAATATTTTCCAAGCATGTTTTATCCTAAAAGTTAAGATAAGCAAAAGAATCTCACTGAACATCTATTTAAAATGATTATGGGATGTGAAGCAGACCTTGATAGCTTCTTGATTTTATTTCCTGATTAAATTTTATGTAGAGATTGAATTTTTGCTCAACACAATTACACAAACTTCAGGCTGATAAAGGAGACAATTCAAAGTTTACTGATACATCAGCCAGAACAACCTGTAATTCCGGAGAGTTTCACAATTAATGGTCTTCATAAGTATGAGGTCACTTTTCTGTACCCACAAATAAAAAAGGAAACAAAGTGACCAAAGTTATATAGGGTAAAGGAAACAGGCTTATTGTAAAAACATAGAGTAGAATAAGGGGCCTAGATAGACTATCAGGATCAGACAAGTACTTTACTTCATTGACAGCCCTCCTAAAATCAACAGTAAGGGAACAATCTAAGAGAAGTAAGTCATCAATATTTTATCCTCCAGGAAAACATAGCACTTGTCCTTTATTGGTAAATTAACCTGTTCTTAGGCCTGAATTATCACTTTCTCTAAACCTTGGCACATTTTGTGTCAACCTGCTTTGATATTACTTTATTTATCCTTTAAAAGGTTAAACCTTACAGCAATGTGACCCCTGATGTTTATACTGGTTAAATCAAAGAGCTTTGGCCCTGAAGGACCCTGTGGAGATCATTTAGTCCAACTCTTTTCTCTGAGGAGGACCATAAGCACCACTATACCAGGTCAGCTGTGGTTACCTGTGGCTTTTTTGGTAGCTGAACTTAGAAATCCTCCAAGGTGCAAGATTCCACCACCTCTCTCAGTAACCTCTTCTGGTGACACACTAACATCATAGTAAAGAACATTTTCCTGATGTCCCATCTGAACCTCTCATGACACGGTTTGTGACTGGCTCAGGCCATTCACTCTTATTCTTCCTCTCCAGTTTTGAAAAGGGAAGAAGAACAAACGAGATTTTGCACAGGAGAATAATGGAAAAAATTTATCTTATGTGCATGAACTCACTGTGTCCCCCCAGTTTCTCAGCCTGCAAGTAAGTCTCAAATGAATAAGCCAAGAAGGTGCTATCCAGAGCAAAGTTAGAGAAGTCAAGAAACACAAAGCAAAAAGCCAGATCTATCTTATACCTAAATAACAACTACACCCAAACACTACTAATCTCTTACAAGTATTGTCTGGTGCAAGAAGTGTGCTCAGCTACTCCAAGAGCAGAAACTGGACTCCCTTTGTACATGAAATGTGCAGTGGATCTGTAAGAGTATTTTGAGGCTGTGATTGCCACAATGAGACCTTTATCTGCTTCACAAGTCTGTGTTACAATACTCGTCCACTTGTTAAAAGTCCAATTAATTAAAAAACACATCACCTTGCCTCCATTAGATGAATTTCAAACTTTATAGGAAGCTTTTTTTCTTGTGACACACACAAAAAAATCCTGTCTGACCCAAATATGGCTTGTAGTTGACTCAACCTGAAAAGTCACTTTGTGATGCATCTCCTGCTAACAAATTATACATTGACATCCTAAATGTGACAAAACCCAGACATGTGAAATGAAGACACTTTGGTACAAAGATAAGACAGAGTCTGTGGATAGGTTTTTAATTAAAGAAAAAAAGTGAAGTAAGCAGGTACTTTTGGACACACAAACCCTGAAGGCAGGAAGACTGTACACCTAGCTACACTTTCTGAGCATATTAATTGGAAATCAATTAAACCAGTTGGTTTAATAACACGTTTTACTTGTATTTACAGATATTGCCTCTGTTTGCCTAAATACATAACTATAATCAATTTGTATAGTCCAGTATCAGCTGTGCTAATCAGTGGATAGAGCAAAACATAATCAAACTATATAAATTCTGTCAGTAAAATAAAACCTCTTAAAGCACACATTTCTTATAGAAGAATGTGAAAATTAAGGATAACTTCTGTGGTTATTAAGGCATCCCTGCCCCCCAACACCAAAAATATCAGTGGTCTTGATGATGGAGAGGGGGCTGTGTGCATTACTCTGTGACTGCCTGTCCCTTGTTAACTTTTAGGCATCATCAATGCTTTAGACAGAATCTGAAAGAGGCAGAAATTGACTTTTATCATAGTCTGATTAAATTATATGACTGACATTGTCATCTTTCTTCTTGGTTACAGGACAATTTTATTGCAGCAGAGGTTCAAAATTTCACTGACATTCTGAGCTTCAAACTTCAATTGCCTTTAAATTTGAATTTTACTGGTTGTTTAAAAAGACATAGGTGTATTTTACTGGTGTTTAAAAAGACATAGGTGAATTTAAAAATTCATAGGTGAAGTGGGTTTAACACTCTTCAATCTATGGAGGAAAGTTCTTCAATTTCCTAAAGATGCTCCTCTACCTTGTAAAATTGGCAAATGCTAATAGCCATGCACAACTCTTATCACTGCTAATATAATATAAATGTTTTAGTGGGGTTATTAACCTTATCCATCTTCCATAAATCCAGATCTGACAATGTTCACTATGGATAGACAAATGTCAATATTCACAGCGTATTTCCCTGTGCAATATCAAAAGGAGCCATTGCTTTTCCTTCTGCTGCACACAGAGAAGGGCCTGGCTTTTGGGTTCAAACTTCTGGGTTTGAATTCCACAAAAAAATGGCCCCATTTATTTTTGAAAGAAGGATGACATGAATTATGTGATTCACTCTTTAAGAGGATGAGAAACAATCAATATATCATGGGAATAAAGAATGCAGAAATCTGTTATAACTCCTCTATATGTTGTTGACAATACTTCCGCCTCTTCCAAAAATTTATTATCTAAAGAATTTGATTATTTTATCTACACCATCTCCCTTCATTAAAATGCAGTATTGAGACCCAAATTGTATGTCAGGACTCAGGAAACTAATTCTATTTCTTTCAGAAAAAAACAAAAACCAAAATCAAACAGGCAAAAAACATTAAGTGGGTAACAGATTCCTCTAGGTACTAGAAATCTGATGTCCATCAAGACCTAGCAGAGTTTGATTTAAAGTGTCAAACATCTGCTTGAGAAGGTGTCAAAAAGCCCCCAACACTGGCACACAGAGAAATGTGTATAGTTTCCTGGCTATGAAGAACATGTTTAACAAAATACTCATTTTGGCAGTGGCTATCAGGTTTTTTCCAAACACTTTCTATAGTAATCCTTGCTAAATTCTCAAGTAGGAATGTGCAGAATCCTAGCTACAGTTCATTTGGCATCAGAAAAGGATAAAATACTCTTCAATAAAATGCAGAAATATTATCATCTCATAGAGTTTATCAAACAACTTAGAGCAAAAGTGGGCTGTGGAGTACTTACTAAAGAGCAGAGAAGAAGCAATCTAAGTATTGTTGCTAGAGAGGAGTAGAAGGGTAATTCCCTCAAGCACTCAACACAGGGTCCTTTGATAAAGATAAAAATACAGCATGAAAAAAACCCTGTGTTGTTGATGACACAAGGAGTAACATACCAACCCAAATCACAAATTAGAGCTTAAAATACCAGGAAAGATGTGAGTTGGGCTCTATTCCCCATAAAACCTATTACATCTCTTTTTCTGACACAGGCAAATCCCATTAGGAAATGCAACTACTCCCTTTTCCCATTAGATCTTTACCTTCAAGGTAGGGATTACAACTCTCAATTTTGTTTTAAATGCATAGGGTAAAATTTATAAATATTTCATACATGCATGGGGAGAATCTGAGTATGAAGTAAATGGGTATCTACCTTTTCATGCAGCCTTTTTAACAAAACCTGGGTCTGGCATGGTGGGAATTGGGCTCGGTAGACAGGTGCATCAGGAGGAATGGACTTAGCAAGAGGAAAATGACCCAATCTGTATATGATAAAAAGGATGTTTTGTGATTTCTATAGTTCACTTATCTCATGTTTAATCATATGAACTTAATGGAAAATTGTGTAGAAATTTTTAAAAGATATGTGAGGAAACATGAAGTTATGCAAATATGTTGGAAGTGTCTGGTTGTTAAGATGCCTTAGGATGGGAATGATCATCAAGTAATTATAAGCAATTGGATACGTTTATTACTAAATTATATTATTTTGCTTCCCAGGAATTTCCTAGCTTCCTTTTTTCTTTTCTTTGATCAAAAAGGAAATCTCAGCTGCTTAATTCACATCATCCATTAGGCTATGGTTAGAGTCTCATTGGAAGAAGAAAGATCTCTCTGCATAATGTGAAAAACAGAAAAAAGTAAAAAAGAGGAAGATTATGACTAAAGTAACAGGTTGCTACCTCTTGAAAATAAATTTTTCCTTCCATTTCTCTTCTATACCTGTGAATATTAACAATGAAATAAAACCCCTGTCAAATAAGCCATTTTTGTTCAGTTACATAAAACCTGGAAACACGATGTCTACAGTGATATAAAGAAATAACGTTTTTTGCAATAGACACATTTAGCCTTGCTTAACTGCAAAATATTTCTCTGAACAAAACAGATTAGTTTTTATGGTTTCCCATATTTACACAGCAGTTTTATCTTGAATTAAGAAGAGCTTTTAAAATAGTTGGAAAATGCTCACTGTAAAGAATCTTTTCCAAGATTTTCTGCTCATTTTTAGATGACATATTTTGCAGCCTCTTTTTTTATTCCTCCTTTGTTGCCACGATGAAATCTATCAATGCTTGTGGCTCATGCTGGCTGTGGCATTTTTTGCAAATATGATCCTGCAACAACATTGTGTAGGGAAAGGGTAGGTGCTTATGTGAGGTGTCATCAATTACTTACCAAGGTCACTGCATGCTGTATTCTCTGGGAATTATATTATGGGCACTCTTTCATAGTCTGAAGGAAAAGGTACTGAATTATCATATTCATTTTCCAAAATAACATTCTGATTATTTTTGACCCAAGTGAATATTCAGTCTAAAAATGCCAAGAAGAGAGACGATTTCAATTTAAACTCTACTTAACCCAGTGCAAGAGAAAAAGACTACATACATTGGATAATAATTTAAGCGTGCTCTTCAGTTTAAAAATTAATGCAGTGTTGTGTACTAACATCAACATTATCTTTTATTTTAAAATAAAAAACCAAGGTGACTAATACTAGGCTTAGAGGTATTTAGACCAGGTTAAAAGGACCTGGTGTCCTCATCCTGTTGACCACTGACAATGCTGTGGGGCTATAGGTGAGCTACAGAACAAGAGCAAGATCTGTGTCTGCCTCTGCCTGCATGCCACCAAATAAACTAGCAAACAAACAGAGTTAAAAAACATCGTACAGCATGTAGCCTAACTTGTTTGTACAAGAAAACTATTTGTTTGTAGGAGAAAAGAAAACTATGGCAGCCAACCTCGCACAAGATGATTAAGGGACTATTGAAAGAAATTACTGGGTTCATGAAAAAAAGTGAAATACAGAATCTAGAGGTTTTCATCACTAAAGAGACATATTTAATCTAGTCATTAGAGGAGGACATGTCTAAATGGCCAAGAATGATCTTACCATCTCATCCACAAACAGACATGACAAGGGAGCTGTAGTGCAAAATTGTAGAACATTTCAGCACCATAAACACTTATTGAAGGTGTTGCCTTTTGGAATATCAGGATAACTCAAGAGTTTGGTCCTAGAGGAGTGACACTGAAGATGAGCTATAGTGATGACCTCTATGGGACTGATGGCTGCCTGTGCCTTTAGAACAGGATGGGTTCTGGGCTGTTTGAGATTGAGTCCCCTGAAGAACTGGTCCTGTGGTAGGGCCATGAAAGGCATATTGATCAAGTACGAAGTGAGCATTTTCTTTTGACTCTCAGCCATGAAATGTCTGATAGACTGAACTAAAAAACCATCCCAGCTGACACTTGCACTTCCTGATACTGCAATACAATGCCACTGACAAACACAGTATTTTGTTGCCAAAAAAGGGCAGCTTTGTGTTTAGTATGTGTGTGACATGCAACCCAGCAAACAAAATGGTGAATGGCATTATCTTGCTGTTATGCCTTTAGGCATAATAAAAAATAATCACCAGGTCAGCTGACCAGCTCTTTCCAAACACACAGCAGTGCTCTTAGTTTAAGTGCTGTACTTAAGATGTTGGTCAATATGGAACATGGACAAGTAAACATCAATGAAACCAAGCAAAGTTCCTTCTCAGGAGACTTTGAGTGCACCACTGTGTCCTGCTAATTCAAGTGAAAACATTGCAGTCAGTAGTGCTAAAATGAAAACCAGAAATTCAAATCCGATTGATATTATTCGAAGGAAGGAAGGAAGGAAGGAAGGAAGGAAGGAAGGAAGGAAGGAAGGAAGGAAGGAAGGAAGGAAGGAAGGAAGGAAGGAAGGAAGGAAGGAAGGAAGGAAGGAAGGAAGGAAGGACCACAAGAAAAGCAGACCACAGACAATACAGATAAGGAAGTTCTTTTTGTTGTTGCTCTTTGCTGTGATGCATGAGACTTTCATCTCATCTGAAATCTCCTTTCTCTAAATGTCAAAATATTGTAGAAATTACAGGCAGCTCCAGCTGGGAACAAAGTTCTACAAGTGTGTATTAATCTTGCAGCAGCTACAGAAGATAAGATGGTGTCAGTCTAGTTAGACTGCATCCAGAAATACGGCTTTTTTTTTTTTTTAATTGATTTTGACTTTCCATTTTTCATAGCCAACAAAGGGAGGTTTGAGGGGCCAAGAAATAAAATCATATGGCTATTAGACTGAGGCTTTTTTTTATTGTCATTGACTTTGCCTACAGGTTTCCTACACAAGAACTCCAACAGGGCTGGAAAACAGGATCCATGCCTTTAAAAATCTAGCCCTATGTGTTTATCCAATGGAATACACTTCATGTGAATGAGTGTCATGAGAAATAAGAGGCAATGCTGGAAAGCAGCTTCCAGCAGCTACGATGTGACAGTCTTTCTGCTTCTTAGTAGCTAGTTTGTATAGACAATGGTGTGATCTGAAGGGCCCTTCATTGTGGATCTGCTTAATGTTTTGAATTTGTATTTGCTAAATGCAGTGTATGACCCTTCTCATGCGAGGCTGTGTTTGAAAGCACTGAAGAGAGTAATTTAAAAAAACTGTAATACTCTTTGCAGGCTTCATATTCTTTGCTATAGCCTGAACACCACAGCAATTATACAATTAGAGACAGCTCCAGTCCCCACCACACACAGTTTTATGTAAGAGCAGCAATTGAGGACAACCAAAAAAGGAGAAAGAAACACATTAAAGTTTAAAACTTGTGCTTTGGTGTTCTTAGTTCCTATTTTTCTCTAAATCATTTGGAAACCTACCCCTTTGACCTCCTTTTAAAGAAATGGAATTAGGAATCTACAGGCACTTTCCTCTTGGTTTGATTTCTGGAAGTTATAAGAATACCAAAATAGCTTGGAGAGACAAAGAGAAAGGAGGTAGTGTTCAAGGAAAATCACTAGTCAGTTTTCCATTTATGCAAGGAATAAGAAAGTTCTTACTGGAATGGATCAGATATGGATTTATCTCTATAAAAGAGGAGGGATCTTGCAGTAATTGCATTAGGGAGCATTGTATCTGTTGCAGCAATTTCAAGGGACTCTTTATGGCTTGTCCTGGCTTCACTCTGCATGGGATGGTGTCTCCCCAACCTGACTCACCAAAGGTTTCTGTGTCCTTGCAAGGTCTTGAAAAGTGGTTGGTCCCCATTTCTTGTCTCTGACCAGGTTACAAAACTGATTCTATTCATTTAAGGATTCTCACTTTACAGACACATTTTAAGTGATAGAGACATCTATTTTTATGGTAAACAACAAAAGGTGAGCCTTTTCTACTTTTCATTCACCTCTCACGGGCATACATCCATCTGCTCTAGCATCTTGCAGGTTCAAGGTAACCAGAGCTTAATAAACAGCCTATAAAAAAATCACAGGTTTTATTTTTTTAATTTGAGTTGCTAGTTTTCAACCCCTCACAACTCAGCCCAAACCTCAAAATAACACATCCCTCAAAATAACTCACTTGTGTTCACTTATGCATGTGAGAACAAACCTCTTTTGACATTAATATCAAATAGGCACGTTGTAATTTACCATCCATTTCATCAGGAAAAAGCAATTAATTTTGACATTGCTTAGATTCATATTAATGCTGATCCAACTAGAAGAGCAAGAGCTCTGGGATCACAAAGCAGGCTAGGATAGCTAGGGGTGAAGGTGAAATTTAGGTGAAAGACATGAAGACTTCAAAAATATTTCATATAGTAGGTATGATAGACTATACACATAGAAATCATAAGATTAGGTAAAAAACACCAATCCCTCACATTACAACAGGCATCTTCATTCCACAAGATTGTCAAAATGCCAATCAGTTTCTAAACCAGTATTTTATGCCACTTAACTTATACTTTTACTCATACTTTTTCAAATAATTAATGATTTAAAATTCAGATGAAAAGATTTTGAAGATTAGCACACAGTTGTAAGAAGTATTTTTAAAAATTAAGACATTTTGATAATAATGTTGCACTGACCACAGGTATTACTAAACTGCTACAAAACTTTTTGTAAGGCTGACATCAGCAGGATTCTGACAGTTTATAAACTCATGTCCCTATGTTGGCATAAATATTAATTTCCTGCTGGCCTTTCTATACTGCCCAAATTCACTAGTTTCTCAAAGGAGAAAGGCAACCTGATCTTCATGTAACTTAAATGGGGATCGTATCCTTATGTATCACCTAAGAACCAGGGCTACAATGTCTTCTGATATTTTCCTCGAAAAATTTTTCAAGCCAAAACATGATGCAGCTTCAAAATATCTGCATGCGAGTAAGCATGCAGCTGGGAGACTGTGCTCGCACAAAGAATGCTTTGTTTGTTTGCACCTCTCCATCTAGTCATTAGAAACCAGCAGAGAAGAAGCAAGCAGCCCTGGCACAGATTTATCTGTAAAATTTTACATTTTAAAAAAACATTTCTGTGCTCCTGAGATTTTAGTTTTGTTCCTATGTTCTTCTGCAGCCCTAGGAAAGGCAGGTGAGCAATCTGAGGACAGCTCCGAACGCCAGCGAGTCTAACCCCATGCTTCACCATGTTCTGTATGTTGGAGGGCAGTTTTAAGGCAACTCTGAGTGACAGAACGTTAGTGCTGCGGGGTCTGAGAGGTGCCGGTGTGAGGCCATTCTACTCTGATCCCGAAAAAGGGCAAAGGCAGATGGAGGATGAGCAAATCCCCAGCAAAGGGGAGCTGGGTCTTTACCTGTGTGAGGGGAGGCGAGGCGGACGGGGCCTCGCTGCGCAGGGCCGGCATCCGCAGCCCTCGGGAGCGGCGGGAGCGCTCCGGCTTTGGACAGTCCCTGGACAGCTCTTCCCCCTGAGGCTCGGCTCCGGGAGGAGGAGGAGGAGGCAGAGCCCGCCATGGCGAGGGGAGGCTGAGGAGGCTCCCGCTTCCTGAGCAGCTCCCGGCGCCGGCGGAGCTCGGCGGGGCGGGGAGGGGACGGGCAGCGCCGGGAGGCGGCACCGCGCTCCCACCTGCCCCTCTCCGCCGCGGGCAGTGATGAGGCGGCCGCGGGCAGCGGCTGGCGAGGAGCGCCCGGAGTTTGTTCGCTGCCCGTCCGCGTCTCCCTGATGCTCTGAGCCGAAGTCTCCTCCTCTCCCCGGGCTCGCACCCGGGCTGGATGCTCCGCTCGCTCCTCGCTTCCCTGCCACAGCCGCCGGCCGCTTCCCGCCGCCCCGCAAGAAATGGAGCCGCCCGCTGCCCCCCTGGACACCACTCCGGACCCCGCCATCGTGCAGCCCCCCGGGGCCAACCCGCCGGCGGCTCCCCGGGAGCAGCAGCAGGAGCAGCTGCGGATCGGGGAGAGCGGGCAGTTCAGCGAGGGGCTGGAGGACAGAGGTGAGCGTCCGTCCGTCCGTCACCCGCCTTCCTGCACGCTGCCCTCCGCTGGGGCGAGCCCCACCACCTCCCCTGCGTCCCGAGGCGCCAGACACCCACCCCGACGGCTCCTCCGACACCCTCCCGCAGCATCCTCTCACTCGCTCTCCTGGACCCGTACCCTCTCCCTGCCGCCGCAGCAGCCCTGCCCCCTCCCCTCCAGCCCTGGCAGCCGCACACCGGCTCTTGCCGCCCGAACTGCCCCCTCCAGCCCCCCTCGCCTACCCCTCATCCCGCCGCTGGCACCCGCTGAACATTCCCCCGCGCCGCCCTCGAAGCTCTTCCCCGTTTTAGCTCCCGTGCGAGCGCTCCGCGACAGCTTTGAAGTATTTTTATAAACTCTATTCGTGGCTGTTCCCACCTCGCCCGAGAACTTGCCTGCCTGGCGGGGGAACGGCTGCCGGCGGCACATGGCTCCACAGGCAGCGCCCGGGCGAGGGGCGCGGGTGGCGGCGGGGCTCCCGGGTCCCCCGGGAGGGCCAGGAAGGGCCGGAGGTTTCCTCGGGAGGCCGCTGAGGTGCCCAAGCCGGCGGGGTGGTCGCAGCCGCCCCCCGAGCAGGGGCACATCGGGGCGTTTCTGGGGGGTCCGCCCCAGCCAGGCTGGGGGTTGAAGTCGGGGCACTTGTCTCACGCCTTGTCTCCCTTCCCCCACCGAACTGTGCACTTCCACACAGCTCCTTTTTTTTTTTTGTTATTTACTTAAATACCTGACCAGGAATGGAAAGCTGCCTGCTTCCAAACCGCCATAGGCTTTAGTGCGAAGCACATCCATTTCGGACATCTGTTCAGGGTGTGTGAGGCACTCGCTCACCTGCCGCCCACAAAGGCAGCTGCCATTTTAACCCTCCCCACTGCCCTGTCCTCCACAACGCCTCCAGGCTCCTCTTCCACGCAATTTGTCTCCATCTTTTACTCTCATGTACTGGTTTCCCTTAGCCTCTCTGTTGCCTTTTCTTCCTTTTCCATTTTGTTTTCAGCATCCAGGAGTCCCTTTTGTGCTCTCGGTCTTCATCCATAACCCCTTCGCATGTACTCTCCTCTATCTCCTGTTCTTTGCCCAGCTTCCCAAAACCCGTGCCTGCTCACAAATCGTAGACACAAAGTAGAGAAGTGGGGGGAAGAGCATTCGCCACCTTTCTCACAGGTTCCAGTTGTGTTGGGGCAGGGGACACCCCTTATTCAAGGGGTACCCTCACTGTCACTGCCAGTGGCTGAGGACAGACATTGTGCTTGCCTGACGGCAATCTGAGGCTTCAGCTCTCTTTTAAATGAGTGAGGAATTTTCATTGTTGTTCAAACACAGAAGTTTGATTACAGAAATTTTAAATTCGTGCCCAGTATGACAGAGATAAAGGTGAAAGCTCCTTTTGGCATTAAGGGTAATTCCAAAGATAGTGTCTGTTGTACCTAACCTGTGTCTTTCTATGAGGGAGATGAAGCTAAAGCTGCTGATTTTATTTTCTTCCTTACCTTCATGCTCTTTCTATGGCCCTTGCAGTGCCTTTCTTTTAGCCTCTTTTAGTAGTTATTGATTCCATCTATACCAGGATAATTCCCAGTCATTGTAGAGGGAAATCTGGTATGCTTTTTGCAGGTTGTCCCTGTTGAAAATGTTAACAGTCTGTCCTTTTAGATTGTACTTTTTCCTACAGTCCTTTCCAATGAATCACACCAGATGCAGTTATAGAGATGATGCTTCCATGTTTGCTAAAAATAAATGCTAACCCTAAATTTTGGAATAAGATATTTGCTCTTTAAGAGCCAGATCCAAAATAAGTGATAATTTTGTGGATGGGATCCCTAAATTAACATCCTTAGGTGAACAGGTTTTTTTATTAGCCTTGTCTCTTCCACAATTTCTAACTTGACATTTTAAAATGATCCCTTAGCCAAACAGAAAAGTACTTCTGGTAAGTCAGCATATGGTAAAGAATATCCTAGAATCACTTCACAAATATGCCAAGCTTGTGTTCTGCAACTGTTAGGCAGGTTTTTTTCTCCTTCTGATTTTTTTATGGGAAGAAAATCTGTTAATATGTGAAGATACTGAAAGATAAATTAAAAATCCAGTGGATTTAGCCAGTTTAGTTGTTTTCTAAACCTTAAGGATATCCATGTGTTAAATAAATTATTGACAATAAAATTACTCAGAATGTTAATTTCAGGGCGGAGGAATTCCATTTGTAGATGGTAGCTTTTTATTTTTGTAGCAGTGCAAAACATTCTGTAGCTGATGAAAGATTAACTTTCATCCTCCTGTGGATGCTTAAAACTTGCTTTCTTATGGTCAGTGAAAAAAATATGGAGGTTTACCTTGTGAATTTTATTCTTGTGTGTAAATTAATGAGCTGTTTTTTCTTCTAAATAATTTTCATTCTATGGGCTTGGTAGTCATGTGAATGAGTTTGTATTTTTCCATGCTGGCCCCAGGACACTCATAACAATTATATGATCTTTCTTGGGGGTGAAAATTTTGAATACAGAGGATGTATTTGAATTATTTCAGGAAGGAAGGGATCACATCGCTGACAGCCAGAATATGCCAGCCATTTTGAGAGACAGAGGAACACACACACACATACACACACGGCAGAAGTGGTTGAGTTTTATAGAGATCTCAGTCTCTGTCACACTGGACACGTGCTTGACATGTGAATAGTAATCAGGAGTGCTGCACTAGCTCTGGGGCTTATTATTCATTCCTCAGTTTAATTAGGATATTGCTTGATTTGTAAGTATCAACTGTGTATATTGGACTTCCCAGGTACTAGTGAGCTGTAGCCATGAATTAAAAGATGTCTTTAAATAAAGAAACAGGTGCGGATATGTGTCATTCTGATCTATGTTTATTTGAGGTTTGAAATATTGAGAACCAAAACTGGCTGAGAAAAACCTTTGCTTTACATTCCAACAAGATTTGGGCCATAATTTAAAATCCTTGGTTTGGGGAGGGGACAGGAGGGGTGAATACACAAAACATGAGAAGATGTGTTTTCTCTATGGTTATATTAGTAGAAATCCCTCCCATGTTTCAAGATGTGTTGTTAAATTACCTCATACCAGACAGCAATTAAACTGTACATCTTTATATATAGTAGCAGAAGATAGGCCAAACATTTGTGGAAAAAAAAAATCACACAAGTGAAAGCAGGCATGTGAGAAGTAACTCTGCAGCACTATCAGTAAAAGACTCAAACCTTTTGGAGTTGTCATCTATCAGTTTTCATGTATTAGACAAATAATGCATGTAATAAGAAATAGACATAATAATTTCTGTATAGGGCCTGGTCCATGCAAGTTTGTAGACTCTTTCCCGTTCATAAAGCAGGGAGAATGCAGCAGCACAAAGTGTGATAATATTTTAAATTTTCTAAAAATACGGTACAAGCATGAAATTCTCAGAGTGGCTTTCTGAACTCCAATAAAGAAACTCTCTGTGCTTTATTGTAACTGAGGTGTAAAAAGCAGGAAGAATTTTTCCAAGACAGCGTGAATCCCACCAATTATGCTAGGATTAGAACCTGTAATTTTAACAGACTCCAAGTGGCAGAATAAAATCTGTTGGCTCACATTTGACCACCTCTGGATGCCTGCCCCTCTGCTGACACAATGCTGCCCCCCAGGGCAGAGATGTCTGATTCAGTTCTGAATTGATTCCAAAACCATTGCAGTTTTCAGCCAGTATATTACAGTCAGTTGAAATTAATATCTGTTAAAGGTTAATAAACTTGGTTAAACATCGTGTGGATTCATGAGAACCAGATCAGATGTCCCTGTCTTGAAAGTGGCAATAGCCATCAGAGGGAAAACTGGGGAAGGTGAGGATAGTAACAGCTTCAACTCTTATGTTGTAATCTGGTGCTGAGTCTTACAGAGCCCCTGTTCTCCACCCTTTGTCTAAGACCTCAGACCAGCTACTGAAAGTTGTGCTGTTAAACCTCTGTCTCAGTTCAATGCATTCAGGGCAGGCAAATCTCTCTGAAAAGTGCTCATCATCTGAGAGGAACCACCCACATCTTCTGGAGTAACTCATTAAGAAATTTAGAACCATCAGGTTTTCTCTCCAGTTAAGCAGATTTGAGCCGAAACTTGATGGTAAAAAAGAATGTATGTGTCAAGTTGTATTAAGCATAAAATAATCAGAATGGGATATACAGAATGGAAATACATAAAATTCTGAAGACATTTTAAGAGTGGCTTAAGACTCAGACTGAGAGAATAAAAACCAAAGGATGTCGTTAATTTATGTTTAACCTGCATTCTCTGTGATTTAAGATCACTGGACAAAAGACTGCCACAGATTGAAAGCATCAAAAAAGAGAAAAAGCAATAGCATTTCCTTGTGTTGAACAGACTTCTGCACTGATTGCAGCAAGGGCAGAATTGCTTCTTCAGTTAGCTCTAGATGGGAATGTGTTCTTAACCCAAATGAGGGACAAGATGCTTCAAGAGGCTTTTTCAGCTGCGATAGCTTTGATTCTGAGGCATGCCTGCTTGTCCTTTGATGATCAATACGTGTGGTGTATCCCTGTGCATTGGGAGGTTATTCCACAGGGACTGGTGAGCACAAGTTTTTCTCCTATGTTAATCATCCCCAGGATCCTCAAATTCTGAAACAAGTTTTAATCTGAGGGAGTAGAGGACTGAGCCATTTCTTGTGTAAAGGCGCAGGTGGAAATCATAACGATTTGTGAATTTCCATAACTGGAATGCAGTGCTCTTTTTAAGGGATTCATCTGTGGGTCTTTCTGTGTGGAATCAAAACAGCTTGTGTGTGCTCTTCTTGCTTACTCACATGTTTCTGGTGGCCTCATTCACCTAACCTTAATAATGTGAGCAGTTTTGAGCCTGTATTGCTTCTGTGTGTAACATAGAATGTAAATGTGTTTTCTAGGGCTGAACTAACACAGCTGTTTTTTTAAAAGGGGCAATGCATTGCTCATACATTATTTGCTTATTGCTTATCAGGTTTACTAGAAAGCAGTACGAGGCTAAAACCTCATGAAGCTCAAAGCTACAGAAAGAAGGCATTGTGGGTTTCCTGGGTCTCCATCATTGTCACACTGGCTCTTGCAGTGGCTGCTTTCAGTGAGTATTGGGAATATTTTCAATCTTCACACCTCTTCCCTTCTGTTTTTCTTTTGGTCTCTCAGAATTTCTTTGTGGAAGCTTTCTCATGTTTTTTTCTTTGCAACTGCTAAAGAGGTTTCTCTCTAGGCTGCCTGTGTCTGCATGGTGCTTATAAATTAGTAAAACTGTTGGGTTTTTTTCTGCAGAATAGAGGGTTGTTGAAGGTCGGAGAAAAAAACAAGAGATGTTGGTTCCTGCTAGCATTTATACATGTGGAACTGTTCGTTTTGGAGAGTAGTGGAAAAATCCTTATGCAGTGGGTTGCCTTTTACCAAAGAGGTCAAATAAGCCAAGTTTTAATCTGTTTGGGATTTGTAGTGGGAAGGCTATAATAAAGAATAGTGAATTGTAAGGGAGAAATATATAATTTATCTGTATTGCACTGACAGATAACCTAAAACAATGCTAATCTGGAAGGGATTAGACCAGTGCTTTTCTATAAATTTCATATTTTTCTCATTTACCTTTAAACAAAGAATTTGAGCAGGAAAAAAATCCAAACTAAACCCCAAACGCTTTTACATGGAAAAAAAAAGAAATATATTTCATCTCAAAATGGCAAGAAATGCAACATTGTGTAAATACAAATTTTAGTTCAATGCAAATTTGCAAAATAGAAGCTTTCTGTATTGGGCAATTAAGTAAAACATTAAAGACAAAAAGAAAGAAGGAATCTGAAACAAAATCTTTGCAGTGGCACATTCTCTGTTTTAGAGAAAGAAAAATCAGAAGTGATTGAATTTATGCTTTTATACAAACAAAAGGAGGGCTCTGTCTAGGAGACATCAAAGAAGTCTCAAAACACCATTCTTAAGCTTGATAAAGACAGACTTGTATTATTTTTTCCCTTTTTTTTTGGAATCACAGCAGCATGTCTTTTGTTATTCTAATCTGCATTGTATGACCTGCTGCTGGAAGTTGGTGTCAGCTCCCAGGAGAGGTGATTAAAATCTGACCAAATGGTCTCTGAAAACTTAACATATATTACTCAGAGCAGTTTATATGGAAACACAGGTACAATAACTTGGTTCAGAAATAAGAAAAAAGAGAAGGAGCACTTAAAAGCTGACACTGTAAAGAATTTGAATGTTAACAAGAGAGTGAAACAAGTTTCCATTTTGTTCTGCTTCATGGAAATACAGTGGCCTGTCTTTGCTACTGAAGCAACCTAAAGGTAATGCTATGTTACAGAATAACTTTGTTACCTATTAACACTATAGTTTTAGGGAGTATTGTGACATGGCTTAATTTTATTTTATGTTTTCATTTGTCAGGGTTGCAAGAATTAAGTGTAATATAGATAAGTAAAACTGTGTCTTTTAAAAGGATCATTTAAAACATTTTTAAAGATTATTTAGGCTGAATTTTTTTTTCTTTCCTTATTTTTGGCACTCTGGTAGTGTTTAGAGAAACAAACAAACAACAGCAAAAAAATGTAGTCCCTGTCTGGATATACTGTGGCTGCATATTCAGCTGGAGGGGACCAGCACTGAACTACTGAAATCGTAGCAGACTAATTATGTGTTTTTGGAATGTATCTTTCCTCATGGTTTGCTGAGGCTAAATTTATAAAGAATTTATAAAGAGGGATCACCACACAGATACATATTAAATCTGTATGGAATCTCTTAATAGGTAGCTGGCAGTAAACTTACATGCCACAAAAGCATTGCCAGGGCTTTTCATGTGTTTACTATTAAAAATTTTCAATCTTTGAGGAAAATGCAGTGACTTCTGGGATCACCTTGCTGTCCCCATGCAAAATCAGAAGTTCTGCTCATTTTATTGTCTCACACTGGCTGCTCTCTTCCTCAGTGCTGTCCTTTTAGCAGGTTCCTCTAGCCAATCCATGAGTGGGGAGAGATGCCAGGTGACCAGAGTTTGCTGCCTGTTTGATAGAAATGTCTAATTGTCACTTTGGGGTATCTGACACTGACAATTCTTTGCAAACAACTGCTGTTTAAAGCATCCTCCTTCCATTTTACCTCCTGTCTGTAATGGTGAAGTGTTAGAAATACAGCCCTGATGTTCCATTTCAGTGAAAAATGGGGACCTGTTGTGGTAATTGTGGGGCTACACTGACTATTCTCACTGCTCTTCCTGACTCCCCCATAAATTACTCATTTAAATTTCTGTTTTATCCCCTTATAGGTTTCAAAATACTTTCTTGCAAGTGTATCCCACATGATATAGTCAAGATACTAGGCCAGGGAACTGATGTTACTTGATAGCTGTACTTGAAGGAATGGAGGACATGAAAGGTAGGAAAAACACTAAGGGGAATGACGCCCATGTGGAGAATAGGGAAGAGGTGCAGGAGCCTCCTTTTCCAACCAAGTGTTTGTAACAAAACTTCCTTTCCTTTTCTGTGGTCCACTCCCCATCCTTCACTTCAAGGCTAGCCTAGTTGCCTCCAACACTATATTTTGCCACCATTAGGGTAAGTTGGAATGGTTTATCTTGACTGGTATGCGGTGTTTTCTTTTGGTGGGATTATGATGCTTCCCTAGTTGAACTCTGACCTTTCACTTGGTAATTTTGAAAGAGATTGAAAAATCTCATGTTGATTTGAAAACATAAAGTAGCTTCCTTATTAGGTAATGATCTATGGAAAATGAGGCTTGAGATCATAGAATCATAAAATTTTAAGGTTGGCAAAGGTCTCTAAGATCATTGAGTCTGACTGTTGACCCAGCTCTGTCAGGTTCATGACTAAACCGTGTCCCTAAGTGCCACATTCACACATTTTTTGAACGCTTCCAGAGATGACAATTCCACCACTTCCCTGTGCAGCCTGCTCCAGTGCCTGACCAGACTTTCAGAGATTAAACTTTTTCTAATATCTAATCTAAGCTTCCCCTGGCACAACTTGAGGCCGTCCTCTCATCCTGTCGCTTGTTGCCTGGGAGAAGAGAGTGACTCCCACTTCGCTACAACCTCCTTTCAGGGAACTGTAGAGAGTGATAATGCCCTCAGTGGTCTGAGCTCTGTATGTTAGACTTACTATTAGAAAGAACCTGTGTATAGAGTATTATAAAAGTGCAGAAATTAGAATTGTGATATGCCTGTATCTATATGTCATATATTTGCTACAAAACAGGTATATGATATGTCTTGTCTCTGAGATGGGCTCTTTTGTGGCCTGTGACAGTGCAACAGAGGAGATGAAATGCTGATGTGTACATCAGACTGTGTTTGGTCTCTGGGTTTTCAAAGATGAACTAGGCTAGGCTGGGTATGGAGCAGAATGACTGCTTAAAGGAAAATGAAGTTGCCACCTTCCATTCACTAATACTGACAAGTAGGGCTTAGACCATGACATCAGCTTTTCCACGTAGCTGAAAGAACAGATCTCTTACTATCATTAGTACTTAATAAACTTAATTTTACTACAGAAATGCTGTATTTGTAAAAGACCATTTGGAAGTTCCAGCTGCCATCTCTAACGCAGCTCCTGCACTCTGTGGTAACTACTGTGGTCTCATGGCTCTGAGAGCTGCTGCAGATGTTGCTCTCCAGCATGAAATTGCACAAGGCTTCAGTAAAATCTCTACAGACTTAAATGTGTGAGATCCTTGAGGTCAGTGGAGCCCCATGTATCATCTTTAGTGGCTGAAAATTTGGTGCTCTCAAAATATTCTGGCACTGTTTTTTTTGTGCAGTAGTTTTATGATCAAATGCTAATCAATACCTGGTGAACAAATTCATTTTGCTCTTCATTTAGATGCTGCCTGAAATATGCATGCTTGTAGAATTCTCATCAAGAGTGGATTTACATTGTTATAAATATATAGCAATAAACAGAGTCTGAGCATGATAAAGCTTATTAAAATGAACATTAAATTATTCCTTAGCACCCCAAGTAAGTGCCAGAATAATAATTCTAATATAATTATTTCTGGATTACAGTAATATAAGCAAAGAATGATAACAGAGAAAAGAATGATAACAGAATATGAACATATTTTTCTTTTTTTGCAATGTATATCTGTGTAATATAAGGCTGCAGTCATTTAATAATAACAACTATTATTTCTTTCTGTAGCTGCAGTATTTTGTGTTCATACTGAGCCTAGTTTAAGAATCATGATAGAGAACAGGTGGAATGGAACTCTGGTGCTTTGAAACCCATTATTCTTAGTTCCTTGACATTTATGTTACTAAAGCATAATTTTGAAAAATATAGAAATACAGCTTCTGCTGTTGCAGTTCAGTTTCTGCTCAGGCAGCTAATCTCTGATAATATTGTCAAAGCAGAAAACAAGCTCATTCTGTCTGGTATTTTTTGTCCAGTGTAGACTTGTGATTCACAGAAAGCAGCGTGTTCATTCATCTTCCTGATCTGATTAGCCAAAATTGTTTCACAGTGAATGGAGGAGTCACATCAATACATCAAAACAATGTATAGACCAAATTCTGCACTGAAGGCTTTCTTTGTAGTTGGAGACTGAGAGAAGATTTAGAATGTAAATGTGAGCTTTGTGAAGGGCTGCAGCCAGCCTGTCCCAGCGTGGCCAGGGCAGGTCTGCATTGGCCCTGCTCCCTGGGAGAGGGACAGAGCTGTTTGCAGGGGAAATAGCAGGCAGGTGGGTGCTCAGGGCTGCTCTGGACATCCCTCCTTTCAGCTCACCACAGGCATAGGTAAGGCTCAGCTGTACAGAAATTAACTGAGTGCAGCAAAAGGTCAGATCCTGGTAAGTGTTTCATCTGGTGTAGTAAGAGGTGCTGGTATTTTGAGAAGGTGAATTCCATTTATCTGTATCAAATCTCAGGTGGAAATTCAATAGGTAGAATTCTGTGAGTGGGAGTATTTCACAGGATTAGCTGTTGGCCCATGGATAAGATATTAAATGTAAATGCAGACACTGACATTCTGATTTTATATAAAAAACTATTTGTGTTTCAGAATGAATTGCTGAAAAATGATTTATCATAGGGAGCTTCCACACACTGAGAGGCATTTTGTTTGAAATCTCTGGTGCATATGCTTACAAATTTCAGGGTATGTCTTGCTTTCAGATTAATGCTTTATGCTAACTCAGATTCTAACAGTTATAAATGCCAACAAACTTAGAAATTGTGTATCCAGGTCCACTTTTGTTATTGGAATGACTACACTGAGTCATAAAGTCTCAAATGGGTTAGCTGTAGGACATGATTCCTGGTTTTCCTCCACTCTGGTGCATGCAAATGAAGTTACATGGGACAAACATTGAGCAAATGAAGGTGTTGTCCTCTGGATGCTCACACATGGATGTACTGATGTAATCTGTCACTCCTCATCTCAGACCTACTGCTCAGGCAACTGAGATGGGGAGCGACTATATTAATTTATTGACGAATATATAATTTTCTCTGTGGCCCATTCCTATTCATGCTGGAAAAATTAAATATATGTGGGCTTTCCCTGATGTTTGCACAATACTTAGTATACCCTGGGCACAGCTGTGAATCATAATAACACTACTAATAAAAAATGTAGGGGAAGGGTCATGGTTCTGAAGCTCTTTAGTTTGGATATTTAATTCTTTAAAGGTCACTGAATTTCAGACAAATGGTGAGCATTCAGCACTCAGGCTGGGTTTATAGTGTCTCATCTGGGAACCTAAACAGAACTCTCCAGGATCACTGAAAATGTGAAAAGTTGGTTTTTGCATTTTGTCTTTCAGGAATTATACAGAATTGAATTTCTCACTCCTAAAGACCTGGGAAGATATTTTAGTTTTAGACTTTTTTTTCTTGAGTAGAGCACATTACATTTTTTCAGAAGGTTACATTTCAAGTCACCATTCCATGCAAACACTTAAAACCCAGTAAAGACTAAATACAGAATAAAGCTCCTCCATGATAGTATGCAGAGCCCTCATTTTGCATGTTTCTCAGGATGTTTAATTACATCAGTTACAAAAAGACAGATGCTTCAGGGCTGTGGTCTCACAGAAGTGTTAATGAAATATGGAACTCAAATTCCCAAGGTAGAGTTCTGATATTGGTGACACTTGTGCTTCCCTGTCATCCTTGTTACAGCTGCACCACTACAGTAGAAAATAGAGTTTGGTCCTAACCGTGTTACATATAAAATCTAAAGGACAAAAAATCCATTGCTGTGCAGCACTGGCAGAAGAGAGCCTTTTGTATAGGTCAATCTGTGCTTAATAACAACAAAATGCAATTTTCATTCACTGGAAATGAAATGAGAGGCCAGAGAGGGCCTGTCTAGTTTTTTTTTTTTTTTCAGGCATTCAAAGCTCTAAGTGACTTTCTTGGGAGGAGAAAATAACATATGGATGTCAAGTTCAAGACTGATAGCTGTTGAGCAGAAGTGTGGGTCTAAAATCTGCAGTGCTTCACACTTCATGAAATCTTTTCCTTAGCTGGCAGGCAAAATGATGGTAGAAGTCTGTGAAATCTAGAACAGGCTAGATAATGATATAATGGATTTGAACAGCAAAAAATTTAAAAATTGTTGCTGTGGTGGAAGTTTGTTAAAACAGCTAAGTTTGTGTTTAAATGCTAGCCTTTAAAACATACTAGCCTGTTGTATTTTTGCATTAGAAAATTGCAATTTAATAATTCCTTTTGTTAAGTACTTATTATTTTCTCATGAGAGAAGATCATTGCAAAGAATTTTGAAATTAAAACAGAGCTCTGATGATGAGGGAAAACTAGCACCATAACATGACTTCATGAAGAATGAGGAACGTGCAAGTACACTGTCTAGGCTACTTAGTGTAATAATCACAGTTTGTTGTTTTATTTTTCCTTTCCAAGGTTTTGTTGGGGTTTATTTTGTGTGGAAAAGATTGAAGTAAGTCTGTGCAATATTTAGACCAGTAAGAATGGTAATATCCTTCAAATGAATTAACATCTATGTTATGTAACATATGTAATATCTGTTATATTTAAACTATAGCAGGACATTTTAGACACTTGAAATTTGGTTTTCAGTTTTGCCATCAGATCCCTGCTCAGATTCTGTCAAAGGCAGCTCTGTGTTTGATGGTTCAGAGGTTCCAACTATGAGAATACAGTTGTGTAGCAACGTTCAATATACAAATAAGTGTAAGTAACTAGGTGTAATTATTGTTGAGTAATTGTATGGATGTCATGGATCCTACTCCTATCCCTGAGAGAATTCTACTGTGCCATTAGAGACAGGTGTCTGTAGAGGGTTAATTTTTCTTATGGGAAAAGAATTTAACTCTGAAAGGGGAGGGTTTTAGGCAGGCCACTTGGTGCTAACTGGGTGGTGTGGGAACGATGTGTCCTACAGCCATCCCTAGCTTGTAGTGAGTGAAAAATGTGTATCTTGACTAAAAGCACATGAAAATAGCTAGGGGGAAAAAAAATTAATATTGAGTTTATTGCATGTGATTGGTGTTAAGTGTTGTCCATAAAAACCCTGCTTGAATTTTATGTATAAAATTGAAAATAAATGATCCTCTAGTACAAGTCTCAGTTGTTGCTCTTGCTGTGTTTGCTGCATCACATAAGTGGATGTACATCTGCCCTTTGAAGGACCATCACTGCAGTCTGAAAAATCAAATGTGTTTTCAATCAATTGCTGTAGTATCAGTTCCACAAAACAGTACCTCAGATGTTGCAGGCTTGTGCAAAGGCATGAATGTGTTAACAGATTTCTTTATGAATGCCTGATATACCAGTAGAATTTGGTTTTCATAGATCATTTCATATTTTCTCTGCTCTCCCAATTTAAAAATGCACTTCTTTGCTTATTGGCAAAGGTGAACTTGTAATTCTTTGTATCTGGAGCTGAAAATCAATATTAATGATAGAAAATATATGTTTAATATTCCTTGTGTAGTTTCACTTTATTGTTTGAATTTTCTGAGTTCTTAAATCACTATTGGATTGAAACTTCATGGGCAGCAGTGAAAGTAATGGAAATCAGTGCACAGCTTTCTTCTCCTTAGGTTTTCTGCCAGATATTTTAAAATTTCAAAGTATTAATGTTTTTTATCTTATTATGCAACAAAATGTAAGCAACAAAATATAAACTTGTACCTGATTTAATTTTTTTAGTAACATTTATAACTTTTGCTTTACTGGGGAGGTTGATAGTGCCTGGTTTTTCCTTTTTGGCAGTTATTTTCTGTGATTTTTCGGTAACATTGTTTAAGTTCCTTTCTTTGAAAGTTGAAATTTTTTAGATTTTAATACTATCTCAGTACAGAATTTTATTTGTAACACTGTCACTGTCACTGTAACTTATTTTGTTAAACCTGTGCTGTAGGAGGACTTAGGAAAATAATCTCATTAAAAAATATGTGTTCTTTCACCTACACTCGAGCTCCCAGCAGCTCCATACCTTGCTGCTGGATGTGAAGCCATGGTAATGTTTGGAGAGAAATGGGAGCATCTGGGAGACTGGGGGGGATACACAGAGCGTTAGCAGAGAAAATCTACTGCAACAGAGGGTGAGGTTGTGTGAATAGGTGGCACCACCCCTGCTGAGGTCAATAACCCAGTCTGAGCTGAAGGACTCTTTGGTTTCTGAAAATACCACCAGCAAGAGCATAAACCTCGTGTCCTGGGTCCTCCTACTGGTCACATGCCATGCCACCTTGTGAGAGGAGGTGTATTAACACTCATCTTGTTAAAAATCCAGTTTGATAAATCTAAGGATTGCGAAACTTTGATACATTGTGCTAAAAGGGTGGTACAACCTGGTCAAATTAGTTTGTACAAATAAACATTACCATAGTCTTTGGCAAAGACTGAAACAAAATGTCTGGAGATTGGGAAAGACAAGATACCTTTAGATGGGCACTAACCTTCATTTGCAAAGCAGTCTTCAGAAAAACCATAAAGAGCTCCTATGTATCTCTTCTGACTTTCATGTATGACCCATTACTGTTCTTTTATCTCTGGATATTGCAGAAGAAGGGACAGAGGAGCTTATCTTCAGAGTTCGAAGAAGCAGATTAGTCAGTGCTTAGTCAAAGAATGACCAGAAATAACCAGCTGGTATTTTGCTAGACAGAAGAACTGCAGAGGAAGTGGGGTAGTCTGACAGATACCATAAAAATAGGTAGACAAGAGGCATCTGCCTTCCAGGAACTGTTGCAGGATAAGTGGCTTTTGGCACTTGCACCACAAGCTCTCCTTTCTGGAGAGATCTCTGAGCCATTTTTTTTGCCAGGTGTGATGCTGAGAACGAGTAATGTCTACTGCAGAACAGGATCCTTGGCTGAATCCTGATGAAGTTTTCTCATCAGATATGAGGATTGTTTATCTTCTCCTATTAAAGATTATGCTTCAAGGAATTGTTAAGTACAATGTATCTTCTCGATATATCAAAGTGAAGAAAATATGCATCTAAGTGCACCGTCCACAGATCGCATTCTTTAGTGAAACAATTTAATGGCCAAAGAAAGACAGTAGTTCCCCAGGCTCTGAAAAAAAAAATCTTAGAAGAAAGATTTATTATTGTTCAGTGGGAGATTTAATAGGCTGGAAATGCAGCCTGCAGTGTCAGCTGGGATGCATAGCTGGGGAAAATAAAAGTATCACCATACTTTCCCATTTTGGTAGGGAACGATAGACAGGTTAAGGTATACTTGAAATGTTGATGTTAAATTCACGTTTAGTGTGAATTAAGTGTTGCTAACAGGTCCATGGACAGCACAGGGCAGAGCCAGCATCATATCTGGCCAACGCCATGGAAGCCAGAGACAAAACTGATGGTGATTGTAGTGGTGGCAGATCACTTCCTAAATACATGGCTCAGGGGTTGTGAGAAAACTGCTCAACAGCTCGAGACAGCCTGTACAGCACTGGTTTATGGGGATCAATTTGCATGTGTGCTGGAGCGTGCTGCCAGGAATAAGAAAGACAGATGTAAGGCATCAGTCTCAGCTTGTTGTGTAAAACAGGGCTGTGTGTAAGCCCAGAGGATTATTGTGTACCTCCCAAAGTGATAGACATCACTATTCTCTGACTTGCTGCTGTGGCTAACATATATCAGGCTATAATGTCTAACAATGTGGAACTAATAGTACCCAAAAGAGCCAATTCATCTGCTCATTTCTGTGGCACATTGAAAACTAATAGTAAACTGTGTCTCCTTTTCATTTAGCATGACTTGATATTTCTGTGTGTAATTGCCTGCAACAAGAAAAGGAGAGATTATTTAACAATTCTCTCTAGCTGTGAAAAAATAGGTCAGCAAATTAAATTGTAAAGATTTTTAGTTAAAGAGGTAAAAATCATAGTTACGAGCCCTTTACCATATGAGTTCTGATTGTGGGAAACCTGTAGTTACTGCCTGTAAATGTGTCAAAAAACCAAACCCACAAACATCTAATACTGAGAAGTGGGCAGAAAAAGGATTCCATTTTTGTATTTTGGGTCCTGCCATTTGAGCAAACCCTACTCAAAGGGAAATTTCCTGTTACTCTCCCACTAAGAGACACTCATTGGGTTATCGTGTGTACATTTGCCTGCTGAGAAACATCTGGTGGATGAAAACAAGACTGTGATTTAAGGGATAATGTTGCAAGTAATGTTTAATGGCTTATGGAATCTTTAGGCTTGAAATTGCCTGAATACACTTGAGGTAATTTATAGGGACAGATCTTTAGCTGGAGGCCATAGATTTGTTGACTTCCATGGGTTTATTTCAATTTGAAACAAATAAGCATTCGTCCCTAAAGCATATGGCAAATGATAGGATGAACTTGTAGTGAGGTGTTTTCAGGACTGCCTCTCTGTTTAGCATTTCCTTGGTTTTTTGGTAGTAACTTGTTTCTCACTTTTGTGAAGAAATATTTGCTTAAGGCAGTCTGTCTTCACTCTTACAAGCATTTTTAAACCCTGGGGAAAAAAGGTGAATTAACAGCAACTCAGATCCTGCTAGGTTCACAGAGGCTGGGCCAAGAATTTGCTCCAGGGACTGTTCTAATCCTGGGCATAGCCCAAGCTTTCTTTGCGGCTTTGGGAAAATGATTTTACTGCCATAAGCTTGTTCTCCATCTGCCCACATCAGGCTTTGATAAATGAAAAGGTAACTGATTTTTCTGCCAAAATTTGGAGTGTTTTGCTATATAGTAGCTGACACGTTTATATGCATCCTGAGTGTTTCAGAGTGACAACATGCTCTGAATTTTATATGTGCAGTTGTAGGAGGGCATTGCTGGCTGCTCCATCTCAGTATTAGACCTACTGATTTGGGGGATAGTTTCCAGAGTTTGTTGTGGCTTAACTAGTGAAAGCTATTTCAAGATGACAGAATTTCTAATGCTGCAATGTACTGAAGGCCTTCAGATGCATTTGACTTCTTGATGCCTGCACAGTGGTAGCTTTACAGTTGAGTGATGTGTTTTGGGCTGGTGGGTTTTGAGGAATGTGATGTTACTCCTAGTGCATTTTGGTGATGTTGTTAATCCAGTTACTGTTTGGCTGGAACAATTTAGAGACAATTTAGAGTAAGAGGAGAGGGTTGGGCAGGTGCATAGAGTGGTGGCTGTTGGTGGAATAGCTTCACTTTGTGAGGCAGGGCCTCTCAAGGTCCCTGAAGTACTTAGGGGCTGGGATCTTCTATTTTTCTGCTTTTTCTTTTCTTTCTCTTTCGTAAGTGGTAGAGAAAGGTTAATGTTATTAACATTGGTTTTTCAGTGCTGGCAAGCTTATGTTCATTCTCTCTCTTTGAGTAATGGTTTTCATTGGTCAGATAGATGTCAGAAAAAACTTTCACAACTTGAAACTGCTGTCAAATGAATACCACTGAGAAATAAAAAGGACAGGAGAATGCTAGGAAATAACCTGCCTTGAGTTCTAAGTGCATGAAGTTCTTGAGATCAAGGAGGAAATCCTTATAGAGGATGGCAGTTTAAAAAATTTGAAAGTATGTTCAAGCAGCAAGTAAGATGGCTTCAACTACTGACAGTTGTCTGGAACACATTAGTGAGGCCTTGGTTCTCAAGGAAGAACCTATTTTTCCATGTGTCTGTTTGACGTGATGTTCAGTGTAACTTTTCATGTCTGATGTTATTTTTTGCAGGGCTGTGCTGGGTTTGTTGCATGTACTTTTTTCTCTTTTTGGGAAAAAATGAGCCAGAGGTTTTTGTAACAAAGCTCAGCAGTCCAGAGTTCAAAAGTAAGGGTTGAAAGCTGCATAAAAAGTGCAGTTGGATTCCATGAGGTTATCAATGTTTTCCTCTTTTGTCTTTTCTACTTTTTTTGATTTTTAAAAAAATATTGTCAAGAGTTGAACAGATATTTGAGGTCTGGCTGTCTCAGCTGTGGCAGTCTAATACTAGGTGAGTTACATTATTCACAGAATATCTAGACAGATTGGTCACTGCATTTACTACTCTGTAAGAATCTGCTGGTAATTTGTAACTGAGCTGTGAATATTTTTCAGGGCAGGACAGGGCAGAGTGAAATATATGTCCCTGGAGATTGCTGTGGTGCTGGAGTATGTCCCCCTAGCCCTTGTAGCTGAAAAAATGAGCGAAAATCCATTTGTGAAGGCTAAGGAGGTCTGTCAACATGAACACTGTCCAGCAGAATGGTGTCCCTGATGGTTTTTGTAGGTGGCTGGAAGTTTGCATTCATCTATTATAGAATGGAGAAGTCAGTCTTTCCATGTTGTCTTAGAACCATAATGAACAGCTCTCTGCATATGAAGTTTCCCTTTATATCTCCCCCTGGTGTGTTTAGAGTTCACTGTGAAATAAATGCTGTTCTGCAGTGACCGTAAGGCACACTGGAGTTTAGTGAGTTGGTGATTTGTTACCCTGGCTGGGTACTGTGCACATTTTCTGCATAGGCTTCCTGCTGCAATGCAGGTTTCTGCTGAGCAGTAAAAGACCTTGCTAAATTTTGCTTTTGCAAAAAAACAAGACAAAATAATAAGCCAGCTTCTGTAGTACAGGAGAAAAGGTTTCCTAAATATGGTACTGACTTAGACAACATAAAAAAGGAGCCCCAGTGCTGTGTTAAGTTTGTTTAAAAATTAGGGTAGATAGTGCTTATCAGTGATGAAATCAATTTTTCATGGCCAAATGCACCTCACTTGTTTAAACGACATGTTCCTGTGATGGTGTGTTCTTTTCTGGGCCTGTTATACCTGTTATTCCAGTGCTTAGCATGGAGAGGAGCTTCAGGTAGATGATTTGAGGAAGAGCTACAAAAGGATTGTTGTCTTGCCTTATCTTGACAGCTACTGAAGTCTTGTATGACATTTGAGGGTGGGGATGGGAAGTAGGGAAGACACACAGAGGAATTCTGAGGGACAGAAGATTACGTGCTAACAGTGCATCTGTTGGGTCTACAGGTTAATCCTGGGAAGGTTTCAGTGTCCTGTGTGTCACTAAGTCCTATTGTCAAGTCTTTGAAACAGACTTTAAAGAGCTGCTTTCAGTCCCAGTGTCTTTGCTGTTCTCACGTGCACTGGCAAAGCTCAGTGTCCCTGGAATGAGGAAAAGCCAAAGGGTTTTCTAATCATCATATGGGCAGATGACTTGGGTGCTTTTAGAGGTGGGAGTTGTTTTGATGCTTGATTTCCCTTTGTGTATTCTTGCTTTTCCTGTGCTGTTGTATAGAGGTGAGCGCAATCAGCCTTTCTTTTAATGGCACTCTTAAAAATGTAGTTGGGCCTGGGAATTCTGTGACTTTCATATAATTGAAGAAAGCAGACATACTCCCAGTTGGAAAGAAGGGATGGAATCCAGTGATGTCAGTGCTAAACACAAGTGGAAACAGACTCTTAAGTGGATCACCCAGGGTAAAACGCATCAAAGCTGGCAGCAAACCACTTCATAAACAGGGAGGTGATATTCCATCATCCTGCCCTACATAGTAGAGGACATGTGGGAAAACAGATTGCACAACTGGGTTGCAAAGAAGGTGCAGGACTAACAAACTGGTTTGGAAATCTAATATAAATGTGTAAACATAAGCATGCAGATTCTGTGGTTTAAAGCAAAGGTATAAACCATGGGTCTTGCTAAGTACTCTGCAATAAGGAATTGCTTTGAGGGGATGTAGTGCTTCTAAAAGCATGTTGCCAGTTCCAGGCCAAGGAAGATCTCAGGAGAGCTGGGAAAGCTGAGGGACAGGGGTTATAAAACCAGGCTTGCACTCCTGTGCACTACTGTCAGTTCCTTGCTGCTTGGCACAGGAAGAAAGGGTGCTTATGGCAGATAATGATACAATACTGGTTTTATTCAGAAGGAGTGTCCTAGACTCTCAGGTTTTGAAACACTCAGAAGTCTTTGGAGAAAATACACTTTTGAAGGTAAAGAATAGAGTTTTCTGGAGCTTCTGGTGTTCAGCCCTGTGTTGTTTCTTTGTTTTAATTTCTCATACAAGTATAAATAGGTTATTCATGAAAAGTAGAGGTCATATGAGGAGCTGACCTTTGCTTGTAATGAATCTATTTAACTGTCATTCAGGTGATATATTTTGCAGTTAGCTTAAGAACTTTACAGGGAGTCTCACAGTTACAAAGCAGTTTCATTCCAAAAAGCAGCAGTTTTGATCTTCAGTTTGAATGTGTCCATTTCTGGGGTCCAATTAGGAAGGAATGGAAATGGTGTACTTCTCCTTTCCTGGTGGCCTGGGCTTCACATTTGCTGGCAGATAAAACTGCAAGAAATATTAGTTACTGCACAGTGCAAGGACACCTTTTAGAGCTAAGTGTTTACTATCTGTTTTCTCAGCTCTAACTTTTTGTGTGTGTACACCATGATTTCACTGGGTTAGGTAAGGTTCAGGGAAATTAATAAAATGTATCCCATTAATGTTGCTGTGTAGCTCTCCTGCTCACAGAATGTATCTGCTTTGATTTCACTTCTGTAATTTCCATCAGAATTGATTTTTGCCTTCGTGTATTACCGTGAGTGTCTTGTGATGCTGATGAAATTAAGATAAGGAATGTCAAGGCCCTGGGTCAGCAGAAGATGTTGATAAAGGGATTCTGTTTGGGAGATACTTGGTATTCATTATCTTCACTGCAATCAATAGAAATCCTCTGACTTAGGACAACATCAGTAGCTGGGAAGAATTTGACATGCAAAACAGTGCACGGCTTTAGGAAAATCTGAATTCAGTTTCCAGTTGTGGTGCTGGTAGAGCACTTAACTTTTCTGTCACCTTGTTGCAGTTAGATTTTGAGGGCTGCACTTGGTTTTAGTAATTCTGATTTAGGATGAATTAGAAATTAAATAGAAATTAGAACTTTAAATGACTGATGTAATTTGTTTTCTTGAGATTATTCACATCATATTCATAAGCCTTAGTAAGATCCGTGATCTTGAGCTTTGAGATGTTCATGAAAGAATGTGTTTTTCTAAGTGTTGCTATAGTAGGATATGGTATAGAATTCCTCCAGTTTTAGGCAAAAATTACTGTGCTAGATAGTTATAGGAAGCACAGAAATACAGAAGAAGGTACTTAGGATCTTGAAGGAGGTTTAGAAGCAATTACATGTGGTTTTGTTGAATTTCCTTCTTTTAGCTGTTAAAAAAAAACCCAAACAAGATTGTTCAGAATTCCAATAGATAGGGACAAACCCGCTGGCCTCGGGTGGTTTTGTAGGATTTTTCCTCTTTCTTCAGTAGGTTCAGAATTTTATTTGGTAACAGTATTAATGATTGCAAGGCGTATTTGGTTTTCCCCATTAGAAAACACTTCCCTGGGCTTGGATGGCCCTTCTGGAATGTTTTTTGCCTTTGATTGCTGTGATGAAATCTCCAATGTGAGTATCATTTTCTATACATGAAACATTTGTTAATCTTGCTGTGTTCATTTCCAGTGGTGGTCAACTCCAAGTGGAAGAACAAAACCTAATCCTTCATGTACCCCAATTATATTTAACAATGCTTTATGTCCCTGTTGCCTCCTGTGTTCCCATTCTTACTTTAGGAGAAATCTAATGGCTACTTAGAAAAACATTGGTTTGTTGCTTCTTGCTCTCTGGAAGGACAAAAGTTTAGAGCTTAGAAGGACTGTACAGTAGTAGAGGGGCAATTCTATTGTGTTATAGTGTATGAAACCAAGGCTTTTAAAAAGGGAAAAAGCAAATTCAGATTCTGGAGCTGAAGTGAATTCCTGGGCTTTATAATGAGCTGTGATTTTATGGAATTAAATTAAATCTGTATTATTTTTAA
Organism: Aphelocoma coerulescens; assembly: GCF_041296385.1. Classification (NCBI taxonomy): domain Eukaryota; kingdom Metazoa; phylum Chordata; class Aves; order Passeriformes; family Corvidae; genus Aphelocoma; species Aphelocoma coerulescens. Next base: position 33,438,446 of record NC_091021.1, on the reverse strand, counting down.
TGGAACTGCTAATGATACAGAGTGGAATGCTGCCTGGGGAGGCAATGGGGGTTGATGGGAGAATGATGAGAACAACACCCTTGTTGAAAATCTATTTATTCAGTATTAAACAATAATATGTAGATAACAATAAAGACAGATCCTTTTCCTATCCTGTGCACAGTAAGACTGCCTTTCCTACCTGTGGGAAGAAGCATCATTTTCCATGCTGTGTTGTACACTGGCATATCCTGCCCTCAGCACTGCATTTGGGCAAATTGCCATTCAAGTGTTGTAAGGTGCTGTGGGTCAGTGCATGTAAAATGTAAAAAACAACAACAAAAAAAGGATGCCAGCATGAGCTGGACTGCAGTCACTGTTCAGGTGACACCTGTGACATGCTGGCTTTCTCTGAGGGCTGCTTGTTTTGGGGGAGCTCTGCTGAGAAGGAAGCAGGTTGTCTGTTTTTCTGTGTAAGCCTCACTATGTGGTACACAACTTCCCCTGCCACTTAAAATAAATTTATTTTCCAGAAAAATTCAAGTAAAGGCTGTTGTTTCCATCCTGGAAGTTTGCCCTTCTGGTATTTAACTTCTTTTTCTTAAATTAATCATATTATTCTGGTTAAAAAACATCAGGTCTGTTTTTCTTCTGTGTTTGTTAATGAATTTCAAAGTTTCAGTTATTGTTTTGTGGTAGTAGAAAATTTGACAAGATATAGGCATTATTTATTCTGTTTCCAATATGAAAATAGCTATTTCCGAGTACAATGAGCTTAAGTATTTACATGAAGGAAATTTCAATGCTTTGGTTATATAATTTGCTAGTATAAAGTTTTATTTACAGTACTTAGGAGTGCACTGGGCATATCCTCTGTGCTCCCTGGATACTTTTTCTTAGGCTTTTTATGAAAATCAAAGCCCAAAAATCCATCTGAATGCTGTCTTCAGTGGCAGCAATACAGGGGTGTGGTAACCCTGATTTCCTTCTTACTCCATGCAAACTTTTGTCTATTTGACAGTTAGAAAGAGGAAAGTTAGGGCATTGAGAGTTATTAATCTTCCCCAATTTTCACTCACCACCTTGTTGGCAAGGGCTGCCCTGCTCTGTATTTCATTTCACAGCAGCTGTGGTCCTGAGTCACACGGAAAAGCTTGTACGTCGTGTTTGCCTCTGGTGCCGTGCCCACTTCCACAGACACTGCTGAGGGATGCAGAACATCCTGTTACTTTGCTGCTTTGTGAAATGGTGATTAAATCTGAGCTGCTTTAGAAAATAACAAAGTGATTCATAATGCTGCACGGAGCACATGTTGAATTTGGAGATTAGTAAAAATAGTAGGGATGGCTGCTTTGAGCAACTATCAAGTTTCTGACTCAAAAATTGATTGACAATTTCTTTACTTTCTTCCCTGATTTGCTTGGATTATAGAAAGTGAGAATTCAGCTTTAAGAGATGGGGAAGCAACAGAACCTGGAGACATGAATTTTATATGCTCTTCCATTATTTTCTACTAAATGAAACCCTTATTCAAATAGAAATACTTCTTAGCTTTTAAAATTTTCTAAAAATTTTTTATTGAGAACATAGATGATTTATCAAACAGATCAAGAATATTAGGCAACCTCCTCTCTTCTGTTCTCACTGTAGAAGTAGTGATGCAATATTTCAGGTATTTCATGATACAGGACTGTTTTGTTGAGGTAGTTCATGTGGTTAATTGCCTTTAGCAGGAGTTAGGTCAGCCTTGAATGTAGTGGACTTCAAAGCAATTTGTTTGAATGGTTTTCAGCCCCTAGCAACTGAAGAACTTGTCATCCTAAAAAATTAAATTAGGTTCTCCAGAAGTACTTGAGAAAGCAATTGTTTTGTAATTGAGGTTTAGGATTGAAAAGGCAAGGTTGGAGAGGGGGAAGCAGTCTGATTCTGGAGGGGAACATTACCCTAAATGCTGTTTTTTGAGTGAGAAATTGAGGGTCCTAAGAAAGACAGAAATTGTGTTTACCTATACTTCAAACCCTGAAGGAGTAAACAAGTAGCTCCTGCTCCTTTTCCTCCAGATGGACAGAAGGAGAACACGGATGCAGCCCAAAGTCCAGTTTTCTGTTGAGGTGATACTGACTCTTAAAGGAAGATGAATACAAACTCAGAGTCAGGTCTGGTGGACGTGGTGGGTTGTTGGGATACAAATCAGTTGTCCCCTCTGATAATTCTTCTCTTTAATTTTACCTTTATCTTCTGAAAAATAGGGAAAAATTTTAATTTTCTGAATAAAAAGCTTTTAGAATAAAAACTCCATTAGAATTAAATTACATGCTTAGTAATATAAGATATTGTTTTAGAAGTTTTAAAATTCTAAAGAAGTGCATATTCCCTTTTTCTTTGTCCTTTTTCCCCCTATAGCTGTTGGTTTTGTGTTTGTTTTCTTTTTTCAAGTGCCCATTTGTTTTGAATCTCAAGTTATGCTTTGTTCAAGTGCTTAAACAGTACCTTTCAGACCATTCTGATCACTGAAGACAATACTTTCTATTACATTTTGATCATTCTTAGGTAAAAGTCTGTGGTCTAGGTTATATATAAAATGGTTACTTACTTCAGGGGTAGGTACCTGTTCTTAGCCTATTACCTGGCTTTAGATAAGATGAACATGGATACCTTTGCTGTGTGGTGTCAAGGGCATTTTTTAACCAGCTCCTCTTTGTTTCCGTAGTTTCCCTGGCCCTAAGTCTGCTGTTGTTTTGATCATGTCTCAAAAGTGCATATTCAGGTCCCAAATCTGTACTGTGTTGCAGTATTTTATGTTTCTGGTTTATTATTTATCACTAAATGCCTGTGAATCAGATCATATTTACAATTTCATGCCACTGGGAAGGTTACATTGAAGAAGAATAATTTGAATACTGATTTTAGAAGCCTAATTTTGACTCTTAGTATCTCAGATCACCTCTTTGAACATTCTCCCAGTGGATAGTTTTGCATTACATGATGTTTTCTTAAAATGTTTAAGAGGAGTTGTTATAGAAATTTTGCAACCTTTTTCCATATCTTCTTCATTTTAAGGGAAATTTGTCTGCAGTATTTTCAGAATGGTATTTATGTTTATTAATGCTTAAGGACTCATAGGCCAGGGCACTGGCCTTCCATTGTTTGTTGTTTTCAAGATCTAACCCATTGCTGTGGATAAGCAACTCAGGATTTCAGATTTAATTGTGTTTGTCATGGCGTGCCCTGTGTTAACAGGCAGCTTTTGAAATTTATCAAGTCAGGGATTGAAGTCGATGAAGTTGTGAAGTTTGAGTCAATTCTCTGTCAGCATTCAGAATTTCAGGAGGAAGCCTGTGCATGCTGATGACTGGGTTGTTTAACAACTGCTTGTGAGGAGTGTTTTTGTAACAAATATCTTTGGGAAACACAGTGTTGGTTGAAGCATTTCACTAGAACCAAAGATTAAGAAATGGTTGTGTAGCTGAAAAGTAATGAATTACTGACAATTAATGAATTACTGACAAGTATTTATGTATTGTTGGCATCTGACCTGCAGCCTGACTTGGGCATGTGTTGGGTTTCCATGTGTAACAACACTATAATTACCAGAAAGAGAGCAGAGCATGGTAATAGTCCTCATGGGTACTTCCAGTAATAAATATAATTGAGTTCACTGAATAACAGTCCTAAATGTGCATTGATTTTTGAAAAGAGAAAGAAATAGCAAAATGATTTCCAATTAAATATTTATTTATTTGAGAAGGAATTCAGAAGGAATCTTCTAAATTTACCACTCTGATTTGAAGCAATCTACTGGGGGAAATTGTAATTTTAAAAATTGCACCATGAGTTAAATTTATACCACCTCAAAACACCAAACTGTTTTAACAAGCTCTGTGCTGTATAAATGAATAGATTAAAGCTGTGTTTGTGTCAGAAGCTGAAGGTGCTACCACTGTGGAGTTCTACTCCAGCAGCTTTCACACATCACATGGCAGCTGGGTAGGATGCATTGCTATTAGACCAGCAAGGCTATCAAAGAAAGGGACTCTGAGATGTCTGGCTTGTTTCATCTGATAATTAAATGGTAATTATGCAGTCAGCCATTCTAGTGTAAAAGTTTGTTTAAGGCAATGTTGGAAATGAAGGTCTTATGTAGAGACAGAGACTTTGGGGGTACTCTGTACTTTTTTGATCCCTAAAATTGAGTGTATCAACAAAAAAGTGTTCATGGATCGAGAAGAAGAAAGACCACTTAAAGAAATATCAACAAAAAGATGCTAGAAAATTTAATTTAAAAATTACATCCTTTAAAGCATCTTATTGCTTTAAATAGGAAATAATTTTTTAGCTAAATCAAAAGCCTACTATGGAGGTCCATACCAAGAAAAGTATATGAAACATCTTTCCTGCATAAATATTGGAGCTAGGAGATCTAGTGTGCAAGGACTGAAAGCCCTCCTCACTGAAAAACACTTTATAATCTTGATACTAAATGTATGCTGTGTAACATCTGGGAATAGACCCTCTTTCCCCTCCTGCAATATGAGAATGTTTCCCTCTACAGTAAATTCTGTCTCCCAGATACAGTATTTTTATTGAATAATTTTTTTAGCCTGTTTTCCATATTTTTTCCTAATACTGACTTTTTATCATCATCATCATTATCATCGTCATCATCATCATTATCATCTATATATCTGTATGTAGTCATTGAAGACCAATTAAATATTGGAATGACTGCACTGTGAGCTTCACTATTGACTTCATAGCATGGGCTTTTTGGTTCTGATTTTGCAAGTTGAAAACATTTGGAGGAACTCGAAAATCTCACTTACATTTTTGGTAGCTAATATTTTGCCTAAGGGGAACAGCTCTTTCCAACTCACGCAGTGATTATTTCTTATCCTGGAATAGTGCCTTCTGATGTCTTAGCATTTGGAAGTACAAGTGATACTGGGTATAAATTATTCAGTGTTCTTGAAATATCATTTATAACATAATACAGTATAGTCTTACTGGTGGCTGCAAGATATACTCGGCCTATGGGCTTATTTTGTGCAGACGTGGACTAAAAGGACTGAAGAGAGCAATGAAACAGCAAATTACATGGGAAGAGGTGCTTCCTTGTAGCAGTTCTTCAGTTTCCTGCTTATTTTATCCTTTGAACATTCACCATTCACTGCTCTTGAAACAGTGGCCCCTCTCTCAGCTGGGTGGCTGTGTCTGAGCTGAGCTGAGCTGAGCTGAGCACCTTACCTTGCAAAGGAGAAGATTCAAAGCTTCACTGGGAAAAAGAAACTTTCTCAGTGGATCTGTTGAGTTGATCACATGCTTTATTTAGATTTGCAGTCAAATGCAGTTCAGCTCTTTATATGTATCTGCTTGTGAAGGTCTCACAGTACATGCAGGGAAAGAGGTGTTTGGGCTCATTTTCTCTGTCTTCAAGGAGTCTTGCAGTAGTTTAATTTCAGGGGTCTGTAGGGGCAACACTAGTTCTCCAGACATGTCTTCAGCAAATCCCAGAAATTAGTGACAGTATCTAAAGTTCTTGCCTTTTACAGAAAAATGTTCTGCTTTGAAGAAAAGAACCTTTGTAAGTTGTTGATCAGTGTTTGTGCCATTTCTGAAGTAGATATGAATTAAAGCTTAAGCAATGGACTTAGAGGGCTGATCTAATCAATCTGGCATGAGGAACCTTTCAGCATTTGCTCTTCTAATGCATTTACAAGCCTAAAAATTGGATGGAGTTGCTTAGGCAGCCCTTAGACTTTTGGGATACAATTTAAGGATCACAACCATCAGAGATCTTTTGATAGATGGGCTTGATATATTTTGCTGATGGGATAGCATTGGGTAGTGCATTTATATTGAATTGCCCTATTATCATTGGTGGACTCTGCAGACAAACACAAAGTCCACAAATAAAAATCATAAATATGTCGATAGAATCACTTAAGTGAGGCTCATTTAACCTTGTTTAATATAGAAGAATCACTTATAAAGGGTTATGGGATATTTCATTTATGGTTTGGTACTTTGTTTTTCTTAGAAGAGGCTGCTCTTTGGAAGCATAAACAAATTTTCTGCTATAAAAAAATGTTTAAAGCTAATAATTGGACATCATCCTTTGCTAACTCCCAAGTGACAGAGTATAGCAGACAGTTTTGTAGGGCTTTGCTGGTGTCTGCTTGAACTGCATGCAGCATGGTTAACTGGACTTAGGACACCACACAAACAAAAACCTAGAAGATTTTCTCTCCCTCGCTTCTCTCACCATTCCTATCCCATTTTCTGCATCCTTGTGGTAATCATGAGTGCGCTGGCCTAGCCGAAGTTCACTGTAGGACTTGGTAACACACCCCATCTACTACTGTCTCCTGAAAGCAGAGAATAGAAATGTCTCTCCCTAGTAGAAGAGAAGATGGATTTTGTAGGATACACTGCCTTTCTTCCCTCCTGCTGAGTGTTTTCTTTTGGATCAGGGCGAGTCCCTGTGAGCCACGTAGGTGTGCACCTCATTTGCTCAGATTCGTTTGGGCGTATGACACAAAATGGCATTTTCCTGTCTGTGGCTTATCAGACGCTTCCTTTTAGCTTTTTATTTAGCTGTTTACCCTGATGGTGTTTTAAGTGGTGTATTTTTAATTTGATGCACCTGAGTGATCAATATCATTAAAATACATTTTATGGAGAAGCCACTGAGTGATTTATTGAGAAGATGCAGAGTGTGGACAGGAGATAATTGTCCCTTGCCTATATAAAACTCACATTTTAAGCACCAAGTCTAATGACAATAAGAAATCCCTGAATTTGCAGTTGTAGCTAGTAATCCTTCTTAATGAATGTAGGGGATTTTATACCTTAGCTAAGCAAAAAATGTTTTCAGATGGGAAGATTATGAATTATTCATGTTCCAGTCATGCATCAACACATATATGTGTCCCTTGAGAAATCAGTGCTGCGTATTCTACAGTTTGTTGGTTTTGGGTTGGTTTTGTCAATATTTTGTGGGGAGACTGGCAATTAGTAAACCAGTGTAACAGAAAACTGCTCTCATAATGGCAAAAATGGAAAAGGTAAGTAATTTGACCCACTGGAGAGGATTATGTTTAAAATGTATTTGGATTTTATTTTTTTCTATTTATTTTTTTACCTCCTTGCTAATTTCATTCTTGTTATCTTTTAAATAAAATCAGCAGTAATAGTATTACAGATCCATTGAAATCCATCTCTGCTGGCTGTGTGCGATGGCTGTTGCTATGCAAAAGTGATGTTGTCTCAAACTGAGAAGATTCCAAAGATTCTTGATGGTACATTGTACTTAAAAAGCACTTTCCCCAATGATGACTCCTTCAAAGGTTAGTTTTTTATTTATTAGAGTATGGGCTCTCCCCCAAACATTACAAAGTACTCTATAAATAGGGCACAGAAATACAAATACCTTTAAATAGTTTGCATGCATAATGATTTCCAGCAATCCAATGATAACCTGGATTTCTGTGTGTATTTGGAGAGCACAGCTGTTCTGACTGGAAATGCTGTCTGCCCTGGAGCTCTCCCTCTATTTTGTGGCCCACCAAGGAATTGCTATTTGGGGACATACAAAATTATTTAGGGTAATTAGTTAGGCAATAGTGACTTTTGGGTTTCTTCCAGCAATGACACTTAATTTGAATGCTGGTTTCTGGGACAAACTGCTCTGATAACATGGATTAGATCAAACAGGGATCAAAGTGGTTCACTGATTTATTGATGGCATGTAATTAGCTGGCAATCAGTAAATTGTACATTAAGGATCAATGCCAGCAGTGCAGTGGGTAAACCACAATATTAGACACTTGCAAAATGTCTGTTTGCAACGTCAAACCGCCAAGTTCTCTTGTATAACCAACCCTAATCTCCCCAAGGTTGTATGTGCTCTCCCATCCCTTCATTACAGAAATAAAGAGTTTTGAGCCTTCCTTGGGCGTGTGCTAGATGTGTTGCCACCCCTCCAGTGGTGACAGATGTGGGTGTTCTGTGTGTCCTCTAAGCCACATCCTCGGCACTCCCTGAGGTCCGTGTGTGTGCTGGGTCCCACCTGTGGTGTTCCTGGTGCTGTCCCATGGCTTGGAGAGCTGGCTCCACAGGGAGCCTGGCAAGGAGGCTGCCCAGCAACTCCTGGGCACGGGCTGTAGTGCTGCTGGGGGGACTCCAGGTAGTGCCAGGCATGTCTTGGATTGCAGCTGTTCTCCTGCTGTTTCCCTGCTGTTGTTGCAAATGCTTGTGTTTCTTTGCTTCAAAAGTTTCTTCATTCTTCCCCTCATTTCATCCTCTTCAGCACAGCCAGTTTTGGGCAGACACTTTGTTTCTGTCTTCTCACCAATTCTGTAGGGATTACTTGAATCCTGACATTCTGATCTCAGAGACAGGGAATGCTGCATGTTCACCCCCTTTCAAGTAAGCGTTTCAAAGACAGATGGATGTTTCTCATTCTCTCTGTTATGAATTCATAAAGGCAGGCCAAAACTTACTGAGCTGATTGGGCCCTGCAGGGACTGTTACGTTTTGCATTTTGTATCATTCTCTCTGAAGTCACAGCATCAGGCAGCAGCAGAGACCCCAGAGATCAGACTGCCAGCTCCTGGCCTAAGTGCTAGAGACATCTTTGCCTTCTTGCCCTGGAATTCCTACCTACTCCAGCCTGCTCAAGTTTTTCTGATAAGCATTTATCAGAAGATAAGCATTTAAGTTATGATGATAATTGGTATTATATCTGTTTCTTGTTTGCATTAAAGTCTCCAAGCAGTTTTTTCCTTTCAGAAGTAGCTTGAAATTTAAAAGGCTTCTTGTGGATGACTATATGATGAGGGACCTGCAAAAATCTGATTGTAGAATCAGATTCGGGCTTTGATTCTTTGTGTTAAGGAGTAAGAATTACAGCCTTCAGCATTTCTGGAAACCTTGGAAGGTGTAAGCGTTGGCTTAGCTAAAGAGCTGAGTAATTCACTCAGAAAACAGTGAACAGTCTGCAGAGTGGGGTTTTTTTTTCCCTCTGAGCTCTGCCAATGTATGTTATGGAAAAATGGCTAAATGAGGAAACTCATGAAAACATTTCCTCAATTCACACCTCCCACTCAACTGACAGCTCAAAAACTGAGTCAGAAGGCCTAAGAATTGCTCAAAAGTACTGTTGGAATTTGGCAAGGACTTTGGAGCTAGGATTTTATCTCTAATTTGTAGTAAGCTACCTACTGCTGTCATCAGCTGCTGTAAGTTTTGACCAGTAGAAGTCCTTCACTGAAGATTAATAGTTCCAATTCAATTATTTTTTCTCACCTCTTATTCAGATTTTTGATATTGGGAATCCTTTGAGGCTCTGTTTTGGCAGAGGAGTAGCAAACGGCTGTTGTGTTAAGTTCAGCTTCCTGTACTCCCTACATATTTTAATAGATTGTGTTTAGCTGCACTGTCCATGGCTGCAGTTATATAAAGAATTGAAATACTGCTGGATTGCCCAAGTAATGGTAAAACAAAATGTTAGAGTACTGTGAACACCAGGAGACAGTTTCACTTCAGGGTTCAGGTGTTTTGTAGGCTGATGTCTGTCTAACACACCATTTCCTAGAACTACTGTGGGTTTATGAGGGTCAGGTCCTGCTTGACCAACCTGATCTCCTTCTATGACAAGACAGCCCACTTAGTGGATGAGGGAAAGGCTGGGGATGTGCCTTCCCAGACTTCATCAAAGCCTTTGACACCACTTCCCACAGCATTTTCCTGGAGAGACTGGCTGCTCATGGCAGTGATGGGTGCACTGTTCATTGGGTAAAAGCCTGGCTGGATGTCCAGGCCCAGAGAGTGGTGGGGAATGAGTTACATCCAGCAGGAGCCAGCACCAGTGGTGCTTCCCAGGGCCCAGCACTGGGGCCAGCCCTGTGTAACATCTTTATTGAGGATCTGGACAATGGGATCGAGGGCACCCCCAGCGAGTTCACAGACAACATCAAGTTGGGCAGGAGTGTGGATCTGCTGGAGGGCAGGAAGGCTCTGCAATGGGATCTGGAGAGGCTGGATCAAAGGGCTGAGGCCAATTGTATGAGGTTCACATGGTGATCATGAGAATTAGGTATAGTGGGGGGAAGAAAGGGCACCTTATTCATACAGCTTTGGTTACTGGGTTTTTTTGGCTCCTTCATTGATAAATCCAAGGTTTGCTGGATTATATTCTTAGAATATCAGACTGGGAGGAAGGGGAGAGATTGAGAAAAATGGTAGTTTCAGAATAAGCAGCAATATTATATATATAATTTATTTACATTTCTTTATTTGAATTTTTAAAATTTAGTTACCATTGGACACAAATGGAACTGCCTCAGGGCGTGTGCTAGAGCTTGAATTGAAACTGTTTCATGGTTGAAATCTGAATTTATGTTCAGCCTAGTTGTGTTAGCCATCTCCAGGATGATTTTAGACTGCAAGTTGTTAATATATAAAGGTTTGTGTGTGACTTCTCAATAAGAGTTGAAAAAAGTAAGTTTCTAGGAACTTGGTGTGTGCAGAAGTATTTTCAGCAGCAAAACTGATACTACACTCTACCGGAGCATTGTGAGTTTTGTACTCCCATAGAAATTTTATTCTGGTCTTTTGTGACTGTTTTTTTGAAGTGTAAAATAGAATCTGATCTGTTTGACCATACATGGTTCTTTTTGTTTGGTTAAGCAGAACTGTCATAATGTAAGTGTAGAATTTTAATTCTAAACTCTCTATAACTTTGCTTTGATTTGAGCAACATCTTGCTCTGTATTACAGTTGTGTGTCTTGTTTTTGGGAAAGGATTAACTACAATAATACAGTGGCTCTAAATCCATTAGAACATCCAGTATTTATGGAGAGATTAATGAGTCTTTCAAAAAAACCCTACTCACAAGGTGAGTATTTAATGTATTTTAGAAAGTGATGTATTCCAGTAGACTATAGTGGCATGAGTGGTGTTACTAAGTGCATCTGTTTTCCCCACAAACAGACATAACTACAAATTATTTTTGTTGTTGACATTGATATTTATGTTTCAGGGTCTGCATATGTAATAGGAATTCTGCTGGAAAAATGAAGTCTGTTCCAGGCTGCTTATTATACATATGAAGCTTTGTACCCGTTGTTTTATTCCAGTTATTTTAAAAATAGAAATCAAACAGATTTCTTTTTTCCCTAATATGCATATTGGATCTGATACAAGGACTTTTAGATTGCAGACAACTGAAGAACATAAGACTGGAGTACCTTTTATTTCATTATTTTAACTTCAAAACTTAGGTGCCTTACTTCTTTACAAAAGCATTTCTCAAGGAAGTATAGGCAGTGCTGTGAGGTGAACATTTAATCCAGATGTTTCTAAAGTGCTCTAAGAAAGCCATCAGCTCTTGTTGAGCAGTTTGTTCATTTGTTGTTCTTTTCTTTCCGTCAAACTGAAAAATCTTCTAGTTATCTCAGCAGGAAATGCTATGTACAAGTGCTAGAGGAAAATAATATGAGTTTTCTTGAGTTTACTCTTATCTACGGTAATCCAAAACATCAGCACATTACACCAGAAATGTAACATAGGAAGTATTTATGAATCTATTATAGGTAAGGATTTTACCTTTCCTTTAAATCACCAAAAGGTGAGGATTTTTTTAATGTATAGACATGTACACAATATTTTTTTGTTTGTTTTGTTTTTCTCCAAATTTCCAATGAATACCCAAGGTACCCAAATTCTTCATAAACCAATGCCTGACTTTGTCTGAATGTCTCTCTTGACTTCAGTGACCCAAGTGCAAATCCAGTAAGTACTTGGAGGGTAATGAACTTGGATGATGTCTTTATTAGGGTTTTTGTGGCTCTGGAGTTGCTGGCAGGATGTTTCCAGGCTGCTGAAACTTAAACACACTTGGCTGCATCTGCTGCTGTCAAACGTGCTGCAAATTCTTGACTCAGCAGCAAACAAGGCTGTGGTCTGCAGCTGCCAGCATTGATCCATCATTTCTCTGGATAGTTGGCTGAGGTATCATTTTGCTGGTCTCAGTTGCATCAAGCCATGTGCCTGCACATTGCTGCTGAGATTTTGGGTGTGGGAGATCCTGGAACAGACCTGGCACTTCTGTGCCTTGGAAATAATGGAGGAGGGTATGCCAGCCACCAGCTGGAACAGTCAAGAACAGCAGCCAGAGCTCTGTGCCATGTTTTGGTTAGCTGGGAGTAGGTGAAGGAAGAAAACTCTGCTGCTGCTAGGATAAGTCTGACAGCTCCTTCTTCCTGTTTCATCCCTTCTGGCTGCAGATGTCGAATTTGGGTAAGTAACCAGCAGCTGGGAGAGAGTCACTGGTTATAGATGCAGTCTCTGGGTGGACATGGAGAAACTCAAACCCTGGAACTAGACAGCTCTTATGTCAGTTTAACTGTGTGAGGGAAAGAAAGGAAGTGAAAGAAAGTCTGTAAGAATGAATATTTACAATTGCAAGGATGGAAAAATAAGGTTTCTTCAAGCACGCTGTCTTATAGTGCTTGTTTATTACCTCATGTCCAGCTCTAATAGAAGCAGTAGTTCAGTATTTCTTGTTCAGCCCATTTGACCTGTATATTTACTCATTTTGATACCTTTATTTATGTGGCATTGCAAAAAGCATATAGGCAGCATGAGTGTGTAGAAAATGCACGTCCTCCAAATCCCAGAAATACTGATAAAGTTGTAACCTTGCCCAAATACATCAGAATCCTCAAATTTCAATTCATTGCCACAGAGTTTTGATCACATGCTAAAGTTATTGTGCACTTTTTAGTGGCAGCAACCATGATGTGTGAAAAGGGATTGTCAAAATACATATTATATACCAGGACATGAGCTGTTCTGGCAGAATGAATCCTGTTAGCATCGTATGACTATATCCTATCCCCATGTTAATACTTTTTAGGTGTGGCAGAAAGGGCTGCATGCTTCAAAAGCACCATCATGCAGCATCCTAAGACTGCCACAAATAGCATTTCATTACTAAGGAAGTGGCAAATAAGTCTTGCTTGAGTTTCATGTCTGGGTGAAACATTAGAGGTAAAACTGACTGATTAGTTAGTTCTTAGTAGGGAGGTTTATGAGGGAAAATTCCCACCCAAGCAAATGTTTCTGTTTAGGAAGAGACTACATGGAAAATAAGCGTCATTTAAGAAATGGTGCTTGGTCATTATAAGTGCAAAAATCCCTCCTGTGTCTATCCTTAGCTCTGTCAGCAGAATGAAAAAGAAGGAAATTCTCACAGCTAATAAATGACACACAGCTATTAAACATCACAGTTATTTTTTGTGTTTGTTTACAAATCTGTCAAGTTGCTTAAACACACTTTTTAGTGAAATAATCTTGTTTTAAAGTCCTATCTGGTGTTGGATGACTTTGAAGTCTGACAGACCTTGGGTGCTCTGTTGCCCAGAGCAGTTAGCACAAGTAGGTTGTTACACCTGGCTTGTTGTGGTTGAAGGATTCCAGAGCATCTGTGGGGTATTCCCATATTGCTCTTCACATAACATTCCAGGTTTCTTAGAGGTGTCAGGATTTCTTTTTTTGTTTTTTTTAATTTCTTCTGTGTATTTTTTCATATGCTGAAAACCTACTGAGGGTAATTAGCAAATAATCCTCTGAAAGATTATCTAATTAATGGGAAATTGGAGTCTTGCAGCTTGGCTCTAGAGATGAAAGGAACCTATGTGTCTGTGTGCACAGTGGCCCCATGTTCATTCCTTAAAGGATTTCAGGGATGTAAAGTGATAGGTTGGGAAGGCTTTAAATCTTTTCATAATTAACCTATAATCCACTAAAATAATGAGAGAGAGTGTTACATATAAGAATTTGGGTAATCTTAGCCAATTTAAAGGAGATATTGAACATGGCTGAAATTTCCAGTTTCTGTGGCAGAATCAGGACTTCTACTTGATACTTATTTGATGGTGACATTCATCAGGATCCTTTCTTTAATGCTTATTATGACTAAATGACTTATTTTTTACCATCATATTTAAGAGCAGCAAATTTTGCACCATGTCATGTGCCAAAAAATGCTATGCTCATAAGCTTGATATTTTCTACCAAAATTAACTTAATCAGAAAAGAAATTTATATTTCAAGATTTTATTAGTTTGCTTAACCAAATCTTTATTTCAGTGATAATAACTGATTTGTTAATATAGATTAAGAGTCCTGGGAGAGTAAACTGAAATCTACCTCCCCACCAGCAGCTCCAGCCCTGCACGTGCCTTCTTTTGTGACTTGCAGGTTTGGGGTGGGAGCAGGTTTTCAAATGTAAATGAGATAATCCTCATTAGATGAAAACTGTGCGTTTCAATGCGGTTTTGGAATAACCTCTTGGCCTTTTCCTCTCAATCCAAATCACATCACGGCACAGGCAGAGGCTGCCACGCTGTTCAAACAGCAAAGGGCTGAATCTGATGCAGAGGCACATCCTCTCAGAAGGAGCAAGTGTTGATTGAACACATTTGCTGAACATCCCTTGAGCCCTGCAGCTCTGTTTATAGTGCTTGCCTTTGCTCTGGAGGGAGCTGATTAACTCTATTTAAATGCTACAGCAGCCGCCAAAAGTGGGCCTGAAAGAAAAATGAGAAGATGAAATATCTATCTGCCTATCTATAAATAAAATGCAGGGAATGATTAAAGATGAGTCTGACCTTATTTAATGCATTTCCTTATAGATCTTTACAACATTGCTGCGTATTTGCCAACAAAAGCACCCTGCTCCCCAGTGTCATCTGATTCTGCAATATATGTGTACGAGTAATAAAAAATATAAATATGTGTTATCAGGCATTAGTAGAAGCTCCATACTCTCTGCATGGAAAGGAGGGGACAGGGTAGAAAGCTCACAAAAGAGGCTGGTTTCTGTAGTGGGTAGTTTTGCATTATAATACCTATGTGGATGTCTTCATAGGTCTTTGCAGTGGAAAACTGATTTTTTTTAAAGGCCTGGCTGTTCTTTTTTCTCTTTGCTTACATATTTGTTCTTAAACTATTTTAATCAAACAGAAAACTAGGATGATCTAATTTATTTCTAGGTTTGTCTCAAATACTTTTATGAATGTAGCATTAAAAATAATGGAATCACTGTTACAGGTTTACAAATACATGCTTTAAAACTCAGATAGAGACAGATGGGAGTGTTATTATCCTGAAAAGCTGTTCAATGTTTATGATTAATATCCTAAAGGAATTAAAATTTATAATATCCAAAACTGTTAATTGGAACTCTCCACAAAATACTCACTTTAGAATATTGATACATTTGGAAAAAAAAAGACTTGACATACCTTAAGTTTCTTAGTTGAAATAAGTTATTGTGAAGGTCTTGCTTTCTGATCTGCCTGAATTTTTCAGGACTGAAAATTAGTTGAAACTGCCCTTGTCTGTGCTCAAGAGACAGAAGTTTTTACTGTGCTGCTTCTCATAAAAAATATTAACATTTTTCTGGTTTGCACTGTTGAAATTCTTCAATGTTCAATGAATAACAGTATGACTGATCTGTGTGATATTTCTTCCTCTAATAAAACTAAGAGGAATACTGCCCCCATTCCACAAACAATAGCTGCAAGAGATATATTCAAGATTTATGTTCATTTATGCAATATTTAAAGTAAGAGCACTTTGCAGCATGGGGACATGTCAGTGTTGTCATGGTAACAGATGAAGATGTGGCAGGATGGATGAAGCAGGGCTCAGCCTTGCCCAAGCTGGGGCCAAACCTCACCTATGGTTTGGAGCCTCTCACCTCACGAGCTGAACTGTGCAGCTCTCACTCTGCTGGGGCAGCAGATGCTGTGGTAGGTGTGAAAAGGAGAAGCTTGGCCTTGGGGGGTGAGCTTGAGGATGTTTTAAGCCTCCACACAATTTCCCTTGTTTTCCCCCACTTGAAGCATTTTGTGCTGGTGACACAAGGCTGGGGCCTTAGAAAGGATCTGCTGGTGATGGGTGCTGACAAGTGTGACTGTTCTTGCCTTTGATGGTTTAGGCCAGCTCTACTTCTTCCATTCTGTGTTTCCACAAATGTCACAAATGCCAAATCTGTCAGCTCAGTTCAGTTTATCTTCCCTCCTCCCAATGCATGTATAATTGTGCCTATACATACATGGAAAACACATGGGAGCATTTGTTTAGCACTTTTCCCGTGCTAAACTGTCCTTCTTTTCAGTTGGAAGATGCATACAAGTGGCTAGTTTGCATTTGATTCGATGTGAATTCTGCTTTGTATTTGCTTACACCTTCTCGTATCCTTAGTAACACCTAGGGGCTGAGGGAGTGGTTTTGGCCAGTTGTTTTAATTGTGTTTTTTCTTTGCTTGAGTAGCTTTGGGGATGGTGCTTGTTCTGCAGTAATTCCAAAAGAAACACAAGGGAAGACAGGAATACATAATTGTGTAAATTTCATGTTCTCATAATGGAGTTATGTGTCACAAGAAACACATTGCACTAAAACCTGTTACAGAGAGGACCTGCATCTTTAAAGTAACATCAAGGTATATCATTAATTGACCAGACTCTTTAGGACATCACCTCATCTCTGCAGGATTTGCTATGCAGACACTCCTCTGTCTTTTAATGTTTATAATAATCTGTACAAACCTGTGCAATAACATTATACAGGGTTTCCTTTGATGCTGTTTTTAGATATTTTTATTCAGACAATATTTCTGTCTGGTTGTAAAATAAAAGGTGAGTTACATATTGTTCTTCAAGCTACATTAGGAGTTCTTTAAGGAAGAAAGGATATTTTCATTATCCTTGCTGTAATAAGCTTTTACATGGATTCTTAAGTAGTTCTTCTGAAGTTTAAGGATGGACCAACACCTTACTGATGTGCTTTATTTTGACAGTTATTTTGCCTATGGATCAGAATTTTCTCACAGAGTTAATTTTATGAGGAATTGAAAATGTTCTTGGTATGGAACTGAACAAATTTAAAGTGGTGCTGAGAGGAAACAGATGCTGTACATCCATTTCAGGTCAGCTGCCAGAAATTTTGAAAAAAATTTAGCAAAAGCAGATTTTTTTACTTTTCTGAGAATTTGTCTGAACATCACGGAGTATTAAAGGCCCAGCCCCTGGTTATTGTCAGATCCAAATTTGCAAATAATCAAAGTGATTGTAAATAACCTTTTCTTCAGGTGTAAAAAACTGAATCTGTGTATTGCTGGATGCCAATGCAGACTTCTGTCTAAATCTGCCAAACTGTGTGTTTTAGATAGGTGGAACCTGAATTGTAAAGGGAAACTGGGTTGGCACAAACAGCCAATTTGAATGAATGTTAAATGTCTAATTTTACTGAGTATTTATAAAATTGTTTCCATTTGTTTGTGCATATATTCTTCTGGCTGTCTCAATGAACTTTTCTTTCTGAGACTGCTTTCCATGGTACCTGTCATGAAATTAATCATCTGGCCTGTGTTCAGCACTGCAGTTCCCAAATGCCAACACCTGTTTTTACAATTTCTTTCACAGTAGAATTTAAGAATTCATTGATTGCATTTGCATCAGTATGAAGCTGCAGACTTTTAATCCTGAATTTGTTAAAGAACATCAAAGATATGGATCAAATAATCACAGTTTCTTGTTGTTCCATGACATAAAATAATAGCAGAAACAATTGAGAGAATAATTTGTATTAATGTACAGAATGAACAAAAATCATTCACAATTTTGTTTAAAGTTCTTGCCAGCATATTTACTTGACAAGTCCTGATAAGCACCTTTTACTCCTTTATTGTATTTTCTTTTGAGTAAATGCTTCAGTTGCAACAAAAGCAATAATTGGTCAAAAATCATTACCCAATTCTTAAGGAAGTGGCTTATTTTGGACCCTACTTCATCAGTATAAAACACCAACAAGTCATTGTCTATTGAGACTCTGATATTGAAAATATTTCCAATTAAATTAGTGTTAATGAAAGTGTTCTGTGAATGCATGTGAGTCAGTAATTATCAGATCTCTTTGCTCAGATATCCAGCAAGGTTCCAGCTGGGGTGCTGTGTCATGCCTGTGAGATGAGCTCTGGGCCAGTCCAGCACTGGGGACCAAACCTGGACAGTGTGGATGCAAGCCAGAGTCATGGGGTGGAGATATTTGAGCTACTAATGGGCAAGATTAATTTTATAAATAATTTTAATTGTATGAGAACAGGTGAACACAGGTACTTCCCTTCTAGTCTGGAAATGAGAAGAATATTAAAAGCCATGCCAGTAACGAGTTTGCTCATAATTCCCATTGTAAGGTTTGTAACCTGTTGATCTGGTTAAACAGAAGCACATCTCCAACAGTGAAATCAGGTAGGAATCAGTGTTGGCTTTAACACACAGCTGGCCAGGTAGGGGGCTGTCATTTTGTTCCTGTGGCTTATGGCAAAAGCAGGTTCCAAAGAAGTCTTTTGTACAAAAGAGGGATGCTTTTGCTATGCATTCCTGGGAAGATCATGCATCTGAAGCAAACAAATGAAAAAAAGTAAATAAATGGAATCTTTGGAATATGATTTAGGCTTTTGATCCTTCTGAATGTTCCGTGTTGTGACTGGGATCCATCAAACAGCGTTCAGGATTTTGATTACATCAGTTTGGAATGTCTGTTGAAAGTGAACTGCCATTCCAAGAGGTCATTTGTGTACCAGAGTTTTGGATAACACAGCTGGGAGAGCTGTGCCCCCAGATCCCTCCTGGATAGTTTGTACAGTCTTGTGGCTGATAACTCAAAATACAGTGCAGTGCTAAATGCCACAGAAAGTGGACTTGTAGCGTACCAGGTGACTGATCCTGATCCATGGCTCTTCTTTTTTTTTGTCATATATTTATGAAAAAATGCAAAGGAGGCCAGAAATTAAATAAGTATTTTCTTTGAAATGACAAGCCCATATGCATATTATAGAGATTGGTTTCTGTGCCATCAGAGCTTTCTGACACATGGGAGATTACAAATCCATTTTACAAACGTTGTTAGGGTTAACTGTCTGCAGTGTGTATGTTCAGAATGATCCCCTCCTTTCCTGTACAAGGATACATTCTTGCTGCAGAAGAAATTTCAGAATTGTTCTAAAGCCCTTTCAAGACTTTATGTGTGAACTGTGACTAATCTCATGGCTTCCATCTGAAGCAGCTGTGTCATTCCTACTTCCTACCCCAGAGGAGCCTCAGCTCTAGCTCTGAATTAACTTTTTTCTATCTGGAGATTTCTTTCAGTTGCCTTTTCTTAATTTTATTTTTTGGCAAAAGGAAATGGTGTATGGCAGCATATTTTTTTAAGAGGTAGTATGCAAAAGGAAGTAATCAGGATACTTAAGAAGCCGTTAAAAATTCTCATTTGAAGAAAAAATATTATCTTTCAGCATTTCAAACATATGTTTGCAAAATAGTGTTTTCACTTGTAAGTATTCTTTTATCTAGCACTGTCATTGATCAAGTTATCTCGATAATTTCCATGGAAATTTTTAGACTTCTTTACTACACTCTATTCAAAATGGGAAATTTTAAATTTTGGTGGAGTGTTACAAACACAGACAATTGTATGACGGGAAGATAATCAAGTAGTATAAATAACAAGCATGTCTGAGGAACTTGGTGTAAATTTACACAGTCTGAGATTCTGTATATGCATAGAGTCCTATGTATGCAATCACCTCCTATATATGCAGTCAAGTTACCATGAAATAGACAGTGAGGTGAATTTAGAGTACTCTGAAACTCACTGTAATTCTCTTTGCACAGGTGACAAAAAGTAGCTTGTTCCTTCTGCTTTCCAAAAGTAAGCGACTTCTAAGCGACATGATAATATAATTGACTTCTTTGCATGTTGCAATATCTCCTGAGCTGGTATGCTTGGGGGTAAAGGGAAAGTACTTGTTAGACTCTTCTATAACAAGAGTACAATGATAACTAACTCATGTGCTTGCACACACTACCTTCACAGCATTTACATTCATTTTACACTGCTGATTTTTTTATTCTTGATTTTTCTCCTAAAGTGGCTGCATGTACTTGCTGCAGTCTCTTTTGTGCTGCTGCAAAGCAGAGTTAGCATTGTCTTATGGCCCTGACCACCAGGCAGCTGGAAGGATGAGTAAGAACAACCCAGGGAAAACAGTACAGTAATTTGTAAACTTAAAAGGATGTCTCACCTGTGGGGGAGGCTTTGAGGTCATCCAGAGCAGTGGCTGAGCTAACACAATTAGAGCTGTCATTGAATATGAAATACCTGTTCTGGCTTGGAAGGCTTTGCAGAAGGAACACGTTTCCCTCATCAGGCAGCAGGTGAGGGAAATCAAGAGTGGAATCACGAGTGAATCCACCTGGGGCAGCGGGGCTTGCGTCATTCAGGGAGCCAGGCTGGGGCTGCACTGGTGCATCAGGCCAAGGAAGTTTAAAGCCTTGCCTTGCCAAGGAAGGAAAACACCAACTCTGGCACAGTGGGAATAGTGAGCAAGGCATGGTTGGTCTATCTGCAGTGCTACAGTAGTGTTAGAATTCTCAGGCATCACAAAACCCACCACTTCTACTAAATTAATCTCAGGTTAAGGGTCAGGATTGGTGACTACAACTCCAGACCACTGGATTTTTTAAGTACAAGACCAGCATTCTGGTGTTAGTAATTCTAGGTTTCTGCTTTTTTAAACCAGCAAGTATTCTCAACATAAATAATTTACAAATGAATAAAGAAAACTAGCACAAACCCATCATTACTGATATATGGAACCAGAGAATGAGTAGATACTGGCTGATCTCTAAAAGGAGAGGAGATGAAGATCTAAGAATGATAAGTGTGTGTGCATGTTGGGGTTTTTTGCTTTCAATAATCTGAAAAAATGTTTTAAAAAATATAGTGCTGCCAAAAATTTTAAAAACTTTTGCTGTCTTATATTGTTGAAGACATTTTAACCCATTTAATATTAGATCCATTTTCAGAAGGGCAACTGCAGAGATCTTGAAACTGGATTTTCAGAGACTATGCTTATCATTTCAGAAAAATTAAGTCAGGATATTTTAGATGATTCCATGGATTGTTGGTGCTTAGTGTCTTCCACTGAAAAGTCATTTGGATTCCAAGTGAAGTGCATATCAATTCTGCTTTAAACATTCCCTGTATACTGACACATAAAATTTTCCTCTTAGTTTTGAAGGCTGCATAACAGGAAAGAAAAGCAAAAAGATCAATAGCAGAAATTCTTTGTTTGTTAAAAAATACGTATGTGCTGCCTGAAATAATAGGTTTTATGCTGGGAATATGTTTGCAAGGCTTTTCAAGAGCTTACTCCTTGGAGTAGTTGTGCATGGAACAGAAAAAAACAATTGATGGAGTTTGAGTTTTATGGACCTGATTATGTGTGTAAATAGCAGTGTACAACTTTGTAATATCCCCCTATCTTATCATCCCATTTTTTGTGATATTATCTGGACTGTTTTCTGTCCAGATAAATTAAGCTCATATCATCAGAGATGATTGCAAGTCTTCTGTTAACTTTGATCAGAATTAGCAGAAGATGTGTCAAGCCAATTACTCTAAAATTGGGCAGATGCAGAGCAGTGTGGTATGTCAGTCACTTGGTGGGTTTTCTTTTAGTTTTAC
The DNA here is from genome assembly GCF_041296385.1 of Aphelocoma coerulescens. Classification (NCBI taxonomy): domain Eukaryota; kingdom Metazoa; phylum Chordata; class Aves; order Passeriformes; family Corvidae; genus Aphelocoma; species Aphelocoma coerulescens. Next base: position 33,416,866 of record NC_091021.1, on the reverse strand, counting down.
AACTCTGCATCCATCAGGGAAGCTCTTCCCAGTCTTTGAATTGCTGGATATGATTCCCTATTGCTGGCTGTTGTCAAGACTGTGCAACTGGAAGAAAACTGCCAACAGTTTTTAAATGTTTTTGTTAGAAAATGTGCATTACAGTTTTGCAAGACAGTTTATTCAGAATTACTGCATTTCAAAGCTACTAACAGGGCTTGTTTTAAAAAACACAGGACAACAGAAATTTGTTAGTAAGGCTCATATTTCATTTTAATTTTTTGCTTAATGACTTGGAGCTCACAGCTAACATAATACACTGGGTTTGCTCTCGAGCTGTAGACTAAGCCTGAGTGCAGAGTTATTTTATGTGTGCAGTGTGTCTGTGGTATCCTTGCTGTCAGAGCATCTCCATGCTGCAACACTGAAGGAGGATTGATGTCAGGGTACTTTATTGCAGCCCTTAGCAATAGATTGTTGAGATTAACACATTGTCTGAGGAAGAGATTTGTCTGAAGGGCCTGCAATTCCTCCCTACAGTTACATTCAACAGAGAACCAGCAGAGAGTTGCTTCTCTCCCAGGAAGGTTTGTTTATATTTCAGCTTAGAAAGATAAAAGACAGCACAGAGGATTTACTTTTTTTATTTTTCTTCCTGACTTTTAATCTATTTAGCAAAATTGTTTGTGTTCAGAACTTGACTGTTTAAGTTTGTGCAAGAGGGTGAATTTTCATTGCTTGGTGATTTTTATTAAAGGACCGTAATAATCCACTTCAAATTTGAAGATTTCCTGGCATTCCAGCAGCTGTAGGACAAGTAGAGCCAAGGTCTGCTATCTTTTAGTTAGTGAGCTGAAATAAATCCATTTTACTTGAGTTACCTGGGCTGTTTCACTGCTTTGTGCAAATAACATAATCTTCCCTATCAGAGAATTAAATGTTACTTTGATCATGACCCATGATAAAATACATGGAAACAGGTGATAAAATCTGCCATTTGGTCTAACTGAATGAACAGCGTAACATTTTCAGTCATCTCTTTATTTCCAGTTATCTGACCATAGAAATGAGTTTATAGTGTAAAAATCTAAGTGATAGACTGCCACCAATTATCTGACAATACAGTAAATGTAAATAAATATTGATAGGACAGTACTGAGATTAAATTATGAATAAACCTGCTGATTCAGAGAGACTATTGTTGTTTTGGCATTTTGTAGGTTTATTAGCAAAGTGGACCAGTAAAATTTATTGTAATTGTGATAGCTTTCCCAATTTACCCTCAGTTCCAAAATATCTATTACTTTATTCCAATATAACTCTTCCAGGTGTGAATTTTTGTGCTTTGTCAAATATACCACATAAAGAAATTCTTGACCATACTGACCAGTAGAGAGACTGCAAGTGATTTTATGTTTTTAAAACTGCAGATTCTTAGAGTGTGGGAACAGCTCTGGGAGAGATTTACTAGTTTAAGATGTTACATGGTAGGAATTGAACCCTCACTTGTTAAAACTGAAGATTAAATAGAAGGATTTAATAGGGTATGAGTAGCTGTGAAGAAGCATGTATAGGTGTCCTTAGCATGACATGCTGTGTTCTTAACTTCTGAGAATAGGTCCTCATGCTCCTACATACAAAAATGGGCTGGAGAAGTCTGATCAGGTGTCTTTTCCCACAGCCAGCGGAGGTATCTCAATTTTTTTTACACCAAAAAGCAACTTTAAATTGGAATTCCGTTTAGATGTGTATGTAAAACCAGGTTTTAAAGTCTCTGCTGTAAGTCACTGAGATGCCTGGGATGGTGCATTCCTAATCTCCCTTTATAAAAGGAAAAGTCTCTAAGATTGTGCTATATTCTGGCAGCCAGCTTAATTGTACTTGGCAGCTTGTTTTGGCTCTGGAGCTGCTCACTAGCCTTCTAATTAAATAGGGGTGCCCTGATACATGTCTTGTCTCTGAAATCCATAGGGATGATGAAAAAGGCTGTGAAGGCAACTAATTATCTTTCAACAACCAATGCCTTTCAGTTTGGATCTTCCCTGGTTTTCATATTTCTAAGTTCATTAAAATGCTCAGAGAACAAACATTTCATATGAGATGAAATGTCATGAGTGTGAATTTCTTCTGGTCTTGTGCTCACACACACCTTGTTCCATTCTTGGCACGTTCAGGAGAGCCATGCATAGAGAAATGAATATAAATCTCCAGTTTTGGTTTTGGTCAGGTGTGGATGGGCTCCAAACAGAGCAGCAGCCTTAGGTTTCTAAATCCCAAATGTAGAAGCGAAGAAAATTTTTTCTATTTCTGTTTATCCCCCTCAAGAACAGCATTGCAAGAAAACCACCTGTGAGTTAAGGAAGGAACCAGACAAAAATATCAAGGACAATGCCAAGCAAATATCTTCTTTTACCTTCATAAAAAAATGGAACACAGATAAGTGGTTATACTAGAAATAGTTTTTTAAAAAAAGTTTCAGCCTGCCTCTATGCTCTCAAGTACCTGAGTTTGAATGTAATTTTTTAACAGCTCTTTCTTCTAATTTTTTAGGGCGTATTCATTATTTGGTGTCCAGCTGACAGTTTTGTATGGACTCATTTTTCTCCGTTCCAAATTCAGAACTTTTCAAAGGAAGCTAAAATGAAGGATGCTTAAAATAGTCACCTTTGCATTTATGGCTCCCACTGCATTTGTGGGAAAATAGACGTTTTTCAGCAGGACAAAAATGAGCTTTAAAAACCTATCACTGGAGGCTCACTAGTCACATCAGTGTAGTAATTACAATTACATTATCCTAGTGCAAATTAAAGGACAATGCAAAATTATTTTGGAAATGATTTTTTTTTCCAGCACTTGGTACACTTCTGAAGATGTGCTGTATTTCTCTGTAGAAGGAAATCTGCTTTGATTTTCAGAAGTCTGTTCAAATACGTTTAGTATAAAAATAGTCTCTCACAACTGTGGAGCTGTGGGAATGCCATAAAGCTCCTACAGATCGTTTCTAATTGGGTACTGTTTTCCATGGGTAAAGTTTGCAGGTCTAAAAGTTAAGGCAGTGCTTTGAGAATGTGAAATATCATAAAAGGCAGGACATAGCACTACACAGTTTATTTGAATAGAGAAGATATTCATGGTGCCTGCTGTCACTCTTTGCAGAATTACTCCATCCTTTCATACGGCAAAATGATTTTCCCTGCATAACATCCTGGACTGTGGAAGTACTTGCATCCCATTTCAGAGATAAGAATACTAGGAAAGGAAAAGTTTAAGGGTTGGCAGTATGGTGTGAGAAACTGTGCCAGCCACCTGGATCTACCTGCCTTTCCACACCGTTACACTCTCTCTTCAGAGTCCAGTTCTCCAGGGTTATTAAGCTTACTCTGGATCTCTCATCTTCAAATATCTCCTGTGATCCCTGATCCAGTTCTGTTTCCTTTCCTCTGAAATAAGAAAAATACTGTAATTGTTCAGTTTGTTTTATTTTTTGAGGTAATTGTAAATAGAGTTACATGTCTATGATGACCTCAAAACCCGTAACTTCCTCCATACACATAGTGAAAAGTTAAAATCCATAAAATGAAATAGATTCTAATTTGCTTGGAAAACCTCTCATGGTAAATACAAACTTTTGCTATGCATTTCTTCATCTGATTAGCTGCTTAAAATTTTACTGAAATTCTAGGGAAAATAAAAGAACTTTGTTCAAAAATTAGTATATTTACATGGGATTTCAGTGAAAATACTATTGTCTGGAAGGTTTCTGTTTGTTCATAAGTTGAAAATTCATCTGTGATGTATCATGGATAGCAGATACTAAGAAAGAGTCCTTACAGTCAATGAGGAAAAGTGAGAATTTAGCCAGTGCCTTTGTGGACCGGTTTTAAATGCTTACCATGGTTAAAATGTTTTTATTTTCTCTAAATTTAAAGACTGCTGGGAAGAATTGAACTGGAATAAACTTAAACCATAGATAGCATTTTTCTTTCTTATATAAGAACTATATTTAAGCTACAGGACAATTGTAATACTTCTAGAAATATAGATACTCTTCTAGAATATGATATATGACAGAGTTAACCAAATCTTCTCTTCATCTGCATCCTCCATGTTGCACTTCTCTCAGCCAGTTTATGTGGAGCAGAGGTTAGATTGCAGTGTGATTCCTGGTATTTAAAATTGGATTGTGTCTATCTGTCTGCTGCTCTGAGGATACTTAATTGTTTTTATTTTTTTTTAACAGCAGCACTGATTTATTTTAATGCTCTTGATTTCTAAAATACCCCAACTTGCTCACAGTCAAGTTTGAAATAGGAGCATAAAAATAAATAAAAATAAGCAAAAATAAATTAAAAAATACCCTGAGTCTGGAGCTTTGGCTCTTGGACTTTTATGATATATTTCTTTTATTCTAAATTTGTCAAACTTCAAGTTGAGCATCTTTTTAAAATGAAACCAGTAGGCTTCTTTACAGGAATGGAGGCAAATCACCCTGTTGGGGCAGGGGATGCAGTTCTCACTGGTTATGTTCTTTTAAGCGTGCTGTGCTTCTAAATTAGCAGTATTTTTTTTTCTTACAGGCACCAGTACACAGCCAATAGCACAGCCAATGATATTCATACATTCATTGTTGGTTGTGCTGCAGTTAGCCTGAATCCTTGCATATAAATTCTATGTTAATACATCTGAGCTTTTGTACAATGTCTCTCTTTAATTATCTTTTTGAAAGGATCTCTTCATCTTTCTAATGTGACCACAGGACAGGAACTTACCAGAACCTGAGAATAATGGCAGTGTTTCATCTCTTTGATTAACAATTCAAAACCTTCAATGACTGGTAAAAATGTTTAATCTGTGTCCAAGTTGTTACAGGTTTGAGGACATATTTATAAAACATGAGTTCGTTGAATCCCTATGAAGCTTCCAGAAACCCCTTTAGGTCAGATAAGGGTTTTCACCTCAGTGTCCTGACTTAGTCTGTTAATTTTGTTTTAAATCAGCCGGTCAGACTCCCAAGAACAGTTTTTTTCTTTTGTGCTGAGTATGACCTCAATGCTTCTCTTGCCTCCAGTCAGTAAAACAAAAAAATGCGAGAAATTTTGTGTTTGGAGAGTCTCTCAGGTCATTAAATCTAGATAACCCTTGTCTGGATACAGCAAGTTACAAATCTTGGCCAGAGGGCTTTAGAAACAGCTGTTGGATGTGTCTGATATCACCCAACATTTGTGGTAATTTGTGGCTTTTTTAGCCAAGGCACCACTCCTTCCTTGTCCCTGTTCAGGGTCAAACTGCTTCCTTTGGTTTTGGAATCTGGTTCCAGGCTCAAAATTACAAAGCTTGTGGATTGTAGGCATAAGCTGCAAAAAACTCCCTGGTCAATGTGCAGTTACAGGCATTTGCAACATTCTAGGCCATTTCAGTTGTTATATTTGGAGTTGGGGCATCAATAATACATAGTTTCATTAAAAGACAATGTGCTTTAATGTCATTGCAGTGAGTTATTTTGGGTGGTTCAAGTGACCCCATTTGAAATACAACAGATGAAACTATGCACCTGTATATTCAGTTGCAGAGAGTTTGCACCAAATATCTAGCTGGTTTTTTATAGACCTAAAAGTTTCATTATATCTATTCTTAAATGCCAACATATGCATTTAGCATCCCAATAAAGCTCAACTGGAGCTGTAACATATGGGCCCTCTTTTAGTTCTGGCCCCCTGGAAAGCCAATACTAAATAAAAAGACCTAGTCCTCCTTTTCTCTGATATTTGTGTTCTTTTTTTCTTGAGATGATCTTGTTTGAAAACAGAAGGTTGGCACCTGAGAGAGGAAGCACGGGAGTGTGTGAAGCAGTGGGATGCCAGACAGGAGGGATCCTGCTCTCTCCTGTGCTTTACAGAGCACTTGCACATGCTGGAATATTGCTGGAATATTGCTCCTGCATGGGCTCTGAGCAGCCCTGGAAATTGCTGCTAACTCTGCCTGATGGGAGTTGCCTTTCCCTAAATAAATGGTTCCTGGTGTTCATCTCTAGCTACGCTGGGAAAGACTGCCATACAAAACTGACAGCTCTGGTATAGTTGGCTGACCATTTATTAGTGCTCTACTCACTGAAGGGTTGCAGGGAAAGCTTGTTGTATACAGAAGATATTTCAGCAGCTGTTAAAAGATATCCCAGGATTCTTTTTTCATTTCCTGAAATCAGGAACAGATTTACAGTCAGTGTCTGTGTGTCTCTATCGTTCAGGGGCTTTATAACCAGGCTTCTTTATGTCGCTGGTGTGCTCAGTTTGCTGTGTACTACAGAGAAGCTGGGTCACTGTGTTCTCCACAAGGGTAATGTTTTCATCATTTGAAAAGTTATACCTTGTTTTCTGCAGTAGGATTATTTCATAGTTCAGGATTGGGCAGTCCTGTGAGTTTGCCCAGGCTGGCCCATTCGTGGGACATGCCAGTGGAGGCCTGGCTGCTCTTCTGGTGGCAAAAGGGAAGGTGAAGGCAAATCAAACAGAAGTGAATCTGCAGCCTAGGTAAGCTTGAGGTCTGGACTGCTTTGCTGTTCTTCGATCTTCGCTACTATTGGTGAGCACCGTGGTATAATGAATAATCAGTTTCAAATGGAAACAAAAAACATGTAAGCAAAGGGAATTGACATTCCTGTCCAAAACCCACAAAAATAGGTTTTTAAAAATTCTGAAATTGAAATATTGAAAAATGAACTACTTAATCTAGAAAATCCTGAAATCAGCAATAACAACAACAGCAACAATGATAATAATAAGTAATTTAAAAAATTTCTGCTAACGTGAACTGGAAGGAAATGTTTGGATTAAACTCAAAGGAAAATCTTTGCACAAAATCCTGAAACTTCCTTCTTCTATAATAGTAATTGAGGAATACATTCAACTTATATATGCTGCAGTATTTCACTGAAGTAAATGAAGTTATGGAAGTTTGCAGCTGCTAAAGATTTGACCATTGCCAAGAAACAAGCAAAATAATTTAACTGCATAATTGACAAGGAAAGACAATTATTCCTGGAAAACTTTACTACTACCAACAGCAAAATTTGTTGTTTTACTGAATCTACAAATATTTTTGAGTAACCTTGAGGATTTTTTGTGGTTTCCTGGCATGACAGTGATGCCCTAGGCAGTGGCAGAGCTGAAGACTTGATATCTGTCTCTAGAGCCTCGTTCACTCAGTTCCCAGAACGGAACTTCCCCAAGGATTGAAGTCTCCTAGGACTCTCCTGCAGTTCATTATGCAAAGTGTTGCTGTGACACCTTTCAGGCAGATGGAAAAATGAACCCTCTTAGGGACTTCTTTACAATTGGTCATAAATTCTAATGAGATGAAGATCCAGGTTTGACATACATTAAATTTAGGCTTCACTTGGTAGATACATACATAAGAGTGTAATGGTGCTGAGCAGAAATACGGGTCTTTACCATGTTGATGCAATTATAAACTGAGAAAATGAGCCAAAGATTTTGTATAGATAATGTTGGTACAAGTTTGCCAATTACTTTGGGATAGAAATATGGATCTAGGAGGATGACACTGATGGATAACTCTGGATCTACCCATGTAGATAAGTATCAGACAGACTTGTGTCTGAGATAATGAATGTGTTGCAGCCATTTGCAGCTGCTCATTGCAGAAATTTAATGAATGTGCATAAAAATGCTTAAAATTTGTTCAGCTAGAATTTTGGGGAAGGGAGAAGGCACCTGAGGAAAGGCATGTGTACCTGTTGATCTGGGTCAGTAGCATTTTTAACAAGTATTAACATTATCAGACTTGTCTGTTCTTTGCGTTCCGTTGTTGTGAGGGACTTTTAGAAAATACTGCTTATTTGGTTTTCTCTGCTTGGAATGGATTTATTTTGAAATATTTATTGTAACATTAGTTTTAGATGTTTTATCAACACTAGGCAATGAAAACAGACTGTATTTCAGTCTCACTTCTGATTCAGCAGAACTTCCAGTTCCTCTTGCTCGTGACTGTACAACCTGCAAGATCTGCATGGTGATATATAGAGACATAAACCCACCACTTTCAGCAGTGTTCAAATTTCCTGACTGATTTCTGCCAAGTGCAGGTCGTATGCTTTTGAAGCCTTGCTATTTTATATGCTGACATCCAAGAGTGTCTTTCAGAAAGACTAATTTCAAAGCAAACAGGATGGAGTGATTGTCCCATCTAGAGGAGCTGCCTAAAAATAACTTTTCCCTTTCTGAATAGGTAAGAGGAGACTTTTATTACAGGTAGAGGAGCAGTTTTATGTGCCATGTCTCATTTGTAGTCAGACTCATCCCAAAAATTTTTTGTTTGAGAGACCTGGAGTCAGAGTTAATTTTCTGTCCTACTTCTTGTCTCCTACCTTTGTGCAAAAAGGTGCCAGGGTGCTCTCCCAGCTCATGGGAGGAAATGAGAGGTCCAGGGTAACTGCAGGGTCCTCAGCCTGGAGCAAATTTGAGCTGGATTAAACCTGCTGGTGAAGAATAGATGTCTGGAAAGTTAAATTGGAATGATTTTGTGGAGTTAGGGCCCTAGTTACATGATTTTTCTCTGAGGCACATGAAAAGAATAAACCCCTCATTTTGTTGAAGGTAGAATGTGTGGGAAATAGGCTATTTTTAAAATTTGGAATCAATTTGAAAGGGGTGGAGGAATTCCAGCAAAACCTGACCTATAGCCTGGCAGACTTCACAAATTGATATTGCTGTGCAGGTGGAGACAGTGGCAGATTTGTTGCTTACTGTGCTGGCTCTATTTTTAGCTTCTGACTGCTTGCAGGTTCTGTTTACAAATGTCAGGAAAATGCATTAGGATTATATGCTTTATTGTAGAGGTAATAAAATGTTGTCCAATTTAGCCAATAAAACAGCTAAAAGCAGGCTCCCATTGTCATGGCAGTGTGGCCTCACAGAGGTTTTAAGCTGCCTGCTCTGTTCTTTCCTCATTACTTGTTTCCCACCATTGTTCTGGCTCAATATGGAGATTAGGAATCTCTGGGGGTTTTTTATTCCCATCTGGGAGTAGCTGAAAATGCACTTTGAGAAGAGGGAAGGTGAGGGATTAGCAAAAGCTCTGTGGCCCATCCATGCCCTACTTTGCTCCTGGAGCCCAGCAATGATCCTGGAGGCAAAAGTATTGCTGGTTATTTCCTTGCCCAGGGCTCTCAAATGCTTGGCTGCTAGGAAATACTTCCCTAAGAGTCCTTTCAGCTTCAGTGTCTGGAGGGGGAGCCAGCTGTTTTTAGTGGATGGGGTTGCTCTGTTGTAACCTGCATTTGCTGATACCTTGTAATCCAATATTACAGCTGCTTTCACTGCCACAGAGCCTGGATCCATGGACAAACTGTTTAAGCTGGGATGATTTACTGGGGAGCTTTAGGACTGTACTTGCCAGCTAGAAGTATTAATGTGCTTAAGTCAGGGCTGAAGATGCTTTAACATTGTTATTTGACTCAGAAAGAAAAAGAAAAGGCAATGGGGTGTGTTTATTCCATTAGAAAACCAGTATGCCAATAAGTAATATAAAAATACATCTTTGCAGTGCGTAAAAGGTCTTTATTACCTTTATTATGGCCTTCTATCACTACAAGTTATGTTGTAGGGTGCCAGTCCTAGTCATATTCACTAATTAGCAAAAAGGTTTGAGCAGATGTACGACACTGTTAGTTAATACTTGTTTTTCATTACTGTTTTAGATAGCTCAGGACAGACAGATTGTGTGTTACTGCTGTGATAGAATACATAAAATAAAAATAGTTCTCATGCTAAATTCCCTGTGCTTTAAATACATCAAATATGTCCCCTCAAGCCTCCTTAAGGTGTGGCTATCTGTATGCAGTTCATCACCCAGAGAAATTACATATTCATTTTTAAAGGAACCATACGGTTAGTTTGTTTTAAGTCTGGATCTGAGTTGGGAAAGAGACTGGCAATTTAGTAAAAACTGAGGAGCTAATTCCACTAGAGAGGTAAGCTAGAAATAGAAGTAGGAGTAAAAGTGTTGCTTTGAGCTGCATCATATGAAAGCAGCAATGACAGGAACATTGCAAGTTTGTGTGTACCTGTGAATGCCCATATTTTTTTTGCAGCTTCTGCAGATTTTGAAATTATATGCCTCTAAGGAGGCAGACAATGTAAATTTGATAGGCAATATATTATTATGCAGTGAAGTGTTGAAATTTGCAGATCACTGGCAAGTCTGACCAAGAAATACAGCTTCTTTTTTTATCTAGGGAATGGAGTGTGGGAAATAATGGTTTAAAAATGACAGGAAGATATAAATCTACACTGTTTCAATACTCTTCAACTTTGAGAAATTTGGAGTCTGGAGAGGAACCTTGATGACTTTCCTTTGTGTTTTGGCTAACTGTAATGATAAAATCCAAATATTTGTGACATCTGGCTTGCTCATGATCACACCTAGGTGTTAGATCCATAACAAAAGGGTTATTTTTTCCAAGAATTTAGTTTCTGTTTATCCAGATAAGTGCCACAGACCTGCAGCTTGCTGTTACTGAAAAGAACAGTCAAATCATAGTGTCTCTGTTCTGCCAAGTTGCTCTAAGGAACACTGAGAATTAGATATTGTGTTCATCAGCCTAAGATTGACAAAGTCATCGATGAGTCTGTTTTGTTTGGTTTATTTGGGTTTTTTTCTGCAAAAATGTGTCCTCCTTACTAAGTTAGCTGATACCAGTTCATAAAAGAGTAGTCAAATCAATCTCTTAGGCTTTATTGCAAACCCTCTTAATACTGGAGCTAGAGTTCTGTGGGTTTATTCAGGGAGCACAGGTGGTCCTTCAGATGGTCCTTCTACAAAACACAGCAAGGAGGGTGGAGCTGCTCAGTGCCTGAGAGCTTGGCTGGGGTTGCTGTCAGCCTGGGAGCTGCAGTTTGATGAAGTCCCATCTCCAGGGGACCCCTCCTCCATGGCTGCCTGCTTCTTCCCTGGTATTCCTCTGGGCTACTGAAGTATTTGTTCTGGCACAGGCTTTCCTAGAACTGGAAACTGAGGTGATGAAATTAGGATGTGAGGAGTAAAATTATAAAATTGGTGGTTTTTTTCTAGGTATTAACCCATTTTTAGTCTTGTTTAGTTTTTAGAAGGTACTATGAGGTAAAAACCAGAGCTGGTCAAAAATATCAGTTTCCTACTGATATTTTTCCATTGGGAGCCACAGAAACGAATGGATCTGAAGCATTTCTTGGGGCTGTATGAGTTACCCTTGGGCTTTTTGTCAAAAAGATGGCACTCAGGAAGTCTCAATGGGCCTGTGTAATTTTCTGTCATCCAGATCAGGTGGCCTGAAACTCCTGGCTGGAGCCAGGAGCACTTTGAGATGAGTCAAGTTTTCTGAGAGTTTGATATTGTGATTTCAAAATGTTTTTGCTCAAATCTGCATCTAAAACACAGCTTGTTTCATAAACAGACTTTGTGAATGCTGCTTGATCTCCCCCTTTAGAGTTGTGGAAGAAATCTCTGGAGTGGCCTAACCATATCTGCAGCACAAGGTGTTTATGTAGACATTTTTTAAGTGTCTACATTTTTGGTCAGGTTGTTCTAGTGGGAATTGGGTGAAATCAAATCCATGTGTTAAAACTGGTTTTGTAGCTCTTGAACAAGAGAAGAAGAAAAAAATGCAAAGAAAATAAAAAGTGATTCTAAATAATATTTTCTTTCCTTCAGCTGTCTCCGTAATGAGATACAGTGCATCATCCTTTGGATTTGCTGTAAGTAGAGATACAATTGAAATATTCTCTACCATTTTTTTCTTTTCCATGGGCTTTTTCTGAACATGAAATACTGTGTTTTTTCTTATGGTAAATTCATGGAAAGTTGTGCGAAGTCAATAATGGATTAGAAAAAATATTGTTAAAGTCAAGCATTGGAAAGGATGGCAAAGATACTATAATTATACTTTTTCAGTTTCTGCCTGTTAAGTCCTACCCTGGAGTTAATATCCATGCTTGTGCCTCATTGTTGATAGATATTACCCACCAGATATTGTTTTCTTACACAAAATCTCTCAATTAAAAATCAGTTTTGTTGTTGTACTTGGGCCAAATTCTGAAATTCCTTGCTGAACTTTGTGGGACTCTCTTCCCATTGAAGTAGATGGTAAAGCTGCTATTGACTCTGGAATGACAGCTTTCCTCTTTAGTCCTTGCCATGACTTTCTGCATTAGTGGCAGAGCAAAAAATTCCTAATGACAAGCAGTGACTCATATCAAATAATTTATCTTTAGCTTTCAAGTTTGAAGGTTAGATTGACTCTGTAGGAAGTTTGACACAAGAGTGGAAGTTCTTACAGTGGGACAAGCCTGGTGTTCAGTGTTCCTGACACCCCGTCTGCACTAACTGGGAATACAAACATGACAATTTTGCTGATGATACAAAACAATACATTCATATAGGATGAAATCTGGATGGGATTTTGGAGGAAAAGTTAGTATTTTCTTGGTTGGAAACAAAAGCTATTGCAGGAAATTAGTGACTGCAGGAAAAAGGAATGCTTGACAGGCATTTTTCTATACTTACTTCTTTACAGTCTTTGCATTAGAATCATATTAGTATTTTAACTCTTGGAGTGCTACACTGGCAGATTGTGATGTTTGTTTTTTCTTAACTTCCTCACAGGTGATAGATTAAAAGTTCAAAATTTTTTAATCCCTTGATTGACTTTCTGAGCTCTGAAGTGTATCATTGTGCAATAAAACACGGAAAAAATGTGAAGATCAATTGAATAAATGTAAAGCCTTTTTTCATTAAAGTGATTTATTTGGAGCTGCTCCGTGCCTGTGCAGCAGGATGGTAAATGCATTGCTCTCAGTGCAGGGCACACTTAATGGCCCACACAACAATTGACTCTGTATCTCTTTCAGTTTGATGCCACCCTGGATGTTTTGTCATCAGCGATAGTTTTGTGGCGTTACAGCAACGCAGCCGCTGTGCACTCTGCACACAGGGAGTACATGTGAGTACACCTAATTACTTCTGCCTGTGGGAGGGGCCTGCAGAGCTTTGGTTGTCAAGCTGGGAGGCTACAGATTCCAGAGCTTTGACAAAAACCATTTTGTCCTGTCAGCAAGTATTCTTTCCTTCTGCCAGTTTAATGTTTGCTCCCAAACACGCAACCTCTCCTAAGGCAAACCTCCCTGTGATTGTGACTTTCAGTTTCTTTTTAGCCAACATAGCAATGGTTAGGCCTTTGCAATTTGTTTTCCCTTGCAGCACCTGTATCAAATGAAGTGCATTTGCAACCTGGAATAGATTTGTAAATCTTTCATTTTGCATCTTACTGCATTATTCTTACCAGAGTATGTTTTTTGAAATTAATGCTTGTATTATATTTGTACTTCCCTTAGCAAGTTTGAACATTAATACATTTTACTTTTTTTTATAAGTAAGAGTATAGCAGTGCTTGCATGCCTTCTTTGTGCTTACTTTCCAAGCAATTTCTTTTTTCATATTTAATGCTTGCTGTATATATCCTATGGAAAAAAAAAAGAGTTTTTTCATATGCAGTGCAGTATTGATCACAGTGGGAATTGTGTTCTGCATCATTGTGCAGCATTTCTATGGGTGATTCATGTGGTAGCTGAGAAGATCAGGAGGACATTGACTCAAGAATTTTTCCAACTAGTGCATAAAGAAGATTTTAACCTACACAAATTTTGGGTGCATCTAGGTGGAGATTTACAGTACATTTGCCTGTTTTCAGTTCTTCTCTGTACTGCTGGCCACTGCTGGCAGCATCCCATCTGGCTGGAAAATAGTTCAACTGTCCCCTGGAATGGGCTGCAATTTTACAAGAAAGGGGGATAAGGTAGGTTCTGTACTGAAACACCTCTAATGATGTCCCTTTAATAAAGAGCAGCTTGATGAAAATGAATATTGCATAATTGGTAGGATAAAAAAAAAAAACACAGAAAACCAACAAAAAAGTTGTGACAAAAAGCCACACTGGAGGGTCTCAATATTGTTTTCACAATCTATTTCTAAAAGCTAAGAAAAAGTAAGCAGTATTTTTATATGCATTAACTCAGGCTCATGCAACAGCTTGCCAGGACTGTGAGCTCCTTTCTGGCAGGGGTCCATACAGAACAGTTTGGAATAAAAGGCCATAAAAGACTGATGTGGCATTGATTCATAAAAATGAATTCAGAAATATGTGATTAAAATTAGTCTTCATGCACAGATTTGGAGATTTTAACAGACATTTCTTTAGTATCTTGCTTTTGTGGGTGTCCACAGAGATTCCTGTCAACATTCAATTAACATATTCTTGAAATCTCCTTCTGTTGGGCTTTTTCAAGTGAACCCTGTAAAGTATTTAAAAGAGAAAATAAATCCCAATACAAAAGAAGAATCAACATATCCCCGTGGCTAAGCCAGTAAAGTGAAAAGAGTAAACATATTTTCCTGGTTTTTATGCTCATTTTTAGTTTGCTTTCATATAATCCCTCTGCTTTACATAAGGCTAAATTAAGTCAGTGAATTACTTGCCATGCCCATTAGTTGAAGAAAGCTAAGGTTACACGATGAGTTCAGTATCAAGTGAAAGAATGTTCCCATATGCTGGGAATATGAATCACTGGATAGTCAGCCTGGTTATCCCTCTGTTTCCAGAGCTGACAGGAGAATCACCCCAGTACTGACAGCAAAGAGATGGTGAAATGGTTGTGCTGCTTAAGGCAATTCCTACTGTGTCAGATTTTTGAGGAAGGCACATTTCTAATTTCCTGTTGTGTTTAATCAATCTCTTGCTTGAAAGACTGCATGTAATTATTTTTCCTCCTCAACACTGGGGAAATGTTGCAATGATGCCTGCTGGCTGCTTGCTCAGCTTATGAATAATCTTTGTATCATATCTGCTTATAGCTACACCTGGTCTGTCACAATCCCTGTTTTCCTTGTGCCTCCTCCCTCAGACTCCTGGACAGTCTGGTGCAGATTTGTGTGGGTGCTTAGGTTGTGCTGTGTGTTATTCCTGTTTCAGTGTGCCTGGCCATATTCTGCCTTAGTGCAGGGGCCTGTTTACCACAATAAGGTGTGCCAGAGTGGCTTCAGTTTAGTTCTTTATTTATAGGTCTGTCTTTTATTGATTAAAACATTACATTTGTCTGTATATCCTAACATATCTGAAAAAATCCTTAGCTCCTTGGCAAAAGCCAAGTGGAATTGCCAATTAATTATGTTTTGCAAATTTATAAAACTTCCTGTTTCATAGACTTGACAGCAAGAATTTGGTCCAAAGTCTATTAAAATCAGTGTAAAGCCTCTCATGGAAAGGCAGCGTTAGATTCAGTCCTAACTCTTGGACATCATTGAGAGAGAACCTAAAGATAGACTGAAAAACACACCTCCAGGAAAAGGCACAGAGAATACAGCCTGACTCATGATGTGCTATGAATTAAATACTGAGAATAAAATGCTAAGATGTAAAAGAAATGCGTAGTCTTACTTCAGATGTAGCCATATGGCAGTTGGAGCTGCAGCATTTTATGGGCTGGCACTCCTAAGAGTACAGAAGTGCTTGCTGTGCCAAGTTCTGCTAAGAGGAACCAATGCATCTCCATTTGACTTCAGGGGAATTGGAGTGCTGAAACCATCATGCAAATGTGTCCTGCTGAGTTTAACTCCGTTCAGTGCCTTTCATTTTTATTAGATCATTTGATTTCTCTTGTTTACTGGGGTGAGATGAGAAGGTACTTTTTCAGTGTTCATCCCTTCAGTTCATTCCTTCCCTCCAGGGTGTCATCCACAACACACAGCTCAGAAGAGGATGAACCCCTGGCAGTGGCACCAGTCCTGTAACCATTTGTTTATTCTCCAGATTCAGCCATTTCAAATCTCTTTGCTTTGACTGTGAGGATTGATGAAAAAACTGCTTGTGCTCCAGAGTCCTTTACTGTCACTTCTAGGGCTCTGTCACCCTTCCTGATGATGCTCAGACTGCTCCTGGCTGTATCATTGGTGCCCACACGAAATAAAAGCTGTGGCTAAACCATTCACCAAGATCAGGAATTAAACTACTGCAAGATTGTCGGCCCTGAGATACTGCTTAACTCTGGCTCATTAATGAAAGAGTATGTGGGAGTGGGATGAATATTTGATGTTTTTTAGAAGAGTCCTTGAAAGAATTGTAAGTCTTGAGGCAATGCAAGAATTGGGAAGGACTACAGATATGTGGGAAGAGAGTCAGAGTACATGCATAGTTCATGAGTACTTGATTTCCTCAGTGTGATCTCCTCGGTTGTAAATTAACATGCAGGAAATGTAGAGGTGCTGAACAAGTCATCAAAAAAGCAATGATCAAGGAATTAAGGAAATACAAGAGTGCTGAAATAACTGGAGCAATAATTTTGAATCTCCACTGAAGATGAAAAAACTGAAATAAAATTTTTGCAATACCTTATTTTTCTTCCTAAGAGGAAAAACTGAGAGGAAGAAATGTATTCTGATGTAGCTGATAAACCTGAGATGGTTGAATATAGCAGGCCCACTGCCTGTGTGCTTTGGGCCAGGTGCAGCTTGGTGGTGAGAGTTTTGTGCAGTGCTGTGCTGGAGGTGGCAGACACCCCTGCAGGTCATCAGTCCAACCCCCTGCTCAAAGCACAGGCCATTAGAGCAGATTGGCAGGGCTGAACCCAATCTTCTGTTTTGTGATTTGAACATTCACTGAGGCAAAAAGATGCAAAAAGAAATGTCAATTATCCCCCTGGCTCCTCTCCATAACCAGTTTACAAATATCTTGAATATTCTGTCCTTTAGTAAATCTTTAGCAACTTAGTAGCTTGTTGGGTTGGGAAAGCATATCTAAATCTGTTGAAGGAAGAAATTTATTGAAACTGGCTTGGCAACAGTGGTGGTTCACATGCTTAAATAAACTCAGTAAATAGCTGTAGTAGTAATTTCTTAATAGAAGACTGGAAAAATATCTCATGAGATACTGAACTTGTCACTGACTATACAGCCAAGGGGCAGCTCTTAGCTTCTGTTAAATTCAGGAATGAAGGACTTGGGTTGGAGTGCAAGAGCTCTGTCTGAGGAGAAAGTGAGAAATAGCACCCAAAAAGGAAGGATTGGAAAAACAGAATAACAAACTGCATGTACACAGCCTGTGGGAAAGCTTTAGAAAAACAGAGCTTTTTCAATACCGTTGGTTGGAAAGATCTTGCTTTTCTCTACAATGAAGTACAGGACTGAGTAATTGCCTATGCCTGTGGGATGCATTACTTCTGGGATTTTTTGGCTACTGGGTTCTTTATTGCCAAAACTAACTCTGTACAGCATATTTAAAACAGTGATTCTTGACAGTTGCAGCTGGTGTTTGTTATATATTATTTTGTTGATGGTATCAAGTTAAATTCTGTGTTTTCCAGGAACCAGTCTGTCAACATCTTTCTTAACCCAGTGCCAGAGTAAATAGGAAACCTGACTCATAATGAACATTCTGGATTATGGCAAGAGCAGAAACCACACATTTCTTACATTTCTTTCACTGTTCTGATGTTGTGGTTTTGTTTGTTTGTTTGTTTGTGTTTTTTAATTACCTATTTCAGACTCTGGCTATTCATTCCTTAATTATGTAATAAGAAAATTAAATTGTATCATGGACTAATCATTTTAAAATTTTGTGGTGCTCTATGTTGCCATGACATAATACATAATGGATGCAGATATATCCTTTTTTTTCATATATTGGTGAAACTGTTGTCTGAAACATGGGCAGTAATATTAAATTTCAGGAATTTGATAGAGTCTACAATGTGGCAGACATGGGTGCAGATATCTGTCATGCCTTTACCTGCTTCTGAGAAATCTTTTTGCCAGAAGAAAAGAGTCATTTTGCAATTAGACATTACCTAAATGCTTTGCTATATGCCTGTAACTTGACTTTCATATCTGCACCTCAGCTGTGGCTGTGGATTTGGTACCTTCAGGATGCTGAACCCATTGGCCACGTGAAGAATGCCTGTGTTGGGGATTTGCTTCCTTATAGGTTCCTAAATTATGGGGAGGATGAACCGGTGTTCTCACCTGTTTTGACATTCTGAAGAACACAACTGTAAGAGCTTAATCCAAGAATTTCTAATTTAGCTTCAGCTAAATCTCTAAGAAAGATATTTAACTGCTCCTCATCAGACATGACATGAGAAATCGCATTAAAAGATGGCATGTGAGACCTTAAGACAGAGTGAGCCTCTCCTTCCAAAGTAATTGTAACCCTGTTTTCTCTCTTGCTCCTGTTCAGGTGACACCACTTGGGAATATTAGCCCTGGCATTTGGTCATGGGGAGCCTTGCAGCAGTTATACTGAATATATGTGCATTACAATGAGGCATATGGGGAATATGGATTGTGACGTATCCTACTTTTGCACTCAAAGCTTGAAAGAGTTAGAAGCCACCTTTTACAACTGTCATGCTGCAAAGTTAGGTCTGGCTCTTGTCTCTTCCTCTGATTCAAAAAGAAAGCATTTTGATCTGTATGGTTTCTGAGCATATTCTCTCTTCCTTCATAGAATTAAATAAAACTACCCAAATTTTCAGTATTTCTATTGTATTTAAATTTTCATGTGGGGATTGGCTTTGCTGTACTGGTTAACCCAGCTAAATGAGCACTGTCTATTTAGGCAGTGTTGAATGAAAATAATCCTCTGGGTTCAGACCCAACATATCAGTCACATTGAAAAAACTGTGGATAATTTTATCTGTACCATACATACGAAAGAGACTCGAAGCACAGATGGCAAAATCCACACCTACCCACAGTTCAGGGCAAACCTCTGTGGCTGGAGGCAAAGCTCTTTTGTGATGAGTGAATGGAATACCTAAGTGATCTGGAAAAATGTCAAATGCATGGAGCTGCAAACAGCTCAGAACCTACCTCTGCAGCTCACATGTGGTTCTCATCTACCAGGAGTTCAGCCTCACACTTTCATGTCTCTCCCACAGAATGAGGCACGGTGAAGGGTTTTCAAAGGGAATGCTCACCTGTGCTTGGATATCTGATTTATAGGAGAAGTATCGTTTCTTCTTAACCACACCAAAAATTTCTAAACCATTCTTTCTTCTGAAATATTTGGCCAATATTCAACATCCAGGTACAGTGCTACATTCAGATTTCAGAGGTGCTTCATTAGGCTGACTTAATAAACATTATAATTTCTCCATAAATTCATTATCTCATATTCAAACAAAAGTAAATCAATCAAAAACTTTGCTCTTACCCAGGCAGAAATGCATGTATGCCTACAGTTATGCGTGCACATATGAAAAATCATTGCACATACAAGTTATATTAAATATGAAAAAAAAATGTATATATTTATATATTCTAAAATCTGTTTCAAAAACTGTGGCATCTGTAGACTTGGCAATGATTTTACTGGAACTAGATCTGAAATCTATGAAAGCCTTTCCTTTTACTTGACTGGTAGTTGATTAAGCAGTATTTGTGTATATTGCCTAGTATTTACACACAGGCTTATGTATGTAAAATCAGAGATATGATGTTTTCTGTGATGGAATTTGAGGATCACCATAAAAATTAATATTACAGAAGTTCTCAAAAGGCTTTAATTTCCAGGTTCAGAGGAATGGCAGAGTCTCTGATCATCTGCTGCAAGTGGAGGAGCAGTGCTGAAGCCAGGAGGATGGTTGTAAGGCAGGTGTACTCCAAGTGCAGCTGCACAGTCTGTGCAGACCTAGGGACTAGAAAATAGGTCATGAGAGTTTTCAAACTCCCCCAGTTGTAGAAATGTCTGTTAGCTTTTTCTGGCAGATATTCTGTACCTGGAGTATCAAATTATTTATGGAACTGTCACCCCAGTTCAGCTGCATGATATTAAAGTATGTAAATACCCTGTTCTGCAGCAACTAGTTGAAATCCTTAGGGATAATAAAAGTTTTAGAAGACCTATAACACTTTCAGCATGAAATGGTTCTGTAGCAGAGCTGATCTGAGTCTCAGACATAAAGAGCATTTCCCCTCCATGTCTTTTAAGAAGTTAGACCACGTAATATCACAACACACTTTTCTAACATAATAATTGAAAAATTGACTTTCAGTGGTGATTTTGACTATTACTTGAATTCTCTTTATTCTGTAACCTAGTTTGGGCTTATGTTTTTTTTATGGTGAGAAAACAGGAGTAGCTGTAATAATACGGATCTGGATCCTGGCAGTTGGGGGTGGATTATGGAACATGTGTGATGAACAGCAAGCCCACTTCGTTCCTTTTAAAGTGCCTCTTAAATTGACTCTATCCCTCCTCACCCAGCACCAGGCAGGTGTAAATACTCTGAACAGCTGTGATTCTGTACAGTTTGGTGTCCAAAACCTCTTCAGGAACTATACCTGATAAGAAATAAGCTACATCAATAGCTAATATAACTGCCTAATTGGACACAAGGAAGCTTTAGATTAGCAGCAGAGCATGACAAATAAGCAAGGATCTCAAGCCTGAGGCTGACATTGCATCTTTTGCCTGTGTATCACCATAATATGTCACAGTGGCTAGTTCTTCTTAGAGAAAGTCTTTTAATGAGTTTAAGAGGCAGATGTTACAGTCTTCAGAGTTTTGGATGTCACCCTCATGAAAAGTGTGTCTACAATAGTCTCAGCAATATTGCAGAATGGCAACAAATGTTAGTGAACAGCTGCATTGTAATTTTGATGCCTCTGTTTAAAGTAAAGAGCAGCAGACCTGTGGCACCATGTGCTGTATACTGGACAGGCCCTTCCTGCCACAGAGGTACAGTACCCAAAATAGAGATGAAGCTGTCACCTGCCCCTGCTGTGTCTGGGCTGTGTGCAGGGGTGGTGTTCCTGTGCTGGCAGACATCTCAAGCACAGCTGCTTAGGGCTTCCCTCTGCTTCTTTACACACCCTTCTTTCATGGCAGGAGTGGTCCTTGCTCAATTCCTCCTATTCCTCACTTGTGTGACAGCAGATTAGGGTGTGTGGATAGCAAACAGAGGCTGCTGTGGAGCTGCAAGGAGGAGAAGAGCTGTGGGTTTTGGAAGAACATGGATTGCAGTTGAGATGAAGGGAAGAGAAGGCAGAGGCCCACACCTGTAACATCCCTAGCCACCCCTTGGCACCCCAAACAACTGAAAACCAGAGCACTTTTCAGCCCCTTCTCTGGAACATCCTCTCACTTTTTCCCTTTCCATATCCTCTGTCCACTAATCTAGTTCTGAGTCCTGTTGCATTTTCCCTACCATGCTTCTCTTCATCTCCATCAGCCAAATCCCATTGGTTTGCCACCAGAAAATCATTTGTTGGTGACCAAAAATTGAACATTTTCCTCCCAAAGTCCCATCTTTTGGATTCCAACATTCAATTTTGCCTATGCTTGAGAAATCCTGTGTGGTGGCCAGTGAACATGCATCACCAGGGACAGAGAGTTTTCTGTAAGACCAGTCCCCAGTACCACAAGAACCACTTTACATTAGGGTGCCCAGAAAGGCTTCTCCCAGGATGCTTGTTCTGCTCTGTTCATCTGTCCCAGTTTGGATTCCTCGGTTGCTGTCAGCCTCTACCCCTCATCACTCCCCCAGAGCTTCCCCATTGGTCCCTGTTCCCTAGTCCCGCCTTTTCCCCGCCCCCAGATAAAACTGGGTTTTGGGATCATTTTGCTATTTGCCTCTGCACCCTTTGACAGTGTAGCAGCCATAAATGCTCCTGCCAGGACGCACCCAAATGCCCTTCTGGACTCTTTGGTATTGGCTGTAACACTGAACCCACCCATGTGTCTGTGGGGGCACACGGGACCCCACGGAGCCAGGCAGGGACAGGGTTAATCCTGGGCTGGCTGTAACTGGTATTTTACACCTGGCTACTGTAAGTAGGCTGTAAGAGCTGCAGTAGCACCAGTGTTCAACAAAAGCAGGCCTGTCTTTGTTTAAACAGGCTGACAGCCTCTCATGTAGAAGAAATGTGGTGCAGGTTATTGCAAGTTCCAAGTTATTAATGAAGGAGCAGTCACAGTACATAATTTGTATTTGGTTTTGGGAAGAAAGAATGAAAACAACAGTATCAGCAAGATAAAGAGATAGTAAAGGGTTCCAGTCGTGGTTAAACATAGAAGACAATTGAGAAAAATGTACAGATACAGAATTAGAGAGTGAATGAATACTTTATGCTCAAAAATATTTTTTTTAATTTCAGACAGCAAAACCTCCTGGGCAATTCCATGTTATACCATGTGACTTCCCCTGAATGATTCCATACATGATATTCACTCTGTCAGCCACTAATACTAAAATCCCTTCTAATCATAGGGAAACAGGATTTAGCACTTTTACAGTTTTTATTAAAATAATTACTTTTAGAATTTTTTTTCTTACTTAAACTCTAGAGGTTTTATTGGTGGGTTTACTCAGAGATTAAATTTGGTATTCATCATAAAACTGATTTTCTCAGCTTTGCTGAAGAAGCTTACATTACTCCTGGGCTTAGACCTCATATTGCTCTTACTGGCCTGCAGCTCATTTTAATGTGAAGTTACAGTTCCTTGCAAAGTAATATTTTTCACCACTTCAGTGGTGAAAGCAGCCTGCAGAGATTTTAACATTTCCTTTTCTGTGGGCTATTAGGAGTCATTAGTGCTGAAAGATCTTGACAGAGCCTGCAGAGTTAAAGATTTTGTGAATAAAAATTAACAGGGTCACAGGATAATGCAGGTCAGAAGGGCCTCAGGAGGTCTCTGGCACAGGCTCTTGCTCAGAGCACAGTGAGCTGTGAGATCAGAGTCAGGTCTTGAAAACTTCCAAGGATGGAGACTCCACAGCCTCTCTGGGTAACTGTTCCACTATTAATCCATGGTGGAAATCTCATTTTTCTTAGGAAAATATAACATGGTAAGATTCTTAGCAATCAAGGAAATGTAGATTTAAAATAGAGTAAACCACCTCTTGTAGGTAACCAGAATACATGTAGAAATTAGAAGTATTGTCTTTTATTTACAGCATCGTGTCTGCCAGAGAATTGGATGAGGAGCTGAATCTTGTTTAGATGGCACCTTTGCAAATGTGAGAATAGAGTTTCTATCTCAAGAATATTAGTACAAATGCTAGTGATTCATACAATTATTTTTTTCTAGTTCTTTTTGTCATGTTTATCTCTGTAGCTGAGCTGAAATGATCAAAATGTTTTCCATGAATAAGGTAAGTAATCTTGATACCAGAAAGGAAGTTTTTACAGTGAGAACAAGCAATCACTGGAACAAGCTTCCCAGAGAGGTGGCAGAGCCCTCATTGTGGGAAGTTTTCAAGATGCTGTTGGACAGGGTGCTAGAGAATCTCATCTAGGCTCCCTTTCCCATGAAATGTTACACCAGATGACATTTCTGTCCCTTCCACCCTGGGCTCTTCTGTTGTTGTGAGCCTCTTTACTTTGGTAAAAGTAATGAACTCCCCTCTGCCCCCCCCCCCCAAACAACCCATATAATCAAAAAAGGTCAACTAATCTGGGATACTGCAATGAACAAAACTAGTGGGAGAATAGTGCAGTATTTGGCAAGAAAGTTAGGTTTTTTATATTGCATTTTAATTGTATCATATGTTAACAAAATTGGGAAGTAATTAGACTGCTACTGACAAACTTGTTTTATTACATGTGGTGCCATCACGTTTCAGGGATTATTTTAATGAACTTGATGTGTGGTGGTAAAATAGTTTCCAGGATTTAACAAACTACCAAGTGCATGAGACCCTTTTCCCTCCCCACTGCCTCAAAACAACTCTGTGAGCTGCTAGGAGAAAGTTAACACGTCTTTGCAGATTGTATTCATATGCATCACTAATTTTTTCTGAATCCTTAATTCTGTTGCACCACCTTTGCTGCACAAGAGCAGATTGACTTGAGAGGAGTAATTACCAAGGGCTTAATTGCAAACCCTCGTTGGTACTGTGTTGCTGTAAAGATTTGCCAGAAAGAGATTGGGTTGATAATTAAGAAGGGAAAGCTCTTGCATTGGCTATTTCATAGCAGTCAGTTGGTATGAGAAAAACTCTGTTTCCAGTCACCTTTGTGTATCTTATCCCAGATCTCTTTTGAGGTGGTTTATAGCAGAGCTTGTTACTCAGCATATATTTGTAATTTCATTACTATTATCTATTTATTTTTATAACATGTTACCAAACAAGTAGTTGAAAATCTAAACCTGCAGTCTTACATCAGTCTGACTGCTGTTTACCTGGAGGAGCAGCCCCTTTATCTGAAAGGGGTCAACTCATGTGAAGGGTGTTTAATGTGGCAAAACCATGCTAAAGGTAACATTATTGTGTTGGAGATTAATCACCACAGAAATCTGAGTGAGATTAATCTCTAATTCTGTGTTGGCAATAGTACAGAATTTTAGTCTTATCACTACCTGTAGGAAATTATACCAAATAATTGCAAACTATAAGATAGAATTAAGGCTATTTCCATGAATTAGGAGGCTGTTCTCCTGCACCTGCTAAAGGCAAATTAATTGGATCTTTGGACTTATTCTCCTTAGGAAATTAATTTTGTGATTAAATGAGGAAAAAAGTGGAACTTAACTAATAGCAGCTTGAAAATTGACAGTTTGTGGAGATGGAATCCCCTGAATCTCAGTGCTTTTCATATCTACCTGCTTAAAAGCCACTGACTTATGCCAAGTAACAAATTTTTGATGAAGAGAAAGAATATCGGGTGCTTACAGTGATTGATTTCCTTCTCTGGTTTCCTCATGAGTTGTGAGAACTTGTCATCAAAATGAAGAATTATGTCTACTAGAGCTCCATACAGGGTGATGGAAGAGGTGAGGTGGCAGCTGTGTGTTGTGTAATGCAGTTACACTGGTCTGCTTCTGATGGGTGTGAGTGCAAATATCCAGGGTTGTTGTAATACAAAATGGGTATTTATAGGGCTGTATAAATATAAATGGATTGTATGTGGGTTGTAACACTGCTTTCAAGAGAATATCTTTTGAAAGTTGTCAGGATGTAGCACTCCCAGAATCAAGCTTTAGTTTTTAGGGTTTATGCAGGTGTCTGAATTCAACTAGAAGTGAACTAGCAGTGACTGAAGCTCCAAAGCTATGTAAAGTCTTCGATGGTTTTGAGAGTCTAAATAATTTCACTCTCAATGCCTGAGGCCTCAGTACAACCAATTTAACAGAATTTTTCATCTGTGGCAAAATAATACTGGAAATTTGACAATACTGATGAGATAATTTCTAATACAATGAATTACACTTTGTATTGTCTTCTGGATTTTCACATACAAATGTTGCATCAAAACCAAATCAAGGAGTATCTTGGGTGGATCATGATCAGCTACCAACACCTACAGCAAACTAAAGAAGACTGTTAAATATGTAATATTAAATTCTCTTGTAGTTTTAATTACTCTTGCCATTGCTCTAAGAAAAACATCCGACTTTGGAAGTTTGAGCTGTAGTTGAGTTAAAAGTTGGTTGTTGCCTGAATATCAGAGACATGTCCTCACCTTGTCCTTTCTGAATTAGTCTATTATTCTTCAAACTGTACAGCATTCTGAAAGATTCCAGAAAGCTTATTCTTTCTGAAAACCAAATAAAGCTTTTTCATTATGTTTTAAAATGTTTTGACTAAATTTTCTCTCTTCCTCTTTCTTTTTAGAGGCAATATATTACATGGGACTGGAGGAGATTCCAGATTCATGCATTCTTCATTAAAGCTTTTCTATTACCTGTCAAACCTGTAGCAATCAATTATTATTTTGTTTTATAGGTCAATTATAACTATAATGATTTAGTAGCTACTAAGTGGGAACCTCTGACACTAAATCAGGTAGAAATGGCTGTAAAATAAGGAAATGATCTTCAAAAGGTGCTGCAGGTGTGAGTCAAGGCTTAGGACAAGGCTATCAGGGCTGTCTTTAAATTCTTCTCTATGTTAATCAGTCAACCCTCACTTCTGTGTAACTCCTCTTTCACCAGTTTTTGTGGGTACTTCTGAGTTGATTTAAATCTGTTTAGAAATGGGAGTTGGCTCATCTAATTTAATCGAATGTTATTAATGAAATTGCATTTGCCAACCACCTTGGCACTAACACCCTTCGTGTGCAGTTGGAAACACTCTCTAGTTACACAGCAGTGATTGTTAGCAGATGGAAGTGAGCTGGCTTGTATTAACATTTTTGTGGTCTAGTACAGTGAAAGTAGAGCATGCTTACAACAACCAATAACAACTTGTTTATTATGTACTACCGTTACTCAGATTAATTTTTGGATGTTTCTTATTTTTTACATTTGCAGTTGAATTTTGCATGATTTGCAGTCTAGTTAGAAGTTATTTCTTTCTAGCAAATGAGATTAAAAGAAGACACTGTGCAGTGTTGTGTTCTAGCAGTTTTGCAGATAAATCAATACACTTAAGAAGACAAAAACCATGTATTTTTTTGCTTAAAGTACTATACTCATGAATTTTGCATGGCTGTGGATTCCAAAAGCCAGCATATAAAGGAGAAGCTAGGGTTGCTAAATATGACTACTGAATGCTGATTTAAACCTCAGACTGCATTTCTGTCTGCTATTAATACCCTTGACACTGTTGTTATCATCTTCTTTTTCTTCTATCTTCTTTAGTTATTTCTGGGTAAGTAGGTGGATGGGAATTCTTTTGCTACAGTAAAACTGAGCTGGAGGATGACAGAAACAGAAGATTGCTGAAGTTGTTGCATATCTGCTGGCAAATATGCAAAATATTTGCTGTTAGACTTGGGTGGTTGGCAAGTTTACAGAGATAACCCCAAACTCTCTGACTTCTCTGGGAACAAAATCCAGCCAATGGTCAGGGCATTGCCCTTAAGGAATGTTTGCCTGTCTTCCTCAGAAGTGTGCAGGGAATAAAATGTGTGCTAAGGGAAGGGGATGATGCTTTCAACAGGCATCCAGTGGTACATATTGCCACGAGGAAGTGTGATCCATAGTTTCCAGCTCACATATTTGTGGCTGTGTTGGTTTAAGCCTGTTGGGGATGATAGAAAAGCTTGTCTTTCAGAATTGCTTTCAGATTAAATGTCAGCATATCCTTGCAGGAAGTTTATGTGCCTTATATCAAGCTATCACTGGCTCAGCAAGTGGCCTTAGTCAAGTCTGCCAACTTTTGTGGACCAGTTCCCAAATTATGTCATGCCTGGCTGGGGAGGAAACAGGAGTTTCAGGTTTTGTTATGCTACTGACCACATTTACCAAACATCTCTCCTGGTTTGGTAAAGAGAATAAAGTTCCCTTGATTATTTCTAATGGGAGATCCTAGCAAAACAAACAAACAAACAAACAGAGACAGATCTCTAGAGGACTCTGTGATAAATCATCGGGACAGAGTGGCAGGGCTTTTTCTCTGAAACATCACAGAGAAAGGAACATCATCTGGTATTCCCTGTCTTCTCATGCATAATCTAGGTTTTAAGAATGGGAGAGGAGCTGGATGTCTAATTCTGTTCTTTAATTTAAGCCTCTATCTTTAGCTCCTCAAGACTTTTTTTTTCTTATTAATATTGCTACCCTCTGTTACCCTGGAAGAGTTGGCAACTTCAAATATGTTCTTAACATTTCTTTGTATTTTTCTCCATTTTTTCCCCAGGGCTTGTGTTATCTTGGGTGTCATATTCCTCCTGTCATCTATATGTATTGTGATCAAAGCCATCCACGATCTTGCGAAGAGGGTGCTTCCAGAAGTGGTAAGGTGATTCCTGTTCTTTTAAATGTTCTCTTTGTTCCTTGCCCTGCCAGTGGGACTGAGAAATGCCAGTGTCTCCTTTCAACAGCCCCACTGAACTCTGTGAAGCTCTAGCAGGTGCATTTCCTGCCTGGATGCCCATACTGGCCCTGGTCTTTCAGCAGTACTTTTTACTTATGTGGCAGAGTCTGGTCTACTTCTGGAGTTTACTTATGGGTTTTTATAGGCTTGACCCCAAATCTCTCTCAGCATAACCACTTAAAGCTTCTACACAGGACTGTGGGAGTTCGCTTACAGGGAGGAGGCCTCTCTGGGCTTAATGACTGTACTAGAACTTTATGAGATGAATGTTTCTACAGTTTACTTCTCCAATGGCTTCAGTATTTTATTTTCAGTGTGGAAAAAATGTATTTTTGGGTTATATTTTAATGTCTTCCAGCTCTTGCCTCCAACTCCAGAGCCATGTACGTGTAGCAGGGATGAACCAGGTGAGGGGAGCATGCTGGGTGAAAGAGCTGGCTTTTAGACTGACTCACCATGGAGCATCCCAAAGGGCTTTTCTTCTGCTCTCTGCTTTCTTTTGGCTGTGAAAGCAGCCCCTACCTGGCCTGTAGAGCAGCTCTCCCCAGTGGCCTTTCAGCTCTGCTCTGTCCTGTCCTGCTTGCTTCCTTTCAGTACTGGCTATTAACTTCTACTCATCGTAACAAGCTGCTCACTGGGAAAACCATTTGTCAGTGGTTCCACTCCACAAGACTCTTTCCAGTATGCTCAAACAAAATGAGGTTTCAGTACAGTTGTTGTGTGCACAACCTGACTTGGGGCTTTGTCTTCAGCCTTTATGAAATTTGGTCTGGTTGTGTGTTCAGCCTTTCACATTGGAGGTTCACCCTGCCAAGTGCCATTCTCAACACAGCACCACACGGAAACCAAAACTCCTTCCTTTCAAACAGGAGATGGAGGCAGAGCTGGAAAATTAAAAAGCCAAAATGGAATTCCATCTGTTACCCACTGTTAGCAGTGCAGATGACCTACTGGGTCCTGTGTTCTCATGGAAATTTGCAAGAAGCTGGGCAATTCCAGAAGCTTATTTTCAGTAGTTTATCAAAATCTGGGTGAAGATGAGTAGCACAGCCCATGAGTTAGCACGTTACTGAATCTCAGCCAGGTGCATTGTTTGACTGCAGGTGATTCATGTTCTTTTTGCATTTTGCTTGCCCTCTTTTCCAGTCTCCATAATTTACTGCCTCCTCAGCTTTGCCAGCATTACAGCACGTGTGGTTCACCAGCCTGGTTCTGTCAGAATGATCTGGGTTAGCTTAAACACTTTCAGTAGTCAGTTCTTAAACCCAACCAAAACATTTTGACAGAACTGGGTTGGGGAGCGAGCATGGGGCATGTGCCAGTGAGGCTGAAGAGGAAGCAGGTAAGGGTGAGGGGAGACCCTACTGTGATGGTCACCTAAGGGACAGCATCTTAATTTGTCTGTACCCAAACAGTGCAGACTGGCTACAGTTTGACTTCTGTTTAGTGAGAAAATGAAATACACAGTCCCGACTCAGAGAAGGAGAAGCGAAAAGGGAGTCTACAACCATAATTAAAACATTCCTTTTGATGAATTTCTGGTAGTGTATAAAGGATTAACTTGGATGTCTCGGTCTAATTCATTGTGGGCAAATGCTCTAATAATTCCATCAGTAGAAATAAAAGTTTAAAGTCGTGTCATCTATATCTCACTCTTTCATCATTACAGGTTCTGTCTACAGGAGAGGGCTCTCTTTCTGACATGGGGAGAAATGTCTCATATTTGGATTGTGAACATTTTTTATGATTTGCAGGCATATTGCACTTCCTCATTTTTAATGTTTTTACAGTAGGAAAAAATATGGAATCAGACCTACAGAAAGGTATCCCTGGAGAAAAGATCCCATTACATTTTCAGTGTCCTATGAGAATGATTTGTACACATCCCTTTTGTCACAGACTGCCTTGGATTCAGTTTCATGTGCTAAATCTGTGTCAAGTAGGTAGAAGTTAAGAGTAGATACTGCTTATATTTGACACAGTATCAGGGTACTGATGGATAATCTTCTTCCTGTGACTGTTCTCACTCGTTTAGGCACTCAAGTACTACCAACAATTGGAAGGATGTATCTGGCAAGGCATGGGCTGTGGATGTCTGGTGGCAGGGTAAAAGCCACATGCACACACCTAAAGGACTTTCATACCTGGCAATTCTGCCTGGAATGTAGGTTGGAGCATGGGAGGAAAAGAGATGGTATTTTTGGTTCAATGTCTCTTAAATGACATGGCAAGGATTTTAATTTCAGAGCCTTTCAGTGCGTGTCGCTGTGGGAAACTGATTCAGCGAGGGTTGTGTGACAGGTGAAATATCTCTGTGCAAACTCAGAATACCAGTGAAAAATGGGAAGGCTCAGAGGGCAGCACCTCTGCTACAAGTCATGGCCAGGGAGGTGTAATGTCTAAGGGTTACATTAAACATTAAAAATAACTGGGGGAAGAGGATGTTGTTCAATAGAAACCTTTGCAGTTGCCCTAGCTATGCCTGAATGTGACACAGATTTTCAGGTTGCTGGTTGCTCCCTTAGCTGCTTTGTGTCTAAGCAGAAATTGTCCTTCTTCCCAGTTGTTTGGGTCTTTGTTGGTTGATTGTGTTCCCAGTGAAGCTGCACCTGCCCGGGGCATATCATCAGCATCTGAGCAGAGTGGAAATCTGCTCCAATTTAATCAGCAGGAGGGTGAAGTTTCTCCCTCTGCTCCTTTACCTAAGGTGCTGTCTTCTACTTCTTGAGCCACTGATGAACTAATTGCTAATGATACTAATTTCTATAGTATCTTACCATGTAATTTGGCATTAATGTATGGATATATATCTGGAAAAATAATAGAATAATGCTTTCTGTTAATAGGTTTTTACATAGCAGTGAAGTAAACAGTTCTGCATCAAAACAGTGACTTGAAATATTTTCTGATGGTTATATCTGTGTTGGTGGGATTTGATATTAACTTGCTATTCTGAGACCAGGGAATTATCCTTGTGGTGTGAGCAAGAACAGAACATTAACTCCACTGGTGTCCCAAACTGGTATAAAACTGAGGTGAAGAGCTCAGCACTAGATTAAGAGGATCTGTGCCTCAACAGAAGTTTCACATGTGAGTCAGAGTCGCATGATTTTTTTTGGTACAGTTTACATCCTTATTGCTCTTTATCACAGCAAAGGTCATTGAAGATGTGGGTAATTTTTAAAGTGCCTTGTGAAATTTTAGCTGTGTGACTTCAATCTTAAGGGAGATAATGTGGCAAAAACCCAACTGGAAAATGTTGCTCTTGGTGCTCAGATGCTGAACACAAAGTTAGTACTGTCAGCCCTGCAAATGGAGATGGTTTGGAAAGCATTGCTCTATGTAGGGGATTCAAGATTAACCTAATGATAATAATAATGCAAAGACACATGACTGACTGCATTGTTCTCAGAGCTATAAAGTCTCTTTTTACATCTTAATTTCTGGTAAATTTCAGCAACCTTGTAATAATTTTTCTGAGTTAATTTTAAATTCCAGAAGTTTTGGAGAAAAGAGTATGATACAGACAAGTTTAATTTTAGAAATGAAACAGATTGGATAATTAAATATGTGCTTCAGTAACTTTTGAATAATTCTGGGTCAATTATAGGAAGTTCATTGTATTTCCTGTTGCATGTGAGATACACTGGTTATGTATCTTTCAGTTCTTAATATGCACATAGCAAAAAAAAACTTTCTTGGAAAGATTTTATGAATTCTTTAATGTAAAGATTCTGTTGTCCTTCAAGGGGATCTTGGAAGAGTTGCTTTCATGAAAATACTAGCAGTAAGAGAAAATATAAAAATCACATGACTAAGGAATAATTTGAAGTACATTTTCCAAGTGTTTTGAACAGATATTCTTTTACTTCTCTGGACATTCAGAAGCAGGAGTCTTCGGTACTGTTGTCATTTCATATGATGATTTCAGGTGCATGTCTGGCAGCCCTCAGCAGGATTCAGAGAACCAGGAAGAGAATGACAGGTTTACCGCACATTAATGGCATTTCCAGCTTGACTTCCCCATTCTGTGAGGGGCTTAAATGTCCACAGATTCTTGTTAGACTGCAGACAGGTGCTACTTAATTTACAGGGCAGGAGCTCAGGTTTAGCTCAGTCATGGATTTTTCCAGTCACCTCTTTGAATTATCTTTTATTCCATGCTGAATGTAATTTTGTTGAAACCCTGTGAATGACAATGCTCCTGATCTGCACTGACAGAGGAGGGAGGACAATTAGAGCTCCTGAATTCCTGTATTTCTTAATATTGCTTCTGCCTTTCTTTTCTGCTTCTTGTTTGTTTGACCTCTTGCTGTGTCTCAAGTAAAAAGAAACAATAGGTAATGCTATGTCACAACACAAGCTTTCAGCACAGGCACTGATTTTGTAATTCTTTTGAATGCCTCAAAACCTTGGGAATCACAGAAATAGTGTCTTTCTCCTTTTTGGTTCTCTAGCTTGATACGCTGAGGATTGCAGTTAACTTTGGCATAGCCTGTGAGGCGGGGTATGAATGACTAGGTAGATTAATTAGTTTAAAATTAATTGGGTAAGTTTAATGATAAATGTTTGTCTGGAATTTTGACTTTGGTAGTGTGTGTATTTCCTGTATGCAACAGCAACCATGGCCCTACTGGGTCAGACTAAAGGCCCAGCTCTGGTCTTCAGTGACTTTCTTCATGCCTTTCTTTTAAATTTTATCTCCATCTCTAGATGAGGAAGCCTGGAGAGCCCACAGAATTCAAAGGATAAGGGTCACCAGGGATTTATACAATCTGTTCATTTTTTGCAAATTACTGTTTAGCACTGAACTGATATTTTTAGAGAGCTTTAACTGTAGATTTCATTTCCTGCAGTTAACAGCAAGTTCAGAAATTGTCATTATTAGGTAAACTTAGGGTTTTCCCTTTGCACAGGACTCTGTATTTATATTATAATTAAAAAGAAGCCAGCCCTGAAAAATGATATTCTGTGTCAGGAGAGTTGGCCAGCCAATTAATTATACACTCATTATATAATTCTGCATTTGTATTAATTATACATCTCTTAACTGTGGGGAAAAGTTCATTTTCAAGTAACTGAGATATATATTAATCCTCAGTGTTCAAAACACAATCCCTTGTGCCAATGTTTTCGGTTTTTGTGAGGTAGAGCAGTGTTCTTCAACAATGATCCATAGGATGGTGTATGTTTTGAAATGAATTAATTAATGAAGTCATTAATTACAGAGTTGATGAAAGGTAGATGTAGGAGAACTATTGCAACTGAAGAGATGTGTTTGTCCAAGAAGGCTGGAAAATTCCAGTATTGAATATGTGCAGTGAGAAGTGGAATGGATCTTTTTTCCTCCCACGTTTTTGAAGATTTTTGCATTACTTTTTGTGAGCATTAAAAAATGTACTATGGGTCTCTGATTCTTGGACAGAGGAGTAAACGAGGAGAATAGAGTTTTCATGTCACTTTCAGAGGGATTTGTCTGCCATGTACCCTCACCTTGGATTTGTAGAGATGCTTCCTTTTCCTTTGGAGGCAAATTTGGGTGTGGGTGTGGAGACAATTTCTGCCTGTGCCAACATGTACTCGCCAGTCGCTTTATTGAGCTGTGACCTCCGTTCTCACTTGCCTGAAAATATTTTTAATTAAAGCTTCCTCATTTTGAGAATTTAGAGATGTGATGACACTTTCCACTTGCCTTGGAACAGGTTGGTTTGGAAGGAAATCTTGCTGTTTCTCTCCTACTATTATTGCATCTCTAGAATGCTTCAGTTTTTGGGTAAGATTCCTGTACTTCAGCTGTTTAGAGCCCACACTGTGCCCCCAGCCCTTCCCAGAATTTCTCAGTGACACTATCAAATTTTTAAAAATATCTAAATATTACAAAATCCCATGAGAACAAATTTTATACAGGAGAGAGAGATGTGCCATTAATGTGTGGGAACCTTACAGCTGCAAATTCCACTTCTTTCCGTGTTCCTGTCCTATTCTTTATATAGCTGGGAAGTTTTTTATTTAGCTGAGAATATTTATTCCATACAGGTCTGCTTCAACTGACATGCTGCAGTTATTATTTCAGTTTCATATCATTGATCCCTAAGGAAATATTTTTTGCCAACCAGATCTTTGTCTTTTTGTTCCCCCTCCATCTTTTTCTTCTTTCTTTGTTCCAGCACTTGCTGAAAGTGTTAGATGAAGTAGGCCAGCTGCTCTTCCTTCTGGAGCATTTGGAATTAAAATTTCTGATAATTTTAGCTTGTTCAATACACCTGAATTAAAAAGCTAATCAGTAATTGACATTTGGAAGAGAAAGTCTTCATTTTGTTTACCCTTCAGGTTATTTTAAATGGATATTTCTCAGATCAGGTAATTTAAGCTGGGTTTTTTTCCTACAATGATGAGTGTTGAACCTAAAATAGAATAATTTCTTGCTGGCTCAGAAATAATTTACTAAGGTTTCCTTTCCCCTAGCTATGAGATTCAGAATATTTCCCTTATTGTTACTTTCAGCATTTGTTCTCCAACCTATGTTAGCCTTAATAAGATAATTCCCAGTAGGGAAAGGAATTACCATTCCTTTATTGATGTTTCAGAGAGCAATATCCACAGCCAGTGCTGTCCCTGAGGATTTGGTACACATACATTTCACTATGAATGAGAATGAATAGAGATTTTGCATACTGTTGATGACATCATGCTTGGAATTCTATGTAAACTTTAGTGCTTTTTTTACATTTTATTAATATATTGAGAAAGGAATCTAAAAATCCTTGAGTGTAGGTTTTGAGCATTGTTTTGTGTTTGCATTTGCTGCCGTCAGTGCTTGCCAGCTCTGTGATAAAAAACCCTTCATCATTTGCCCCTTTACCTTCATCATGTCAATTATTAGATATTCTTGGTAGTACAAATATCATTTAGATGTGAATGCTGTGTTTTATTTTGACCATTGCCACAAAGAATTTGCAGACCTTTTCTTATTTCTTAAAGAAAGCTCAAAAAGCTTGACCCAGCCACACTGGGAAAGACTGTTTTAATTTCACCTGGGGTTGTAAATCAATATCCATTTACTATTCAGTTACTGCTTGCATTTCCCTGGGTAATAGTATAACACATGTAATGTCAGTGCAGTTTGGCATTTGTCCTCATTAGTATGGCAAAGGACACTTTTTTGCAAGAGTAAGCAAGCATCATGCCATATTTGTGACATTTCCTGCAGAACAAAGGAGGAAAGATGTAATCAGTTTGTGGACGAAGGGCGTGCAGCCCATCTGATGTGGGGCCTCCACCACTGAAATGAAATCTCTTGAAAAATTAGGCCATGTGGTATTCCATGGTATGTTATTGATTACAGCTGAAACAGGAAGGTAGGGGTGGCACAGTGTAGCTTTGGGAGTTCTAATTGATTTATTAATTTATTAGTTTAAAATAAATACATCATAAACATATATTCAATAATGTCAACAATTGAATTATAGGCCATAATGGTAACATAACAAATAATGCTTGGGATTATATGCACATATGTCCTTATACATGTTGCCCTATGCATTTCTAACCTCATATATAATTTATTTCTTGCCATTTCAAAGCAAAGTATCATATACACTAATTATACATTAGAATCCTACTTTATAGTTATTATCACCTATGTATGGCTTGGAGTTTGGCCTAAAATTCCAGTGCTTCTTGCAGGTTGTTGAGAATGTTGTGGGTACTTGAACTGAAAAGTAAGCCAGGGTTAGGGCAAATGTATCAGCTACACATCATTCTTTGCTCAGGGGATGGTGGAAAGCCTCATTTCCAGATTCTACCACATGCTGATAAGAAGGAAAAGCTGGTGACTGCTCCCCACTTGGTGGGTGATGTGGAAAGTGCTGCTGGTCTTGGCTGCCTGCTCATTGGAAGAATCAGTCTCACTCTTCCGAGGGTGGAAAAATACAATTTTAATTTATGTTTCATAACTTTGATGTTAAAACAATGTAGATGAATTCTGGGAGAACGGGAAGCATGACTGATGTAATAGTTAAGCAGACCCTTTGGAGGAGCCCTAAGGTCACCTAAGAGAGTTCTTTGGAGCTCACAGTAGTCCTTCAGTTCCCGGCCCCCGTGCCGTGCCATGGCATTAAGCACACCCTGTCTTTGTTATCTATGTCTTGAAAAAGCATTTTGTGCTCTGGAATTGCTTTGTCACACCAAAGACAAGTTTAAACATTCATAAGTTTTTTTTTTTTTTTTTTTTTGTACTAATAATAGATCTTTGTATCTCCATGTGAAGAGACTGTCTCCTGCTTGAGTCAGAGACTGGGCTGTTGGTTTGTTTTCTGACAGTGAAGTGCAATTAAAACTCATCCCTTTTGAAGTTTGCTGGTGAGAGAGACCCTCTGGCTTTCCAGGTTCCCTTTAGACTGATTACATAAACTATTTATTATTTGGGAGAAAGTGTGATAGAGATTTGGACTTTTTTTTTTTTTTTAAGTGTTTGTATTAGGAACATCTCTGTTGCTCTCTATATAGTAACAGAATCCTTCAGGGGAGGAAGAGGGAGTCCTTTTTGACTGAGTTACATGCTCTGCAGAGGGCCTTTTAGTGATCCCAGTGTGCCCAGGTGACTTGGCAGCTGTTGAGGAGGCAGCTTGGCAGCTCCTGGAGGAGCGGGAGGCAGTGGGAAGCATGTGAAGGTAGGGATGGGGAGCAGGGTGGGAGCAGAACACAGCAGGTGCTGGGGAGGATGGTCACCAATCACCTGGACTGAAGAAGGGTCATTGTTGGGATCCAGGAGACAGATGGTGAGTTGCAGAGATGGGCAAAATTAATATTTAACAACACAAACTCAGCTCAGTTTGGGCCAGCCATGACTTCGCTCCTGCCAACACCATCTGTAGCATTCCAGATACACATCCCTACCTTCTCAGCCAAGAGGAATGAGGCTCAGCAGAGGAGAGGTAAAACACTGTGAGACACCAGGTTCTCTGGAAAGGGAAAAAATGGCATGAAAAAGGCAGTACCAGTAATTCCAGCTCCTGCAGGAGTGTGGAGGAACTTCTGGCTGGTTCACAGAGGAAGCTGAGGAGAGGGCAGAGGAGTGGAAGGAACCCTGCAGCTTTTGGGGTGGGAGAAGCAGCTTGTTCTGGGATTGCAGTAGAATGAGTGACCAAGGAAGGACAGAGCTTCCTCCTGTAACAGTGAATATCTTTTGACTCAACACTGTACAGTGCAGGTGGAATGAGAACATTTTAACATCCCAGAGGAGGAAGGACTGTAAGTAAAGGGGAGTGGGCACAGAATAGCTGGTAGAAATAATATATGGAATCAGGGCAAAGTTTTAGGGTCAGAATTAGCAATATGCATTCTTGGGAAAGATTAGGAACACGAATCAGCTGAAACTCAGTTACTAGGCTGGGAATTGGGTTAAAATATTTCTACCTAATAAACCAAGCACTGAAGAACCTGTTGTGAGATTTTTTTTTTTTTTTTTTTACTTTCTACAATAGATTCAGAAGAAGATCAAAGTTGCAACATCAAAACCAACAAACTTTTCCTTGAGCTGTAAGATTACTGCTGCTTTTGGTGAAATCCTTGAAAGCAGGGACAGAACTGTTGTGACAATTTTGCAACCCCCTCTTCTCAGCTGCGCAGCTGGGGACAGTGCATTTGGGTAAAGTGGAGGAAAGCTGCCTGCTGACTTCTATTATTCCTTTCTTAGGAATGGTAAAAGAGGAAAAGACTTGTTCCTAGGAAAGCTTTCTTCTGGGAAAGAAAGCATAAAACCACAGTATAAAATCTTGCATAAAATAAATCTTAAGTAGGGACATTTTAGCTGTTAAAGTGCTGTGTAATGAGAAGGTAGCCCAGGATGGGCACCTTTCTTTATGCACAGTGCTGGTCTATACATGAAGCCATCTAATCAGATATATGTGTCCTTTAATTAGGGTCTCGTGTCCAGTGTAATAGCAATGAGCAAATATGAAAAGAAATGGAAAAGGAAGGAGCTTTATTTACCTTACTGGGAAGCCTTTATCATATAGAAATGATCTGAATTTAAATTTCTATCATCTGTCACAATTTGCTGCTGCTGTAATTAAAATAACACCAAGGACACGTACAGTGAGCCTGGCTAGGCGTGCTCCGTGCTCCTAATGACTGTCAGATGGGAAGGCAAGGGGTACGGAGAGGGCAGGGCTGCGGGAAGATCCGGAGGGAGATGGTGCCAGATGGCCGGGCTTATTTTATTAATTTAGATCTCCATTATGGCATTTCTTTTCTTCATTTCTCCAAAGGATGAGTTAGTTTAATGGGAACCATTTCACAGCCACGGGATGACGTGTTTAACCCTCTGGAGCCCACAGCACTGCAGCAGAGCGCGTTTGTCACTCGTGTGTCCCAAAGCCGGACGCCTCTGCTCCAGCCCGGGGCTTGGCCCACAGCAGCCGTCCCTCGGCTAATTCATTGCATCCTGCTGTCCTAAACCAGTTCCAGCTTCTTGGCAGCAAAATAGTGCCAAGGCAGCGTTTTGAGCTGGTTCTCTCCTCTTTCATCCTCACCTGCTCGGGACACAGCCGGGCTGTCCGTGCTGCTGGACATCGCCACTTTGGGCTGATCTGTTACACCCGCAAAAACTTCTTGTTATCAGCAGATAGCCCCACTCTGCTTCTTCTTCTTCTTCCAGCTCTGGGGTGCCTCGATGCCCAGAAAGCACTGGGTGAGAAGCACTGAGCAAAGAGAGTTTAAAGGATTTTTTCCTCTCGGGTTTGGTCCCCACAGCCGCGCTCAGTTCGTGCGGGATCTGCCGCCTCCCGGTGGCTCCTGCCAGGAGCTGCACACAACCGGAGCTGCTGATTTTGGGTGGTGTTTAGAGATAAAACCAGGAATATCGCCTTCTGAAAATCTGTTTGGCACAGCCTAAAGCATCTGCGTCCAGAGCAGGGTGTTTTAATTTCTTCCCTTTCTCGTGTCCACTGTGATAACAAAGGAGCTTTGATTTTTCAGGTCTTCTGCTTTATTAGTGGTTATTGCATTAGTACTGGCAACAAAATGAGCTTGTCTTGTGTGATTTGGTGAAGAAAAAGCCCACTAAACTTAGGAAGAATTTCTCGATCCTGACTATGCATCCTGTATAAAAAGCCTGTTAAACAATTCATGAATTCATTCAGAAATCTGTATCACATTTAGGTCATTCTTGGATTCCAGTACAGTAGCTAGACTCATTTTGATCATGACTGAACAAATAGCAAGATGCATTTCCACATACTGTGATTTTAGTGACACATGCAGGAAAAAAATCCTGAATTCATCCCAAAAATTTGTGGTACACCGTTGCAGGAAAAAATAAACAAAAAGCTCTAAATAAAATGCCATGCAGAGGATGAAACCTGACATGATAGCACAAGGAATAAGGCATAGCATTTTCAGGATTCTGAATTGATAACTGGAATTTTGAACATCTCTATCAATACTTTTCAAAATATCTTGTATTGTGATTCCTAGATTTTTTACAAACTATGCCAATTTGTAATGGTTTTCCAGTGCATCCCCAAGGATTTGACAGGTGGAGGAAAACTGCATTTCATCAGCCCAAGGCTGACAGTGACACAACTGACTTGTTGATAACAAAGTGATTTGCGCTGTCACCTCTGCTGGGCCTGCAGTGTTCAGCTCTGCTGGTGACAAGGCCTGTGCTTTGCTGAGGGGAAAGGCAAAGATAAGAGGTAGGGATGCCTGGGAGGAATCAGAGAGCCTTTGGAGGGTGTGTGGGGTGATGGAGAAATCAGGGATCTCATGTAGTCATTGAACAATTGAGTCCTTGTGCCAAGTGAGACACAAGGGAAATGTTGGTGGAGCACAACATTCTACCTCAGATTATTCTGAAGCCTTATACATATGCTGGATATTAAATATTAGGTAAAATATTAGATGAGATTAGGTTAGATTAAGCATTCAAAACTTGTTAGGCTATCAAAATGGAAGTCTTTGGGTACTGAAAACACACATTTTTGAGGAAGATGCATGAAGATTAGAGGCATGGTTTTGACAAGGATCTCAAATTTTGAAAGATATTTGCAAAGCTTGTCCAGACTGTTGAAGCTTTGTTGTCATTTTAGACCTTCTGAGAGCTCACAGCTTTCCTTGTTAGACTGACAGCACCGAAATATTGCCACTGCTTCCTTAGTCCTTCCCTAGCACTCCAAAATTGCTGGGTATTTTCCAGGTGTTATGTTAAAATAACTGTATGAATGCTTTTTGTCCTACCTTTACCCAGTACTTGAGTTCTGTGTTTTCATTCCTTCTGTTTTACTCTCTTTTCCTCAGTGCATTTTGTCTTAATACTTAATACTGTTAATATTGTACCAGGTCTAGAGAGAATGAGCTCATGATTGAGAGTGAAGTAGACGTTCAAAATTATACAACATACAAAATTGTGTAAAAATATTGAATGATTTATTTAGGGATATGAGTACATTACAGCAGTAATCTAATTCCCTGTGTCTTCCTAAGCAGCTTTCAGAAATATTTTTTTATTTCTTTGGGTTTCAAATTGCTGCTAAAATAATGAAAATGGATGGAGCTGATGACAAATCATCATGACAATGTTTGGTACCAACAGGGACTTTTGCTGGAGTGTTTTAATCAGGAACAGGGTCCCAGTGGCACTGGCCCACTTAGACCTGCAGATACAAATTAGAAAAGAATTATTGCTATTTCCTTTGTTTGTACTGGTGTTGCAACAGTTTAAATTAACGCTTTTATCAAGAGTAATAAATGAATCTAACTGAAAGCTCTGTGGTGAGGTGGCAGGCAGGCTGCGAGCTCGCTTGGGTATTTTGCAGCCCGTGGGCTGATGTTCCTCAGGGGGAAGAAGGCACAGGGACTCCCTTTAGGCACCTGATTGCTGCATGTCAGCACCCAGGAGTTTCCTCCCAGCCCAACCAAACACAAAACACTCAGCAGGAAGGGTTGGGGGCCTCCAGATGACCTTTAGAGAATGAGTGTTAAACAATAATAACTTACCCTTCTTTGCCCTACACAGACACGCAGCTCTCTCCTGAGGGAGCCTGGGGAACCCATGTTGCATGTGCAAATTAAGCAATGTGGATGTTTCTGTGAAATGGAAATCCATGAAAAATTTGTCTTCTGAGAAAGAGCTAAACCTTACTTTGCACATCAGTGTCAGAAGTTTTATGGATGTAGCTTGAACCAGACTTTAGAAAAAGGTAATGAAACAAAACCAAAGCAAGCACAGAATCAGAAACAACATTAAATGGTTATTTCTTACAATGAAAATCAATATTGGTCTGGTAAGTGGGTTTCTATTTTCAAGCCTTCCTTCTGCCTGTGGGGACTTCACTACTGCTGGCATTTAGCATTAGATGACCTGGCAGTCTGCATTCAGCCCCACTGGTAAATATAACCTCCTGACTCTGAGGAGGTTGGGTCAATTCACAGTTTGCTGGTTGGAGCTGTCATTAATTACGGCTGCAAAAGCAATGGCAGCTGACAATATAAGCCAAATAAGCACCAGCTGTCTTGGAAGTCATAATGCAGGAAATCTTTATCTCAGGTTGTGTTTCTCAGCAGCACAAATAATTACACATTAATTAGTACTATTTGTCATTTAATACATGGGACATGACCAGAAGACATAGTAATGTCTGACATATTTTTTTTCCAGGATGATTTTCTGTACAGTGTCTCTGTTCTAAGTGGAATCCTTTGCACTGTCTTGGCAGTAATCAAATTTATGCTGGGAAAGGTCCTTACAAGCAGAGCACTGATAACCGATGGTGAGTGTGACATTGATCCTGCTGCTTTCATAGACTCTTCCAGGGAATGTTGTGGATGCAGAGGATAAGAGTGACCCCTGCACAATGATAGCTGTGAAAGAGCATTGAAATTAGGCAGTCACTAGGAAATGGGAAAAAACCCAAACCCCACAGCAGTCTGTGGTACCACTGGCTTCTAGCACAGATAGCTCAGCTGGAGTGACTCTGGTGGAAGTCAAACAGTGAATGTGTGGATAGTAAGCAGTAACAGAGAGTTAGAGGTAGAGCAGATAATGAATTAGAGGTGTATTAGTCAGAGGTTAGGCTGCAGCAGGGGGATATGACAGCAGTTCTCAGAGCTCTGGTTAAGTCACCTCCATCTTCACTGCCTGTGCCTGGTGAATGGTAAATCCTGACAGTTTAAATGAAGCAAAGTCTGCTGTAGAAACGCTGCCTGCCTTGAGCAGGGATCATCACCGTCATCCACAGGTACCCCCATAGGTGACATTTGTCACCACAGTGCTTTCCCTGCCACTCAGCAGAGCTGCTGGAGCATGGCAGGTGTGAAACAAAGCCTTTCCCTGCCCTGCACTCCTCTGGCCCTGCTGGTGTTTGGCACAGGTTGAATCTCCTCCACTGCATCCTTGGAACACCTCACTGCCACCACTGTATTGGCCCAGGTGTGTAGCAGCTGACTGGTTTTGGTTTTAAAGGAAGTTTAAAATCAGTCTTTAAAAGTAGCTCCAGATATTCCTCTTACTGACAGGGCTCAAGCTTCTGAATCCTCAGAAATCCTGGGGATCTGTCTTTCAAACGAGTGAGGCCACAGTGATGGCAGAAGTTTCACAGCCCCCTACAAATCTCTCCCAGTTTTTATCTGCCAGCACAGGACAATTTGAAATAGTCTGTAAACAGACACTGTAGGGTGTTCATGATTCATGGGTCGTGGTACCTAAATTATTTTATTCTTTGCTAAAGATTTCACTTTAAGGAAATTCAATTCTCAGCTTACTCTAGAGATACATACAATTTACTTTATTTTAAGCAAATTAAACATACTCAGCTTTTTTCTTGATGATGTGTGATAACACGTATTACGAGTATCTCTATCATCCCACTTACAGAAATGCTTCATGAGTACTTACATTTTAGATCTAAAAGAAGCAAAAAAGGCATCAGAATAGCAGTGAGGGGGTTACAACTAAGCTACTGCCTTCCTGCATTTGGGATTCTCTCCCAACAGACCTCCAGCTCAGAGATCTTATTCTTTCCAATGGGCTCTGCCACTCTAGACATTTTGAAACAGAAATATCTCCAAGAGGAAAAAGAATTCTGGAAAGGATGCTGGGAACTGCAGCCCAGTGAGTCTGACCTCCTTCACTGCCAGGATGTAAGTGGGTCATGTTGACCATTTCAGAACTGTGCCTGGGCAGGCAAATGATGAATCCTCCCTTTAAAAAAATGTAGCTGAGTTTTGAAACAGAGCAGTTTATTTAGACAAAATATTAGCTGGAAATTCCTACATAGCTCCAGCTCTGAATTGTTCTCCTTCATGACAGAGAAATCTCTTTCCCCATAATTACATCCTCATGCTAATGATACTGCTTCTGAGCTGGAGACTGCTCATCCTTTGATTGAAAAAATTAGGGAAAAAGGTATAAAATTACCTCAGCCTGGTTTTTATCTCTCTTCTCTCCTTTAGAACTACTTTAGAAAATGTAGGAGGCTGATCTTAACATGTGTGGTTAAATATCTGCTTTCACCAGATATATTTACATACATACTTGATTTATTAACAATCAGGAAAAGACAATGTGATTCAGCAGCTGAGACAGATTTAGCAGTCCCTTGCATATCTTTTTTTAGTGTTTTCTGTTTCCTGCTAATTTACCTCCTGTGATCCCTGGCTCCAGACCAACAAACTGTTTTGAATAAAAGGAGCATGAATTTTTCTTCCTGAAAAATAGGTTTATTTTTAGAACAGCAAATTCTCTCTTATGCATGTCAACCTCTATTAACAATTTTTTTTTAGAATAATTTTGTTTTAGAGTAGGGCTTAACAACAATATCACTTTAAAGCCTAGATGTGTGAACCCTAATGAGGCAAAATGTCATTTGTACAGGTTGTTTATAGCAAAAGCTCTTGGCCTTTAGGATAATAAAAATAGACATTTCCTGCCTTGAATTTTGTGACATCTCAGAGGACAACTCTGTGACAGTGATGTCAGCCAACTTTCCTGTAGGTTTTAGGTACCTGTTTCCTACCCAGATTTAGCCACCTGTTTTTTCCTGTGCTGGCCCTACACACAGAACAGTGTCTGGATTAATACCTGCAGCCATTCCATGATTTCCTGCCACATCAGCAAAGAAAGGTTTGGCTGAATGAGAGCCAGGAAGGGAAAAAAATTTCCTTTGCAAGTAGCTTTTAGATCATTTGGAACCATCAGCCAATAATGGCATGAAAATATTTTATTGTTTTGCATATTGTGCTGATGGATTCTGACTTAAGCTGGAGCAGGGGAAGTAACAGTGGTTTAAATTCTAATTAATTATTTATATTTTATATTCTTTGTATCTATAGACACAATAGAACATGTGCTAGCAGTATAAATTAATAAATAGACAAAGACTGGGTGTGAGAGGTGTGGATCAAAGGACATACTCAGGAACAAGTGTCAGGTATATTATTGTTGGCAGTCATGGGGAATTGGAAAAACCTGGCTAAGTCCTGTAAACAGCAGCTGGATAGAGCTGACTCACCAAGGAATATAGAATATTTCAAGTTTGATACTTCATTTGTTACCTAGGTTAAATAGCATGGATCTACCATTCTCAGTGACTTTTTTTTTTTTTTTTTTTTAGAACAACAGGGGTGTCTTTTGGGTTACTGTGAAAATAAAAATCAGAAAAAGGGAATTTGGAGTTAGAAAACAAGGAATGACTTAAAAACCCCCAAATCAATAATCGGCCAAGCAGGAGTTGGATGAAAAAGGGCATTAATTTTTCCAA
Source organism: Aphelocoma coerulescens (assembly GCF_041296385.1). NCBI lineage: Eukaryota > Metazoa > Chordata > Aves > Passeriformes > Corvidae > Aphelocoma > Aphelocoma coerulescens. The sequence continues at coordinate 33,372,321 of NC_091021.1, read as the reverse complement.
AAGCTCTGTGAGAATTTTGAAGGGACAGGCTTGGAGAAAAACAGAAAGGATTTAAAAAAGAAAAAAAAGGAATCTAAAAGGATGTTCATTAAAATTGTGAATAGTAGATAAGAAGCTGCTGTGGTATATCTAAAGCATAAATGGAAATATTACTAGGATTATCCTGTGTGTCTTCAGCAATGTCTACAGCTCTAAACAATAGTGCCAAGAATGTAAATAAATATATGGAATGGGATAAAAAGCTCCAAGAGAGGCTCTTTGACAGGTTACTGTGCAAAACCATTTTCCTTTCCATGAGTTCCTGCGCTTCATCCTTTAATTATTTTTTTCCCCCCTTCTAGGTTTCAACTCTCTTGTAGGTGGAATAATGGGATTTTCCATCCTTCTTAGTGCAGAAGTGTTTAAACACAATTCTTCTGTCTGGTTCCTGGATGGCAGTATAGGAGTGTTAATTGGACTCACAATATCTGCCTATGGAATCAAGTGAGTATCTCCTGGGAGCAGGCAAGGCAGTGTGTCCAGCAGCTGGGCTGGCCCTGAGAGGTAGGAAGTCACAGCCTTTAAGGGCTTAAGTAATTCCAGTGAAATTAGTCCCTGGAGTTTATTAGATTAGCAGCCAATACTGGAGCAGAGTGTGTGGAAAGGGTTATAAAAGACCGTGTCCCCCACATCAGCTGGAAAGCAGCCAGGAATTAAAAAGAAATCGGAATAATTTTAGATTTTTGTATACTTGAAATGACCACAAATGATGGATAAAATCAGTCCTCATTACTTTTGGGGCACATTTCTGAGCACTGCTTTTCCACAGGAAGTCTGGATTAAAGCAAAGGTGCCCAAGTTTAAAGAAGGATCTTGCTATTGATTTCTGTCCCAGCCCTACCTTTGGCAACTTCTGAACTGAAGGTTCCTGCTGGTGTTTCAGATGTTGCTTCTCTTGAATTTTAAGATGCTTTCTTGATTCACACCAGAAACAGACTAAAAAAATCAAATTAAGCTCTGCCATGCACTTAATTGCTGCCACAATTTCTCTTGACTGCATGGAATCTAACCCGAATTTTGCACTTCATTTCTTATGGGTTATCTGCCATAAGAGAAAGGGGGAGATGTGGAGTGTCTTAGTTGGAACTGTGCCCATTGAGAAGCAGCCCTTGGCCAGGCTGCAGGCAGCCCTCACCTGGAAGCTGTGTGGGGTTTTCTTTTTCAACTTGGAAAATTCAATTAACATTTTAATGAGGAATACCCCTCTTGAATAAATCTCTATAATCACAATTTCCACTGTAAAACTAACAGTTCTGGAAAACTGTGGAGGCTGTTACTCCACCTGAGCTCTTTCTTATTAATGAATCTTTATATATTCAGTCCTGTGCCTGTGCCTGACCCCGTGTGCTCTCCCTGCAGGCTGCTCATTGACATGGTGCCGCGGGTGAGGCAAACGCGCCACTACGAGATGTTCGAGTGAAGCTGCCGCCCTCTCCCTGCAAGGACTGTCAAACCACAGCATTCTACGTCTTGGCAAGTGGTGCCAATGGTATTTTCCTGAATATGCAGTTTGTTTCCCGTGGTCTGTTTCTGTTGAAATTTGTTTGAATGGGAAATCTCTCTGTAAATCTGGCATATTGTGCACACTGCTTGCAATTCAGCCAAACAGCGGCGTTTTGGTTTGGTTTTTTTTTTTATTTATTTCCAGTATGCTATTGATTCCTGTGACAATAGAAAACATGCAGTTTGCAGTTTGAACCCAGCTGCCATGTTGTATATTCCAGAGTGAAAGTGTTCTCAATGGTGTGGTAAGCCTGTGGGTAAAGAAGTGCCAGTTTCAGATTTGAGTTTTGGATTTTTTTTTTCCCCTGGCCTGTATTTTCCCAAACACATGCTGCAACAGGAGTACAATCCTTGCTAACCTCTTCGACTGAGAGTATCTTACATAGAGTCTGGACACCAAGAGCTGTGTTGCTTAAAACACTTAAGTAGCTACTTCCACCCTCTTGTTGAAATAGACAGCCAGAAAGAGCAGGTACGGCCTTTTCTATGATCAGAGAGATATTGCATTTTAACCCCAAATTAACCAAAACTATACCTCTTCAATTTAAATTCTATTTTTTCTTGATGAGACACTGTTCGTAGCTTTGCATGGACCAAACAAGCACACACAGTATTACTGTACAGACCAAAGCCAAAAAAGTCATGCAGGGAAGAGGAGCTGCTCAAGGAATGGGATTTTCATCTCCTATTTTACCATATGCAGCTGTACCAGCGTGTGTGACGTTGTGGTTGCTCTGTAGTCTGACAACGGCACAGCAGTGGCTCAATCTCGTGGTGAGATACAGATCTATTTATTAGATTTAGATTGTCCTGTAAAGTGTTGCTCACTTTCCATCACACATCTTATATATTACTTAATAGCAGGTTAAATGATCAAAGAATCTTGATGTATAATCAATAAAACTGGTATCTATTTTATACAGTATCTGTAAGTAACATTTGAAAACTATTTCCAGAATGTATCATAGAACAAAGTCTTCCTGTATAGCAGCCTATTAAACTGGATTCTCTGGCTATAGCCATTTTCTCTTTATTTTATGTATTCCAGGTCGGTTTTCACAACAGAGAATCAGTGTTGTTGCTTCTGTTTATCACAGGTGAATAAAAAATATGTCAGTCAACTGCAGAGATTGAAGTAAGATTGCAGTAAGTAGCTGAGTAGCTAGAAATGCCCATTTCCACTACAGAACAATAGACTAACAGATATGAGAGTAGATGTACAATTAGACTGATCAGTGAGGGCTGTAGAGTGGGGACACTGATATTTTCACAGGTGTGATGTTAAAACTGTATTTCCCATCATCTGTGACTTGATCAGGTCCTTAAGGATCTCTAGTAAAAGACAGCTCCCACTGATAGGTGTTGGAAGAGACCCCCCTGCAGTGGTTTCCCTGACCTGACAGTACCCATATGGGGGGCACAGTATTGGAAAGAGAACATGCCTTGCTACAGGATTCCTCATGGCAAAACTGCTGCTGCAGTTTGTTTTCACATATTTTGGATCAATTAAGTTTGTGTAAGTATTTGTATGCAAAGTGTTGTTCATGCTGATGCTGCTTGTGCCTTGCTGTCACAGGATGGTGTCACTCAGCTGTAAGGTGCCAAAGGAGCTACTTCAGAGGAGCATTCAGCAAGGACTCCAGAAGGACTGGAGAGTGTAGGAGCGCTCACTGTACTCAGCACAGGTGGATTTTTAAATATCAAATGCCACCCCAAGACCCTGTCTTCCTGCACAAGACCCTAATGTCTTATACTTTTGCTTTTCCCATTATGTTTCTCCTCTCACATCAGTTCCATGAAGGCAGCTGTGGAACTGGTATTTCCTCACTGATTAAGTGTTTATCAGGCATCTTCAGCCTCAGAATCATAGACCCAGGGCCTGAATCTAGCAATATTAGACATTTCATGGGTTTGTTAATTTTCTTGGTACTGTTTACCCTTTTCCACCTCCCTGAGGGCTTTATTCCCACTCCAGTCCCATTACTAGGTTTGAGAATGACACTTGGGAACTACCCAGAAGTGTTGCTTCCCAGGACCATGCAGTCCAGCAGCCTGTCTGTAGCCCACTGCTGCAGAAAACTGAGAAGGGACATGGCTGAACTCCTGATCCAACCTTTGCCACACCAAAGTCCTCAACCACTGAAAGTATGCAGGATACTCAAACCAACACCCAGCTCAAGCATTAAATAATTCTGTTAAAATGCTGAGTGTAAACAGGAGCACAGATGTGCTCAGGCATGAAGGAAGGTTAAACACTCAGTTAATGAAGTTTCACAGTTCATTCTGGAATTCTGGAATGCTCCTAGGATGTTTCTAAGTACAGACACCTGAAAAGGAGCTGTGGTTTAACAAGTTAATCATACTCTTATCAGATTAGTTTAAACCAATTGCAGAAAGTTTTCAGGTGCTTCAAAGCATTGCTAGTGTTAACAGGTAAATACAAGAAAAGAACAGAAATACTTGTGAGACTTGAAAAAGTCCAGGAAAAAATGATTCTCAGAAATGAAAGCAAACAGTGATAAAGCCAGCTGGCATTGGAGAGATTCTGTGTGGTACGTGACAACAGCAGAGAAAATCCATCTACTGTGACACTGCTCGAGCCAGCCACCCTCAGAGAGAAAAGTTTCTATAGGAGTTTTCTTTATTAAATGTTAATGCCAGTTGATTTTTTCCAACTATGAGATGGCAAGTGTGCTTCCAGCCAGGCTAAGTGAAGGTGGACTTTTCAAAAGCTGCAACAGCTCAAAAGCACTCGGACTAATCACCTGAAACTTGGCACTGGCCAACATAATAACCTGTCCGGTGATCACAGCAGCCCTCAGCACTGCCAAGGGCTCTTTGTTGTGCACAGGATGTGAGGAAGGAGCCTCAGCACTCACACAAGGAACAGCACTGGCCAGAATGAGGCTGCAAACTGACACTTATTAAAGTCTGGCCAGGCTTACAATTGCAAATTAATCCCTGAAAGTGACTGTGACACTGAGCAGATGCTTTGAATCTGGCCATATTGTTCAGCAGAGAAGGGAGCTATCAAAAACTCTGTCAGGATTACACCAGCTGCAGTCTTGAATCCCCAGCCATAACCCACATACACCAGGTAGGCATGGGAAATGATAATGTTCACTTTTAGCTAAAAGCCAGATTTTTCTGAATCCTGGTAGTCATTAAAAAATCACCAGACTAACATCTGCTGCTTATTTATTCCATTTTACTTCTAGCTATAGTAGGCAAACCATAAATAAGCATCATGGTGAGGCTCTTTTTCAACCATGGTGGAAAAGAGCCTCAAAAGACACTCCCTAATGTTCCAGGAATGAACATGAAGCAAAGATCCCAGACAAGAAGCTCCTCAGATGTGGGCAAATTCAGCTGTAGGTACACCTGCAGCTGGGAATGTACCACAGAGGTGTTCACCACTGTCACTGCCACTTGTATTTCTGCAATCCCAGCTGCCTGGGAAAAAGTGTAGGCATTTCTGGCATTCTTTTTTGTGGGTCAGCTCATGGAGATGCTAGGCTATGGGAAAAGTGTTAACAGAATAGTTTTGGGTGGAAGGGACTTTTAAAGGTCATCCAGCCCAAGGTCATCCAGTCTATCTATTAAGCCTTAATAAATATGCAAACCAGGAATGTTTGTTCCCAACCTGACAATGCATTTTTCCTAGGCAGTCAAATAAAGAGCTAAGGAAATGCTGAAGCTCCTTGAGCAGGGATTATCCCTGGAATATACAAACTTGTGTAGATGTCTCACACACAGGTTGCACATAGTTTTGCTGTGCTAGCAGTGATTTCTCACCTCTCAGCCTGTGCTGTGTGTGCTGCCACTGAGAGGTGCTGTGAGAGAGCCCATCCCCGCCCCTCTGGATGTGTTTATCCAGGACCAGGAACTGCACAGGAGTAGCACACAAAAACACATTCCTGCGGCCTGGCATGTAGGGCCGGGTTATGCAATGTGAGAGCATAATTAATTCAAGTAACAGAACAGCCAGGGATATTTCCCTCTCCTGTTCCCCCCAAGACTGGGAGCTGCTGTTTTCCTTTAATCCACAGGATTGGTATTGGAGGTAGCACTGAACAGTTCCTGCTTTTTCCCTGTTTAGTGGGATCAGCTGCCCAGTGTGGTGGGCACAGCTGCTCCAGAGCCTCCAGCCCACTCACCAGGAGCTGCAGAAGGGAAGCTCAGTTTAGGTCCTGCAGGGACTGACACCAGCACCAACATGCAGCTGCAGGCAGGCTCAAAGTACATCTTCTTCAAAGTTAGTCTGGCAAGTAACTAGCAAACATCCCATTTTGTCAGCTCCCACTGCTGGCACCAAACCCAGCACCCTTCTGAACTCACCTCTTGCTGACACAGGCTGTAGGGATTATTGTCACCCTTCACCTCACCACGGAGAAAGGAGTGGAGGCAACAGGACAAGTGACAATGCCAGACTCCTCTTACTGGGCAGACCCATGGGGCAGAACCCAAGCCTGCAGCACAGCCTTGGGCTGATCACATCAATTCCACCCTCCTATGGAGGTGGGGAGGAAATTAAAGCCAAGAGGGGGCTCTAGGGATTTGGCAGCTTCCCTTCCAAGATCCCCTGTATTTACACTGGAAGCACCAGCTGTTACCTGCCGAGCCACCAAAGGCTCTCACCTCAGGACATTTTCTGTGGAGTTTTCACTCTTTCAGCATTTTTGTCCAGCACTGGTTTGTTCTGATGTTTCTCTCCTCACAAAGGCGCAGGAAGCTGATGTCTCCAGCCAGGCAGTGCTTCCCTGAGATCCTGCAGGAGCAAGGACCCCCAAGCCAAGGCTCCAAAGCAAAGCAGGACACACAGTGAGACCCAACAGCTGGAGTCTGTTCTGTGCAAACTCTTCCCAGGTTTTTTTGCTACAAAGATTTACTGCTAGATTTTAGCTGAATGCAATCTCCATAATCAATAAAAGAACAATTCCAGACAAGCATAAACACAAATTCAGGGGAGTGTGAGGCAACAAAGTGGGTGCTCCAGCTCTTGCACACTGAGGGAAGTCTTTTGAGAGTGGCACAAAGTCCCAGCAAAATGTTTCCATCTGTGGACTCTCTACCAGCTGGAGTTTGACTAAACCCAGTCTAAACATGTGAGAGTTAAAGTATTCAGTATTTAAGCTCCCCCAAATGAGCTTTCCAATACAGCTGCATGGCATATTTTTGATTCCAAGTTCCGATTTTCGTAGATTTTTTTTCCATCGCGACTGCAACACAGCCCACATCTAACTCTAGCTGCTCACCATTTTACAGATGTCTCTTCAGCTTTTTAGATATCAAAGCTGAACAACAATTAAGGGAATGAAACAGGAAGGAAAACGTTTCCAAAAATAGGCAGAACAAGAGCCTGAATGAGCAGTGTCCTCCACTAATTCACTTTGATGGTAGGAAACATTTGGAAATTGTGGTATGTTGAATAGCAACACAGAACCAACAACATTTTCACCCATTTTCATCCAAGGAGAAGTATGCCAAGGACCATAAAAAGGGGCAACTGGTGAAGGATATTCACATCATTTTCCTCACTGAAACAGCCATAAAAGGCTCTTGCAGCAGCACTGCACAGTGGAAAAACCACCCTCTGCATCCACAGCACACTGAACTTGCCAGGGAATAGACTGGATATCCAAACCCATGTCACAAACCCTTTCTCAGCCTGCAGGCATCTGTTTGACATCTTTATGCTCTTGCTTACGAAGGTGTGTGTCATTAACTGGGACAAGGACAATACAAGGCATCTCAAGCTGATAGTTACAGACTTCTGTACTCCACTGATTCTACAGTGCTCAGTTAAGTGTGGCCACAATAAAAACAAAAAACTAAAAGCTCAGCAAAGAACAAACTTGGAAAAAGGTAATGCTGGGAAAAAAGTGAGCTGTTGCTTCTCTCCAGTGTAGTTGTGTTTTTTTTTTTTTAAAGTACATAGCAACTGTGCTACAACTGGATATTTTTTTACCAGATAAAGGAGCTAGTCTTCATTTGGTTTTTTTTACTATTATTTTTTCCACTGCATACTCCTCCTGCATTAATTGCTCCATTACTCTTGGACACCTCCACCAAAACCTCTCCACATTCCCAGCAGCTGACAACAGAGAGCCCTTCCCTCAGTCTTGGCTGGGCTAACAAAACCTGAGGTGGGCAGAAAAACCTGTCAGCAGAATGGGTGCCCCTGAAATACCCTGACAGCTCCCCTGGAGAAGTTTCACTCTGGACATTTGCATTTATTTAGAGCTGCCAAGGTGATTTCATGTGGCACCTCTCGAGTGCACTGAATGCACACCCCAGTTCCACATGGGCCAAAGCTTCGTGCCTGAGCCCTTGTTCCACATGCAAATGTTTCATTAGTTCCTGAGTGCTTTGCATGTTAAATTGGATCCTGGAAGAGAATATTCTCTAAAGCTGCTATTTTATCACTGTGTAGCTTTATCTTTCAACTTCATAGTGTATTGTGTCAGTAAGTCTTGCAGGCCTGAGAACCACTGTGCAATTCCAGTCTCCCTTTCTCCCAAATTTACAGTGTGCTGTAAATTCAGTGAGTGCTGTAATTGAGTGTGCTGTAAATTTATAGGAAACCAGGAATTCCTAACTACTGCTGTGGCAGAACTGCCTTCCTGAAGGGAGGCTCGATGTAATTCATTATCCAACTCAGGCTGAAAACAAAACAAAGCAAACAGGTCATTACTCACCTGTTGTTCTTCTGGCTAAGGTGGGGACTTACCTGTGCAGAGGTGGGGCAGCAACAGAAACACCCAGCTGCAGAGTTGGAAGAAGCAGCCACACAAATGCAATTTGGGATAAAAGGCAGCTCATGGCATTCCCATTTAAGCACAAAGCAATTATAAATCCAAATCACACAAGAAAAAAGTTTATTGAAAAATAAATTCTCCCTAGTTTTTTTCTACAACAGTGAAAACAAAGCATTTTTCTATGCCATTAAAGTACAGACATTTACTGTTCTAAAAAAAAAAAAATTAAAAAATTCCCATCTTATTGAACCCCAGGAACTTGGCAGTATCTGAACCACTGCGTTCTGTTCTGTTTGAATCCAACTGCTTGAACGTAATATAGTGGAACACAACCATTGAAATAAAACAAAGGATCAACCTATTAGGGAAGAATTCAAACCAAACACCCCATAGTACCAGCCTGACCCTGAAGTTCTTGTGTACATTTAAACTCCCTCACTGACTCCACATTATTGTTTGCAAAAAGCAGTATTTTATTTCCTGTGATTTCAGTAGGGTTTTTTTCCAATTTACACTGCTACAGGGCTTATTCAGACTCTGACCCTCTCCACCCATGAAGAGGGAGACTCCTCCAGGGAATGATGCAGACCAGAACCCAAAGAGTTGCCCCAAATTGCACTCTGAAGAATCTCCCTGCAGTGGTCAGCTCAGCAAGCTCAGGGGGATCAACGTCTCCAAGCCCAAATTAGCTTTGTAAATATTTCCTGATATTTTTCTTTTAGCTCTCTTAGAATCTTCAGGGTAACTTTTCTCACAAAATTTAGTCTCTTTATTCCTTTGGTAAAAACTGCCATTTCCTCCTCCTCTGCTGCATTCTTTGCAAAAACCAAATTAAACCCATGACTCCTTAAAAATATTTTTCACTGTCACTGTACTGCAACAGACCTGTTAATGAACATAAATTAGTTCTGGGTATTACACTATTAAAATTAACTGCCCTCAGACAGCAATTTAGCTTGATTTATCGTGTGCCTATTTGATACTTCAGACTACTTTGCAGCTGCTGGAGCCTGAGCCAGGTCGTGTTGCATGCACTGGGTGGCTCCAGGAAATGCCATGGCGTTATTTACATGCTCTCCTTAAAGCCAAGGATTTGGTGGTTCCTGCAGGCCCCAGGCTCTGCACTGACCCAGGGCTGGTATTTGCAGTGACAATACAGATGTGTTTTCCTGCACCAGAAGCAGCCACGTGCTTTGGTGGCCATGGGGACAGCAGGGTTCTCAGTGCTTCAGTCTGTGAGCCCTTACACGAGGTGACACATTCTGGTCCCATGCACAGACCACTTAAGTAAATGGCACCTGCACTGATCTGCCCAGCAGAGAGAAGGGTTTCAATCACTTGAGCACAACTATATTTTTAAAGCAGTTTCTGCATGTTGAGGGTGAAGTTATTACTCATTTTATTAAAACTTTGAGGACCTGGTTTTATTTACTCATTTAATAAACAGGTGGCTTAGTGCTCTTGAGAGAGGTCTGCTGAATTAAAGCACACTTTTGTGTGTTCCTAATTATATGAATATGCAAAGGATGACACCTATAAAAATGGATAGGTCCCAACGTGCAAGGCACATCAGCAATGGTTGCACTTTGTGGCTTTTCCTGGAAGAAAGAACAATGAATGATGCCTCACACCTGAGGCACTCAGGGATCCAGCCTCTGGTATTTTTCAGCACATTCCTACAGTAAACATTTTACACTTGATACATTGAGTGTATCAAGTACACATTCCATTTAAATATAATTATATTTGGAAATCATAAACTAATTTACAAAAAACCTCTATAGAACTGCTTGAAAATGTGTAGATGAGATTTAAGTCACTGCCCATAAAATGGTATGTTTTGATGTTACATTTACAGTGATATTATTAAAGCAGATCTCAATAAAATCCTCCATTCCCTGGCCTTTTCAGCCCCAATGAAAACATATATCTGTCAGTGCATTATTTCCCTTGACTTTACATCAATCACTACAACAATGGGGCCAAAGGAGAACTACAGATGGAAAGAGATCACAAGTGAGAAGCTGAAGGCATAGCAGCTGTAGGACAAACATTGCAAGGAAACAGCCATGCCAAATGTTAGCACCCCTGGAAAAAAGACTGGAAATCAGAAACTGGTAACTTCTGGTCTCTCTAAGAATAAACAAAAAAAGTGCCATCCCTCAAACTCCCAACTGTAGCCTGAACAGCAATTTAACCACGTTTTGAACTGATACTTTAATAATGAATCAGTAACAGCAACTTAGAGCTGATCTAAGTCATTGCAGCAAGAAAAACTGGCTGCTGATATGTGTACAATATGTCCTGTAAGTGTTCAGTCTTTATCATGTAAGATCCAGTGCTTCACACTTATTAAAAAGGGCGGGCTGATTTTTTAATTTTAAGAAACATTCATGGAGGAGTTGTGCTATCACTGAAGCCAGTGGGAGTCACGAAGTTAATTGGGCTTGGATGAGATTGTATCCAGCCTGATTCATCCCATTTAATTTATTTTACTAGCAAAATCTGGTCCTGAAATGAACTTTGAGCAAAAGACATACCTGAGAAAGCAATTTGGGTTTTGTTTATGTGAACAGTGCTGCAAACTCATAAATCAATTCAGATGGGCCACACACTCCTGAGAGGGGAGGGCATGTCTTTCACATCAAGGACAAATTGAGGATGCTGCCTAGGATTTTAAAGGACAGTGGTACAACATGAAAGCTTGATTTGGAGCTGATGATATCAAGAGAAATTTTCAATGAGTCTGAATTCCTGACAATCAGCAAGGTGCAAAAGCAACACAAGTAGCTGGGAGCAGAGTGGAGCTGGGAAGGTGCAGAGTCCTGGCTCTGGCTACAACCCCATCCCAAGTGAAATCTGATCAGCAGCTGTTTTGCAAATTATTATTGCAGAAAAGCAGTAGCATAAAAAAGAAAAGCCATCTGCAATAAGCTGAGCAGTCCCTCCCCACCGAGAGGTGATAAAAGGCCTGTATTCTCTGGTAGCACCAGGAACCGCCCCGGGTACGTCCATGCAGAGACATCTTTATCTGAAAAACCAACACCTCTCAAACCTCAGTGTGGATCCTCAACTTCCCTACCCATCAAATCAGATATGGCCATTCCTGGAGGTTTTCTGTTATGGTCTCCCTGGGGAATGTTAATGGCTTTCCTTTGCTCCCTGGTCATTGAACAGACATCCTGTCCCAGCAGGAGCTCTCATGCCGAATCACAGATTGTCAGTAAATTGCATTCTGCTTGCAGAAGCAATGTTTTGCAAGAATTATTAAAAGTTATAGTATCTTTTATCTTATTAAGCCTTATAGTCTTAGAACAGATTTCTCCACTACTTAAAAACATTCAAAATTTACACCAGTAAGTTGTAGAGTCATCAGCACACTTTACCTGGAATTAGTGTTCCATTATACTTGTTCAGACAGTGTCCATATTCCAAACACACATCCAAACCCCAAAGAAAGTAAAAAAGGCACATAAACATTAAATATTTGTAGAAACATAATCTGATATAAACAAGCAAACACACTGCTGCAACTATAAATTACAAAAAGAAACATAGAAACTAAGCAAAAAATGCAAAAAGCAACTCTATTTATACATGTGCAAATCAACTTGCATATATGAAATAAATGAGGTTTTTATTGGCATTTTAAACAGTGTGTATTTACCAACTTTACCTTTCAAAGGCAAGCCTTTTATGTTAATTTTAATAAATATGTAAATGCTTCTCTCAAGTTTTCTAATCCCGTAGGAATAAGATTTTTGAAAAAAACTAGGTCACATACAAAAATACAAAATTTTAAAACAAAGAATGTCTTGATATGAGAGATATGTTTAAAAGCTTGTAAAATGGTTTTGTATTCAACTTTTGACATTTTTTTCCCGTCAGTCGCAGAGCAATATATTCAAATGCAGTCATGCAAAAACCTGACTTCTGAGCAAAGGAAGCTGCAAGCTCTACTGTCAGACTGAAAACAGCAGCACGGTCCCCTCTCTGATGTCCTTGCTTGAGTGCAAGGATTGGACTACCCCTTTATTCTTCAACTAGGAAAGAAAACAGTTATGGAATTTGGACAGAAAGCCGCCCACTATTCTGTGGATATCTACTATAGGCTTTAGCAAACAATTCAGACTTTTCACTAGTCCCACATGGATTTGCCTGAGTGTTTATCTGCAGAAGGAGTCTCTGATTTTGCACTGCACGAGGGAACGCGGCTGTGTGACGGGGAGCGTGTGTGGAGCTCAGTGAGCAACGCTTACAGAGTCTATGCACTTACAGTTCTCATGATAGTCTCCTTTTACAGGAATTTAGACTGAAGCTGTAGGTCTTGACTCTTTATTCTTCAAGATAAATGAGTCTTCTCTATAAGTTTCAGTGGAAATAAGATCAGAGACCACTGACTCTGAAGCCAATTTGGATGTTCTGCCCTGGCTGAAACACAATCGGTGCTGCTGTTTCATTTTTGCCAGAATGCAGTAATTCAGTTCAGCAGACTAGAAACAGTGCTACAGCATGAAAAAACAGAGCTTATAATAAACTCTCCCTGCTGTGGTAAAGGCAAACTTAGCATTGAGCAAAGCACTAGACCAGAAAATCTTATAATAACAAATACCAAACCCCTCCCATCTTTAAAGGTTTAGAGGCAAAACCAAATGCAGTATGTATTGCCATGTGGGCCTTACAGCAGGGGAAAACAAGCAAACACGTATTTACAGCAAAGAATTACACTACAGCAAAACCCACATGTTTTGCATCCTTTAAGTGCACACACACAAATCTTTGTTTCCAACAGAATTCTGTAATATCCCAGTTCAAAATAAATTCCTGCCTGAAGAAGCTCAGGCTGAACTGGTGAAGACAAGTCCTGCTGTTGCCTTTACTTTCAGCACCAGCTGGAAGTTCATACGCTGTGATAGGCAGGATTTTCTAGTTGCACAAATATGCACAGGTATGCAGGGGATATTTTATATAAATACAGAATGAATTGTTGTGCCTGCTCAGACCCATTTCCAATTGTCCTCCCCCAGCTTTTCCAGGGTACTAAAACTATGGTAAACTGCATTTGTGCTGACTGAAGCAAATGCTGAGCTATGGCAACAGGAGGGATTTTCATACTGGTTTGCATTTGTTTTCTTTTCATACAAAAATTTTGCCTCCCATTAGAGAACCCAGCTGTTCTGTTTCTGGAAAATCAATCTGAAATACAGCAGATTTGCACATCATCAAACCCAGGTCCTGGTGACCCTGCTGTTCAACAGCTCCCCCAGACCCTTTTTTGGATACTGAACAACCTCCCAGGATTAGGCTCCTGTGTAGTGCAGAGCGATGTTATGGAGTGTTACAGGGTAACACTGTCAGGAGTATTGAGGCAGGAAACCAAATGATTGAAAAGGCTCATTCACTGCTTTTAAATTGAAAGTTAAAATGTAGACTGTTCTGGAGGATTTATCCATGGTAAAATAGCATCTCTCTTGCCTGGTTTTTGGTAGGTTACTAGGTCCATCAATATTCCCACACAGATTACAAGAACACTGCTTACAAGAAAATTCTGAACCAACCAGATATGTCCAAGAAAAGCACCTGTGCCTTTCATTACTACCTGGTAATGTTTATGAAAAAAATATTTGTGCTGATTTGAGGCTTTATTCCAACATGGTGAGAGCATGTCCAAATTGCAAACCTGCAGACTGACTGCAGATTTGTTTCTCACTAATCTTAACATATAACCTTCTGACTACAAATGGTGCTGTCAAGCATGTCACCTTCTGCTGAAAATAACAAAAATTACCTCTGTAAAAAGAAGGCAGTTTAGAGGAGTTAACTTGCTGCTCTCAAAAAAAAGAGTGTGATTTGAATTCTGAACTCTTGAATTGTTTTCTTCTAAATTTGTAATTGGTGGGTCTGCTAAAAAAAAAGGGAAAATTAAACAAACAGCCACCTAAAAACAGAAGACCAATTAAAGAACCCAAGAGGATTGATCAATTCTTTTCCTTGCAGTTCTTTATCTCCTCTTACTTGTTCTCTAGAAAAATTTCTCTTTAAAAACCTAGCTAGTTATGAAGACATTTTACATTTCTACCATACAATAATTATAGTTAGCTTAGTTTAACCTTTCTATGTCATTCAGCAACACTTTAACTACTGGAAGCCGTAGCAAACTGAGGCTCTAACGATAATATTGCTCCAATGATGCTGAATACTTTTTGCTTCACACAGTATTTCTAGTAGACAGACTACAACAGAAGCGTGGGCAAATTTCGAGGATTACTCTCTAAATGGGACCAGTAAACTGTGATGAGTCCATTCCAAAAATGGTTGTGTGTTTTTGTAGCTTTTCCACACTGAAGAATGCCACAACCCCAGTGAGCTGTGCAGTCACCAAGATGTGTCACACGCTGGCAACTGCCTATTTGCTCATTTGTGACACTCTGCTTAGGCTGCTCTGGTGCAGCAGCTGTGATGCAGACAATACCTTGTTGTATACAAAGATTTAATTTAAAAAAAAGGAAAAATAAAACCAAAACAAACTGGGCCCAAATAACCCAATAGGTTACAGAGTACAGGGTACAGAGCTCTCTCGTTCCAAGTTCTTGTGAAGTAAACACTTTGTAGCCATTCGAGTCAAAGCTGTACCCAAACCAGTGCACCTTGAATAAAATGTTAGTCCTCCTTCCCCAGCATCCCCTCCCTAAGCACACTTTTTTCAATTTTCTACTGGAATGAAGTTGAGATCCTTTAGCTAACCGTGATGGGGGATGTCCTAACTCATTAAAAAAATAGAAAACACTTCACCCAAACAACAAAAACAGAAGTTTGATGGGTCTGAAAAATTTCTACAAACTATTCTGTGCAGTCATCTTCAAATCATTGTAGAACATGAGACTTGTTTCTCTTCGCAAACAGCTGAAGGAATCTGAAGAGTGACACTGCAAAGGTCCTTACAGGAAGAAAAGATCAGTTATAGCTGTTTATTATGAATCCCTCCTCTCTTAGTAGATAATTCTGCCCAGCAATGATAGCTCTGCCTGCAGTGGAAACCTGGACCAAAGTGCAGGAAGTATTAAGTAATTCTTCTCCAAACTACTCACGTTGTCCCCAGCTGGGAGCAGCCCTGCTGCTGCTATAGGCAGTCCTTGCAGAGTGCAACCTGCCCCTTGATATAGTCCCTGCAGGGGCAAATCCTTCTGTGGGTGGGGTGGGAGCCTGCACAGCTGAACAGTAACAGGTCACCTTGGAAAACACAGTGCTTCCTCCTTCCATCAAAAGAGGGAACCAGGATATCGTTTGCAGACTCCATGGTGAGACATTCGATATTGTGCCTAAAAAGCAAAGCACGTGATCTAAATCACACCTGAGTTTATGGGAGTTTGGTACAGTTTTCATCCTTCCTCACTAAAAATAAAATCCTTGCTCTATTAGATCCTAAATCAAGTACATTTACACTTGCAGCTTTCCAGAACATGACTTTTCTCCTGTACAGATTCTCTCTGCAGAGGGCAGTGCAGCCTTTACAGCTTTACTGTTTTCTGAAGATTAATAAAAGAAGTTAAAGAGGAAAAAATCGCTTTTGACTGTTCCCCAAAACCTAATATTTAAATCACCCTGGATTTTCAGTAGGACAGACTCAAAGAATCTGAATCAGGAGATACTGTCTTTGATTTCAGGAGGGCTCTTCCCCAGGGAAACCCCACAGAGCCAGGCAGCCCTGGGCAGCTCGAGGTGGGTGAGCTGGACTGTGAGGATGAGGGATGCTGCTCCTGGGCTACAGGAAATGGGACCTGCAGCTCCCAGGAACCAGCCAGCACCAGCCAGTGGGAAAACGAAAAATGCCAGTTGCCATTTTCTGACCACAAAGCTTAAACACAAGGGTAGCAATTCCAGCAGAGCCTTGTTTTTCACTTATCCTGGAAACACTGGTAACTTTCAGCATTTAACAGGGGGGTTTTTTTCCACAGGATTATGATTTTGTCTAGACAGCTAGAAAAGAAAGGTTTTATATGAGCTGCTTCTGAACTCCACTGGAAATTACAACTTTTCAAAGAAAATACAAACCCAAAAATCTTCTACAATGTAATTTAGTGAAAAGTGGGGATAGAAAACCTGGAAAGCAGATTCCCTAGCAGTCATTTGTGGGAAGCTGGTTTTGAGGGCTTTGTTTTCATTCTGAAAGGAACACAGACACATTTCCAGAGAGACAGCACCTGAAAGCAGCATTCCTTTCCTTAATGCATAGCTGAGTTTTATACATCTGCACCAACACCTCCAGTGTACCAGGGTTCACAATTCTTTACCCAGGACAATACTGACAGAAGGTTTTTGGACCCCTGTGCTCCTGGCACAGTGCTCTCAGCAGTCACCACTACCATACAGTGCACAAAGCACTGCCAGGCCCTCACTCACAGCTTGCTTCAGCCAGACAGAGCTTCCCTCCCACCTTCCCTTCTCACAGAACTTGTGCTTTAAATTCCAAGTGTGGTAAAACCCAGTGCAATAAAGAGACCAAACAACATATTTGTGCTATAAATACTTACCTAAGCAGAGCTTTGTCCTTGTTAAGATGCTGGAAGAAGGAAGGCTCACAGATGAGCTGGCTTTCCTGACAAACTTGCTTACAGGATTTTCCAGGTTCAGCAATTTTTACTTGAAGGGCACTTAATGGGGGCCACATCACCTGCCCGTGACAGAAATCCTGCAGTGACAGATCATGTTTTGTTATGATGTGTTCAGGCAACATTTCACAATACTCAGAGTGTATTTTAACATTGGCAACTCTCACCAAAAGGTGATCAAATAATTTGGGCCTGATCCATCATGGTTTGCTTTCTTTGGACAAAACCAAAACTTGTGTGAACTGATCCCTCACTGTGACCCAAAGCCCCAAATTCATTTACCAGTTGTCAATATCAGCTTGAGCCTTTTTTATTCTGTTTTAATTTCCTCTGCTGAAGGAGGAAGTTTTTATACTTCCAGGTCTAACCACAAATGTAATATTGTACAGTCATGAATCACAAAATATCATGAGTTGGAAGGGACCCACAAATTTCAAGGTGAGACCAAAGGGGTGTCCTCCTTCATCTGTCTTTTCTTGGTCTTGGTTGAATGTTCTCACTCCCTTTGTCAATCTCTGGGGCTCAGCTGAGTCTCTGCTCAGTTTTCTGACCTCATAAGAGCTCTGCCCCAAACATTTTCTGCTGGGTTGTCAAGTTCTCTGCTTGGCCACATCTTTCAAAGTCAGTGTGTCTGTTCCATCAGCCCAGCCTGCCTCATCCAACAGCTCCCAGATTTGCAGCAGGGAATCCCTGCTGTTTTGGCTGCGGTTGCCTGGCTGCTCCTTTGATGCAGTGCCAAAACTGAAGCAGCCCCTCCCTCTGGTTCCCGGCCTCTGCTGCTGCCTTGTGGAGCAGACACAACTGTGTGTGCAGCCACAGAGCAAACAGGATCAGGGCATGGATTCACCAGATGGCAGGGAGGCACCAAACAGCCACACTGGGCTGCTGGCAGGGGCAGGGCACTGGCAGGACAGAGCAGCTTGGAGACACAGCTGGTTTAACCCAGCTAGGGTGGCACTGCTGGGTGTGAAACCACAGCTCACAGCAGTTCTCTTACCTCCGACTGTAAAGGCCTTCAGCCCAGGTGTTGGATCTGAAGGTTCAGGGAGTTCACTAAGCCTTTCTTGTGAATATTGTCCTCCCTCCTGACCCTAAGCCAAGGCCCCAGAAGGGGAACCCTGGACTCCTCCTTTAAATGCTACAGTTTCACTGCCCATAGAGTGACTGTTGGGAGAGAATATCTGAACACATCCTCTTCACACTCAAACATCCCCTGAAGACCCCACTGTCATGGTCAAGGCACACAACCTCTGAAACAGATCAGCTCTTTATTCCAGCATCTTTGTTCCCATTTCAGGCTTGCACTGCTTTCTCTGTTCTTCCTGCCTCCACCACAAACTCATCAAAATAAAGTCTCAATCTTTATTTTTGCTTTTTATTTTTGTTCATCTGACATGTTAATTTGGCAAAGTGCTAAGCACATGCAGCTAAAATTGTGCTTGAACATCCTGGGAGCTGTGAAACACCACCAGCTTTTGACAATTAGTCAAAGCTGAACAAAATGACAATACTTTGTGGATTTCTGAGAAGCACAAGGCAGGGCTTAGCCCTTGGGGGAGGGCCACAGGTTTAAGCCACAGGTGCCATCTCGATTGTCTCTTTTTCTCCCTTACACTGAGCTCCATTTCTTCCTGATTGACAAAAACTCCCAGTTATAGCTAACTTGGGTAGAAGAATCAAAAGCAACAGAGATACTTTTACAGGTTTTGTCATCAATACAGCAGCAAAAAGCTTAAAGTGTTTACTGGCAGGAAAGTGGAAATAGTTGTGCAGTGTTAACTGCCCTTCTGACCTGGAGCTGTGTTATTCTTTAGGACTGTCTTTAATAGCACCCACCTTCAGAAATACAAGTACAGACACATGTCCAGTGCCCTTGAAAGAAAACCTGGCAATTAAATGACATATCAGAGATAAAGGTTATTCCTATCTCTCTTCTGCAGCAGCCAGAACAAAAGGCAGAGCTGGCTACTGCAACAGATCTGGCTTGGGCAGGAGTCCAAGCAGGCACACAATTTCTAGAAACCAGGATCTCATGTAAATCTCTGCAGTTTATTACTCCAATTCAACATCTGCTGCTGCTCTCAGCTGGCAGTAATGCACAGGGACCAAAAGTCCTCTAAGTAACTGGGTTCCAAACCATTTAAATCTTTATTGATTGAAACGAAATACTTGAAAAATCTGCCCAGAGGCTGCAGCCCAACTGCAATTCTACCAAAAAGCACCTCTGTGTTTGAGTGATCCTTTGTGATCCAAAGCTTTTTTGTGTGTACACAGTTAAGGAAGTCACATACACACTGAAAAACTGCTTTGCTTTTCTGCTTTCATATAATAACAAGGTCTGCACAGCTACTGTTTCTACTTGGACAGCAGAGACACTGAGAAGCTTTAAAATGGAGATGGTTCTCCCTTTCCAACATAATCCAAAATTCACCCACAATAGAAGTTCATACCTGTCTTTCAATAAAGGCATTCATCCTCTGGAGCATTCCCTCACAGGTAAATTCATAGGGCAAGTAAGGGTCAATCTGTGGAGAGAGTGTGTTAAGGTTAGAGGGGTTTTTGTTTCAATCAACTTCATGGTGTACTCTGTGCCAGCAGCTTCTGTTCCAAATACTCCATTATAGCTCAAGTAGCAACAAAAATTACAAATAAACTCATTAACAAATAATAATTTTACAAAACCATCAGCAGTTTTAGCTGATTTTTGCTCCTTTTTAAAGGCAGTAAGAGCTGCTCCTTGACTATCTTTATGGAAACTCGAGGTACACTGCAAAGTGGCAGATGTAAGGCTAGTCTGAGACCCTCTGGGATTCCAGAGCTCCTGTTTTAACTAAGTTTCAGTTCTGAACTTGAAGTGTCAAAACAGAATGTGATACCTTTGAAAATTCCTTCAAACTCTTCCCCCTCTTGAAGTACCCTCATTACCATTCCACACTGTAAGTGCACAAGCCCTTCTGTGGGAATGTCAGGGCTACAAATTCAGAGCTGAGCAGGGCAAAGTCTGCAATGCTCTAAGAATCAACAATGAAACTTCCTCACTGAATGCACAGAAAACACAGATTGCTGTATCATTCACACGTGAAATTCTCATTTCTATACAAATTCACCCACTCGTTTTTTTCAAGTAAGAACCCAACATATCCAGTACTAAAACATGATAATTTTGATACCATTGATATGTAATCATTTTTTCTTCAATATCCCACCAAAATGCAGCACTCATTAGACTAACATCAGGAAGCACTCTATGTGCAGTACACACTACACCCTCAAGTGCTGATAGGAGATTGAGGCCACATTTCTCACCTTTTGATTCAAAATTGATTTCACAGCCTTCTCAACCTCAGAAAGATCATTGATGTCCACAGTCCACACATGGGGCTTCCCAATGTAAACTTCAGCATAGGGATGCTGAGATGTCAACTGTAAGAAGAAATTATACTGGTAAAAAGTAATGTTCATGATATCCTTGATTCTCACTCTCTTTATTAGACTTTTTGGATGAAATGCACTAGGATAGTGCAAAAATTCAGTTAGAACACAACAGTCAGCATCATTCCTTCTGAGCTACCTTTCAGATTTTCTCTTTAGAGAGTGAACTTAATTGGAAAACTGAAAATCAGATAACACAGATCATAAATAAGATATGGGCACCTCTGTTTGTGGCTTCAATCTTCCCAGTGACCCGCATCACAGAAGACTTGATGTTTACTGAAATTATTTGCACCACGACTTTGCTTCCCCACAGCTCATTCACAGAGCCACCCTCCTTCTTCACAACCTGTCAGTGCCACAAGTCCTGCTTATACCTGCATTATTGGCTCCCAGAGATGTCATCCTCACCCTGAGTCCTTCAAATTTCAAACATTGCCAGAGTTCTGTGAGCAACAGTGAAGAAAGAATAATTTCTATCACAAAGAATGAATTCTGACTCTCACGGCTGAGAGTAGAAGAGTAACCTGACCTCACCAAGAGTGTTAACCAATATTTTGCTCACCACTTTGTTAGAAAATAATATCAATGAATACCCAAGAAGGTAACTAAGAAAAGCTGTATCAGAGCTGCTTTCAGAACTACCAGGACAGCTCAGTAAGTATTTTTGTGACAGGTCACCCAAGAGTGAGAACATGCACGTGAAGACACAGAAGTGAGCAAAAACTACAGAAGACAGGAGTGGTTCACACTGGCCTCAGAAGAAAACTGCCTTTTCAATAAATGCCAAAAAACTCCACAGGACCGGTTATTTATAGGCAATGTTTATACAGATGTCTCTTTATGCTGTCTTTACGACAAAAAGACGTTGCAGAAGATCTGAAGCAGGAAGCAGTGTCTGTTGGGAAGAACCTTCTCCTACATAGGCATACACTGTACCTGATCTTCTTCTCAAGTGAATGCAAGAAACTGCTGTATTCACTATTAAAATTATTAAAAACCCCATTAAAAAAAAATAGCCATTGCATTTTGTTTGTGGAGCAATAGTAACTTGCAAAGGTTACTTTACAAAACTACTTGACACAGACTTCAAATTCTTGTATGGATAATCATGTCATGGAACTACACAAGCTCTTTTTGTTCTTCTTTAGCACCTGAAGAATGGAGAGAAGCATTTAAGAACTTTTTTAATCTCAAAGAACCAGCACATGGATTACTGTCAATCAGATCTAAATGCAGTTGTGAGAAAAGTTGTGACCTCAGGATAGGTCAGCAGGGCATGTGAATGCAGCAATACTCCTAATGGATATACACTATGTACTTTGGACTAGAGCAGTCAATAGGGATTATTCTTCTGTACAGGTCAGGTGCACAGCATTTCTGTTAGTGCTGACACATGCCAGTGGGGTTTACCATGGCATTCCAAGCCCTGAAATTCCTACTAAGCACTTGGATGGCTTCAGATTATGTACTGAGCCTGACCAGTGATGGTGTTTGGGCACAGAACAACTGGAAATGAGACAAAAACTGAGGGACTCACAGAAGAAAAGCTTTGAAAGGTGCCAAGCCCAAGGAGAGAGTTTAAACCTTTATTCCCTTATTGCTGTCTCCTTTGTTTGCAACACAGACTGAGACAAGGGGCAAGCTTCAGCTTGTACAGGGGATGTGTATAACAAGAAAGGCAATTACAGTTGTGGATCACAAAATTATAAGGAATTTATGTTCCTGATTGAAAATGGGAAACTGTCTTTTGCTTATCAACCAGCCAGTGCTGCTCAGGACACAGTTCCCATGGGCCAAGCACAACCTGAATTGGACGTGTGGCTGTGCAAGGTTATCATCATCTAGATGTTACCTGAGAGCTTTCCCTTGATGTAAATACATAAAGAATATATGTACATACACCTGTGAGCAAGCCATGGCCACAGACACAAGTGCTAATGTCAGAAATGGCTCTGTGACTATTAAATGCCTACAAGTATAGGCTGAATTTTACCTACACTGAAGGGAAAAAAAAAAAAATCCAAATTCAGGGCCAGGATGAGGGGTTAGTTTACTTAGCCTCAGTCTTCTCTCACTAGAGTCTAAACACACTGACTGTTTTGAATGCTTGGAGTTTGGTTTTCCTGTTTTCCTCAAGAGTCAGTTCTCCAAAAGTCTTCAGCTTCCAACCACAAACACGGTGGGTGACCATTAATACCTTAACTCAACAGTGCCTTGAACAGGTCTTTTCTGAAGAAAACAAAATCCCAAAGCACACACACTACCACCCACAAATGCCATTTTCATGATTTACTTAAACACCTGTTTACTTCCCGCAGTACACTGCAATGTCTGTTTCTTCAACAAAATAAAACCCCTTTCAAATGATGCATCATGTATCAAAATGAGACGATCTGTTCCTGGGCAGAACACCAGGTTTTCAAGTGAAACTTCAGTTTATGATGTCTCAATAAGAAGTAGCAGAATGTACCTATAAGCAAATCTAAGGGTAAGGTTTGAAGTCTGCTATCAAAACCATTTTGATTATACTATAAAAATTAGGGCTGATAGTCGCACCAAAGGCTACAGAAAAAAGCAGCTGCACACCTCTGGCAATAAACCTTGAACATTAATGTAAATTTTCCTACACTCTGTTACTAAAAAGAAACCCACAAGCACTTTCAATAAAAAAATTATCAAGATTGATAGAGCTTACCTCTCGAAGTGTAGGTTTGCCTTTGAAAAAATCTGTGTTTTTGCTACTCTTTGGTGGGTTAAATCTTAGATTGAGGAAAGCACATCCATTGGCAATAGCCTCCAAGGGAGCTGGCCCCTCATATGGAAATCCAAGACCAACAAACAGCTGTAAAATAGAAAATGAGGGATTTCTTAATTTTTGTTATTCACAAAAAAGCTAAGAGCTAGCTTAAAACAAACAATAACCTGTTCTAAATGTACCAGCCTAAAGAGAATGCAGTGCTAAGAAGAAAATGGGAGAAATTCAACAGTTCACCCCCTCCGACCCAAGCAGTAATGGAATGTCCTGTAAAACACATCTGACAACCATCATGTGTAATGAACTGAGGTGGTTTTTCATGGAGCTGAGGAAACAACAGTCCCTTTCAGGGCTTTTGTTGGGGGGGGGGCTAGGGGAAATTGGTGGTTTGATTGGTATTGAAGTGGAACTGCTGGGGCTTTCCTACAGGTACAGGTTCTAAGGCAGCTACCTCCAGGAACAGCTGCACCAGTGTTTTCCCCACTCCCAAACCAGCCAAGCCGCCGGCTTTGCCAACAGGAACATGCTCCTGGCACACTAATTAAGCCTCCTAATTAAAACGGTAGGTGGCAGCAAACAGCAGCTCACGACCCTGGACCGAGGCAGTAAGAGCTCGCAGGGGCGTCAGAGGGTTCAACACCTCCAGGGGAAACCGGAGCAAAAATCCATCCCAAAGCTTTTCCTCCACCTGCTGAGATTACAGGTGCTCTCGAAAAGGCACTGCTCTGTGCCAGTGAAACACATTAAATGTTTTTTTCGGAGTTGTTGGAAAAAATCTTGACCCTTTTCCTGGCCAAAGATAATGAAACCCCCTGAATTAAACACAGGATTCTTCATCTTCATTTGAATGTCTGTGTATGATGGGAGAATCACAAGCTCTGAGCTGGAATAGCAATTTCTCAGCACTGCTGCATAACAATGTGTGTATATATCTCTATAGATATATATAGATATATATATAGCTACTGCTTTTATCAAGAAAATAAAGCACACCCTTCATAACTATGAGAATCACGCAATCAGGACACATATTCAAAGAGGTCAAGATATACTATTCTGCATTAAATCTTCTGCAACACAGAACTGAATCCCAGTAACAGAACATTCACAGCTGGGGGCGCTTCCTAGGAGCTGATCCTAACATGGATGCATAAACTTGTAGTCAGCCCTGACGTGCACAGGCGTTGCAGCATCAATCCTCCCCAACCCATGGCAACAACAGTATAAATTCAGAGTTGGCTCATTTTAGAAAAGCAAGTTAACACTTCTTAGCATAGCTGAGGATATACAATTTTCACTGCATGGAGCTGAATATTGTAATTTCAGTTCTCAACATTCAGGTTAAAGAAGTTGCCTACTTGCAAAAAGTTTCTCAACTATCTCACACATTTGAATCTTACAGAAACTCTCCAGTGGCTGATAACAAAAAGATCCAGAAAACGAATTCTACTAAAGACAGATAATCTAAATTCTCATTTTATATATGGCATAAGATAGCCCACCTTTCAGTCAGAAAAAAGCATGCTAAATATAATCTCAAAAGAGGCTGAATTTACAGCAAGATAATCTCTTGAAACTAACGAATTAAGGACATGAAACCATTTCATGCAGTCTGCACATAAAATATTATTTATTTAAACTACTCCTTAGTTCAGGCAGAAAACCAGCTGAGAACCAGCAATTAAATCTATCTGAAGTATCAATTCTCCTATGATCCTGTGTTTGTCTGTTATGTAGGAGTGCTGGGTTGTTTGCTTAGTTTTGCACTTTTTTAATAAACCTCTGCTGTGCACTGCTGAGTTCTGTGTCTGACTGGTCCATTTATTTAGGAGGAAGCTCCATGGGAAAAGAAACATGGGTTTATGTTTTGACAGCACAGAGCACACTGCCGTCACTTAATCTATAATAAATAGCTTACCACCTGTTTCACATCTATTTTCCATCCTCACCTCTAAGCAGCACTGTTCCTTTGAAGGAAGAAAGAAGGATGTGTCTGATCCCTAGAACAGGGTGTGTGTGTGTGTGTGTGTGCTGCCTGGTGGCCTGAGGTTGCAGCCTGGCTCACAGCTGCCTGCAGCCCCTCAAATCCTTCTTTCAGCCCTTCTATCACCCTCCAGCACATCATCATCAAGCCAGCTGAAATTCCCAAACTCAATCCAGACCTTTCTCCACAAAACTGTCCCTTATAAAGTGTCCTTGCCCATGGCAGGGGGTGGAACTAGATGATATTTAAGGCCCCTTTCGGCACAAACTGTTCTGTGAGTCTCTCTACGATTAATGTTCCTCGGTTAGGGAGTCAGTATTTTTGTCTGGTATAAAGAGCAAAACAGAAATATCTTACATGCCTCAAGAAAGTCACATTCATTATGATTAAAAGAGCAAGTATTAGAGAACACAGGCCTTTTCTGTAACTCACGATGCTCTCATTTGCTAATCCTTTGAATTACATGCTTGTTATTTCCAGAAAGGCTAAAACAATCTGTCAAGGTACTCCCTAAGAGTATGCAGCAAATACTGAAAATCACTAACTGAAAAAGAGATGAAAAAAAGAAAAAAGTAGAAATAACAATCAACCGTTTTCAGGTTGCAGTTCAGTGATGCAAACATCCATCCTCAGTACAGACAAGGCTCTGTCCCACAGAGTAAAGATTTAGACCAGGCTGTGTTTCCCCTAATTTGTGATGCAAGTGTGCCCTGCTGCCTCCCATATGGAAGGTGCTGACTGGCTCTTACAGTGATTTCTCATCAGATGTAGGTCTGGTAACCCAGTCCAGCATGGGGAGGTACCTGCACCCCAGGGCTGAAGATCCATATTGCAAAACTCCAAGTGTGACTGTGTTGGTAACACCACAGTGGGCACACATGGCTAAAAATATTACTCCTGATCTTACCCTGTTAGCTGCAGCAGAACTGCTGTGCAGAGTAGAATTTATGCTTTATGATTTACTGGTTGATTAGTGCTTGGAAAAAATTCATATTCTGTTTGTGAGCATTTTTCTCACCTTTCCGATGTTTCTGAAAGCAAAAGCCATAATTTTTACTAGAGAGCTTTAAGTGGGCACAGGGCACTGATGCCTTTGGAGGCCTCATAGAAACAGAGACTAGACAGGAGTAAGGGAATAAAAGTAGGTGTTTTTTTGAAAGGCTTTCAAAGGTACCCCCTGGGGAGCCAGAGGCTACTGCCAAGGCAGACCCCAAGATGGACAACAGGTCACGAGTTCTTCACACTTTTATAGGTTTGGTTCATTTGCATATCAGGGTTAATTCTCCAGTTAATTTAGTTCCGTTTAATGATGTAATTTCCCCTCTGCTTGCCCCCTTAGAGGCTCTTTGGTTTATACTTTTTGGGCCCAGGATGGTCTGGGCGTCCTTGAAGAGCAGGCCCGGAGAGGCTTTGTTATGTCTAACTACTATGAGAGAGCAGAAATTAACAGGCTACAAGAAACTTCAGAGTTACACACTAAGCAGTACAGAATTTGAAAAATATAGAAGTTAATACCTAAGGCATCAGCACAGCCAGCTCTGCACATTGACACCCCACAGAATGTGGTGATTGCCAGAAGGAAGTTACACTGTAAAAGTCTATCTAAAAGAGATAACTGCCAATAAATACAGAAGTAGAATGATCATGGAAACAGCAGTGTGGGGTTGGTTTTTTTTAACCTGCTCCTTTTTAGTAAGGTCTGCTACCCATGTGTGTCTGTGCCTGTAAGCCTGCATGGACCAGAGAAGGGGATTTGTGTCTGCAACATCACTGGCCCAACTTGAGCAACGCAGGTGTTGAAAGCCTTAGAGTTTGGTTTTCATAAGAAAGGCTCCTCAGGAACCGTTTCTGCCTTTGTAATGAACTGAGCCTCTGGTTTGGAGTGCCAGACTTTTGAGTTGGTCACCCAGCATCACACCAGCCAAGACACCACTCTTGTTGCTGTAATGTAAATGGTCCTCTCCCAGTGCAGTAGCTACGTGGAGACATCTCTGACACAAAATGTGACTCACAACCCCTCTCATGAAAAGCAGTGTGTTTTTTCCTTTTTTTTTTTTTTTTTTTTTTAGACTTTCAACTAATACTAAGCAATTTATTTGTGGGGTTTACAGCACCACATCAGACTACTATTAAAATAAGTAAGTAAACAGTCTTTCTAAATTATAGCCAAAAGTATAAAATAAGGAGTGAATGCTTTACTTCACTGACTGTAATTATGACTAGCTGAATAGCTAAGAAAAAAATTTCTTATTCCAGAGACTAAATGCTGTAGTTCCATGCACAGGAGTGTTTATCTTCTCCTCTCCCCTTTCTAGCATTACTGAACTTTATCTAATTTATTCTGGCAGGCTGGTAGGTTGATCACCACTTTTATATGCCTCCTTGCTGAACTTATATATTCTCTTCTGAACTCCAGAAAGAGGAGTATAGCAAAGGTTAAGTGTCTTGCCATATTGTGCTCAACAATAGAAAATACTTTCTGCAAAAGCCAATCTCAAGTCATTTGTGATTCAAACAAC
Source organism: Aphelocoma coerulescens (assembly GCF_041296385.1). Lineage (NCBI taxonomy): Eukaryota > Metazoa > Chordata > Aves > Passeriformes > Corvidae > Aphelocoma > Aphelocoma coerulescens. The sequence goes on along the minus strand of NC_091021.1, from coordinate 33,344,719 downwards.
TTGAGAATAGAATCACTAGTTAAATGTTTTTTCAGCTGATTTTATGAAGTGTGTGGAAGTAAATATATATTCCTTCATAAAAGGCAATGGGAAAACAAAGTTTGTTTGCCTGTGTCTGTCTAAGCAGGGTGTTGCTTCTATTAATCCCCATACAGAAATCACAAACTCCACTTAATAAAATAATTCAAACTCTCCCAAAAATTCACAGTGACTTGAAGGAAGAAGTTGCATCTGAAACTTTCTCGAAAGGAGAAATATTTCTCAATAATTCAACACTGGTTCCTCCAAGAGAGCCTGGTCCAACTCCTCCAGCTGCCCACTTGGCAATGAGCCCTGTGAGTTGGCAGGAAGGCTGCCAGCTCGCCTACCCCATTCTCCTCCGACGTGATGAATGGCTTTACATCTCCTCATTAGGAACTGGAGACATGGCTCGTTTTTGTCATGCTCTACACAGCTGAAGCAGCCATGATGAATCTCAAGCAGCCCCTCCTGCCTGCAGAACTCACTCCCTCCAAAATGTGCTGCTTTATACCGCACACAGAACGAAATGGCAGCTGCACGCTGCCTGGAATAACTGTGTCCTACCAGCTACTGCAGGGACCAAAGACATTTTGGGAATGCAAAGCTCTGATTAAGAATCACAGGACTGAGCTGTCACCTATTGGTATTTTGCTGTCTAAGGACAAAGTGAAGCAGTGCAGCATAAGCTGACACTTCTGACTAGGCTGAACCATGTGATCTGTTAAATTATTATTTAGCTCTCCCTTTCTCAAAACCAGAACATTTGTCAGCTGACCTAACGAAAACCTGCTAACACAGTGTTGAAATCACAACCAATGACAGATAATCCTTGCCCTTGGTCTCAACACATCTGAAGGCTTCTGGAAGTTTAAGGACAAAGGTTGCTGTCTCCCTGCGATGCTCCAGACGAGCATTGTCCCCACAGATGTTCCCAACCCAGAGTTATGGCCCTGATTATTCACACACTTGCAGCACATGGACAGCCTGGTGACAAAACCCCATAACTAAATTCATTAGGGGGCTCTGGTCATGTTGCCTAGTGAATAAAGTGATTATGATTAAAAATTGTCCTTGAACATCACTGCATGCATGTGCACACACACACACGGGGCTCCTCTGGGCACAAAGCTCCTATTCAAGTGAGCCTGATTTTTGTGAAAAACCTGCACTTATTTTAGCAATTCAATCCATGATCCATCTGATACAAACACAATTGACCCACATAGACAGCAGATGGCCACTAGTGACAGGTGAGCAGTGTTTTGTACTAAGCTGCATTCAAGTATTGCCTCTTAAAGAGTATCAAAATCTGGAACTGTGAATATATGGGCAGCAAGAAGACTTAGAGCAAGTGTGTCTGTTGATCAGCACTGACAGGTAACCATATGCTGAGGCAGAACAGCCAGAGTACCTAGGAGATACTAAGCATCAGCCAGCAAAAAAAAAAACAAACTCGCCCACCCCCCCCAGTCCCCCTCCAACTGAAATGTTCAAACAAATTAGATGGGAGATCTCAGTTTCCACTTTCAATTCCAGGATGCTGCTGTTTTACTTTTTCTGTTCAATTAGATATATTGAAACTGCATTAGACAGGAATAATAAGCAAAATGCATGATGCAATAAGCCATATTTAATTTCATTTTGTTGCAAAATCAGAAATACATTGCACCCTCATTTCCCTGACATGTATTACTAATACTTATGTATTAGGAGAAGCAGATGGACTATTAACAGCTTATCATCAGGGCAAAGTTTTTTTAGCCTGGCTGTATCCTAAATAAATAATTTCCTAAAAAGGAAAACAGCTTTTGTCATTTGCAAACCTGCTAACAAAAGTTCAGAAAAGCCATATAAAAATACTGTTTGGAGATGTAATTTTTACAACCCTGACTTTCTGATACAGGGTTCTGAAACACATTGATGATTTTCTCAGTGCCATCTACTAAGAAATGCAGCAAATTCTGAAAAGGCTTTTCCCCAATGTTAATAAAGAAAAAAAAATCAACCATAACCAGTGAACAACAATAGAATAAAAATCACTAAAATCTAAAATGCTTCAGGACTCTGACACCAGTACAGCACAGAGCCATAATTTTCACCAAATACTTTTTGTGAAAAATAAGCAACTTACTGTCTCAGGAGCACTTCACAATCCCAACACAGTCTATTCTATCTGATGCTGCAATTACTACTCAAATTCTGAGTGAAAAAAGTCTGCTACCCCTGTGTCACAAAATCCATATTACTAAATTGCATAACACATAGATATCAACTTGAATTTGTCCTAAATTGAATGTCTTTACATTGCATCTTAGAGCAAATATAATCAATAACAACTAGATGAGATATCTAGTTAATGCTGAAAAGCAAGCTTTTTAATGTGATACATGCAAGATGGCTGACAAAAAATTAGAGAAAGACTTAGTTAAACATAACTATTATTATGAACTGATATTTGTATAGGGACTTCAGTAATTCTATAGGAAGTCCATTTGCTTATTTTACTATTTCAGTGAATAGAACACATGTTTTTTTAGGAGGTAGTCACTGTTCATGCCCGGGGTTATTACAAGGTCAATATTCTTCCCACATTATGATGACCGCAGGGATTTCATACTCCACACAGGAAAAAGCTGTGTAATCTCAGATTATCTATGATGAAAGCAAATGTTGAATTTTTAATATGCAACATTATGTTTGTCTGCATGCATCAACACACAGTGGGTGCCTTTAAAAACTCATAATTTACCAACAGCTGTCACACAGAGATGTCAAATTACCATCATTTGCCTAAGTACTTAAAAAAAGAAGATCTCTGCAGTTGTGTGGGAAGCCTAGGAGGTGCTTGCTTTTTTCTTTTCTTTTTTTTTTTTAAAGAGATTTTTCTGTGGAAGTGCACAGCAAGAAACTATCAATAGTGGTGCACTTCCACCACTGTTCCACCATTTAAAATTAGATTTTAATAATTTTAAACATACAATCCCCTTCTTTCACCAACTTGAAGTTAAGCATCCTATTTAAATGCAATCTACTGAAATGTTTTAGTGCTGCAAAGTGCCAGAAAGATAATGGGAAGGGCACAGAATCCAGACAAAGCTTTCTAACTGTGGGGATGAAAGTTTATTTCAATGTATATCCCATCCCTTATCTTGAGTTCCCTTGACTCTGGAGCCACAGGCAAAGCACATCACGAAAAGCCAAGCTCTTCTGCTCACTCTCTGTGCACAGCTGAAGCAGAGGAAGGACATGAATGGCAAATGAAGTGCAGCTTTGCTTTTCTCCCTGAGAGAGCAGGGTTGCTCTGGGTTAAAGTCATTGGGAGGGCAGAGCAAGCATGCAGCTGTACAGCTTTTGAATGTTACCTAACGTTGACCTCAGGGATGTAAACCAGAGCACATTCTCAGCTGATAATCTCCTTGAGCTGAATATCACATTCAAGAAAATGAAAAATGCATTTATCCCTGTTTCTCAAGCTGGTTGTTAAATGTGACTGTAGGTTGTCATCCCAAATTTCTAATTCGAGCTGTCAATCCACCAAACACAGACATGATGAAAAACGTATTCTTGGCACACAACTTAAGCTCCTTTACACATGATAATTTTTTTCCAGTGCTTTTAAATTAAGAGCTTATTCATAGGAGGTGAAATGCATGCACTTCAGACACCCTCTATCTGGAGCTATTTTTTGCCACCACTCCGGCTCGACGAACTTACTTTGGTTTCTCTCAGCAGAAATTGCAAATCCCGCCCACTGAGTATTCCATGGTTCTTTACATAGCCAGGAATGTACATGGTGCTTGTCCCATGAACAGTCCCATGGACCTCCATATAGGTGTGGATGACATCCAGATAAGCCTTCTTGTCCTGTAATGGCAAGGAAAAAATATTTTCAGTCATTACAAATTTGAACCAGCAGCATTTAATCAGAGCTGTTCTTTATATCCTGTACCACAAAAGCCAGGAAGAGAAGGGGTTAATTCATTCCTATTTGATTTATATAATATTTGATCTTTTATTATGTTATTAGTTTGGTTTTCTATTAAACTGGAAGAAAACTGCAGCTTTTTCAATCATAGTCGAGGTATAAAGAAATCAATACCAAGGCCCTCTCAACTTCTAATTGGACAAAAAACAGGACACCATCAGACAGCTGTAATCTCAGCATGCCTCAACAATACTTGGCCTAAAATTACATAAAACTCATTTTGAAATATCAAATTTTCACTGATTTTGTCAAAGATGCAAAATAATTATCTTCTTTGTGAAAAAAAGGGTGAATATCACCTTAGTCAGATGCAGTTTTGCCAACTGAATAACTGAACACACTCCTTTATCTAAATACCCAGTGTTTGAGTTCCATGAGAGACCTACAAATATTCCACCTACCTGAAGTTTTAGAGGCATTTTGGAAAAGACCCAGAGAAGAACAATGGCTTTAATGTTGCATTTAAAAAAAAATAAAGAAAAAATAGTACACCATCCTAGTTTGCACACAAGAATTACTTTAATTTTCAGTGCCATATGTTTTTTGAGTTTTAAAGACTACTGGCATTCCAAGGCAATTAGCTGAAGACTGTATTTACACGCAGTCTGCAACACAGATCAGAAGACTTTCCCTCAATATTTGCACATAGTCTCAGTAATAGCTCTAAAATCAGGCAACAAGTCGCCATACTTCTTGGCAGCAAGAGAGTTTTTACAAATTCTACTTTCACTCACTATTTTTGTCATGTAAATTCTGTGCACTGTTCCTCCACAGCCCTGTGGGAAAGATGGCCAACAATTGTACTGAAGTTCATTCAAAGGACAAGTAGGCTGATGAAAATCCTGTCTTTTCCAATCCTGGAGGAGCAGATATCAGGCCTAGGTGGATGAGTGCTACTTCTTACAGCTTCCTTGCTGAATTAGTTGTTGCAGAGGGTATTTAATGTCCATAACAATGGCTTCTCCCTTCAGCCTGCACTGCTGGTGACCTGCCTGTGCTGGGGAGGATGGGCTGACTCATCCCTGAATGCCCCTCCTGGCAGCTCTGCCAAGGCTGCACCAGCCAGACACTGTCCTGGCCTAAGTGTTACATAAAACAGCCAACAGATAAAGACAAAGATGCTTTCTTGTTCAATGTGGCTGCTGTTGTTATTAATTAACACAAATTATTCAAACAACTGAAAGGTTGCTCCATTTTTTACTTTAAATTTGAATTACTCTGTAAGACATGTTCTCACGTAATTGTTAAAATACCATAATTAGGAACTGTGAGAAACTCATACTCTTTGTCAAGAGAAAATCCATTTAGAACTTTTTTCTTTGGAAATGAGCAGGAGAAATATGAAAGGAATGGCCTGGTCTTGTTTCCAGAGTATACCTTAATCCTGCCTTCCTGACTTTTAATATATCCAGAACTTTGGAGTGTTCAGGGTTCTGAATGGAAGAGAAGGCAAGGAAGCAACAGGTACTACTGACATGATCCACCTGCAGCAACAACATCAAGGCACTTGCCTCAGATTTTACAGGCTCATGACACAAACCCTGGTGACACAAATGCACTCTGACTCAAGAAAAATTTGACAAATGAGCAGCTAGAAAGAACAAAACCAAGATTACCTAAAATTGCACTGCTTTTCAAGATTGCAATGACAATTTTACAAACCTTTTACAGAATATTTAGCTGTTTTAAAATGACATTAACCATGCACAGCCTTAACTGGGAATATTTCTTAGGCATATGACTGACTTCTTTCCCAATTCAAAGTCTAAAACCACAGATAAAACATTTATTATCCTAGAGAGAATCAAAGCCCAACCAAAACCTCACTCCTTCATTTCCTTATTTACTTCTAGTCAAAACCAGCTGCTTTCACAATCATCTATAAAGTACCATAAAATAGTATTACCACCTTATACTTTACCTCAAGCTCACTAACATTTGCCTCCTTTTGCAATTTAGTAGTCCTGAATTTCCACATTCCTTGCAGACAAGTGTTATTTTGGATCATAAAAGTATATATTCTAGGAAGCCACCTCACAAAAATAATCAGGACACATAATCAAATTCTAGACATTGAAAACAGTGAATTAGAAAATGAGAGAGTGCAAAAATGGCATTTATAAATAGAAAGGCTACATGTAAATAAAGCAAGGAATGTGACTTGCAAACAAAATATTAACATTCCTTCAACTATTTACCGCTTCCTGAGTTTGCTCACTTGGGAGCAGATATAATTATTCTTTTATCTTAAACCACTTGAACTTTACTTTCTCCAAGATGAATTCAAAGAGACAAGGTCATGAGCTGCTGGGGAGTAATGCAAACCTGACATTCTCTGCAGTTTGTATCAGACTGCACTGTTCACCCTGCTGTCCATACTGCAAACCTAGACTTAGAGGATGGAAGATAATCGCATTTAAAAAAAGGCAAATTATTTCTCCTCAGAACCAAAATGGAAATGTAACAGTGAGTAACAGCTACACAAACCTTTTCTGAAACAATTTTTCAGCAGCTAAAATAAACATGCCATTCAGGAAAGTACTTTTTGTTGATCACTGACTGCATAACTGTTATTACTGTTCATCAATCATTTCCACCTACTTTTAAAAGCATCATGATAAGGCCTTTCTCAGCAAAGAAATCAAGTGACAACTGTTTGAGAAGTCTTTCCCTAGGACAATGTTGACAAGAAGACACAGTATGAAGAGGTGAAATTTTAAGTTTGGTGGGTGAAAAATTTAAATATAAAAGCTACAAAAATATGTGGTGGAAACACAATTCATCAAGAACTAAACTCTGCTTTTAGTTCTCTCAGTGTAGTAGCTGATGGTAATGAACAACTCTGTTTTACCAACAGTTTGCCAGTCCAAGGTAATGACAGTATTTTGCAATTTTGGACCATTCGAGTGCACTCACAGAACACCAAAAATTCAGCACTGAATGAAACTAAGCACTGCTACAGGCCAACTACATAGAGAAGAGCTTGATTCAGGATCCTCAACTGCTTTATGGCTTCAAAGTTCAGACTGCAAAACATATGTAAAACAGCCCATATATCCAGCCTCGCTTCCTTGCATTGAAAAATTCAGAAGGCAATGGTTTTATAAAGCTTGACAAATGTAATTCAGAAAAGCCAGTACTGGGATACATCTTTGTGTATATCCTAAAAGCATACTGTTAGAAGTCTTATCATTTGGGTGCTTATGTGTGGAAGTGTCAAGTCAAAAGTGAGCCAAAATGCAGTGTACGTGCAATGTATGACAATCGAGATTGTGACACAAACATAATCTCTGCTTGAGAACTGTCACCCTCTCAAAGACTGCTCAAGACATCCCTGAATAAAGAAAATTCTGTCTACCAGGGAGCTAGAAGAGAGCACAAAGGCTGGGGAATATTAAGAGAGTCAAATACATACAGTGTTTTACAGAGGTGAATCACATAGAATAGATTAATTCTCCTGGAACTCAAATATGAAAGTTTCAAACTGCCCTGAATTCATAAATGGATGTAGAGAGGACTCAGTGACTCATGGCTAGCAAGTATAAACTCTACACTGAACAAGTTATCTGAAATTTAAATAAAGAGTTAACTATGTAACCACATAAACCCATCAAAATTACAGTAGTCAGTTCTTCCTGTCCAAGGAAATCCTCTCTCACCAAACTGGTAGTGTTCTCTAAAGAAGCCAATCAGCTTGTAGGAGTTCTCTGAAGTTCTTAAAGGAATTAAATCTCTTGGAGAGAGATTGGGAATCACTCTTGTGAATTAACAGTCATCATGTGAATGAGAATGGAGAAGTGACAAAAGCATGCTGTCATTATTCACAGAAGCAAAACTCAAACTAACTTCAGAATGTTGCATAAAAGCATCATAATATTGAACACCTGGGGCTTTAAAGCTTTTGAAAAAGTCCCCTCAGTAATCTAAGGGACAGTGAGACTAAAAAAGAGTCTAGAGAGTTGATAAATTCAACTGTCACCAAACCTGGGAATAAACTCTCCAAGCAGTTAGTCAGGTTAGAAAGCTGACATTACTTTATTAGCAGCCCTGGATGCATGGGGAATTCTCCCCAAAGTATGCATGCCCAGTAACCTAAGAGACCAGATTATATTCCTGAAACTAATACATATTCATCACATTTTCTAAATACATGTACATGTGCTAATTATTGCCATGGACTTGTTTGGATATGGTTCTAGACCTTTTGATGAATTTTTTTTCTCCTTGAGAGTATCTCAAAGATGTCATCAGGTCATGATATAGTTCTCTTATCCTTCTTTTCTCTAACACACAATCCTCATTCCCAAAACTAAGATACCAGCTAGTACATATTAATCACTGATAGAAGTAAACAAGGAGGCATTAGCTGGCACAAGACTTATTAGTCTCAGACACAGGGAGTTAACACAAGGCCACATTAATCTCTGGCATTTGTACTAAGCACTGTATGGTACAAAACTTAGCATTAACCATGAATGTGGGGATCACACACTATGTCCTAAAGTTAAAAGAATTTTCCAACATCTTTCCCCATTGCTGCATAGACTTCACAGAAATAAAACCTGTTTGCTAACATAACTAAAGTGACACAAATGTTAAAAACCAGCCTTCACTTCAAGTGTGGAAAAAAACCCCTGAGCTAACCAGTGTTACTCAAGAACAAAGACTTTGCATTATAATAACATATGATTATGGACCATGAAGAAAATCAGTCCATTGTTCAGTAGCAGTCAGTCCACCCACCAACCAAGTAAATGATAGGAATTATTTGGAAAGAAATTCAGAAATAAAGATAATATTATTGAACTATTCCATAAAAAACATTCTCTCCCTCCTCACACACTGCTGTACTTCTGGTCCATTTTCTCAAAAAGAAGCTGAAAACATTGGACAGTGCTCTGAGAGGGATAAGAAGGATCCAAGATACAGGACAGTGTCCACTGTTACACACAGAAATCTGCAAGAAATTCTTTAACAATTCCTCAGTTGAAAAAGACATTGTCAGAATATGAGGCAGGTTTACAAAACCACAGCTGGCATAAAGAACATGGATAGTGTGACTGGCTATTCAAAATGTCCTATAGAAAGAAACACAAACAAAGCTCATCGGGGGTAGGTTTAGAAAAATGCCCAGGTTAGCAGCTTCTCCTGCAAAAGATCACAGATTTGAGGGACTCAATGACAGAGAAAGTTGCAGAGGCAAAAAAAGTTGGCAGAGGTTCATAATCAAACAAATACTTTGAAATCACCTCTTACTGAGATATCAAGAATGTGTGAACAGACAGTTTATCAACAGAGAAACAGATTCAGGAATTACCCCAAGTTAGAAAAGCTGGAAAGAGAGAAAATTTGCAAGAGAAGTATTATATAACTTTGCCATGCTCATGCTTTTCCTGAATGTCCATTTATGGCTTCTTTTTTAGGTACCATATATCTCTGAATAAAACACACATTGGCACATATTAGTTTTGCACAAACAATGAATAAAACATCTCCGTGAAGACCCAGGATTTCTGGCAGAGCTTGAAGAACCCTATCCAGTTCCCTATCCTCATCTTAATCTTTTTCATCCATGAAGGTTTGGGGTTTTTTAAACACCGAGGTTTTCCCAAGATTTGACAATCTCATTGTCATGCAATGCACACCAACACCTAGGCAGCAATTTCCTGCCCTTTGAATGGAAATTTCCAGAACCAACAATGAGACATCCTTGTGCAGTGTAAGTGCTGAAGGAGAAAAGTGAAGGAGTACAGTTGAAAATAGGAAGTGGACCACAGGAAGAAAAGGTTGTGTTGGTTTTGTGCTAGCCAAATAACAATAGATGATTGTGTCAATCAGTGCTGTAAGACCTCATGAATTCATTTTGCAGCTGAAGAGTTCTGCAAAGTGAGAAGCTGATCACTGACCTGACAGGTAAATATCCACAAAAAAGTAGTTTTCATTCTTTCTTCAAAATAAATTAAATTCTAATTTTCATATTAAATGTTAAAGAATAACCCTTTAAAAGAGTATGCTTATTTACTGCAGTCATTTGCTTTGATTGATTTGTTTCTGATCCACACTGCTTTCAGAAGGAAATGGTGAATTTCAGAAATGTTGCTGAACTAAAGTGTCTGGCTCATTTCAATTTGTTATATTTGTGGCATAAGGCAGGACAGTGCTCCTGGTGCCAGGCCTTAGGGTAACTTTTGATTGATTGATAAGCCCCCAGTGCTGCTTCACATTTGGAGGAACATAAGATAGCACTATAAAGAAACAAGTTTGTGAGTGCACTGACCACATGGGAGAAAAGGTGAGAAGGAACTTTTGTCCCTTTACTTATTTTTCTTTTATGCTGGAATGAAATATTTATTCAAAGTACAATGCTAAACATGAAGTACAAAAACCAATCAGAAGGAAGGGACCTTCCTCCCACTTCATGCAAGAGGGCATATGATGGGGAAATTACATTTCATTACATGTCCCCTGGAGCTATAAAGAGGAGACATTAGTGTGAACAGCCTCGGTGATGGGCTTTCCCATTGAGAACAAGCTAAAGGTAACCATTTCCAATGCAGTTCTTCAAAAGTTGCTGTGCAGGCAGCATGTATTTAAGAAGAATGCCCAGCTTGTCAAGTGGCATTAGTAAGGAACTCACACATTATTTTGCCTCTAAACATAGAAATATTTTCAAGACAGCTCCAATAAACTATAATAAACTATAATAAAATACTAAAGCATTGATGCCTATTTTCTGATACAAGCAACCTTCTGACTTCTCTCACAGAACCCTAGGAAAAAAAAAATCAAATACTGCAAAATGAATCTTGACTCTTTCTGTCTTCTAGGATTAAGGGTCAAATTAGTGGAATAGTATAACAGTAAGTTATAGAAAAAAGAACAAAGACTTAGAAACAGGAGCTAAGGCAACATGAAAGGCTTCAAACATTCTCTTTTAATTGGAATGTTCTGTAATTAAAGCCAATTTTGATAATGGAGAGCATTATGGGCTTCACACACATTTTATTAACTCCTTTTTTTCCACCCACTTTGGCATAGCTAGGACTCTCTTGTACTGCCAAAAATCTCAGACAAAGCCCCAAACCTTTAATCCCAACAAACACTTTTCCAAAACTTGGCAAATGTTGCCCTTCATAGCTTACCTCTAAAGAGAACCTTTAGAAATGTGGCAAAATTCTTTACAACCTCCTGTATGTAATCCTTAACCCACCTAGGACTGATTTAGGTATTAGAGGGAAATAAATCAGATTTGTCTTACACTCTCTGCAGCACATCCTTCCTGACCTCAAGAGGTATACCCAGACTTGGCCACTGTGATATGGGATAGATGGCACTGGGCTCAGGCACAGAAAAGGATCCATATCCATGCCTATATAAACCCATGGTGGTTTATATACCCCCAGGGAGAAGAGGCCCTATGCATACTTCAGTTCCACTTCAGCCTGCTAGGTTTAAAATTAAACAATTGATTTGCAGCTGCTATTCCCCAAAAGCACCATAGTCTGGGGATGGGAATGCTCTCTCCTCCATGCTGTGCTCCTCTAATGACTGATCAGCCCCAGCAGTGACACGTGTACTCTGTGCAGATTACACTTCTTGTTAATTGGCCGTGTTCAGTAGAAAGAACAGGAGCAGGATAAATAGATTAGTCTGGTTCCATACAAGCCGTGGTGGCAGATGAAAAGAGCACTGAACAGGGAAAATGAAAGAAACGTGGAAAAAGCAAATTACACAGACACAAGATTAGTTCAGGCTTTCCCTTGATCACAAGAATTGGATTTTATCACTCCAGATAAGAAATCCCACACTGTAACTGATTCAAAGTCTGTCTGCAGTGATTTGCACTTTATATACCAGTGCATATGGGCATGACTGCAGTTACAATCTGCAAGTTACAGTTTTAATGTGCTCGATGTTACCAGCATACAGTACACATATTAATATGGCCAGATACCAAATCAAACATCTTGCAAAAACAAGACAGGCAATACTGATAGAAACACAGCAGTGACTTGAAAAGCACCACTTTAAAAAATGATACAAAGGTCTTGGCTGAGAGTTCCTAATGGTGGAAAGGGGACCTGCCTAACAATGAGACAGTATTTCTTTTTGGATTTGGTGCTGGTATGGCCCACATGCCCTTTGCAAACATTCACATTTCAAGAGGAATGTGAATAATCTTGAGAGGGTTCAGAGAAAGCAGGCATGTGAGAACACTTAAGGATTAGAAAGCACAAAGCTCTGAGGGGTTCAGCATATACAGGCTTTTCAGGAGATGACGATGGGTAACTTTGACCTCAACCTATATATTCCTACAGGGCAACAGAACTGAAACATCATCAGTCCAGTTGAGAAAGTCTGTAACTGCCACTAAGATGGGAAACAACCATATGGAAATGTGTACCAGAAATAATGCAAAGTCTTAAGGGAGAAGGCAATTATTGGAGGACTTCACCAAAGGAAACAGTGGGCTTTCCATTGCGTGCTATTTAAAAATCAAGACTGGATGTTATTTTCCAAAAAGCTGTGTTTTTGTCTTAATCCATAAATATCCTGTGTGCCATACAGAATCTGAGACTAATCACTGATCTTCCCTCTGGGCATATAAACTATCAATACATATTTCTGAATCCATGCAGACTGAATAAACCAAGGAAGATATCTGTGTCAGTGAAAAACATCCCGGTGACTAAGGAGCAGTCTTGTTCCTTAAATCCAACTAGTATTCAACAGGTCCTTCTGCTGATGTGCACTGCAAGTCAGTCAGGAAGTTTAGATGATTATTCCATGCTGCTGTTCTTGAGAGACTGAGATCAGTCATAAATAAAAGTACAAGTAGAGTCACAAGCAAAAGTAAAAGAGCCTAAGCTCAAAAAGACTCAAAGAAAGGATCCCAGCTCTGCTCCAGCACTCTGCAGATAAGAGAGACTGTAGACAGGTCCTTCTATACCATGAGCCAAACAGAACAAATACTTTCATAGTATTTACTACGTATTTTTCTCAGCACAGTAGCCAAGAAGCATCCAGCTCTACCTGTTCTGCTACCAGTGCCAACATTCTACTGTTTCTATCAAGTTTTAGTTTTGTTTTGTCTCACAGATGGACCATTTACTTGTAGCTATCATCTTTAGAGAACTCATTCTCTATAGTCTCAGTCATCAGAATGAATGTTACTTCTGTGGTTCAAAAACTGCAAGACCAATATTCTCATGCCAGTAAAGAGAACAGGCATGAAAATGTGAGACCCAGGTGCTCTCTCACTGTTATATTGTGTGGTCCTATGCATGGCACTGATAAGTTCCTTTTTCAGTTGACAAGAGGCTTAAAAATAAGGTTTTTTTAGGCAGGAGGGAAGGCACACAGAGGATACGGGCATGCAGAGCATTTGGGCAGACAGAGCTGGAGGTAACTTGGAAGAAATCCAGTTACTAGTAAATAATCTCTTTGAAAACTGCATGAGAGATGCATTCCCAGGTGTGCCAGCCTGGAAGAAGGAGCCACAGGAAAGGACAGTGGGTAAAAAAAAAAAAAAAGAGACCACTATGACTTAATAACACAATATACTTTAACTTGTTAAAAATATAACAAGCCTTGGTGCTGTTATTCTGCTGCTCTCATCTGCAGATGAGAGAAAATACAATAATGGCAATATTAAAGAAACAAAACACTGATATTATTACAGGGAGATAAAATGAGATTGCATACTTCTAGAGCCTTTAGTGAAACAGAATTTCCATCTCAAAATGCAGCACATTTTTGGTTGTAGATATAAGAACAGAAGTAATTGAAAGACAGGTTTGCTTATGATTGATGAAAGTTCACACCTTCAATTTTCCATTATGTTTACCAGCCTTCTGCATTTTCCAAAATTACTGTGACATTAAGACTATATTTTTTATTCTACCAAAAAGGTGTACAGAAATAGCAAAGGATCCACATCAATCTAGACAGAAGTTTCCCTAACAGAAAGACTTCAAAATGTTCAATTTAATTATTCAAATACATTTATTTCCAGAAAAAGAACTTAATGGGTTTAGACAGATGGGACACTTTAAAATTTCTAATTATGCTTTATTATATTGATCAATATAAATTTACTCAGGCACATGAGTATAAAAAACTCACCTTCCAGAAATTATCTACTTTGCCATAAACGAGAGATTGATTCTGCCTTTTGATGTCATTAATGTGTTTAATGTCACTGGAATTCAGATGCTGCTCTACCACAAATCCAAGGAAACTGTTATCTGGAGTGTGAGCTGTAAGAAACAGAGCAGATTCAGCACCTTTGAAAATATCAGTTAATGCTACATTAGAGTGAATGTTGTCAGAAAAGAGTTATAAGTTATTATGCAACTGATCACCTCCTTCTTATTAATACTGAAAGACACATTTGCTTGCTTTATTTTCCAAAATAGTTTTTATTAATTTTAAGTCCTGCTTCATATGCCTACTGAAGTAAGCAGCTATTCTCTGGCTTGTTTCTGATAATAAAAACTCTGTAGTTGGACTGAGTCCAATGGTAATGAATTTTTTTGACTTGTGTGCTAAGCTTTATTATTAGAGATAAAAGAAACAGAAGAAATCCAGCCTGACAAATCTCAGAGATGCAAAACCAACAGTTTGAAAACCCCCTGGATTTATGCTTGTTAGCAAAGCTGATGTTGCTCAATGGCATAAATAAATTTCAGCAAATTTCTTGGGTTCACCTCCTATACTGGAATTACCAACACCAGCCATCCAGCTCACTGTGTATTATGCATCCATGCTAATTACTGGCCTACCAAGTCACACTATGCAAATCAGAATACAAATTCCACTGCCTAATTCACCCACACATAGTGGTCATAAAATATTTAAAAGTGGCAAGTGAAGTTGGTGAAGTTGGCAAAACTGTTTTTAATCCAACCCAGGCAAAAAAAAAAAAAAAAAAAAAAAAAAAAGTGTGTGTGCAAAGGATATGTAATTTACTCATAGTTTTCTATATTATTTTTAGCCCCTGTTGGTCTTTTTTTCAGCAGTGACATCCAGCAGTGCTGGTCACTGTTCTCCCCCTATAAAGATATTTAGGCTCATTAAAAGTAAGGAGTTTTGTTGTTTTGGCTTGTTTGTTTTTGTAGATTGGGTGTTTAATTCCAGTGATGGACTACAGCACTCAATGCTTCAGGTAAAAATCCATCCCTACTATATAAAAGCTACTCCAACATGTGGGATTATTATTTTCTAAAAGCTGCCATAGCCACACAAGTGCACATAGAAAAAGGCTGCAATGAACAGCAGGATCTCCTCTCTAAGCCTCCTGTTAAATTCTGGCACACAAGCTGTCAATTATTAATCACATTTTGAAAAACATAAGAACCCAAAACAAAACAAAAAAACCCCTAATCCAAAGATAACGCCCCAGGCATTTTCGATACATGCAATGCTAAATCTCTAGTAGAATTATTAAAAAAACCCCCTTCTATTGCAATTATGAGGTTTTGCTTTTTGGTTCCTGAGAATCAGCCAACTGGATAACGCAGGAGAACAGAGAAACCATACGCAGTGTACACGTCCCTCTGCCATTACATTTAGTCTTTCAAATGACAATTACTCTTTTTCACAAAAAATGCCTCAGCAACAGCCAGGCACCCACTTAGACCCAAGGACTTTTTAGAATTTTACATAGCAAACAGCACATTGCAAATATGTCTGAAAAGGGGCATTTTTCCATCCTTTCATATTTTTGGATGAGAGACTGCATTCAAAGGAGAGGCAAGGCAGTATATACTCAAAAGGAAAAGAAACCTTTGTTAAAGTTAGAACTGGTGGAATTCAGTGCCTCAAACTACACTGAGAGGAAGCCCTTAGATGGATTTTTAAGCAAGACCATGCACTTTTAGAAGTACCAGTGCCGTTATTTCACATGAAGGTATTTGAAATAAACACACAGAAAACATAAAAAGGGGGGAAAGCTCTCACACTTCTGGAAAACTCAGAGAACAGTCAAGCACTTGATAATATGCCACAGGTTTGAATATGGCTTGCTTGTTGCTCAGGAATAATTTTCTGCCCTTATAATCAGAGTTCTCAAAACATAACAGAGTCTGTGGATCTTGGGAAGCTGTCCAGGGTTCCAATCTGCCATAAAATCTTTACTGATGCATAATATGCACTTTTAATCACAAGCCCATAAAGATGGTGCTATCTCTGCAGCAGAAAACAAAACAACAAATATAAACTTTAAATATCACAAAACATGTTGACTCTTCTGCACCTAATCTCCCCCCCAAAAAAAGTAAAATCCTTGAATAAACCACAGCACTGGAATCACTCATGCTTCAGAATTAGTTTGCCTGCAATCTATTTACCACTTTTCCTGCAGAGGAAGACCCACAGTCATTTCCAGCAGCAAAAATTGGAAATGGTTATCTATTAAAATTCCAATATAGTCATACTCTTCGGAAAATTCATTACGAAGCGATTTTCTCTGCACAAGAGACTGTACCAGTGGCACAACAGAGATCTCTGGAGAGAAGATTTCCTTTCTTCTGCATTTCATGGAGTAGGACTGAGTAGTGCACACACACAGCACACAGCTGTACCACCAGTGTTCATCCAGCAATTTTCATTGAGTGCATCATCACCCTTGGCGCTCTCTTGAACAGGACCTCACATCTGAATTTCCCAACAGCTGGACTACTTCAACAAAGCACAACTGAGTTCCTTTTTCATTTAGGACATAAACCAATAAATATTAGCAAATGTGGATACAGAACAAGCTCTGCTTACTAATATCCAGACACAACCTCTGCAACCACTTCCAAGTCACATTTCACCACATGTTTTGTTACTTGCTTCCCAACAACTGTGAATACAGCCTTTTATCTCTTGAACAACCTTCACTTATATTTCACTGGAAAAACTTGCACAGCAAATGTTGACAGACAAAATATGCCTCTCTCAAAAATTTTACAGGGCAACTAAAATCAAAAGCGTGTCAACCTGACAGCAGCATGTATAATTCTGCTGTGAAAAGCAGGGAAGTTTGAAAGACTGACGATGAAAGCTGATGAGAGAGAACAGAGCCCTTAATGGTCTTAATGTCAGACAGGGAGCAGCACCAAACTCTGGAAGTGGGCTGGTCACCATGAAGTATTTCCTTAGACTTGGGCTGAGCAGCCTCTGCACACAGCAGAAGGCACTGCCCTGAGCCTCCCTTACCCTCCAGCCAGCAGCAGTGACTCTGCACCTTTCAGAGATAACACACTTGAACTACTGCTACAACAGGCAAGAGAGAGAGCCCTTGATTCTGGAATCTACTGCCATAAAGTCAAAGACTAGGTGTAGACCAGGTCACACTAATAATTTAATCTGACCCAATTTACAGAGAATTTATACCTTTTTTTTGTGCCTGTTCTGTTTCTTTTTTATGTTTGGCTGGGGTCACTTCAAAAGATATTTATTGATGCTTGAAAGATCTACAGCAGTGCTGAAATCTACTACCTATTTTTCAATAGCTTTGTACACTGCTGGCAAATAAATGTTACTCAATTCACCTGAGGATAAATACTCACAATATGAAAACAAGCTAGGTAAAAATTTTTACAAAGCCATAAAAAAGTAGAGACAAAAAATTTTTGCTGAATGGTCATTTATTAATCCTAAACGCAAAGAAATAGTGAAGGGATGGTGCTGCTGAGTTGCTGAGGAACAAAAGCAAAAATACAACACTATAGCTAACATAGTTCCAAACTTCAGTTCAACATGATGAAATGCAGGAGTGTAGTTTATAAAAATGTAACCTAAGAAGTTCCTCAGAAATCTATTGCTTCATAGTAAGATTAGAGAAAGCAAAACTAACAAAAGCAAACTCCCTGACATTTGAGGAAAAAGCCAAGCACCACTTTCCACAGGTACCCAGAGCATAAAGTTCCCTACCACTATTTATATTAGCTCAATATTCTTATTTTCTCATTGCTGGGTGGAAGAACAATAGAGCTTTTGCAGTCTACAGACACTGATACAATTCTTCTCATTTAGCAGCTGTATTTTATTAAACTGTGAATTTGTCTTTCATAATAAAAAAAAAAATCTTCTCAATGACAGCATTTCTTTTTAAAGCCCTAAATTATTTATAAGCACAGAGGTACTTACGGAACATTGTATAAAACTGCTGTGGATTAAGGTTCCACTTTCCCCATGGTGTCTTGTGGCCTTTAGACTGGGCATAATGGGCGTGGTTAAACTCTGGCTCAGTTCCAAAGGAATCCAGAACTCTTAGCATACACCTAAAAGAGAAAAACAAATTTACTGTAGGTACACCTACATATGTATATACAAGAATGTGTGTATATATACACAGTTATGATAATTAAGATGTGTTTTGTCTTTGTGCACAGCTGTGGAGGATGTATAAACTGAAAGTATATTTTAATTTCAAACATTTCTGCTTATATTACATTCACAAAGATGTTATGAACAGCAAATTTAAGGTTATATCAGACACTCAAATAACAACCCTGGAGCTTGTTTTGGGTTTCTTTGTCCTTACAGAATGAAGTTATGCTTTAAAATCCAAGTAGAACTTATGGGAATGCCACAGTGGTCACCTGCATTTCCTAGGGCTCTGAAGTAGAATTTAAGCAGAAGATGAGAGGATTTTCCATCTGTTCTCTAAAGTTCTCAACCATTATTACAAAACCAAATGCAGCAGCCAAGGGCAACATGCCAATAAGATCAGAGCAGAACAGGACATTGTCTTTAGACAATTGTATTTGTTCTCCTGGTTCTGACTTTTAGACCTACTGCAAAAGCACTGAAGATGGTTTAATTTGCCGAGTTCTTGCAGTCAGATCATTTATTTGTTTATGAAACATTCTGTCACAGACTTCTGAAGAAACAATATGAAAGTCAATTACCTGCATCGACCTGCACACAACAGAGAGAAACCCCAGCACTGGATTACAAAGGGCCTGGGATGAGAGAATCACACTCCCCCTTTATTTAAAACCCTATTAATTTCTTGAAAAAGAAATCACTTTATTTATGAGCGTCTCCTTTCAGAAAAAGCGCCCACAGTGCATGACAGGCAGAAAAAGGGTCAGTATGAAGAAGACAGTACATGTTATTGGACAGAGATTCTAGAAGTCATGTTTCCAAAATGCAGCCTGCCAAATCTTTGATATGACTTGGACATACAGACCACTGCCACTGAAGTACATTATAGGGCTCCAGAGCTGCTGGCCCTACCATTCTTCATCCCTCCACAAACTAAATTGCAGAAAAGACTGATACAGGAATTAAACATCATGTGCAATTGTGTTATAAACACATGAACTCTTATCACTGCATATTCTATCACTGGGTTCATATGTGCTAAGGATGGGACACGACCTCATGGGTACCAGAGAAGGGAGGTAGCTGCAAAAGTTACTATTAAAAACGGCTTTTTTCAAATGTTTTCAACATTTCCCATGCTCCAAGCCTATATATACATTCTGTTCAGAAAAACACCAGGATTTTGGCTTTTATATGTGAAAGAATTAAGTTCTTTCACCTTTTGAGGGCTAATATCCAACCATTTCTCAGCTTTAAAAATAAAAGATTTTAGTCCCCAAAATAAATATACACATTACTTATATATTGGTCCTTTCCCAAAAGCATTGAATAATTTGGGAAATAGAAAAAAAACCCAGCAACTTTTAAACTCTTATATGACATACTACCTTTGTATTTTAAAGTACAAATTGAGCAAAATGACGTGGTTTTTTAAACCTTCACAGAGATCTTTCAAACAAAAAGAAAATCAAAATATACAACACATTATGATTCACCAAACAACAAAGCTGACAGATCAGTTTCTGTGCAGTGTTTTATGTCAACTGTTCTCAATGAAAATATTTTACAACAGTGGCAATTATCTCTGCATCACACAAAATACTCCAGAAGGACCAAAACAAGTTCTGCGCTGATGAATCATTCAGCAATAAAAGCCCTCTTATTTCTTGGCAACACTTAAAACAAAATTCTGCTCAAGTATACAGCTTTTGGCCAGGTACTTGAGCACAGGAGAATGAAAAATAGGAGAAAGCTACTGAAAAACTGCAACATTACTGGAGTTTGTCAAGAGATATATGTGAGGAGCACTACATTGCTTTGCTGCCTCTCTTGTTCCTGTATTCAGATGTAAGATAAGTAGCACTAATGGTTCATAGGGATATGTGGAACTATGTTCAATACACACAGGGTCTCTGAATCAGGACAGGCAATGTGATGCAACAGAAATCTAAACCAGAAAGCAGGAAAACAACAAAAAAAAAGTATATAATTTGGCATAAACTAAGTCAGAAAAAAGATGACAGCATAAAGTGCAAGTGTGTGCAGGAATGGTATGAAAGATCAAAGCTTCAAGTGGTGAAACTAATCCCTGAAATGCAGCAGAAAAGAGTTGGTAAAGATTTCAAATTTAGAAATGAATGCAATTAACACCAGTTATGCTGAACTGATATTTTAATATATATAGGAATGCCTTGTCTACCCTAGTACCATATTCTCGATTTCACTTAATAATTTAAATGCCTTCAATTTTTTTTAATTTCTGCATACAATGCATTAGCATTTCTAAAGTGAAATAATTAATTTTGAAAAGGACAAAACACTATATTTTTTTTTTTATAAATCAGGAATATATTTTAAATTAAAATGCTAATTTGGTATATCTTTCACTTCAGTTTTCCCACCTTTCCTTCCTAAAATGTCACCTAACTTTAGCAGTGAAATTGCAGAGAATTGCAGCATGTCCTGAAATTGGTGTCAGACTAAGTGTATTATCTGCCTAATTAAAAAGAGGACCGGTAGGTAGCAAATTGCTTTAGAAATATCCATATTAGTCTTTTTTGTCTAACACATTAGAAGTGACAATTTTAGGGCTTAAAAAAAAAACCAGACAAAAAGCAACCCAGGATTATTTAAAGGGAGCTTTTTTCCCCCATAAATATTGGGCAGAAGCACAATCTTAACAGAGCTGACCTAGTAGAAGTATTTATACACATTTTTTTTGTATCCTTCTCCCACTTCATCAGGCCACTCAGGACTTGCATTTAAAATCTTAGGACAGAAAATAACCCTCCTAAAACAGATGTATTCGAGAGAACACGTACGAAGCAGGAACGTTGCTCATTTTTCAGGATAGCTGCCACGTTAATTTATTTCAAGAAAAAAAAGCCAGTTGGATTTTTGGCATATGGGAATGAGTCATTGCTACAGACTGTGGAAAAATGAAAAAATACCAGATTCTTATGTGCTGCATGGAGGATGAGGGTACTAAGAAAGGCTGCACTTCTTGAACTATATTAAGCTATTAATTTGTATGTTGATTCATTGCACACAAACTGCAAACATCCAGACCTCAGAACTGGAAAAATCCAGCACGTCCAGGCATTGTTCTGCTTGGAAATCAGGTGCACTCCAAAAAGAGATGTGTTTTGCTGTGTTCCTGCTATTTACAGTACCAATTATCCTAGAGATAAAGCAGGTACTGCCAAAAGTCACTGGTGCTCTGAGCTGTACAGAAGTCTTTCAAAAATACTCACTCCCAAAGCAGCAGGGTCATTCTTTCGAGCTCGCAGTTCCAGAAACCTGATTTGCAACTACCAAAAATTTCCTCAGGGCTCAAGTTCACCCAGAAAGATTATATAAAGCACTCTTACTAAGTGACTGTTCTGAAGGCAGAGGCTTATTCTGCCACTCTATTCTAAAGTGAATAAAAATGTTTTAATTCATTTGTATCTGAGTCTGGTCTGTATGAACCAGACTGAGCTGACCTGCACATGTCTACTGAAAAACACTTCTTTTGAGACAAACAATTATTCCTACTGACATTAAATACAACTGAGAGAAAAAGCAAAGTTTCTAAAGAACAAGGGCTAAAAAGCAGCTTTACTTGTGATAATGTTTATTTTATTGGAATTAAACAGAAATGGATGCCTATGCTATTATAACACAGTGGTTTTAACTTCAAAACATTTAAACGACAAAATTTATGAGGTAACTCATGATGCTGAGAGAAAAAACAATGATTGGAAGAGGATCCTGAAATAGAGCAGCATGCATGCAGCTACAAATTAATTCTCCTGCTCTAATAAATTCTGTAGTCTCTGCTAGTCTGGACCCTGTTTTGTACACTGAACTTGAGAGAAAGTATCACATAATTAGAGAGATTCACAATAAATGCAACAAGTTTCATGAAAGGTATACAAAAGATGAGATGTAAGTCATGGTTTAAACCCCTAAATTTATATATTTTAAAAAAGCAAATTGAAGGAAAAGCAGTATAGAAGACATCCTAGGAACTGGCAGAGCAGAAGGAGGAAGTAATTTATTCTCCAAAACCTTATTAGAATAAGCAGTAATGGGCAGTTTGCAAGAAACCAGGCCAAGAAAAACACTTTAAGAAAAGCTTAACTATACAAAACAACACGTTGGGGGCATCTTTTTCAGTCTGCAGTAAAAGAGGAGGCAAAGACCTCTCATGAAGGACAAATGCACCCTTGTCTGTTTTTCAGTCAGGCTATGGACTAGATGAGACTCCCTTCCAGTCCATGAAATTTAATGTTGTAGAAGACAGGCATTAAGATAATTTTTTCTCCCTCAAAAGCCTCAAAAAATTCTGTACTACCTAAGGCACTTGGAGTTAAATGTAATTCTGCTCTCCTAAACCAGAACATGCTAGCCATTACCACAAAATAGTAATCAATGAGAAGCAGATTGATAATTCAAGATTTAATGATTCTATGAAGAAAGAAAAATGGAATAGCTAATCTATAATCTCAATATATATTTCCATACCTTTGTTACAGGATAAACCAGACAGGAAATTGCAAGCAAATGGGAAGAAACATTTAAAATTTATAAGAAGGGTTTCATATCCTGACCACAATGCTGGATGTGATCTCCTAGTGACAATTACATCTGGCAGACAGACAAGCAACTGTTGCTCAGTGGAAAATGGGATTATCTTTATTAGCAGGCTCCTAAAAACTAGAATATCCGTTTACTCCCCTGCTTCAAAAAAGAGATTAAGAGTAATCTAATCTGCAATGTTGATCACAGTACTGTCATTTAAAATTCCACTGGAAAGATCCAATGCTCTAAAAAATCCTGAGGCTGAAAGAAGACAGTTTCTCTCCATGAACACCTTCCAATACCTTCCTTCAAGTAGGATTTACTGGACTTTCTGGATCATGAGACAGAGCTAATTCAATCAAAGTATAGAAAAATCAAAGCAAGTAATTTAGATTTGGGTTTATTTCATGCTGATATGTATTTGTACAACACATGGGAGGCTTAATGATTTAAAGCTATTGACAAAAAGAAAAGAGGTTTTAAAACTGCATACACTAAGAAAGGTGCACAAAGTCATTTCTTGTGACCCTCATCTTCTAATGGAAAGAAGTTTACAGATTACAGAAGCAACAATAACTGCAATTTATTCTTCAGACCTGCCCCTGAAGACAACACTCTTCCCAATATCTTAAGGAATGGAATAGAAAATTGCACTGCAGTTGTTGGGCACTACAATTAGAATAGATAAATCTCCACAATCATTGATCCAGTGTGGTTATAATCACCAACAAAAAAACCCATGCCTCTGGTATTCCAACTAAACAATAAAATGCAATAATCTCTCAGCTCATCTACTAATTTACAGAAAAAAATGGGGAGGAGAAGTGTGGGTAAAGAAAGGAGGGAAAGAGGGGCAAAGATGATGATTTATCAAGAGGATAATTAAGATTTTTAAGATTAAAAATGCTTGAACCCAAGAATCTCAAGCTTGCTGGGGGGGATAATGATGGCATGCAAATAACAAGTAATAGTCCCTTTAATCCTAAGAGTGAAAGACAAAAGAAAAGTGCATTTTCACTTTTAAACAATTTCAAGTTCATCTGAATAGATTTATTTCAGTACTTTGACAAGTGTTATTCAACAAAAGCTCTTTAAAAAAGCAGTTTAGAGGGCGAGTGAGTGTTATACTTACTGGTAATGAACCCATGATGGACCAAGAGTTTTCTTAAACTGAGTCAGTCCCACAATATCAATGTAAATGAGTTCTACAATTTTATCCCCCTGGGTAGGGCAGCCAGATCTGTTACCTACAACCTTCTTCATGATCCTAAACAAAAAGAGAAGCAATATGAAAAAGCATTACTTTCCAAATACCTTGAATTGATGCTGTAATAATATTTACTCCAATAAATCCAGCTTCAAAAAAAGTTTTACTCTTTTACTCTGTTTTGAAATCATGAACCACGTAAGAACTCTCAAATGCTCAACACTTAATTAAATGTAAAGCACTAATTTTCACTAAAAACCCCATCTGGTTTAAGCAAGAGAATAATATGTTTGAAATGCTTAAAAATAGTGTGCTTTGAAATTATCCAAATTAATTTCTGACTTCTATTGACAGCTTTATAGTATAAGAGCTCTCTATAAAACAATGTTGTCATGTTTGTAATTAAAAAAAGAAAGCTACAGAAAAAGTACATGTGCTCAAGCTTCAAACAGATGTTTTATGTCTGGTGCTGAACTAGTTGGCAAAGCAGGAGAACGAAGAATGAGGAGCAATTTGACCTAACACAAGCAATTAACTACATCAAAAGTAACATGTTTAAAGAACTTAAATCTTTATCTTAAAATGA
Source organism: Aphelocoma coerulescens (assembly GCF_041296385.1). Classification (NCBI taxonomy): domain Eukaryota; kingdom Metazoa; phylum Chordata; class Aves; order Passeriformes; family Corvidae; genus Aphelocoma; species Aphelocoma coerulescens. Next base: position 33,320,035 of record NC_091021.1, on the reverse strand, counting down.
GATACTGAGTGAAGAACAGCAGAAACTGAAGCAGAGGACACAGAATTAGGCTAGTCTGTAACATTTCCCATTGCAGCTGGATAAAGCACCTGGAATGTTAAAGACTAAGCTGCTTAGTTTGAATTTTACAACATTCATTTATGAAGTCCCAGGAGCCTGAAGCTACAATGAAAACACATTATCCTTTCCATGGCACATATACTCAGCTCATGAAAATAATCTTATCGTCTGTTTAGTGAATTATCACTTTCATTTTATGCTTCAAGAAATTATATACTGTTAATAGAAGCTTCAAGAGTTTACAATTCTTTTCTTTTAATTCCAGTTTCAAAAGCGAAAGTAATCTCCTTACTCCTTGAGCTCTGCCAGTGAAGCTGAAATCCTGATGTCATGGCCCAGTAAGTAGAGAGATGTAATTAAATCACTCCACTGGACTAATTCACCAAGTGGGCCACCGCTAAACGCATTTTCTGCAATCTTGAATCCAGATTCTTTTGTCAAAAGCCCCAAATGAACAAGGATCTGGAAAGGAAAGTCATACATTTGAGTTATCACCATTAAACATGCAACTGTTGTACCTTACAGCAGTTTTTCTTCCCATTAAATTCCAACTATAGGCAGAAAAAAAAAAAAAATCAATGAAAACAATCCAGTACTTCCACCCAAATAATTTAATTTTGTAATGAATGCAAGGACTGAGAATCTCCAGCAAGGAGCTGAGCCAGCCAGGCTTAAGAGAGGGTAGAAATATGAACATATTTCTATTCTGCTACCACTCAGGACTGGCTCCAGGAACAACAAGGCAGGAAGAGAAATCTGTTGTAGTGTTTGCAACTTGTGGCTTTATCTTAAGTAATTAAGGTAATTAAAATAAAATAAAAATTAAATCAAATGAGCTACACCTTTTCACTTCAAGTATCTCATGGCTTTAAAACTGCACCCATTACAGGAGGTCTAAACTGATCCAGTCCAAAGTTGTGGTTAACTTTAAGTCTACTCAAATGCAAACCCAAGATAAATTGTTTAGAGTCTCAATTTTGGACAACAAAGATGTACAATTGTTGTTTCCCATGACTTCATAAAACACTCCAGTGTCATCAGCTTGCAGTAAATTTACAGCTTCTCCCTTTAGAAACATCTACACAGTCTCTATTTTATCCAAAACTACAGAGGTCAGGAAACTCACTCCAAGACTGACTCACACAAAACATGTAAAATTCCCTGCAAAACAAACACCCATGGCAACATAATTTCAAACAGCAAAATACTTCTTGAAAAGAGGCACAAGTATAAACACGAGCCTTTTAGACATATTTTCTATTTCCACTCTGAAGCTACATCTGGAACAAGAAGCTTGAAAGAGCCCATATAACAGCAAGTGACAGGAATAAAAATGCTCTCATTTACCTTTTTTCGTTTTCTTTTCTCCAAATTTTGTTTTTCTGCAAGGGATTTAATTGCTTCAATCCAGGTATCAGCCATTCGTCTGATGCGCAACATCATCCACCTGAATTCCTCATGCCTCGACATCATTTTGTAGAGATTATCAAAGTTGATACGAATTTCAGCCTTCAAGCAAAGCATTAAGAAACACCCCAAACATTAGTTATTCTTCAGCATTCTTTCCAGAAGTGAAAAAACTGCTCAAATGTGAGCTCTGGGCTTTATATCCCTCTTTTTAAAAAAAGAAATAGGAAAAAAGATGCACTCCTAGCACAAGTTAAGATTTTCGTTCAAATATTAAAGATATACTTAAACAGACACTTCTAAGCTACATAAATGACTGTTATTTTTATTAGTAGTACTTGATAGCCCAGAATATGTTCACAATGTTTTGCAATGCATTTATTTCTGCAAGATAAGATCTGGTTTTGTTCATGTGCTTCAAAATGAGGTAAAGGTATATCTGAATCACAGTACAGAACAGTAGGCTCAAGATTTATGTATATCATGAATCTTCCAAATACAACGAGTCTCCTATTATACCAGAAATGAAGAAACATTACTAGGGTATAAATTTTAAAGGAAATACTCATTTTAAACCTAGTCTGTTCTAAGATCAATTGGTTTTACAAAATGAGACAGCCTATATCTATATTATGTAAGTGGTGCTCATATGCAGCCCAGCAATTATCTTAAATTATCTGAAAATCCTAATTGCTACATAATTAGGCTGTAACAATTTAGAAACAACTCTGTGTGCTGTACAGTTTTTAAAGGGAAAAAATTAGTAGTAATCAAAACGTTACTACAAACCTGAAATGGATATAAGCCTTTTCCATTAAGGCAGTTTTGTAAACAAGGCCCAGATTTTTGGGACAATAAAAATGGATATTTTCACATATACTTAACACTGGTGAGCAGTCTGTGGATTTATAATTTTTCTCAGTGCAGTACAGTGTTTCATAAATTTAAACACAAAAATGTTTTTAATGAAAACCTACCACCAAGACCACAATACAAGGACTGGATACATGAGCTACACATGTCAAGGAGAATACCTTTCAGCCTTGAGGAGTAAAAATTGTAAATTCTAGTCTTTTTAGCATTTATGTGGCACAGGATTCCAGGGTATTTTGCATGAATCACAATTACTGAATTATTTCTCATGTTTTCCCTATTAAGGACATGGGTCTTCTTACCACTGTTTTTTGATCAGTTTCTTCATTAGGATTTTTTGCTCTCCAAGGTAAACGAGGACACCAATTTTCAACCTGTAAAACAATCACATCAAAATAAATAATTCTACTCTACTCTCAGCTGCTTGACCAAAGCCTCCACTCACCACCTTTATATGACACTTTTATGTTAACCTGATGGTTCAAATAAGGCATCAGCTGATAAGGTGATCACTTCAAGGTAAAACTGCTTTTTTGCAGGAAAAGCTTAAGATGACTTTTTGCAATTCCATGCTCTTTTAACCCAGCAAATTTGCAACCAAAAGCCACAGTTAGATATTCATTCATGATAATGAAAATGGAAGATCAAGACAGAGATCAGGTGTTAAATGCTCAAAATACAGTTTCTCTGAGCAGTTCTTAAATGTTTTCAAGAAGTTTTCTAAGCTTCTAGGCCTTACAAAAATATGTATTTTGGAACATTTCCATCTCCCCAGGGTATCGTTTTATAAAGACAAAGCCTGCTAAATCAAAGGATCAAAGTTCTACCTTGTAGCAATTTAGACCCAAAAAATAAGAATCATCATAGAATCAAAGCCACATGTTTGAAGGCTATAAATAAGGTAATTATAACGTCAGTAACAATATTCACAAGCATCAACAGCTGTGATTCTTAGAGAAAAATGCTCAATGCACATGCAATACTTCTACTATTGTCTACTAGAAAATAAAAAAGTACAACAGGAAGTAGTCAGTGAAGAAATAGTAAATAGACGCAAGTCACTGAGAGCTCCTCAGCTGTCCCCAGGGATCTTGCCCATCTTGCAGAATCCTTATTATTCATGTGCCTTAAGAAATTTGACCATTTGCCTTGGGAAAAGAGGAATCCCAGTTTTGGAGGCAAACCCATGAAAACTGAAACACGACTGTACTGTGAAATAGGGGAAATGTAAAACTTTATCAGCTGGCTAAGATACCCCATCATTACTGATTAAGTTCACAACTCCCAGAGAATTGGAAGTCAGAGTTGCCCTTATGGTTCTTCCAATCACAGACCTGTCAAAACACAATTTTAGCTTAATCATACTGCAGCAGTAAGCTTGGAGCATTACAGATTAAAGGCTTAAGATCACACCATATGATTTCCTAGAAGGCCAATCACATGAAAATAAATGAATAGCCATGCTAACCTCATTAAAGAGAAGAAATATATCAATCTTGGGTTCCTCAGACAAATTATAAAAAAGCATTTTGAATGCTATGACTTAACCTACTCAAGGTATTTAATACAATGTTTGAAAGCAGTGACTTATCCACCTTCTTTGAAAACATCTGATTCTTCAGTGGTCTCCAGCTGTGGAACCACACCAGAAATTGTAGCAATTATCAATCCTAACTTTTACAACTATAAAATTGTGGCACAAAAGAGTTGCAAGCTCCACGTTACAAATCATGCACAATCACAAACTCTCTCTGTTTTTTTTGTTTAATAGTACAAATTTTGCATTATACCTAGCATTAGAACTGATCTAAATTAAGATATGACATTTCAAGGACTACTGTTCGTGCCCCTTTTCTGACTTCATGTACTTTATATTGCACCACAAGGCATCCTAAAGGAATTGCAGAGTTTTCAGGGCTGCCAAGGACAATTAGCTGCATGCCACACTGACTGAAAAACAAATACAGTTCTTTTGTGCTTTTAGAACTATTTCCTCTAGTCTAAATTACATTACAGTAGTTCTCATCACAAATAAACACTTAAGGAGTAGATTCAAAGTAATATCAGTGTCTGCAGTTGGTCTGGCTCTCAATTTTTCCTTATTGATCTTTAGCACTGATGGCAGCAAGGATTAGGATATCACTAAAGTGGGTTTAGATGAAAACTCCATTGGAAATACATAAATACTTTAGCTTTGTATTTGTTTTGGAACAGAATATCTACATACAACAAGCCCCAGTTTTGAGCAAGGGCAGTGATGTTCATTTGGATCCTGCTCTTTAACTTATTCATTTGATAATTTAAGACCAAACACTAAAGTTGCCTCTGAAGAAGGAACCAGGACTCTTCCCCATTTCCAGCACTACCTTCCTCTCACTGGGTTTACCATCAGTTCTTTCTCCAGCTTATTCTCTCCACAGCAACCTACTGTTGTACTGTCATGTAAATGATTTAATAGGAAGGACGTGATACCAGACAGATTAGCACTTAAAGACGACTGTTGGGAAGCAGCAACTGCATATTTGAAGACAGACCATTTTTTGGATGAGTGACATAAATGCTAAGCTATTATTCAGAACACACTATATTTATCTTTGTACTGTCATATTTTTGAATAAGACCAGCTGTGCCTCCTGTTCCTGGTACTGAATTCAATGCCAATCAAATGCATTAGGAAGTATTTGATCTTGCTCAGGAAACTGTGTCCACCTGAGAAGTCAAGTGTTCCCTGCTTGGTTTGGAATCACATTAGTCACAGCACTGCCTGGAGTATAAATAGCCAGCTCCTTAAGGTTAAGCTGCACAGCAGTTTAGAAGTTCAAAATTTAAGCGCTACATGAATCCAGATACTTGAGAAAAGCTGGTGTTCTGAACTGCTCTGAGGTGTAAATGGCCAGGTTTAGGATGAAAAAAAAAACCCAAACAAACCTAATAAATTTGAAGAGTACTTGCTTTATAGAAGCTTTGCACGTATGTGTTCCAGTGACTCTTGCTCAGACACACACTGAAACTGAATACAAGGCAAGATTGCAGCACTTGACTCTATTACAGAGCAAGTACTTCAAGCAGAGTTTTAAGAACCTGGCAACATCTGTAGCACTGGAGTAGTCTGAGCATCTTCCAGATTGAATCAAAGCATACTCTGCCAGCAGCTCTCCACATCCAAAATTTCAGAAAGACCTTTATGTTTTCAAAGAGTCACAGTGGGAGTTGAATAAAGCTGGAGCTGAAGCATACTCTCTGAGCATTTGGGATAATCTTCATTTTGGACTCTGCCAAAGTGCAGGTGCAGCCCATCCACAGGGAAGCTAAGACAACTTTCTTTGTACAGCAGGTGAACACACTACTGCTCAGTGTACTTCTATCCATGGTACAGTGCTGCTGCTAAGTGTCTTAAGTCAGTCCCAGAAGGAAGAATACACAAACAAAAATATCCAGTGCAGTATCTGTGGAAAAAGGTGCATCTTTAAATGTATTAGGTAGTATGAAGGCAGGCAGAGAACTTGTAATGCTACAAATGCCTTTGAGAATTTGATGCAAAAGAACTGCTCCCATTGGGAAGGTGACTTTTTCAGCTTAGCATTTCCTCAGTGACAGAATCACTTTGAAGGGGTTACAGAATCTGTGGTGTGCAAGATGACTGCCTGCTTGGTTAGTGAAATGGGGTAGGGTACAGGTAGGTTTGGATGTGGTTGTTTCCAAAAGCAGTCTTAAATGTTGGGTGTCAGATACCCACAGCCCCGGTCACACAGCAACACAACATCTCACACATAACATCAATCAACAAATGGCCTCTTGTCTGGTTTCAATAATGTGCACTGCATTTGCTTCATCTCATACACTGGCATTTATGTCTTTTCCAATAAGTCATTAAAATACTAATCCCAGTTTAAGGTGACAGAAGAATTAAAAATAACTGAGCCCAAATCATCCAAATTCAGACCAGTACACCAATAGATAATTCAGGGACAAAGTGCTGACTATCCTTAGCATTTCAGTTTCTTAGGGACATGTGTAAGATGACTAAATAAGTCTGAACTTTTGCTGATTTACATTTCCAACAACAACGCTGGTTTTGTCAAATTTCTAAGTATTTGCATAGAATGGAAACAAGCTGGTTTGATGAACATTACACTGAAGAAATGCAAATCATTAACTCGGTGTCCAGGATTAGCAGCAGAAGTTGTGGAAAGAGGACTTCCCCATAGATATGAGGAAACTGCAGTAAACTAGAAAAGCCACAAGGATTTAAGGAACCTCTGTAATTAAGATTCCAAGGAATTTTCACTAAAATGTGCCTCAGACTACAGCTTGCATGCTGGAAACAAACCCATGTTCAAAATCATCTTTGGTTTGTGTTCTTCTGCTTTAGCCCTCAAAGCAGGAGTGTGAATAAAAATACTCCCATAACCAACTATGCCTTGTGTTTCCATCAAGTCTGAAGGACTGGAAACAAGAATTCTCTCCAGCAGTGTATTAGCACACGTGCAAAAGCTACAGGAGTGTCAAAGACTGGAATTTGAAACAGGTTTAAATCTTTGGAAGTGTTGGATTTCAAGGTGGGTACCAAAAATTATGCGTGCACCTGAGGAGAGAGCTGGAGATCCAAAGCATGGGATTTTAGGGAGACCTGCCCAGCTCCAGCAGGTAAGCACCAATGTAATGGGAGGTGATAACTTGCACCACAGCTACCAGTTGACCACCAGGCACCAGCACCAGTCCCACTCCTGCGTGGAAAGTAGTCCTCTCAGAGAAACACATATGTAGATAAAGAAAAAGAAAGAGCTATAAGCCCCCTCCACTTTTTTTTTTTCTTAAAAGCTTAAAAACAGTGTGAAAAACTCATTTTCTAGAAGGTATTTTTAAAAGCTTCATTCCTCAGCTGCAAACTGACATTTTGCAGTGAAATATATTTTTGTACTGCCTAGAAATTAATTTTTCACATTTCTCCCCAGAGGCAATGCCACCCATGAAAATGATAACTGTGCCAAAATGCCATTACAGTGTTAAACAACTGCCTTTTTCAAAACTAAATGCTAAGTTTAAAATAAAGTAACTCTCCTCTATGGGCATCATGGTTAAAAGGAAGCAAGTTTAATTTGCTTTTTAATGTTTGCTATTTCTAATCCCTGTCTGGCTCTGTATTCAAGAGAAAGTAAATCTGGTTTTGCTATTCAGGCCATTTGTATCTCCTCCACTCTTCAAAGACTCCAGCAAATTCGTGTTCTGAGGATCAGAGGGTGGTGAGGCCCTGGCACAGGTTGCCCAGAGAAGCTGTGGCTGCCTCATCTCTGGAAGGGTTCAAGGTCAGCTTGGACAGGGCTTGGAGCAACCTGGGATAGTGGAAGCTGTCCCTGCCCAAGGCAGGGGGCTGGAACAACAAGAGGTTTAAGGTCCCTTCCAACCCAAGGCATTCCATGAGTCTATGACCCCACAGTTGTGCATCACACCCCAAGAATGATCCAGTGCCTGCAGCAAAACAGCAAGAAAGAAGCGCAAAAATTCTTTCAGTTTCATCTGCAAGTTTGTACAGGGGACAGCTTTAAATAAAAGACAGAAGCCTGGAGATGCTGGGCTGCTTCTTGCTTTCCTTGGGCTGCCACACTCGCCCCCCATTCTGCTCAAGCAGCCAAGACACAAAGCAGTGGAGAAGAGCTGTTCCTGAGTTCCTGCAGGAGTGCCATCCAAAGCAAGGCAGAACTGCAGATACCTGCACTTGTGCAAGCTCTTCAGGAGAGAAGACCTGGGGCAGCCTGGATTTTGTCAGCATTGTTTCTATTTTGTAGGCACTCGTGGGGGAAACGTAACGAGCACATGGCTGATACCCAAAGGCTGAGGTTTAGTCCAACCTTTTGTTTCTGAGCTTGTCCACATTGTGGACAAGTTACTTTGTGTCCCTGTGGTTGGGACCCATATTGCACACCAAAATGAAATATTTGGGGCTCCTTTGTTAACAAGTTTAAAATTCCATTACGAGTACTGGATGAGCATAATGTAACATCCTAACTGAACTGCTTCAGAAGAAAAAAAGTAGATCCCAGAAGAGTATGAAAGAGCACAGACACTTGTCACACTAGACTGTTGAGCTGATTTTAAGAGTGAAAGTAGATATACACGTAATTTGATGCACATCATTTTTCCAAACAGAGCTTGTACATAATGTGATACCTTTATTGCCTTTTGAAACATGCACGTACACAACCATCTCACTCCAATAGTCTAACCTTGAAGTAAAAAAGAAAAATCTTAACAGTAACATCCTTTCCATTACCCTAATGCATTTTAAAATTTTAAATCAGCAGTTCTGACTCGAGAGCTCTGTAGACACATTTATCATTCAGCTGTGCAACCACGCTATAAACTGTCAACTCTTCATCACTGTCCACTTTGACAAATTACTCTTGCAACAGCATTTCCAAGTTATCCCTAGCAGCCAACACACCTCATAAATCCACATCATTGTAGTGTTATTAGAATTTCATTTCATGCTTGCATTCGCAAACATTTAAGCTTTCAACCTCTGCTGCTGGACATTAATCATGAAATTAATCATAGGATTAAGAATGCCAAATTTAAACTCAAGGTTACTAACATGCTCACCCAATATTAGTTTTACATTCTGTCATAAGAAAACACTCTACAAAAAAAAAAAAAAGGACAAGACCTTTTCCTGAAGTTATGAAATATGCACATAGGCTAATTGCACTTCTTTTCCTTCATGAAATGAAAATTGACCAAATTCAATATTGCTGCTTAAAGAAAAATTTCAAATCCCAAGACGCTAGGAAAAACAACCATTTGGCCTCTGAAAGTCTGCTCACAGTTGGCCATGAAAGATCAATTATGAAAGAGCTAACAGCATCAACTGACTTTCAAAACTGATGATCAGAGAAGACTGTCACGTAAAAACTGTGATTTAATAGAAATGTAAAATAATAAATGTCATTGAAGAATATTAGGTTCTCACATTCAGTTGAGATGCATCATCATTTTTAAGATATATCTGCATTAAAACCATGAAGCACCTGCTGGTTGACAGAATACTAATGACCAGGCATAACTCTGCTGATGTTAAAACAAAATCTTCTAGTAGAAACCTTAGATCAACTTCAGATGATTATGAAACCATATCTCTAGCTTCTATGATAAATAACAAGATAAATAATATAGTCCTCCTGTATCTTTTCCTTCCCCAGCTTCACAGTCCATAAATAAATCAACACTCAGTGCTAGAAATGGAATGAGTCAAAACTGTGATTCAACCCAGCCTTTGTTATGTCTTCAGATAAATGTTTTGGATATGCATTTAACTACTGCTGCTTCAAGCAACACCCCCAGAAGTTCAATGACAGTCAACTGAGTAAATCAACAGAAACTGCTTTGACTACAACCACGTTACTTCTTATAACAGACTTACTGTTTTAATCTCAGATACACAATTCAAAATCCCAGCCTAACCCTCCCCATCCTCCAGAAGCTACAAAATTAATATTAGTTGCAATCCTGCAGCTGCATTGGCTCTTGCACTTCTTTGCAAGCAGTGAGCCACTGGATATCAATACCACTTCTAAGATCAGTTGCCCTAAGTTATCAAAATTTTACTTGTAAGAAGGAAGAGGCCAAGTGATCAAATATACCTGACTATTTCTGGCATACACACTTCAAGCCAGTAATAGAGCTCATGATAATTGATTGACAAAATTAATTCTTGGGAAACAAGTGTTACCCAGGAAATAAGAAAAAAAACCCACCAGGACAAGCATCCTACTCAGTTGTGTACAAAACGGCTTAGGTTGTGCCAGGTACCAAAGGCCTCAGCCAATATAGCTGCAACTTCACTCAAAAATGTGACATTCAGGTTTTTTTATTTTCTGTTAGCAGATTTCACAATTCACAAACAGTCTCAGAGCAGGAAGTAGCCATGCTGCTTAGGCCCATGTACTGTCTAGTTCCACTTTCCGAATTTTCCATTCCAAATGCCTCCCTATTAGTACCTCAGCAGCTGCATTAAAAGCAACAGAAAGAGTGTTTAAAGGCAAAGTTCTCTGACTGAACTTCCCACCCAGGTTTAAGAGGATATCCAGCATGGACTCCCTGGAGAGCTGCTGCTTACATCACTGCAGTTACAAACATTAGAATTCTCCAGGCTAGAAGCCCCTGCAGAGTTTATGAATAATGGCAACACACTTAATAATTCCATTTTAATAACTTCCTCTTTACACAATTTTTCTGAAGAAAATGATGATTTCTTTCAAGAAAAGTACAGTTACCAAATCTATGAAGGTAATATGATATTCCCCTTCTGCAGATTGAAAAATTACTGACCTCACTGAGGTAAATAAAAAAGGAGCACGTGGACCCATCTACACCATAACTTGCATAACAGGGATCTGATCGCCACATATCTTTCATCCACTGTAACAGAAGAAAAGACACAAAAGTCTGTTAGGTTAAAGCACAACAAAATAGCTGTGTTTCACACCCAACCCAGGAATAATGGAGGAAGTGGCAAAGTGACTACAAACATCCCAAATAATAAACCAGAGATTTTATTAATAGTACACACTGCATCCCTGCGTTCAGTAATGCTGGGGAAGCAACAACATAGCAGATGTGAGCACAGCTTATACAAACCAGCAGCCAGGCAAGCAGAGACAAATATGAAAAGGAAAATAAAATTGGGATCCAGACATATGGCTGTGGCTGGAGTTGAATGCGTTGTGTGTTCCCCACCATGATATGCTCCCTCTAAAATTTCAAAGATCATTTCAGTTACCAAGACTGAAATCTGCCAAGAATCTGCCATGTCTGCAGAAGCAAATAATTAATTTCAGTTCATATTTTAATATTCAAATAATTTATTACATAGCCACTATGCAGCCAGTTTGCCAAAACAGATCAAAACACAGACCAGAGATTCAAAACGTAGAGACTTTTAATTTCGCAACTACTTGAGCATTTAAGCAATCAGAAATTTTACTGTTGTCCCCCACTAATCACATAGAATCACAGAATGGTTTGGGTTGGAAGAGAGCTTAAAGATCACCTCATTCCAAGACCCTGCCACAGGCAGGGACAGCTTCCATTAGACCAGGTTGCTCAGAGCCCCATCCAACCTGGCCTTGAACTTTCAGGGATGGGGCATTCACAAGGATAAATCAGTATCCCTTACATTTGAACCATATCTTGGGGGAAAAAAAGTCCTTAAAAACCTCCATCTCTGCAAGTTTGGTGGAGTTTCTTCGGTTTTTGTTGCCTTTTTTTTCCCTTTCCAACTAAAGCCTGATACCTTGTAATATTTAGCCTTTCCAACTGCATTATTAGTAAAATACAGGATTTTTGTAGAATCCACTGTGAATCCCAGAGTTCTGGTTGCACACACAGGCACCGCCTGCTCGTGAGCAGAGGAGGCAGAATGCTTCCAAGAGAAAAGGGGAAGAGAGGAACCACACAGAGCTGTGGGCAAAGAGAGGAAAGAAGTGCAAAGAAACATCATGCTGAAAAAGGGGCTGGAGTGAAGTACCCACATAATCACAGGCCAGGGGCAGGGGAGCACCAAATTACTCATCATAGGGAAGAAAACAGGGCTTTTTCAAAAGGAGAAGTTTCTGAATTACATGATAGCATTCAAATAATAAGGCATTTCAGTAAATAACATAGCATTTTAATATCACAAATTTTTCCCTGTCTTGTCAAAATTTGTCTTAAGAGGATGCCACTTTATTTCTCAGCAGCAGTAGTATTAAAGGCTTGAGGTGAGCAATGCTGCAGGGATACACAGTCAGTCCTAAATAGCCTATTTTTTGACTTAGCTGTTCCTGTTTTATACCACTGAGTAATGGCCTCCTGCAACATAAGTTCCATTTTTAATAGAATGCACATAAGATTAAAATCAGTTCACTTACCTTTATTTTCCCTTCACAGTGAGGAAAACCATCCATAGGAGGCAATTCACACTGTTCCTGGGCTCCATTTATGAGATCTAAAGAGAAACACAGTCCATAAAACTGAGCTTCATTTTGCAGTTATGACAGAGAGCCGGATGAATCCTTCCTTTTATTTTCATGAATCTACAGTCCAGACTGACTGAAGGGTCCTACTGGGTAATATTTGTTACTACATTAAAACTCAGTGTGCTCCATTTTGACCATAGAAGAAAATGGTTGCATAGATTTCAACACTGACTTGAAGTAAAAGTGCCGAATTACAAAAACCAATCTATGAAGACTTAAAAATTAAGCTAATCCATACTGAAAATAACAAGAAGAAAATATTTTCCTAATCAGTGTGCTTAAAGCTACTAAATTGCAACAATTTGTCTTCATTTGTCAAACATTTATAGGATGTATATTGCTCTTAAACATAAAACTAGTTTTTCAGGATCTGTTATCACTTTATCAAATACCCACAATTTGAAACATGGCACCAGATATATGACCCAATTAATATATGTTGCAATATGATCTAATTTAACAACTGAGTAGCACTACATCACATCTCACAAGAAATATTTCCTATGGTCTCCCAAGATCATTTTTCCTTCCTTTTTTGCCTGTTTTAATATTTTTTCATTCTAGATTATTGCAACGCATTAAAGAGTGTAATATAGAGTAAGATTTCTAGCCCATGAGCCAAGCAAAAAGCAGCAGTTTTAAAGGACATTACCCCTTCAGCTTCAAGGGACTTTCTTCTTACAAGAACCCTCTAATGCAGGCCTTTAAGGCAAGAAAAATTATTACCATGGAGGAGAGATTCTTGCCAAAGGCAGTGGGGGATAAGGTTTTCAATTTAGGTAGTTCATCCCACAGTTATCTAAATTATACCTGCATCATTTCTGGCTTTTCCTATCGGCAAGAATTGAGATCATTAAAGTCAGCCAGCCATCAACCCAGGAACACTTTATGCTGTGGCAGTAACAGTGCACAATTTCACCCAGAATATGCTAATTAGAGAGCCCAGAAGAAAAAGCCTAAAAAAGACTGCAGTATTAGAATAATGACAAAAATCTGTAGGTAAAAGTTAGAATGTTGCATTATATTATTATACGCAAACATCACGACCTGATCTATCTGCTTTCCAATTTTTTTGCAAATAGCTTCTTTTAAAGATAAAACTTGTGATGTGAGCCAAGCATTGCAAAGTGAACTTGATGGGGGAAAGAAGAATCATGCCAGGAAGTTACCACTTCTTTGTCAGTCTCTGCAGTGGGAGTGATTTGACAAACTGAGCTGTACTGCCAATGACAATAGCACTGAAGCGAAGCAGTTTGTACAATGACTTTGTAATTTCAAATCAATAAGCACTTTCAGAATATTCTGCCTATCTTCCTAACCTTGTGGGGTTCTTGCAGATCAGACCACCGACACCTAAGGCTCTGATTTCTGCTCTGAATAAGAGCATACAGAGCATGAATACCGAAAGCAGCAATTTAAAAGTATATTCTCAATTCAGTCAGTACAGCTACACAATAATAGGACATTTTGCTTTACTGCAGTTCAGGAATCAGACCTACCACTTGAATCACACCAAAATCAGTACCTGAGATCAAACAGTAATAAAAAGGCATCGTTACTATTATGGTAATTTTCAATAATCAATATAATTCCATTAGAAGAGCTTTATGGTCTAAATGGGTATGTGGGCTTTTCTTTTTTTTTTCCTAACTCCTAAGTCTGAATGCAAAATAACAGCTTTACATAAGGCACATAAAATTCAAGATCTTCCTAGAACAAAAAAGACCTCTGAAGTCTCTGGTACAATATCAGAGATGCAGCTCAGCCATAGGGAAAGTTCAACTTTCAGCATCATATTGCATTTAGGGTGAAAATGCTGAATGTCTGGGTATAGCTTGCCAACAAGAATGAGCCATGATTTCTGTAATTTAAAATTAAAAAATGCCATCTATCTCAAGTTAATTATGCTATCATATGATGGCTTTCCTCTTCAGAGGGTTAGTCAAGCAAATCCTCTCTTCTTCTTAAGTCCTATTAAGTACAGGGCAATACATAAGCACAAGGTCTAATTCTTATTTTACAGCACACAGTGCCAAGTCTATCACTTATACCATATTTCATTTTAATGGGGATCTCATGGCCTGTTAAAGAAAGAAAGGGTGGAGGAAACACCCAAAATATGGCCAACAGCCTGATTTTTGGTAGACACACAACAGCAGTCTACATGTTTGCTTTTGTCATGTGTAAACACATTTTCTGCATCCCAGTGTGTTTTTGTAGATGGGCAGAGTCTTTGCTACTGCTCACTTCTCGCAAGGTCTTACAGGAACTCTGTATTTGCAAGATCTATTTGCAAGAATAAAAACCTTCTTCCAACAGTCACACATTGCACCAGCCTCACACTTCCACAGCTCCCATCAGCCGTGGCAGTACCACACGCAGATACTTCCCAAGCAGAAACCCTCCCAGCCCTCCCTGTTCCTGTCCATTCCAAGAAGTAAAAAGTAAAAGACAGACATTTTTCTCAGCAGAAGCTACAGACTTTCTCAGGCATCTGGTCTCCCCTGTGGCCAGCTGCACTAAAGCTTTTCCAGAGCAATTCCACTCTTGCTCTTCCACTGGGATGGGTTACACACAAACAGAGCATGGATCTCTCCAGGATAACCTGCTCGTATAGGGAACACGAAACACTAGTGCCCACCTTTATCACCTCTGTCCATGCTGAAACACTAGTGTGTCTGGTAGTATTACCTAGAGTATCTGACATCTATCCCCCTTCTTGCTGGCAACAGTAAACACTCCTAGGATTCCCCTTCCTCAAAATGTTCATGTTTTTTCTCCACCATAGTCCACAGACACAGGAAATGCTTTACACAATCACCAGCTCCCCACTTCCGTCTTCCCATTCAGCTTTACCATGGATCTATATCCCAAGCACCTACATCAGCTTTCACTTGCTTCATTCTCAGCTATTAATCAGGTAATAGCACAGTGAAAGCAATTCTACAAAGCTTAAATGTAAACTGTCCCAATAAACAATTTACATACAACTATTATCCAGAGCAGAAAAAAAATGCAGCAATATGTGCATACAAGAGGAAATGAATGTGAAAGAATAGGAGAAGGAACAGAGAAATGCAACTCTGTTCCATCTGAGTATTCCCTAGAGAAGCAGTCATTCCTCTGTGCCCGTGAACAGGAAGCCAGCTGATGCAGTCAGACTGGAAACACATCTACATCAAAGACTGCTGTCCAAAGGAACAACTTCCTGCAGAAATGGGCAAGTCAGTGCTGGTTTCCACACATAAGCCTGAGAATTCACTGCAGAACTCTGAATTCACCAGTGAATAATCCTGACAGTTTCAGTCAACTACTACTTGCCCTGGTCATACCTTTTCTTCTTGGCCACAGCCAGTGCCAAGTTCTAGGCTGAGAATCATCCCCCCAAATTTTTTTTCCTCAATGATCAGACCCTGTACAAAGAATTACATTTCTGCTCCTCTTGCTGCTTATTTTAACTCAGCATGGAGAGTGTGCTGGAGCCTGCTGGTAACACCTCATAGCTAGCTCCTCTTGAACAGGAATCCAGAGCTGAAAAAAATCTTGTGTTTCCCATGAGCAGCTGAGACCAAGCTCAACCAGATACCAGCAATTTACACTTCTGAGTGTGATCATAAAGACATGGGAGATAAATAAGTGGAACCCTGGGGATGCCAATCTACACATCAGGATCTTCCAAAACGTGAAAAGCAAGCATTAACATACAAGTCAAGACTTAAGAGTTTTTCATCATTTGGAGATAAAACCCCAAACCCTAATATCTTATGAGGATTCTTCTTAAAAAGTCTGGATAGATGTCTTATGCTGTTAGAAAGTTCATGTTGGATAATTCTTTCCTGAAGGGGAAAACTTCATTAAGCCAGACATTAAAGTTACTTTTGTTGGAAAATAGTATTTGAGAAACCACAGGAATTTTTATCCTTAATTAGGATTTATGCAATTTAAAATGCAAGTTATGAAATCTCCTTTCCCAGCCAAAACTTAGAACTTAAAGCCAAAAAGTTAGAAATACAACTGTCAAGTTAGTACAAAGCAACTGTAGTTAATAAACACACTTTTTTCTCCTAAACTTTGTGAGCCATTATATTAATTTCTGTTCTAAACACACCTAAGTATTTTTTAATTCATGCATAGCTTATCTCCTCTTGACTGCTGTTATGAAAAGATGTAATTATTAAACATTTATCTCTTATGATGTTACATTAAAAGTCAATGCACTGACAAACTAAAACAAGAACATAGCTTATTATAAATCTAAGAGCATGCAGTTGGTACTGATCATCCTGGAAAAAAAAAAAAAAAAGAAATATTGATAAAACACCAACCAACTGCAGATTTTAAAAATCCTCTTTAAATACTGTGTGAGGTCCTGGGATATATAAAATATAACTAACAAACTCCATCCTCATGTTTAGAAAGGAGCCATATGTTCCCTTCACAAATGATCTACAGCTTTGCATCAGACATCGTTAGAGCACAGCAGGTGAACCCGAACTTGTGAACAACCCTCAGTTGTTTCAGTGCAAAGTCTGGCACGTCAGCATCAACGACGTGGCAGATTTGAGCTAAGCCACCAACCTTGCACTGGAAAAGAAGCTTCTCTCTTGTTGCTTGCTAAGAGCAACTGCACCTGCTAAAGCTCCAGGCCTTCAGCACTGCTCTGTCTAAACACCAGTTCACAGATGCAGGTCTTCATTGCCTCCTGCATTTAAACTCCATGTTCACAGGTTTTGTTTGTAATAGTGAAGGTTTACAACACCCACGTGAGAATTATGTGGTTAAAAGCACAGTCTGTGGTAGGGATTGATTTTTGTTTGCTTCAAAGTTACTCTTTAATAAAACAGTAAAAATGAGCAGTAGTGAGTGCTACATGCATATTTTCTCCCTTTCCTACATTGCACATCCTTCAAATAATGTTCTTTGGAATAGGCTAAAAAATTCTGCTTCAAGTTTTCTCCATCAGACAGTTAGGAAGTCTAGAAATATTCCACTAAGACAGTACACTGAATAAGAGTTGTAATTAGTGACTCAGCAGTGACTGCTGTTTGATAGGTGCTCTGTTTGTCATAAGAGTTTTAAAATAGTGATATTGGTTAAAGCAAATGAAAAGGCTGCAATACAGCTGAAATTGCAAGCTGACACCAGCAGCCTACCTTCCCTGCTAAGGACCAGCCTGGCGTTCTTCTGAGAACAGAAATGTATTAAGAATTTAACATGACACTAAAAATGATGTACTTTGGAACCTTGAGGCTTAAACTCTGATTTTCAGACTAGTGCATATAAAGTATTTTTTGATGATATATAGGACAGATAATAGCTTAAGTCAAAAGTATTCCCATCAGCAGATCTCATACAGAACCTCTCTAGTATTATAAGGTCAGAGTAATCACACCCAATGAAATCTATTCACCAGTTTTATCTCTGTTCTCTTTCTGGTTTTGATCATTAAATATAAGTACTATTCTAACTTTAATTCATGAAACTGTTCTCTTGTTTATATTTCAGTCCTGAAACCTGGTATCTATGGTTAGACACAGACTGTAGTTAAAGCTGGCTTAGTTTGTATAAGGTCTCCTTTCCCTTCTCCCCCTAATTAACACATTCTCAATTCAATTCACATTTTTCATCTCCAGCTGGTAAGATTTCTTTAAAGGGAGAATTTGCAGTGTGAGCTGAAAGCACTAACAACATATTCAATCAAACGAGCTAAAGGTTTCAAGATTTTAAATGCAGAGCACAAAATGCTTTCTACTAACATTTTAGAAACTTCTGTAGCAAACTGTTGGTATGATTTAAAGAAAATTAACTTTTCTACCTCTAGTCCATCCTCACACAAGCTGTGCTGCTGTGTTCCATTAGCACTACTGAAATCAATGCAGTGTTAGGAGAATTCAAGTAGTAGTCAAGTGGTTAATCAAAATGCAGCCCGGGGGACCACTAAGAGCCCCCTTCAGCATTACTAACACAGCTTTGCACTGCAGTGGAAAATATTCACCTGTGGTCTTCTGCATACACCACACTGTACTGCGACAGCCAGGTTTGAGGGCACACAAATCTCCCCAGCTCCACACTACTGCCTTTGTGGGAGGGGGGAAAATCTTAACACATACACATATACAGTGTGGAAAAGAATACAATGAATAAGGCTCAATAAACGTGAGTCACAGCAAAACAGCACCTCGAGGAAGCTGCAATCCCTACTATCAGAGCCAGTGCAGTCCCACATCCTCTTACAACTGGTAGACACTGGTGCTCTGTGGGGACAGCTGGTTTGCTTTCTGAGGCACAATGCACCATATTGACTAAAGAAAAGCCTACTCTAGTCCTCTTAAGGCAGGAGGGCAGCTTTGGAATTTAAAACAATATGCAGCATCTTAACTTTTTGAATCTCTGCAAGTACAGGACTATGGTGGAACTGTGGTTGCAGACTGCTAAAACTAATGAGGCTGTATAACAAAATTCATGGAAACAAATCCACTGATCCTGAGGTTACCTGAGTCTTTCCATCCCACCTAAAAGGCCTCAGTGTAGCAGCCCCAAGTCATCAGGAATAAGGACATGGAAATACCAGGACAAAGGTCCTCCTCACCATAGTAACATTAAAAAAAAAAAGCCTTCTTGTAGCATTGCCAAAGCTGACTTTTCAGCCTGCCTTGCTACATATTCACGAAGGATGCCAGATATCTGACAGGCATCCAAGCCGTCATGTCTTAAATGACAAGTATACACTGAAGTCTGCATCTTAATGAGTGAGTTTAAAGATGTTAAAACTAAAGTTGTTAAAAGGGAACTGAACAGCCGACACAGCAGAACAAGTTAACGCACAAGGCAGAAAAGCTATAGCAACTTTGAGCAGATATACCAGAAATGTCCTCCCTCCCTGTGCAGTGTTGTATGCAGCACCTGAGCCTGGGCTGTTCTTAAGCTTAACAAGAGCCCTCCAAGCACCAGCTGGGCACAAGGGGAAGGCTGAGGAGGATTTAACATAAACCTTCACTTGCTCATTTTTGTGAGATCAAAGATACACAATTAAAATCATTCAAAGCAGCACTTTTCAAGGCAAAAGAACATTTTGTAAACAACCAGTCTGGCAGAGTTTTCAGTACAATTTTACTGTCTGGGGCATTAGATGGTCAAGCTTATAAAAAATTTAGCTTTTCACTGAACAAGCACAGAAAGAGCGATGACGACCTCTAAAGAAACCCATCCCACAACACAACACAACACACTAACCCCACCCCCACTGCTTACAACAAAAAAATCACATGAAGAAAACAGAGATCAGATTCTCTGATCATGTTTGTGCAGAGTGCCCTATCTGATGAACTATGATAGTGCAATTCTGTCCCAGAAAAGTCAAAGATTTATTTTATCGTTATCTTAGAAAAGCACAGCTGTTAAAAACCAAGTTGCCTAAACCAAACTGATCCTGTGCCTGTCACATGGAACCAATGATGCAGCTACAACAGTAGAGCCCTGTAGAAAAGCTCTGCTTGAAAGTGCCATGGTTTTGTATTTCCCCATTTCCGTTTAATCATCTCTACAACAGCAACTTTAAATTTACTTAAGGTGTCATTTGCGGCAGTGCCTCAAAGCTTCCTGTTCTAAAGGCTGATGAAAACTCTTATCTCCCAGACAACCAAAGTTTAGATTAATACTTTCCGGTGTGTATGGGAATATATTACTTCCCACAAATTCAAAAAGGATGGCTATCAAATGTCTCAGAAGCTTTTCAGATAACTTAGATTAATAGAGGAGAGAGAGAAAAGGAAAGACAGCTTTATTGCTTTCAATACCAATCAGCCAAAGCTTTACAAGTATCTTTATTAACAATACACTCATAAACAAAATGGAGGTTCTGAAAAAGCAGTTGAAAATTGTCAGGATCAAAACTACCAGATTGTTTGATGGTTTTATGGAAGGAAGAAGAAAAAAGCAAAATATGCTTATGATTTTACACATGGATCTAAAAAGGGGGAAAAAAAATGTAACACCTAAGCTCCCACTCAAGCTCCCCAAGTGTTCACAGCTTTGCTTTTTAACATATTCTCTACAGCCTCACCCTGTAGCACAAGTCCCATCCTCAACTCCTCTACGATTAAAGATATTTATGCTACTAAGAGCTCATGCCCTATTATCCTTTCATACAGCCAAAAAGAGAAAGAAAGCTGTTTTGCCCTTTGCCCTTAATGAAAGATTCCATGAAACTAACTTCAGAGGAAAAACTAGGTGTAGTACCACCCTAAACACACTAAAGCTGAACACAGTAATATGAATACACAGGACAGTCTACATATACATAATTAGATTGAGAGTCACCAAATCAGACACTGGTTTGGGTTGGCAGGCACCTTGAAGACCATCTTGTTCCAATCCCCTGCCATGGGCAGGGACACCGTCCACTAGATGAGGTTTCTCCAAGCCCCATCCCGCCTGGTTTTGAATGCTTCTAGGGATGAGGAGTCCACAATCTCTATGGACAACTTGTGCCAGTGCCTGACCATTCAAAGAATTTGTTGTTAATATCTACTCTAAACCTGCCCTCCGTCACCTTAAGGCCATTCACTCTTGTCCTATCACTCCACGCCCTTGTGAAAAATCCCTCTTGTACCCCCTTTAGGTGCTGGAAAGAGCTCTAATGTCTCCCCAGAGCCTTCCCTTCTCCAGGCTGAACAGCCCCAGTCTCTCAGCCTGTCTTCATTAGGAGAGGTGTTCCAGCCCTGTGATCGAAAGTCAGGATTGAATCACAAGAAAGTTTGAGTTCACCTACTTCAGAGACAGTTAAGTTACAGTCTGCTAAATCCTCAATAATTTCAACTACTGTTACCACTTTCTTATCATGAAGGAGCATAATCCAGATGGATTTTCTTCAGATCCCTTTATCTGCCAAAACTCCACACCACCACAGAGTGGTATTTCCATGGCAGATTTCACCACTGCTGCCTCAGTTCTACACCACACTTGATAGCCAGATGCAGAACAACTTAAAAAGAAAAAAAACTTTGTTTCATAACTCAAAACAAAGATAGGTATTTTTTCCAAACTGCTAAACAACTTGATCATTTCCCGTGCCAGTGCTTCCTTTTTCTTCTACTGTCAGGCTCTTTCAGAGAAGTTCCTGCTCATTCCTTCAGGAAATAGATTACAATGGATTATAAACTCCAGGTTTCAACATGTCCTGGCCCAACTCTGAACTTCCCCAGATTTTGTGGCCCACCTTGCCTTTAGTCAAGACTACATTCTGTTTTGTTGAACACGATTTAAAAAAAAGAAAAATAATCTTTGATATTTGTTAACATCTATACTTGCAGAGGGGCCTCGGAAGGAGAAATGCTGATTAATCATCATAATCTCTGTTCTTCCTGGTTTGCAGATGAGTACTAATTTTTTTTCCATGAAAGTGTTATCAATACTTAAAGTACACAATGAAGAAAAGCTTACAGTATATTCAGATTAGCCAGTCTAGTCTGCCATCATAGTCAGTTTTAAATTGTAAGAAAAATACTATGTTTTGCTCTTGAATTTGTCATTATCAGCAGTGAGGAGAAACACAGCATAACCACCTTCCTGTCATTCTGTCTTTCTTATTTTATCATTTCTATCTACTCCAGTAGTATATAACCCAGTAACCTTTACACAAGGTCAGTGAGGACAAAATGCAAATCTCAGGATGATTTGTGACTCCACTCTTTACTACCAAGGTTTACAAGTAGTGTCAATAGATTCCAGGGCGAACATGAAGCCTCACTTATTTCAGAAAGGCTTTCCATAGGTAAAGGCGCATGGCTGTACAAATTACAGGACCATAGGTCTCAGTGTACTGTAAAATCCCAATCCAGAAACAATAAATGCATGACGTAGCTCTACTGGAAGCAAGACTCTTGTAGGACAGTCTGCTAATGACATTGCACTGTTTCACTGACAAATGAGGCTATAAAATGCTTAATTTACTGCAGAGTTTTAAGCAGCAACTCTGAGGCAAAAAAAAAAATAAATTCAAGAAGCCTTCAAAAAAGATTACCAAAATTATTAAATATGATGTTAATCAGATGCTCCACAAACACTATGGTTGTCCAGACAGAAAGACCAAAATTACTAACAATAATTAACATGAATTTGTCTAAAGTCAGCAATTAAAATATTACAACTGCTAAAGAGAGGAAGGGTAATTCTAACATGCTTGCTTTGTGATCACAGTATAACAGCTGAATGTTATAAAGAAAAGTATTATCTGTATTTGTGTATGTATGTGTTTCAACTTCAGTAAAATGACAAATTGTTGGGTAACAAAATGCCTTTACCACAATTTTCAGATTACCTCAATTGCTCTAACACAATATACAAGGGATGTCATTGAAATATTATAGACAAAACCAACACTGGTATTGTAATCACAATGTCCTCACCTAGCTTATTTTCTGAACAATTCCTTCCTAACAGAGAAGATATTTATATTATGATTATGCTGGAATCATATGGCTTCCAGAATGTGCTGTCAGGAAACTGCCACAAAGGAAGAAGTAGAAACAAGTTTTTCATTTCCATTTGGCTGCCTCTGATCTGAGCAATTGCCACTGATTGCTTCAAATGGATGAAGAGCAGGCACTTAACACAGGGATTAGCTTCAAGCTCTACTCTAACCCTTGGTACTATCCAGCCTGGAGGTACCTGAGCAGTGACATTATCTAGTCATCAGAACAATACATTAATCAAACCTTACTAAACTCTTACCTAAAGGTTTTTCCTGTTGCTGCTGTTAAATGTTCAGACATTTTAAATTCGGTGTACCAAGAGTCAAAGGTAAAAAACCTGCAGCTCTAATAAGAGGGATTGTGTTCTTTGGCACAGAGCAAGCCTCAGGCAGCACTAAGTACTGCAAACACTGCAAATGGAAAACTCTTACCAGTCTCCTTCAATGTTGCTCCTGAATACCAAAATTGTGAATCTAGCCCACTCCAAGAATAATAAACAACATTCAAATCACTCTAAGAACTGATGAAAGATGTTTCCTATTCAGGTAAGAACAATGAACCTTTGCCTATAAACTTTAAAGCAACAACATGAGTATGCCTGTTCCAATTATCTGCAAGTCTAAGGAAATAACAGCATCAAGTCTCATTTGTCCAGCTACGAAAGGAAACATACAGGGACATTTTTCATTTTATATATGGCCCAGAAACTCTTAACAGTGCTGTACTTGCTCACTTTCCATCTCAGTAGAAGTTTTTCCAACCAAGATCTTGTGCTGGATGCTTTGTGGCAGGAATGTGGCTCACCCTGTCAGCACCCTGCAGGTGCTGCACCTCTTCAGGTACTTGGTCCTGATCTGCCTTCAGTTTAACCGAGACAAGACAGATGGGGGGAGGGAAAGGTCTGTCTGACCAAGAGATAACATGACTTTAGCACCCTGGTATAGATCAATGCAGTTAGGACTGAGCAGCTGAGAGCAACTCTGCTGCCATACTGTCATCAGTCAATCGCTTGCAAATCTGCTTTCTTACACTTGTTCCAGTGGCATTTTCCCACCAAAGGTAGCATTTGCTTCTCTATTTTGACCAATTTAAGCAAGTAACACCTTCTCAACAAAAGTATTTATTTTTGCAGGAAACTCAAGGACAGACCAGATATAGGAGCACAGTTATCAACTTATTTGCCAAGTTGCCTTAACTTTTCCAGTCTGTTCTCTTTTTGGGACTGTAAAGATCATCAGACTTAGACCTTCCTATGAGTCAGGACTGCCAGTATCTGTGTCGACTTGGTGGCAGAACAAAACAATCCATTCATTGAAGACAAAATTAGTGACTTCAAATGTCATCTCAAAACATGTTTTTATTTTAACTGAAGTTACCAGGTAGGTGATCTCTCTGTGTCAAATCCTAAGAGCCATTAAACACTGTAGGGGAAGACATTTTTAAATCATGATGAACAAATATAATAAATGCTTTCTTTCCATTAATGACCAATAACGTGCATATGGTAGAATGGCAGAGTAGATTGATACCAGCCAAAACAGTTAGGCTTAGACAGAAAAGATCTCCTCAGTTTCATCATTATGAAGTGCAACCATTTAAAGCATGAAGCATCTACTATAAATGGGTAGACTATTCCCTTTAGCAGAGAATCTGATTTTTCTAATGTGGTCAAGTTACCACAGAAGAAAGATGTTCCTCTGAACTTGGACTTCAGATTGTCATTGATAAAGCTGACTTTGAATTTTGTTTTCTAAGACATTCCAAATATCTAACACTGAAAAATCATGTTATGGTCAAGAGAGAAAA
This sequence comes from Aphelocoma coerulescens, assembly GCF_041296385.1. NCBI lineage: Eukaryota > Metazoa > Chordata > Aves > Passeriformes > Corvidae > Aphelocoma > Aphelocoma coerulescens. The sequence continues at coordinate 33,295,404 of NC_091021.1, read as the reverse complement.
GGTTCTGATTAAACAGCCCATAAATAATTTCAGTAATTGCTGTACACACCTGCTACATTAAGCTTTTCAGCTGCTCCTAAGCTGGGAGCAGAAGTGGTAGTATTGTTGGTCGAGTTTGCTCCTGTTCCATTAAGTACAAGATTTTCCACCTTGGACTCCAGCTTCCCAATGCGCTGCAAGATATTATCCAACAGGACAGCAAGTGTCTTCTTCAAATCTGCAAATGAAAAGTTAAACTGCTTAATAATGCAATACACACTTGTCAGACAGAATCAGAAAATAGATACAAGAATGAGACTGGAGATAAATATATCTAGAGAGAGAGAGAGAGAGAGAGAGAGAGAATGAGAAAGAGAGAGGAGACTTTCTCAGTGCAAATCTTTGCTATTCCCAGCTCTATACACTCATGTTCCCTACTTTGTTCAGCCTGAGATACAAGTTTCCCTGGCCATGGAACTTGTCAGCCTGTCTATTTAACAAAGTACACTGCAACTCATATAGATATCCACATTCAAGGTGAAATGTGAGTCTTTATGGGAACAGAAAAATGCTTGGTTTGCAATGGCTCAAGTAATAAGAAGCTGCTTAAATAATAGTGAGTCTAAACCTAAATCTGTATTCAAGCACCATCAGAGGAACAGTCTGTTGATACTCATGTGGGAACAAAAAATCCCCTTCCCAGAAAGGACAGCTTTGAGCCAGCACAAAAACCTTTTCCTGCATCCCCTCCACATAACCAGCTTCTGAACTGGCAAGTTAAAACAAAACAAAACAAAGTTAAGCTCAACCTTTCTGTTGTAGTCACAAAACACCAAAAATCATGTTTCCTTTCTTCAGTCTGTTGGTGATAGTCTCTGTTTGGTCTGACACAGCACTTCCTTGGCATGGAAAGCAATGAACAGTAACAGGAATTTGCATATCAAATGACAAAACGGAAAGAGTTCTCTGATATTTTTTTCCTTGGCTTTTATTTTGTTGAGATTCCTTGAAGGAACACAAGACAGTTTGGCAAGTTAAAAGAACTGTGGGCAAGAGGAGAAAACTAGACCACTATCAGACTAAACTCTATAATTATAATGGCAACAAGCCAAAGAAGACACTATTGTCCTTCGTTCATTTACCCTTGTAAAGATTAAAGAATTTGGTATGAGAATTTTACATTATTTTTCCATTTAATTACATAAAATAATTGCATAATATATTTTCTGTTTTATACAACTTTAGAATCATCTGTAACAGAAAACTTCTCCATACATCTGAAGAGATTCTGCTGTTGCTACATCCATTGTATTTTTGCCACGTTCATTCTGTGCTTTTTTTATTTTTCCCACTACTATCTCAATTCTTGTGCAAATGAGAGACTAAATAAGAAAATGCTATTACTTTTGAAAACTCATAATTCTTTTCTCCAAATGAGAGTTATATTTATTCCTTGGTGCCATAAAGAAAGCCTTTCTCATTGTTACTGTATTTTCCTTTGTCCTGAAAAGATCAGAAGGTGGAATCTGAAGCACTAGTCCACACATTTGGACTATTTTAAACAGAGTCCAGAAGTCATTTAATGCCATAGTGTGCAGAAGAAAAGGGAAGAATGGACTTAACATGAACAAAACCACAGTACAGAAGGAGGAAAAAAATCTAGGAAAAAACGTAGTAAAAATAATTTAGGAAACAGTGAGGAAGAAACATAACTTACATAAAGGCATACACAGATCATAAAGACAGAAAAGGTAAAAATTTATTATTTTTTAGTTCTGATACCAAAACACTGATATGAGAGACAGCTTGTCAGAACAAAAAGGCAAGTGGAGGCTAGTTTGAGAAGGGGAAGGCAGAAGCACAGATTCATAGATTTTTTGCAGAAGAACTCTTTACTGCTATAAAGAAAAATCCAGTATTCACTGTGTATATCTGAACTATAACTTTTGAAAGGAAAATGTTTGATCCACCTACCTGACAGGTAGAAAGAAAAAGTGAGAAAGTAAACAAGCTGTGCAACCACAATAAGGAATGACTGAAAACCTTTCAGGTGGGTAAAAGCAGCCAAATCAAGTAAACATTAAATTTATTCCTGAACATGGAAATCATGACTTTGCTCACTTAAAGCAATGAGAGGATAACATTAAGAAAAATAAAAAGGCTAAATAAGCAAGAGCAATAATTTTCACAGAAAACTGAAGAAACCTCTACCAATTATTATTAACATCCATCATTAATGTGCTTATTTCTGAAAAGCTAACCTGATTATTTGCTGGCAACAAGTCATTTGGTATGCCAAACAGGAAAAATTAACTTATTAAGTAATTACCTTACCCAGTTTCATAAAGTATTATTTAATATGGTGTTATTCACTCATCAGAGTGCTTTTCCCTGAAATATTTCAAATAACTGCATTACCATTATTTTGCGTCTTTCCAAACTACTTTGTTAAAAACACCTGACCAGACTTAAATTTTAAGTCTTTAATCTTAAAAATCTTCTCAGCCATGGACTTGAAATTTCTACACAAACCTTATCTTTCCCTTCACAGAAGTGTACGAAAGTTGTTTCACCTGCTTCCAAATACAGTTTAACTTCTCCTCAGGATCTTGACCAGTGTTTGGAGGCAAGTCAACTTATTCCTCAGCAGGATTTGGAACAGGAAATTAATGCCACAGGCAACAAGCTGCAGGGGGAACCTAGCTTATGGATATCCTGTACCCATATTAATGCAGTTACCTTCAATATCTGCAGCCAGATTGTTTGGGGTTTGTTGTCCATTTTCTTCAATTCACCTACCATCAAATACCCTTGGCACAGTAACAGGACACTGGTGATGGCTATACAGCAGATAAAGTTTTGTTTTGAGCTTAATCACACCACCCTCTAGGGATCTCTACTTTCTTGGACAGCCTCAACTCAAATATTGATCTAGTACCACTGTTTTGCTTGTGTTGCTTTGTAAGGCTACAATTCCAGTATAGTTCAACATGCAGCCACAAACATGGAGGTACAGAATAAGGGCAGGTTGTTATTCAAGCAATGAAGCAACATAATTGTTAGCTATGTTGGGGAAAATAATCTCAGGCTTACAGGCAAGCAAAAGCACACAAAGATTTGCTTTTTACAGGAAAAAGGAGTGGTGACAGAAACAAGACACAGAGAGAACCTTCCAGCAGGATGTTTTCATTGCATGAACCAAAAAGTACAGAGCATTAAGAGAAAACTAGAGAAAAAGGTGCAGCTTTTCTATCTATCTATTGCATCCTAGTCTATATTCTTTGTCTAAGCATACAAAAACAATCTACTCAATTTCTTCAGAGCTGAATATTAAGACAACTATAAAAGAAAACAAATCTAGATGACTAATTAGTTTTCCAGACAGCCTGGAAGTGCATAGGTAAGTAGGAAAGAAAGTGAGTCTAAAAACTGCTAAACAAGTAAGGTGTATTATGTGATCTTAACAGAATGGAAAGGAACAACACGTAACCTGAAATTTGATTATTTTATTTAGTAATATTTTCTGGTAATAGGCTTCATTCTTTTCTGCTTGCTTTGTCTGACACATGCACAAAAACTTAACTCTCCTGTACAAACTGGAAGAGAGTAAGCATTAAAACCTACTGCCAAAAAAAGCACTTAAACTCACGGAGTTTTCCGCCCTGAGGCAAATAGGATATATTTAAGCTTAATTTAAGATTATACCAGATAAATAAACTTAAACATTAAGTAAATTGACTGAACAAAGAAGTTAAATGCGAAAGAAGAAGAAATAAATATAGCAGGTCTCCATTTTATAACTAAGGTAAGTTTTTCCACAGGGAATTTCTTAGATCACTGAAATGAAAACTGAAAAGCCTCCCAAGTTTCTCACAAACACCAAAAAAGTTTTTTAAAACTGAGTTCTAACAAATAACGCAAGGCATATTAGATAGAGCTACTAGACAGATGTAATAAAAATTAGCTGACAGCTTAATTTCCAAATGATTGGCACATAAAATTCATCCCACTTCATACTTACAAGGGAAGAGCATTTTCTCCATCTGTACAGAAAACACACAGGGTAAAGTACTGCCAACTGAGCGGCATTATGAAGTAAAATGTTTGGACAATTGAGGAGAAAGCCTTAATCAGATTATCAAATAACTCAGAGAACACACTTACCGTATGCTGTCACTGTCCCAACATAAGGCCCATCAACAACATTTTTATTTTCTTCAGCTAATGCTTTGATGTATCTTTTGCTGAGATCCAAAATTTGCTCACGCAGGACTGAACTGCTTTCGTGTTGTGTTTGTTGCTGAATAGTAAAATGCAGAAGCATCATTCCCCAAATAAAACCAAAAGTCACCAGAAAAAAGCCAAGTTTCTGAGAGGACAGCTTCCATGGAGAGAATGCCATGATTCCAACAGCTTCACACAGTTACTACAAAGGTTCCTAAAGCATGAAGACAAACAGCAAGTTCATGGTCCAGGTATATAAATATCACAGAGCAGGACTCAGTCTTGTTCCAACTCCTTTGTCAACACATATCTGTATTTCAGTTCCATCCTGTTGCAAGAGGAGAGAAAAAAGGATAGTTAGGACACCACCTGAAGTTTTTATTGGCCACACTAGCTCTTCCCTCTAAGTGATACAAACCAGGAATAGACAATATGCTTGCTTTGTAAATGCTTAATTTGCATGTCTCATCATTGTACTGGAGTAGCCAGAGCAAAAAGAAGCTGAGAAAAGCACTGGAAAGACAACAAAGGAGGAGCGATGCACCTGAGCAGGTGGAGAACACCTCACAGGATCTGGATCAAATTCCCTGCCTGAAGAGGTTTCTAAGGTGTATTTCAAAGTAGGGCTGCTGTTACATATTTATTTGTGTGTGTGTATGCAAAACTTTGCGATGTTGCCAGTGCAGCAATTTAAGACAATTCTCACTGTAACTCAGTTCTCAGAAAACAAGTAATTTTAGCTGGTAGTGACACTGTTTGGGGTTCCTGGCAAGAGCTACAGCATATGGCTAGATAGGTGATCAGGAAATCAGACTCCCTCAGGGGTAAAGAGGAAAGAAGAAATCTACATTATTTAAGCCAATACACTCTCGTGGCTTCCACTGCAAGCAGTCGGGAGGCTGGAATAATGTCCTGCTCATGTATGGCCTCTGCCGTGCATAGTTACTCCTCATCCATAAAACATCCTCCAACAAGTTTGCTCTTTGCAACTAAATTGAAAGCACAAACTTCTGAATGCTGCAACACGTCTTCTGTACATAAACTAATATTCTCAGAGCTTTCCATACACAAGGGAAAAAGAATTGTAATAAAGGCCTTCAAGATACAGTAGGACCAACTTTTCAAGGTAAACTTAATTATAAAATCTGGCATAAACAATCCAAAGGCAAGAAATGGTCTGTGATGAGAGTTAGAGGATGGGTCCTTAGCTTAAAGTCCAACTAGAAGGGATGTAATTAAAAGGTAATAAGTGTAACCTATCATGTTAGAACACAGATTTGGTAAAATGTTATCCTTTTAACTTCATAATGCTCCCAGACAGGATTAGAGAACATAATGTTCCCTTCCATTCTGCGCTTGCACAGATAATGCAGATGTTGCTCTGCTTTAATAGGATAATTACTCAGATGCCCACTGCTCCCTGCTTGTTAAAATTCCCTATGGATCTTCTACTTCCTGCTGAATCAGGAGTTTTGTAGTGGGACACAAATACTTTTGGAACACTTATCTTCAACATGTCTTGAGTGTGCACATTTCACATCACTGATTAACTGTAGAAGTGAAGGTGCATTACTTGAACTAAAAGCAGGCAAGGCAGACACTGTCCTGTGCACTCATGTTGCTAAAAGAACAATCTGCAGGCTTCTTTTGCTTAAGGAGGAATGGGGCAGAGAAATTAACTGCAAGTACAATGAAAAACATCATAAAGCCCTCAAGCAGACTTTTTTCACACAGAAAGTATCTCAGTAAAGAAAATGAACAGTCTCAACAGGGAAAATTAAGGACTCTGTTTAATGCTGCTCTCCATAAATTTCAGTTAATTTTCCAAGAAATGGCAGGGAGAAGTTTTACTTCTTTCTGTTTATTTAACTATAGCCTTGGGATATTTTTGGGCTGGCTGAATAGTAGAATATTGTTATTTCATTAAAAACTGAAAGTTTTACTATTCTTTTGCAATATGGGGTGTGATAAATTATAGAAAATTCCATAGTTTAAAATAACATCACAACTTTAAGAAGAAATCTAAAATATTCAAGATAAACTCCCTCAGTGACTTAACTTTAAGTAAGCCCTGACAGCACCCTCTACAGCAATAAGATCTGTAGTTAAACAGTCAGTATTTCTTCCCCAATTACCACTTTTTTGTGAAGCAGAAAACACTGAATAAGAAAGTAAACCTATCACCACCATATTTTAACAGACAAGTGTTAATGGTTATTTATGACTAGTTGTTTAGGGAAAAAAACCCAACCTCTGAACATAATTAACACTAAAAACAGCAATTAAAAATGCAAGTATTCCACAGTCTTCTTTTTAAAGTTCTAGAACTGAAACAAAGATGTTATAAGAAACAGCATAATGACACTGAACTATGAGAATGATTGACTTAAACAGAGCTGTTGACTTTTCTGTTCTATTTATCAACAGAAAAATAAATCCTGGATCCACTCAAAAACAGTAAGAAGGTAGACAGCAAATATTAAGCTTTTGCCATAAGAAAGGACTAAAATTCATTGACAAAGAGTGGCCCCTACTATTTCAACAAACAGAAAACCCCAAACCCAAATGTCACCAACCAGCCCTATTTTTCCACAAGCAATTCCAGTGGCCAGCAACTTGAGTGCTCAACAACAGGTAGTTAACTAATTAACTTTACAGCACTGCTGGTGGCCATGGAGGTTTATAACGTGCCCAGCAAAATCCCTGTGCTTCCCAGCCCTTCCATGGCCAGCTGAACTGATTTTGGTATATATTTAATCCCAGATTTGACAGCTGTCAAGGACTGCAACACAACTATTCCCCAGTAAATGATTACCACTAACCTATAATGAGTCATTATTTGGTATCTAAGTGGACAGAAGATATCAAGGGGTGATGTGGAATGCATGAAGACAGCAGCACAGAAATGTCTCTGTGTATTTCTGTTTTGACAGGAAATTAATAACTGAACTGAGCAAGAGCTGAAGCAATAAACACACATTTGTCTACTATAATCATTGATGGATTTTGACTGACAAATTATCTCTCTGCCCATACCAAGTAAGACATACCAAAACTTCAGGTGGTGGTATATTTCCCTTATTCTCCTGTGCATCTAATAAATGTTCCCAAGGGAGGCAATCCTGTTAACTAGTAAGGCCTTTTCCTAATCTAGTCTCCAGACACACTATCCTCTAAAGAGGATATGGGAACCTCTAAAGAATGACAGGTGCTTTTTTTGCACCCACTCCCCACCCCTTTTTTAAGCTTTGGAAAGACGTGGTCACACTCTAAGACATCTCTTGAAATAATTCCAGCACCCTCTGGAAACTGGATGTTACAGTGTGAGTTTGTTTGTGAAACTGTTAGGACGAGAATTCCTCCTGACTTAGTCAGAACAGCTAGTGTACAAAAACCAAACAGAAAGTGTGAAGAACAGGATGAAAGTGAAAGGATACACGAGGCAAGAACACTTCTAATAAACAGCATCTTTGTTATGTTCTTTCTCAAATTCAACTCTAACCAGCCAAAATCCCACCACAACTGAAACAACATACTTCGGGATGGAAGGAAGGAGGTTGTTTGGGTTTTTGGGGGGTGTTTTTAAACAGTCTAGTTACATCTTCTGTGAAAAACATGCCACAATTTACAACACAACTGCCCCTACCCTGAACAAAAATGATTCACTTAATTCTTTTAAAAAGGGCTAACCTTATACCCATTTACATAGGCACAAGAATTTTAAAATACTAAAAGTACTATTATATAGCTTCATTAGAAACACATTTTCTCTATTCTGTATTTAATAAACCCCTGTTCAACAGCTGGTCAATTCACTAGTTAGAGAGGATAACATTACCATGCTGATGTCATTGGTATAAAAAAACCCTCACACTATTAAGAATCATCTCAGAGAAGTATTCCAATGTTAAAGTGATCCATTGTACATCAGGGGTGAAAACCACACATTTCACATTTCTCCGCATTATAAGATTTAATTTTTTTTTTTTTAATGCTCAAATTAGAGTACAAACAGTTCATCTTCATGTGAACAGATTTTGGTGACATATATCCACGTATTCCTCTTTAAGTTTTAAAAAGGAGAATTAATCATCTACAAGAGATTAAGCAAAGTCTCTTTATAAGTATGTACATATACCCAGCTTGATATTCTCTGTCCAACCTGTACCTATATTAGAAATAGTACTTAGGGTAAGCTTGGAACACCACTATCCTCAGGATACTCAGGATTAAATCAGGATACTCAGGATTAAACTGTTCATCAGTTGACTGCACCGTTCATCAGTAGTTACACAGTTCTAAACCCTTAATTGTCTGTAGTCAAAGAAGCAGCTTTTGCACCCAAAAAACCAGCAGCTTGAGTGGTATTTAATTATTAGGTTGCTACAAACTCAAACATAAGCAACATTACACATCATGACTAGTAAACAATTTATATACATTTTTGCACCAAGCGGCTCAGTAAAAATAGTATTTCCACTGCCAGGAAAAGGTTTGCATTCCAATGCCAAACATGCAAGTCCCAAATTCTGGCCTTTTATGCTTAAGAAATTATTCCAGGAATAATTGTATGAGCTAGAGCTGTGTACCAGGTGCCTCTTGTTACAGCAAACAGCTTAGATATGAGATAAGAACCAAGGGCTGGAAAACACGGGCACAGGTCAAAAGGAGAGGTCCCAAAACTGTGCACTACTCAGTGATGGCCAATCACTAGTCACTGATGGGGTGTAACCCTGAATTTTGGAAAAAAATCTGCTTTTCTTTTAATAGCAGCAAAAGCTGAAAAGGAGGCATAGGATTGCTAAGCAACAAGAAAAGGCACCTGTGACAGGCCCATCAAGGCCTGTGGCCATCAGTGCTAAATCCATGGCACCAGTTCTGTGGTACCCTCTGCTCACAATTTATAGTGAGACTTTTACAGACTAATCGCTTTGACTGTGCAGTGGTAATGACCAGGAATGGGTAAAACCCAGCCTTTAGCAACTTCAGCAGTTTTAAAACTGCTTTGTTTCACCAAACCTTCAGTCACAGCAATCTCTCATTCTCCTCTTACATATATCCATCCAGACACAAACAATGTGTATTCAGATGCAGCCTCATGCCACCCTGCCTGACTCTCCACAGTTTGTTATTGTCTCATAACCAGCTCCAAGAGGTGCTCTTAAACCCCTCACATCAGGATCCTCATGAAAATACTGAGCTATTTTCCAGATTGTTTCCTGAAGAGGGCAAGCTGCCCTTCTGTTTACAACTGTTTGATTCTGTAGGACAAGTTGTTACAGACCAGCCAAGGACAAACATCAAGACGTGACCCTCCTCTACTCTTACCGAGGGTGTGTTAACCTAAAAGCTGATGATAATTCAAGTGTGAAGCCAGCGGGCTGCCAGCACACTGGAGCTACAGCCAGCAAACACAGGGTGAGTGAAAACACCTGCCATACCCCCGACCTCCTCTGCTAAGGGATGCCAGGAGTCATGCCTCATGCAGAAGCTGATGCAATACATCCTAAAATGGATAGGCAATACTCTAAAACCTCTTTTCTAGGAGTAGTGAGTCCAAACTGGGAGTGCTACGTTTTAAGAGTTTAAGCCAGACAAACTTCCAGTATACATAAACGAGAATTCCAGGCTGATGTTAACCACAGCCTTCTACTGCAGCTGCATTGCCTAAACAGATGTGCACCATAACCCAACTGAATGCAAATTAATGGATTTCCTGGTATTGCAGTTGTTTATTCCTGCGGGAATATCCCAGCTGACGTCCCACCCCATCTGGCCAATCTGTGTTCTGAAACAGTGCAGTCTGTGCTGTGATTGTGAGATCTTGGCTTCCCTTAGTCCTTTTGGAGGCTCAATCTACATTTCCTTCTTTCAAAACACAGCATTAACAATGGGATAAGCTACGGCCTCCTACTTAATGCAGGCGAGTGAAATCAAAGAACAGTCACATGCTCTGTTGGTAGAAGATAAGAAAGGATCAGAGAAGAGAAAAAGAAGCCTGATTTCTGATAAGATTACTTGCATTTAGACACAATGTGTGCTCATACCATTGTCAAGTGTCTTTGTACCACACACATTTTGACTCCAGTACTGACACTGCAATTAATTAACCAATATACTTAGGAAACATACTCCACTAACATTAAACTATCCACACCTAAACAAAACTTAGGGTCCTCAGTTACAAGGAGCGTTCAGAAGCAGTTTAGCTGCTGTTCAGCCACTGACCATGTCAAATGCATAAAGCAGAGGTCAGACAGCAGGACAACCAAAGGCCAAATCCACACTTGCTCAGGGTGCCACGGGCTGTATCCTGCCTGACTGGGTCACAGAAACAAATGAAGAACATTCATTTCAATAGATCAAGTCATAAATTTGAAGGCACCTCAAAGCATTTTTGTTAATTCTAAAATAAACTTTCTTCATTCAGTTGTGATCAGTCCAATAAAAGGCAGAAGGCTGATAGAAAAGGTGATAGAATGTCCTGGAAGGAGCAGAAGCATACCATCAAAGCTGGTAATACTAACTCAGATCTGCACGTCCTAAGGCTAGGTGAGGGCTTCCAACTGGTTGAAGCTGTACATATTCCCTACACACCTCACAGGCTCCTCAGGAAGAAGAGGTAGCTGAAAAAATCCTGCAACTATACCAGATTTATGCACACTTTTGCTAACTACACATTTTATAATTTACTTTCCTTAATATAGAAAATAAATAAATGTATGAAACCATTTCCCTTAACTGTATTATGGAGTCTTGGTTTTGCTGTTCCTTCTGCTGCTCAATGTTATTTTCAGCAATGTTTCTGCCAACCCATTCTCTTCCACTAGCTGACAGATGTCACTGTGTCTTCTCGCTCACCACCCATCTACAGCTGATGTGGCACCATGTACTGTGCCTGAAGAGGCAATTTGGGGTGTAATCCCATGAAGTGAGAAAAGCAAAACAACACTGGGTCACAACAGAAGCAGCAGGACAGATGGACTGAGGGAGAATAAGAGTATAAATACTCCAGGTTTGGGGATTTTTTAGGTTGGGGAGCCATGTTTGCTTTTGTGCATGTGCATGTAGTACAAATTGGCAGGAGGTGGTGGGATGAAAGTTGAAGGAAGGGAAAGCAGTCTCTGATAAGGTGCCATAAAAACAAGTAAATATTCATCTTGAGCAAGCAGCTTTCCTTCTCTTTCAAAAATAAATTCCCCCACTTAGAAACAATTTGGGAGGCATCCCACCTTAATTCCCTCATGCGGGTCTGTGCTTTCCAGTTTTCTACCTAGCACATCACTTGCTGTAGTTCAGTCCTACAGAAATTAAATCAACTGATGTTCTTCCTTTCATGCAGTTTGCTTACTGTGATATTTCAGGGAGGAAAGAGCAAAAAAGGGAGAACACAGCAGGTGAAGGGAAAAAGGATTAGAGGAAAATCCATAAGGAAAAATCCTTATGCATTGAAATCCTTATGGTACACATACTTTTTACTGGTTAGAAATGCTCCAAGCAATGCATTTAAGAACATAATTACAAACTCACTGGATCTTTCTATAAACCAAATGAACGTTAGGATTAGGAATACGACTTCAGTGAACTTCAAAAAATCAGAATCATTCCTGATCTTGAACAGGCAAAAGAAGTGTACATTTTTACAGCCATTTACAGTCAAAGGACAGGGAATATTAATAACCTTCATCTTGCTGCTGCATTAAAACCATATGCCCAAAATAGCATTTTCTCACTGAAAAGAACATTTTGGTCAGCATGCTGACCAAGAGATTAAGAAACAGTTTTTGGTTTTTTCTGGGTTTCAGTTGAGGTTTTTTTTGGAAGAAATTAACTTACAGAGCCTGAGCGTCCCAGTCATCATCTACAAAATCCCTAAAACCAGTGAAAAAAGTCTCCACGAGACATGCTTTCATGGCTTCAATAGTCCCTGAAGTCCACTGCACAAACAAACCTTTAAACTACTTCATTAATTTTAACGAATTTTAAAAAAGGACTCATGGCCAATAAGTTTTATCATATTTCTAGTGTGCATAAAGTACATTTATTTTTCTCTTCCCCTTCTTGCAATTCCCCTCACTCAAAGACTAATATATGACATCCTCTTATGTCATTCTCAATTTTACATTTGGCATTTGGCCTCTGAAGTGCAAAACCCATGGCACCTGCAGAGAAGCAGGGCCTCACACTTTTCAGATCACCTGGATGATCTCCAAAGTCATGAGCAAAATATCCTTGGTTCCTACACAGCAATCCCATGTGTGCTTCTGGTAATGCTCTCCCATTTCTTTAGGGCACAGGGTATCTGTGCAAGAGCAAGAGCTGCAAGCATTGCTATGAACTTACGCAGAAAACTTTATTTATTTTTAATGAATAATAAAATTAACTTCAGCTTATAATCAAAGCAACCAAATTATGAGGTACTCCAAGAACAACTAGGTTTATTATATAGAAATTGGATCCATTAGCTAATTTCTTGCGTCAAGCTGATACTCCAGGCTCCAAACTCACCCTCTGCTATTAACCACAAATCAGCCTGTTACATCACATCTTATGGTCTGTCCAAGAGGAAAAACAAGCAACTCTCAAAAGGAGCTCTGTCCAACTCTCAGGGGAAAGTCAAAACCCTCTTTGTATTCAGCAAGAAAGCTCTCATCAATGTGGATGCCCAGGTATCATCCCCTGTCAGATCCATGGTCAACAAGCTAAATGCAGTCTTCAACATTGTACTGGACCCCAGACAGACAGCCAAATATAAATACAAGTTCCAAGGAAAGATCCAAACATGTTCATGCTCAAAATACTACACCTTATGAAAAAGTTTTTCAAAAATAGAAAACAGATAATATAGGAATATAAGTACATCTGCGTAAAAGAGTTAAATTTCTTGAATTTTCTACCATTTGCTGGGAATTGTGGATAATCAAAACAAAAATAAATTCTCATTAAATTGCATTTAAATTAATTTTTGTTACACGGTTCTACACACAAACTTTTTGCAAAGGACAAACACCAAGGGAAAAAACAGCAGAGTCATATTAAAATGGAAGAAAGCAGAAATAAATATATAGAAATTTTTTATATTTGTGCTATTAAGCAAGTGCATATCAGATCACAGGGAGGACAAAAAAAAGTAAACAGCTAAGCTAAACATTAAAAATGTTCAGAAATATTTATCTTTTGTTGCTTTAGAATTTCTTGAACTTGGGTCAAAGTATAACATTTCTTCCAATGGATTTGTTCTTGGCAAGCATGTTGAACACATTCCAGCCTATGTGGCCAGACAAATGGCTGAAAGTACAAGCTGCATCTCCAGAGTACAAAATTTAATGGAATTAAAATTTCAACACTGTCACCTGTTTGGAAGCAACAGTGCTGCTGATTATTCCATCACTCTGCATTTAGGACCTTTGCTTTATTATTGAAAGGATGAAATTGTAATTTGCTTCATATCTAATTCAAAAGTTAGTAGGGCAGCAAAATATTTTTAACCTCTTTCCTGCATATATCCTGTTGCTCAACACTGATATTTGTCAACAGCTGTTACCACCAAAGATTAGAGAAGCACTTTTAATTGAAATGAAAGAATGAAAACTGCCAATGTTTCTAATTTCTCTTTGTAAGTAGCAACAATCTGTCACACAGAGATGTTAAAATATTTAAAGGGACATAAATGGAGTTCTGTACATGTGCAATGAAGCCCAGTTAGAAACCTACAGTCACAGGACTTTAGAGCAACAGGCTTGAAAATAATGTCAGAGGAAGCATTAGACAAAAGTTTCACTATCTACACAGCTCTGATCCATCCATCCGGCCACAAGAAAACAGTAATAACATGAGACTTCGAAAAAAGCCCTCTCTGCACATGATTCTCACAATGCTGCTATGCATTTTAAAACTTTGTGAGAAAGTACAACAAATACTGAATGACAACATTGTCAAAGGAAAGCCAGTGAGGGCAAGCTTGACCACATTCTAACCTGTCACTGACTATAACCACTGTACTGCTGGGAGGGCATCAGCTTTCCAGCCATCTGCAGGATCTAATAAACTACACAAGTTTCCTTTGCAAAAGAATGAGCTGTACTTAGTTTATCGTAGGGCACAACTTCTGAACTATTTTGAGTAGGTGGAAAACAGCCTCCCCTCTTTCAGCATCCCTAGACAGCTGTAGAACAACTTGTACTGGCAAACTCTGAGGAATAGCTCTGTTTCAGCTGTAGCTCTAACAAAGCTAAACAGGGGAAAAAAGAAAGAAGTGCCGGGTAGAAAACAGCCGGCACAGGCAGCAGAAGGAAAATGAATTAGTAATAGGCTTTTGTGGTTTCTCTCCAGACTACTGCTAGGCAGGGAGAGGCAGGACAACACACAAGCCCACTACCACAATAAAAAATAATGTGAAAATGTCCTAGCAAGCAGCATGGGTTTCTGATATGATGTTTTACACAAGACAGTACTAAAGGATGCATACAGAACCCCCTAAGCTCTCCTCATTGCTTATACCCTATCATTAACAGCAACGTTCCTCTTTTTAGCCTCTCTCACTCCCAGGTTTTCAGGTTCTCTAGATAGTGATAATCTACTCAAAAAAGCTATTTCATCTGCTGTTTCTGGTCCACAGTGCAGTAATGGCTTGGGTAATGAACTTCCTTTAATGCCTCAGTGCTTTTTATAAATAATCCTAATTACTAGAAAGGCCTCCTTTCCAAAGCATGCTTTGTTGAAGCTATTATCAATACTCCCATTCAAGGTTTGGTAGCAAAAGTAGCTTCATTTTCAGTGCTGAAAGCAAACCTTTATTCCCCCTGCAATGCAGTTTCAAAGTAAATGTACGTTAACATCTTGGAAAATTTAATTATTTACAATACTGAATGCTTGAATAGTCATGAGTTTCCTTTTCCTTCTCCAAGGTTCTAGTTAAACTCAAATAGGAAAGTTATCCTTAAGTAGATCAGAAAATAAAGCCTGAGGTCTGTCTTTAATAGATAGAATCACACCTTATCTCTTGAAATCTCTATTTGTGTGAGCAAATATCACAGCAGAACAGGAATACATCTGCAAAAGAACCCAATAGGTTTTGAGGACACGACATTCACACCAAAAGCGTTTCAGCTCAGACGTGTGGGCGTCAGTACTGGGAGGACGGTGCTGTGGATTGTATCTATTCTGGTTTTAAAGATGAAATACCAACCATTCGAGGATATCACTTGCATTCCTGGAATATTTTCATTACAGAGCAACTCAATTTGTGCTCCCCAAGAGTACTCCATTAAATATACATATATATATATATATCCACGTGTTACCAATTCACTTCCAAAAGTGTGTCTCATGCAAACCTATGTTTGAGAACATGTTAAAGTTCTCTGAGCTACAACACTCATTCATGTTATAGATATGCATCAAGGAAATCACCAAGGAAGTAAACTCATAAATCAATTGCCTGTAGTTCTTCTCTCAAGCAACATAATGCAATTTGTAATGTTAATGGCCAAGAAGATATACAAAACCCCTATCGCTTCCTTTACACACATTTTGGTTATAGATCAGCACACAACTGCAGATTTACTGAGACTGAACACACTTGAAAATAGTTTGGCTCATGCCTGACTGAGCTACAGCTTTATCAAAAAGGGTTTCTTGTGTTCCTGCAGCTCTGTAACCTGCTAAGGCTGCCCACACCAGCTATGCTCCATTTTACAGCCCCCTAACCACTGCAACAAAATGCAAATACTGCAAAGATGAATACCAATTCAATTTTCTGCATTTCACTTTTTTCCACCAACTCTTCTGATTCCCTATCTTCCCTTACTGTAGAAGCAGAGGCTTACTCAGCCAGCTACTAGTTCACAGAAAGCTTGTAGAAATTTCACCACTGGTTTGACTGAAATTCCAACGGGAATTGGAAGTATGAAGGAAAAAATTGGATGACTGAAAGAGCATTGTTTCTTTGGGAAATTAGAATAGAATAAAATCAAAGAGGCAGAAATTTTGTATTCACACATTCTAGGTATAACAGATTACAGATAAATAATTATCATCAATAGGAAAACAAAGCTCAGGTCTTCCTTTTAATTATGAACAAGAACTTGTAAATGTCATCAGCATCTCACTGATGCAGTAACAGATGAAATTTCAAAATAGCAGATAGGAGAAGAAAGTTGTAGAGAAATCAATAGGTAAACTTGAAAATCTGACAAGTGGGGAAATCACTATAAGAAACACAAAGTATTAAGCTGGTAAAGAAACTGAAAGGTGAGGAAGGGAGAAGAAAAAAAAAATGCCCTGAATGAGATGAGGCAAGAAAACATTTAAATGCAAGTCTAAGAGAAAGTAAAGAAAATGAATGTTAAGCAGATGAAAAGGTACTAAAAAGAGCAGCCTGACAGACAAGGGCTACACAAACTGAATGGCTGAATACACTGGGTCAGGCAAGACCAAGAAAACACAGAACATGACATAATGCTAAATCAACATTGTGAGTGATTTGCCAACAGACACAAAGGCGACTACAAGTGCAAGTGGCAAAGCATAACTAATAAGCTTCCACACATAAATGGGACTTTAACTATTGATAGAGAATACAGTTTGCTTGTCAAAAGTTATCGCTGTTTCCTGATACACTTTAGCTGCTAAAACTTTCATCTTGAGTGAGAAACAGGTGGAGCTTTTAGGTTATGAGAAAGTCACAAACAGTGACTAGAACTTCCTATTTCAACACCTTCCTTAAATAAAATATTTAAGATAACGGGAAAGTCATTCAGAACTGTTCCTCAATATTACCATTAGGCTTATCAATATATCAACTTCACCAAAAAATTAACTTCTCATAGGGTAAGCTCTCTATGCAATTTATCTTCCAAGCACTTGCATCGATTCAAACCATAAGGACCCAGTCCTTGGTAAACAGGGTTTATTTCACTACATATATATACATTCACGAGTATAGTAACTTCTACAGCTTTCAGTAGTCCTCAGGGACAAAATGTAACATCATCTTTGCATAAGACATTATGGGTCTATGTTAATGTTACTTCATAGGCAGTAAGAGGATTCCGGAGACAGATGGTAACAGGAAACAAAACCACAGATGCTGCAAGAACATATTCAAGATCTACATGCAGGATGATGAAAATATTTGATATAAATGACATATTAAGCATTTACAGCTCAAGAAGTCCAAGGTCTAGGGTCCCATTAATTACTTAAATAAACTGCTGAACATCTTCCCATGTGGTCAGTGACAATTCAGAGCAATACTTTCAAATGTTCCAAACCAGCCTCCCTCTTTAACATATTTCACACACTGAGTCACACAGGAGAGATACTCAGAAAAACCATATACCCACACAGCTAACCACAGGTGACAGAAGAGACAGAACTAACCATCCTTGATTGACTTTGGCAATTTCTACTGGTTCCTCTTCATTTATTTTCAGAAAAAATTCCTCTCAATGTTCTGACAACGCATAATTAATTACATTTATTGACACCGAGGTTGGAACATTAGTCAAGTGTTGTCACATTAAATATTGCACAAGAGTGCCATGAGGCTTTTTTTGGTACTATGAAATCTGAAGATGTCCAGAAGAGATGTTTTTAACCCCACCCTTGTGTAGAGTTGTTTAAGCAGTTTTTCAGAGGAGTCAGCTGGCAGCTCAGTGTCTGTTACTAGCACACCACCACCTCCCAGCCCATGTACTCCCTCCAAAATTTGTATGCATTCGCTTGATCAGGCTTTCAAATTGTACTTTGCTAACAACAGAATATGCTTCCTGAAGGTTGGTAAACATGCTTCATCACCAGCAGCCACGCTTTAGATCTTGCACTAGGAATCATCCATGTTTTAACAGGTGGCTGCGTAGTGAGTGTCAAGCAAAGAAACACTCCCTTGCATAACACCCTGTTTGCATTTTCATATAAGCACAAAGCAAGAAGCACATACTGCTAGAGAACAGAATGATTTTGCTGCATATCAGATTTTTCAAATTTCTTTATCAAGTTATGATTTAAATATCTCATCTTTTTCCTCTTCCCCTTTGCTTATATGCCATTGGAATTTCAAACTCCAAATCCAAGTAAAGAATAACCCACCAAATACTTGGTACTTGGCATAGGTTTATAGAAGCAGCAATTCTCATTATTTCGTTTTTATTATGCACTAGAGGCAAAACTTAAGTAGAAAAAAAAAATCTCATTCTTCCCTGAAGGTCAGCCATTTCTGAGGCAACTCTCAACAGTCAGATAGGAACACTTCCATCACTTTAGAATAATAAATTTAGTGGGGCAAAAAAAATCAATAAATGTATTTTTGACAAACATACACAACATATATTGCATATGTATATATAGAGATTAAAGAAAAAAGCCCATACAGGACTTCTTGCAAAATCTGCTTTACAAAAATACAGAAGAAAACCATCTTTCAGACTGCATGATAATGAAAAAAATTCGTATTTTGGCATTTTTCCCCATTAAAGTCAACATTTTGATCTTTTTAGAAGATAGGGAGAAGAAAGGATTTTGAAGGACAAAGCAGGAACTACAAATAACCCAGATCTAACATTAGCAGTGGGTGAAAGATAAATGCCTAAGAAGTTTTATGAGCAAAATTGAAGTGACATTGCAAACACTGCAAGCAAATGAACATCAGGAAGATTAAAAATGCAAGCAAGCAAAACGTAAAGAAATGTCAGCAAAACCACTAGCAAAAAACCTCCCCCCACTTCAGCCAATTCCAAGGAAGTAATTTTTAAAGAACAACAGCAGAGAGTTTTTCCCTTTCAAAAAGAGAAAGGCACCAAGACATCCCACAATTTTTATTCAAGAGCCTTGACAAGAATTAATTTTTAAAATTAGTGTTGCATAACTACAAAAAAAATAGTCATCCACTGAATTAAATAGATTTTAAACAAAAATATATTCACTAACATTTTCTATTCTTCCTCCTTTGCTGAAGTTTTTTTTTATTGCAATATGACAAGAAAGTTTCAGAAGCTCAGGTTTGGAAAGAATATTAAATTAAATACCTGTTGTGCAATTTTTGAAGAAAAGTAAATAAATGGGACCAGCTAAAACAGAGTAAAACAAAAACCAGCCCAAAAAAGAATGAATTGAGGCAAGGAAAAAATGTAGTAACCCCTAGTTTTCAACAAAACACCTTATCTTGTGTACCCTTTTTAACAAAAACAGAATTCAAAGAAAATAAAATTAAGAAATTTTGCAAGAAGATAAGACTGATTACAAATTCCAGTGACACAAACAATACATTCATCTCCACTTGACCTAAGCTTCCAATTAAAGCAGGAGGGGAAAACAAGCTTGTCCAGTATTGTTAAAGGCTAAATTCTCAAGAGGTTTTAAGCCAATATATAAAATGCAATTACAAGGCCACACCACAGCTCAAGTGACACATATATGCAAAATAATATAAACATATAAATGCAATTCTTGTGGATCACAAAAGCCCCACAATTCTGACCATATTTTTCGCAAGTCAAGTTGCAACCCTTATGTGTATTCTGCCTGGAAAGTCAGATTCTAGATGCATCAAACTGGACAGTACAGAACAACAAAAGAAATTTAAAAAAGAAAGAAAAATTACCTCAGCTCCCTCGTAGCCAAGTGTTGGATTTCGCTGGGGTACATAGTGAACACCTCCTATCATACAGAAAGGATTTTTAAAGCCAGACCTACATCTCCAGACTGGTATTTGCCCTGCAGTAAATGCCACACAGGGATTAGGAGACCTTGGTCTCTCTGATAGCAAGGACAAAGATCTGTCTTGCGCCCGGCAACCAAGCCGTGCAAAAAGAGAGAAGAATGAGTGGATGGACTGGACACACAAAGAAACCAACCTCAGGAAGTACTGCCAACAAGAGAGAGAGTCTCATTTCTTTTTTGTCCTGTAGTCATCACAGCAAAGCAGAGTTTTCTGAAGAGATCTGAGAACGGTGAGGCTTTGCTGAGATTAAAGGGAGATTTCTCAACGGCTCTAGGAAGGAACAAGGCAGAAAGCAAAAAGATGCTTTTCACAGAGTCTGTCTACAGGCAAACCTACGTGGGCAGAACGTGGCCCTGGGGGAGGTAGGAAGTAAACCCTGCTGGAGGGGGAGGATGGGGACAGGGAATGTAAAGAAAAGATGACGTTTCAGTGGGGTAACAGGAGGGGAGCAAAGGATGGGCAAGGGGAACATGGTCAGACCAGCGTGTACAGGACAACACAGAACTTCAGAGAGCTCCCAGCACAGCAAGGCCAGAGAAAAAATCCTTTTACACTAAATCGAGATTAGAAAGGGGGGAGGTGTGTTTGCCTGTTAAAACATTTATGCTACATGACAGGATGAAAATGGCTATACCTCACAGAAAGTATGTCAAAACTCTGCAAGACTCACACTTGGGGATTTTTTGCCCTTTTTTTTTTTTTGATATTCTCACATTCAGAATTTGGAAAGAAAGGCTGATACCATGGATAGGGAAGACTGGGAATGGAGATAAAAATTACTTTAAGAACGTGAAATTTGATTTATTAGCTTAATGCAGGCTTATTATACAATATAGGAATTACATGCAAGAGTAAGTCACTGCTAAAATAATAATAATTTACTGTTTTTTTCTTAAAGAAAAAAAAACTCTGTTACTATCCACATTTAATCACTATGACTATTAAGGAGTGAGAAAAAATTCTGAATCTCTGCCAATACCAACATTTTGCTTTACTACAGAAATGTGCCTTAAATGGAAGTAACACAAAGAAAAATAAGGGGGTTTTTGTCAGTCATGCCAGATGACTGTCAATAAAAAAATGCTCAGAATTTGTAAACAGTTTCTGAAATATTTTTCCTTCTAAATTTCAAAGAATAGATGTCTCAGAGGTGTATCTACAGAAGTGTTGTTTTTATTTTAAAAAGGCTTCTTTTTGCATTTATCATTAAGACTTTTAAAGCACAAAAGGTCCTCTTCCTGAATTTTAATGTATCCAACAGGTTAAAGAATCCTAGAGAAATCCTTCATGTTATGCAAAGTACTGTCCTTGAAAATTTTTGTTGTTTCTACCCTTGATCCCACAACATTAGGATTTCTTTTAATTAACTGAGAACTGTAAGGCAAGCTCTGAAAAAACAAAACAAAAAAAAAGAAGTCACTTTAATTACAGCAACTGTCAACAGCACAGCAAGAATTTTAGAGAAATCTCAATAAATATGCAAAGAGGTGTCTAAGAGATTTATGAACATGCCCAAATACCCAACTCCCACAGCACTTAATGAGACACTCCTGGGTACTCCTGTAGGTGTCTGAACACCTTCTACAAAGCAGACTCGGGGTATGGCTGAGCATAATTCACACCTGTAGTCCCCATCAACGTCAGCTTGGTGTGGTGGGCTTTTGGCACCTCCAGAAAAGCCCACACATTTAAGTCACTTCTGATTATCTCCATCTGGGCACATTTATTCCTGTACAAAATTATCTCATCTCTGTTTATAGTTTAAACCTCAAGCTTAGACCTCGGGCTCACACATGGAGACAGGAATACTAACAGCAATTTATAAAAGAGTAGGAGTGAGGCTAGAATTTTTCAGCACCATTTTTTTTTCTCCCTCCCTGCACCCTTAATGTGTTAAAGAGGGAGGGAAATAAAAAAAAAATTCTTTAGGATTTGGAATATTATACTTGCTACATTTGGAAATATAAATCACAGCTGTAACAAGAATTCATGAGAACAAGAAAATTTTGAGATTGAAAACTGTTACTGGAAGTTATCTTTTCAGCTACTCTTTGAGATTTGCTTAAACATGGAAAAAAATGAGACTCATATTTTAAGCTTTCCATATTCCCAATTTTCCTCATAACAAGAAATCAAAGTTTACAGCTCTGCTTTTTATATTGTATCAGTTTAGCACCTGGATTTAAGGTATTTTTATAGTAATGCATTTTATATTTTTATATGTTATGAATATAAATACCATCATAATAGATACTATGTACTAATAAAAACAATATACAACATATTATATAGCAAAATAGACTAACATCATGAATGAAGATGAATCTGAAGAGAAAGGAAAGATAGATATAGAGATATATAAATATATATGTGAAGTCATTTTCCAGCACTTGGCTTTTGAGAGGGTGGTCAAAATCTGTTTAATTGTGGTATTCAGAAAAAAACTTCATCAGTTCAAGGACTATCTATTCCCATAAAAATTGTATATATTTAGTAAACTCTTTCTTGGCATCATCTTCAGAACATTCATATTAACAGATGGAATAAAAATGTGGCTCATAGGCAGGACAGACTGACCTTCCAGGCCAGGACTCATTTAACCCATGGACAGATGGGACTGCAGAGTTTAGAAACACTGCACATTTCTGTGTCCAGTTAGTTCCAAAAGTTTGTCTGGGTCAGTCACTCAAACCTGAAGACCTAACAGTGTTATAACTTCCTCAGGTCCTGCAGATTCTTATTAAATTCAATAAATACAGATATCACAGCCAGGACTTTTGAACCAAAATGCTGGGCCCCCTGCAAGGGAATTTATTATTGTTCCTAGAGTTCACATTGCTGAGAAACGTGGCCTTCTTGAACACAGGACAAGGCTGGTAAGGAGCCTGCAGAGGCTGCAGCAGGCAGGGACTGCTGCTGTGTTTCCTTAAGACTCATCAGCATTGCACAGCTGACAGCACAGTGACAGCCCACAGGGACCTAGCACAGGCTGCAGTCAAGGTAAGGAGAAAAAGATGGGAAGACAAACCTTGGAAATCCTTTTATCCTTTGCAAACTGAAGTAGATTTAGTTAACAGTGGAAGCAGGTGAATGCGTTATCATTGACAGGGCTGTCAAGCACTGGCACAGGCTGCCCAGGGAAGTGGGGGAGCCACCATTCCTCAGGGATGGAGAAGTCACATGGATATGGCTCTAAGGGACATGGTTTAGAGGTGAACTTGTCAGTTACAAAAAAAAAAAAAATCATCATGGCTTGCAGCACTTCAAGAGGGCATAATTTCTATCACTCAGAAATCCTTCTCAATTATGTTACCCAAACTGCATTCATTCCCATACTGAGAAAATGAAAACTACTATAAAATCACCTCTACTCATGCATTTTTGTTTCTTTTTTTTTGTTAAATAGTGAAAGTAGCAGATAGTTTCACTTAGGAAAATAAAACAATACACTGAGTGGTTACAGTGACAATGCTTGAGAAGAAGCTACTCACTGAATGCACTCAAGTGTCTTTTTATAAAAGATCATTAACAAAGTACTCCTTTGAAGAAGTAAAAGAAAAAGTTTGACCCAAATTCAGCATTTCTCTCTTTACATTTCTGTTTTCAGCATTGTGCCTGATCTCTCCATCATCCTTAACCCCTGCTGCAGTGCCTGGCAATGACCCATTGTTACAGCCTTGCAAAGTGACTGAGCAACTCTTTCAATTTCTGTTATTGAAAAATAAGATTGGGGAAAAAAACCCAAAACCTACTTTCAACATCTTCAAAAATCATTCATTTGACTGAACATGGACAGGGTGTTTCTCATGACAAAAAGTGTCCTTGTTTTCCAACACCTGTTAAGTGGTAGTTTGTATAAATTCAAGACTACTTTTGACAGTGTAAGATTTCATATCCAGCTTTTAAAATGGCAGTTGGCCACCCCTTGCTCCTCCTAAGTATTTAATTGCCTTAGTCTACTGACACACTGAGCCACCCTCACACAAATCTCACCCAGCACACATTCAATACTTCTACTTTGATATTTACTATTAAAATATAAGAAGGCCTTTTATCTGTGTTCTGGTTTTCTATTCAGATCACATGTTTTTCTCCACTGATGTAAAGTTTTTATTTGGTTTTGCAAGAGATTAATAATTTTTTAATTAAGGCCATCACGCAGTTCAAGTACTTCAAATAAAGACTACAAGGTTTGTGATAGTACTCACTGACACAGACATGTATCTGGAATACAAAAGAAACACACAGAGAACATTTATCTTTAAATATTATCTTAAAGCAGCTTGCCTTTTCATGAAGCACCATCAAGAGGAGTCTGTCCCTGTTTTCTTTACACCCTCCAATCTGATGTTTATAAAAATTAGTAAGATCTCCCCAAAGCTTCTCTTCTCCGTGCTGGACAGTCCCAGCTCTCTCAGCCTCTCCTCCCATTCCAGATGCTCCAGTCCCTTAACAGGCATAGCTTCTCCAGTCAAGAGTTAAGTAGGTAAGGCAACTTATTTTGACAGAGTTGAAAACCACTCAAACCTGAACATTTCAAACTAGACACACCACCCAAGGTGGTGCACATTCACATGGGAATTCAAGAAGTATCCATAAACGTTGTAGAAGCAATTCAGTTAATATTCCTGTTAGCATAGCATTATCTGTGAAAAACTAAATACTATTCTTCACATAGATATGGTACCTGAAATACAGAATAACATAAAATGCTAAGCATAAAATGACTCAGGGGTTAAGGACAATTTACAGTTTCAGCTGTGTTGTTAACAGTGAAGGTGTTTTAAATAAAACAAGGTATTTTAATGCATCTCACACTTACTTGAAGAATTACACTGTTACTACCATAAGCCTACATTTGCCCATCTTGATCTGCTGTAAGTGAAATATTTTCAACACAGCTGTAAATACCAAAGAAGAGCATCAACATTAGTCTATATGTAAAACTCAGAGCTAGTAACCACAACAGCAGTAAAAGTCAACCAAATGAGAACATACACATTGGAGACACAGTCCAAGGTACCAAGCTGGCACATTGTATAGGCTCTTAAAGGCTTACTATAACTTCAAAGAATAAATTAATACATTTCACACTTCAGATATCTATTCCAAGCATCTTACTTGATTTATGCACAGTTGGCTTTTACAAACAACCCATACAGATAAAGAATTTTGGAGCCAGTGCTACAATTCTTGCAACCATTTACTAGCAAAAACCATTAAAATCTTGCAAAACCTTTTTTTTTTTTCCTCCAAGCAATAAGCATTCCGTCATCATCACAATTTCTAACATGCAAGTAAATGTATTTTGGCACAAACCTTGGCTGCCTTTATCCGAGTAAATGACACAAGTCTTTTGAAAATGCTTTGAAAGAACTGGATCTCCAGTATGAAAGAAAGGATAGCTATAGACTCAACAGCTTTCCATAATTACAGCATTTTATCAATTAAATTTTATGCAGGTTACTATCAAGCCCATTCTGTTTCCCAGACAGTCCCAGAATACATTGCAAAATATCACTAAGCAAGTGTGTGAAAAGCCTCTGCTTTCATCCTAAGTGATTAAAGACAAGCTTGGTCAATTCTCATATTTAAGTCAAGGCAACACCAGAATACAGTTCACTGAATTTCATGTCCCTTTCTAAAGATCTTCCCACTGGCTCTTTTCAGTAGTACCTTCCTCCAGGTACCTTCATCCTCAGAAAAGGATTCTGGTTTTTCTGAGTTGCCTTATGAGTAAGACTTCAAAGTTCTGCTTTTAAATGCCTGCTTACCAAGTATCCATGTACATATGCACTCCTCAGGAATTTGCTGAAAGTGAATAAAACTTGACTAGCACCTCTTAAATCAGATACAAGTCTCCCCTAATGTAATGAATGTGCTCAATCCCATGCATACACATACAAATTAAGTCAAAACCATTCCCACAAACAGCCTCCTTTTGATACCACAAAATCTGAGTTGTGTGATTAAAAATAAAATAAATTAATTATCCAAACAACTTGAGTATCTAGGCAGCATTCTCTCTTCCATGTGACTGCTGCCAGGTAACTAAATAGCAGAAAGCTGAAGCTCTGTGTGATTTATACAATATTCAGATCAGCTGCATACAAATGATTAAGTTTACTAAATCTCTACAATTTCAGCTTTTTCAGATTTAAAAAACACAAGTCAATTAAGTTCTGCAGATATTTGATATTATTTATTTCTATATTGTGGGAGTAAAAAAATCCAAAAAAACCCCAACAAATGATATACAGGAACTGGAGAGGAAATAGGAGGGAAAAGGAAGAAAAGGAAGCAGATGTGGACAGTTGTTAAGACAGTTCTGAAGGGACAAAAGAGGCACATAAAGTGTCAGTGAGAGATAATGCTCCCTCTACCCCAACAGCTGTTTGAGAACAGCAGCTGAATCGGTTTCTTCCCTAAACACACCCTCAATAACTCCCAAGAGTTGCTGTAGAAGGCAACACAGGGAAAAAAGCCCTGCAAAATTTGTCTTGATTTGCGTGGGAGAGCTCCTGGGACCTGGTTGCTGTCTTTCACTGCTAACAGTGAAACCAGAGCTGCACCTTTCAGAAGACAGGAGCATGACTCTAACTGGGTTCTAGGATGCAGGGATGTCATAGCAGGCATGACATCTCCCATGTGAATGTGATATCCTCCTACTCCCCTCCCTTTCACTTCAGCTCTCTTTCCATTGAGATGAAGACCTCACCAAGCCACTAGGGGAATTCTTTGTGCAATGGGAATGGAAGAGGTTTCAGTACACAAAGTATGCATTGTAGGAGCTCTTTTGAGGCAGTAAAACTTGGGGCAGGGGGACCCACAGACGTTTACATCAAGCTCAGTCCAATACGTGTCCTTTCACTGAAATGGGCAAAGCCTATTAATATTAGCATGCCAAGCCAGCAACAAAACCCACACAGTTTAATCAGCATTGTCAAAACAACATGGCATTACTCATACACTTCACACTTTTAGTACAAATTCTCATTTCTCTACCTCCGTATGGCTTTCTTTCCCATCATAAAGGGCATAGAAAAAGGAAACAAAACAGCTACAGGAGGTAAAATCCTCCATATAACATTCCAACATTCAAGCTACAATGGCCTTTATTTTTCTGCTTCCTTACACTTTTCACAAAGTTGAATAAAATTCACAAAGGCAACCTCATATATAAGGCTGGCAAAGCATTATGGTCTCAATCTGCAGGAACAGGTGACAAAATGCTTACCTTCCAGACAGACACACACAGCAGATGGCAACCCCTCACTAAGTGTGGAATTGAAGAACAAGGCTCTCTCTGCAATACTAGAAGCACATGAAAGGTACTGCTAACAAGGAGAAAAACATCTGGAAGAGAGTGTTTGTATATGGAACACAGTTGTTGAATAAGCAAACGGAAGTGTGAATTTGCATTTGTTAGTTTATCTATAGTTTGGCTGCTTTGCAAACAGCTACAAGGCAACATAAGGAAAATCCAGACTGAAAGGCTCAGAAGATTTTTTGGGCAATGTGTACACAATGCTTTCCCATAACTCTTTTAGAACATGTGCAAAACTAAGCTTCAATGGAAGATTTTACTTTTGTTTAAATATTAAAGAAAACCAGCATTTTTTTAAACTTGTGCACACAGAAAATCATCATGTAGCAGAAAGCCAAAGCACAAGACAGTGTGAAATAAGCAATCCACTGCTTTTTCTGTACAATTTCTGGTTGTCATTCTAAAGTAAAACAGGAAGAATTTAAAGACCTGCCAGTTTTCAGATGAAAATCCTATACCTAAACAGGATTAGCTGGTAACCTAAAAATATCAGTCAGTAATCTCCAAAAGTCATAAGCTCGTGCACCCCACAAGTCCTATACCAATCACTAACTAAAAGAAATTAGGTCAGAATCCAAATCAGATCACACTAGAGTAGTATCAATCTTCTTATTTTTGAGCTGTGACATTTTAAATCTTTCACACAATTTCAACATAAATTATTAAAAACAGAGGAGATCTGCCTCTGAACAGAGACTAAAAGTGACATTCTAGTTTAAGTTGACAGCTTAAAAAAATACACATTTTAAAGTTTATCTTCAGTCACTTATACATCTCTAAATGCACTTATACATGTCTAAATGCACCCCATTAAACAAACAAAAAAAAAAGCGATCTGACAGGCTGCTTTAGTTTGCTTAAATGATCTGGGAGCTCTTCTGTCACTGCAGTGGACTACTTTCCCTGTACATTCCCATATCTTATTTTCTATATGTAAAAAACAATAAACAGTATATAATATCTGACAATTTTTGAAGTTTATTGATGTAAAGCCACACAATAAAATCACTTGCTGTCCTATAGCATGGTTTCCTTTTCACAGTGACAACAGTCTTCTAAGATGCAGACTCCAGGATCCACGTAAAGTATTTGACCATATTACAATAATTTGGAAGTCATTAGCTGTACTATTAGGGAAGTGGCCATTTCAGCTCACATTGTTAAGCTCCACATCTTGACTGACTGCCATTTGGGCAAAACCACAAATATGCAATGAAAGCATGTCACTGGTACTGTGTTCCCAGAAGCAGCATCACTGACTTACCGACAATTATCACAATTTTTAATGGCTTTTAACCTTGGTGCAGTTCACTGACTGACACTGCTGACAAGGAGAGGCAAGGAGTAGCTATGACCAGAAAATAAGTTTCAGCTACAACTTTTAGATAGAGGCTGTCTCTTTCCATAATGAGAAGCAGCATGGTACTCAAGTCTTATGACATTTTCAACTCTAAAATTCACACCTTATCTACAAACTTGTCACCAAAGCCAAACCAACTGGGTAGCTAATGGCAGCAAGGCACTTTAATGCTCTTATTTTGACTAATTTTATGGTGACATTTATGAGCTGTAATAAGCTATATGAATCAGTGTCATAAACCCACATAACACATAACGAACTAGAGGGCAAAGTAAGTGGTTTGCCTGCTAATTAAACAATAGTTTAAATTCTTGCCATGTAGAATAAACCTCTTATTAAATATCATCTTTTTTGACTTCTTATATAACAAGTTTCTGTCTATCCCTGGCTGAGTTACAATGACAATCACAGGTCTACAGAAAGGCAATTCCTTTGGGAAGGGACATTTATCAACTGCAGTTTGAGAAAAAATAGAAAATGTCATGTGAAAAGCCAAGAAAAGTTTTCACTCCTCACACGGAAACACCCAAAAAAGCTCCAAAAAACCCCACATCCAAAAAACACTAAAACAACCCCAACAACCAAACCCTGCCCAATGATTTAACCAGTATCTGCTGCCTCATCCTTGCTAGTAGACAAAATCTCCACTTCCTCATGTGCTCTGAGCCCATCAGAAAGTAAAGTCAGCATAATCTGGCATGTGAACAGTGCTCTGTAGGCACAGACATTTGTATCACAATAACAGTTGTGCAAATGGCATTGAACAAGCAGGGGGTTTGTTTGTTTGTTTGTTTGACTTTGTTCTTGTTTTCTCTCCCTTGGATCAGTTTATTTGCTGTGGACCATCTCTGCTAATTTTAGCTGCAGTTCTCAGTCATTTTCAGCCAAATCCAAATACTTCCTCAGGAACCCATACTCACAGGCATGTAACATCACACTGCTTAACTCTGACAAAGCAAGTTTGCATATTCTTGCTACAGGCAAAGTAGAGAAATCTGAGTTCTCCTCATACCACAGTCTAGCAGTGATGCATAAAAAACAATCAAACCCTGCAGTGAAGAAACCTTAACTTCATGCTCTCTTGTGATAGGATATTACAGCTATGAGAGCATAAAGCAAAAGCAAAACCAGCCAACACAAATTAAGTTTGAATGCAAGGCCCAGCAGAAGAGCTGTATGACCCAACTTACACAGCCTGTCATGAAAAACAGGCATGAAAGGCCTTTTTCCTACCAAAGTGAGCTGACAAAAAGGTTTACTAGGACAGTTAAATTTTCTTGCTGCCACAGCTGTCATAGAGCACTCCTGCTTGGCTTGTCACTTGTCTTCAAAAACCAGAAGTTCCACAAAAGAAGGTAAACTCGTCTCTTTTCCTCTTCTCTCCCCATTTCCCCTAGAGCTACAAATTAATTAAAAAAGCTTAAGCAACTATAAAAGCCATCAACAAGAGGCAGGGAGAAGTACAATTAAATAAACCCAGTAATGTAAAACCCAAACTGCAGGCAGACAATTGAACACAGTATCCCTGGGTTTGAACACAGTATCCCTGGGTTGATTTCAATATAAAGAAGGTTGAAAGAGCACTGTGTTACAATCTAAGCCTTAAGAGTAAATTTCTTCACACTCATATCAAAATAATAATTTTCTAATGCAGGAAAGAAAGCAGTTCAAAGCCCCAGCTGAAGTATGACTGACACAGTAACCACCTAACCTTGTTCTTTGTTGAAAGCTTGATGGACGACTTTGTTAATGTTTATAATGTTACAAAGAATTAGGCCTCCATTAATTGCTTACCTTCTCATTTTGAAATGGGTTCCAAGGCTGATGTTTCTTTTCAAGGAAAGAAGAAACTTCTAAAATATCTTGTCAGCTCTACCCAAATGAGGACTACAGAGCTCTTCAGTTCTAGAACACCCTACAGCTACTACTTATCCTTGAAGAAAGTACTGCCAGTGACACAGCACTGGAACTAGAACAACTCTAACATTTCTCTGTAGTTATACCATGTTTGTTATGAATCAAAACCATTTTACTAATGTTAATGTCAGAATTATCTTCTGACACAAAATCCACAGTATTTTGTTTCAACAACTGTAAAGAATTCACTCTCACCAGCCTAACACTTTTCTTATCAACAATATTTAAACAAAACAGTACTACTTATACAAAGCACAGACAGCCCTTAATAAGATGTCAAATGAATCAACTTATAAAGACCAGCTTATCAAGTATGTGCCAATATACTGTGGACACCTTATCCTGAAAATGTATTAATGGCTGCACGCCAGTCCTACTTCAAAGAAAGCTGCCATGCAAGTCATAACTAAGTCCTCCTCCTGATCACAAACATGTAAATTCCTTAACTCTTGGAAACATGTATTCAGAATTTAAAGGGGAGGGTGGGCAGACAAGAAGGAAAAAAAAAAACCAAAAAACTCCCAACAAACCCATACATGAGTCATTTTCTGCCAAGGGCAAAAAATGCCACTGGGCATTCTCCAAAGGGCTGCAATGACTGAACATTTTAGAGGACGATGTTTTGGGCATATTCAGCAAATATCCACTAAGAACTCAGAAATCAGAGAGCTTCCACAACAATGATAATAGCTCCTTTGAAAAACAATTATCAGAGCAACTATGGAGGAAAAAGTGCATATACATAAGCAAATAGCTGTGAACAGAAGAAAATATTTGGCAGAATATCTTTAGATCCAAATTGGGAAATACATTTCCTTAATTTTCCTCATTTCTCTCAAGCTGTTAGTAACCTGTAACATATTTTGCATCTTTATAGTATTGCTCTTAAATTAACTAGGATTTACCAAATGTTGTAAGTACATATTCTACTATTTCTTATTCCAAAACAAAGTTAGTGGGTAGTGAATATTAGTGGGTATTTTTGCCATCACTGTTACTAAAATCTGGGAGAAAAAAATAGCCAAACAAACCCAAGAAGAAAGGCTTTTTTGTAACCATAATAAACAATAGTGAGGTTTTGTCTCCATACTTCTTTGAAGGTCTCATAATGGGCCATAACAATGGAATTGTTATCACCTAGGTTAAAATCTGATGAATTGTAAATAAAGATCACAACTGCTTATATTTGAGCTAAAGTACTTATGCTGGAAAAAGTATACATCCACCATCTGGTGCACAGTAATTACAGAAATTAAAACCACATTTCTGGGGCCTGCCTTTAACAATTTTTACTGATACAGTAATACTTGATCTTCTTAGGGAGCAGGGAGCATAATCTAAACTCATGCTGGTAAATGATCATAAGACTTTCCAGTGCATGGCATAAGCAGTTCATTAAGCTGGAATCTTTAAAAACACTTGCTCCCCAGAACTAACGGAAAGAGTTCCCTTAGCTTCACGTCACACCATTCAATTTAATGCACAGTCAAGGCAAGTTAATTTCACACCTGCTGAGCGATATTGTGATGGATGGCACCACAGCAGGTCATTAATTTTGTTTCCTTTTGATTAATTTCACACCATACACTGGACAGTCTTTTGAGCTACAATGTCTAAGCGCAGCGCTTAATGCCTGCAAAGGGCTAAATCAAGTTTTGACTGCTTGCCAAAAGGCAAAGAACCCAGATGTGGTACAAGTGAAAGGGAGCTTCACCAGGCTTGGCACTGAACTCTGACATGGCTACAGGTGTGCCAGGACACTCTCACCCAGCTGTATATTTTAAGTGTGTTGTTCTTGAGCATAACCATAAAGCAAAAATTCCGGATATACCTTCCTTACAGTTGAGGTAAAGTTAGCTTTATTTGCCACAGAAACCCTCCCACCATTTACTTCCTGATGATATACCTAACAAGGTATAAAGACTTACTAAAACTACTATATTTCCTGATTTCAAATTTAAAAAAAAAATGAAAAAAAAATAATCAAGATTACACAGGAGAAAAGAAGAGGAAGGAAAAGCTAACACTGAAAGATGACAACAGCAGCCGCTGTTGCCACCAGAGCAGAAAAGGAAGCTGTGGGTCGTTTTGTCACTCTGTAGTCAGTGAAGACATCTGGGGCCCTTGGAGGCCTCTGGACCCACAGGAGAGGGTCCAGGCACAGCAGACAGATGAGCTGAGCCAACAACTCCCTCTGAGGAACAGCCTAATCTCACCTCACTTATCCTACTGCTCCAAGGCACTCAGTCTCACACCCCCCTTTGTGCTGCACATGCCAGATCAACAGATCCCTCGATGAGCTGATTCACATCATGAAAACAAAAGAAGCCTTTTTCTTACATTAGCTTTCTGCTTGTTTCACAAACCAAGCTGTCTAACAGATGGGTCAGGTGCATATCAGAGCTGGTGAAAATTAAAAGGAGAAATTGTATCTTTTGGTAGCAAAGAGATGTTCAGCTTAGCCCTTCTTCCCCTTTTAGGGAGTGATTCAAAGCAGCAGCCCCAAAAGCCTCATCCTCTCTATTGACTATGGAAGGACCTGAGCTTCCTAAACTCAAATTAAGATGTACTTTCATCCCTTCTTTTCCCTTTCTCCATGCACCCCAATATTCTACAACACAACCAATATCAGGGAACCATTATTGCTTGTAACTCATTCAAAGCTTTCTCTTTTTTGTTCTTACTTCAAAATAGTGCTTTACAACATAGTACGAGCAAATTTTTAGTCTCTTTCTGATCATGAAGAATAATTTAGAAAACACAAAAGTGCTCATGCACTCATGCAGCCATGTAAGAGAAACTATTGCAGTGAAGTCAAAATAGAGGAGAGAGTGACAGGGAAAATGGTTTTGTAATTTGACAAATGGAAATGAAATGGGACGTGATTCAGTATGCATGGCTTAAATCTCAGTGTGACAGGCACAAGTGAGGAAGACAAGAGCTATTCTGAATCCATCTGTGCCAGCAGACTTC
The DNA here is from genome assembly GCF_041296385.1 of Aphelocoma coerulescens. Taxonomy (NCBI): domain Eukaryota; kingdom Metazoa; phylum Chordata; class Aves; order Passeriformes; family Corvidae; genus Aphelocoma; species Aphelocoma coerulescens. Next base: position 33,261,903 of record NC_091021.1, on the reverse strand, counting down.
TACTTCTCCAACCAGAAGCCATTGCCCCTGCACATCTGCCCATGAAATTAACCTCAGTGTCCCCTAGACATTACTGCAAAGTAAGTAGGGCGATAATTAATTTGCTATTTCAGCTACAAATCTGGTCTTGCTATTTTGATTAGCATAGTTCAAGCTGCATAGACTGGCCCTTCCATCAAGATTGCAGGAATCTCTCCTACAATCATCCTGTTGTCTTCTGGTTTAGGACACTGACTGACATCATGACTTACTATCAAGTACTTGATCAAAGGCTCTGCACAAAGCTTGAATAAATGCTGATTTGATGCGCTATAATGGTTACCTGTTTATTTGCCAACATGTAATTTTCAGCCTGAACTGAAAAATTTTACTGTCAACTCCTATAAAGAATCTAAACACGGGAAGAACAAGAGGCTGGATTAATCGGATTTTAATGCTGTCTGCGTTACTAATTGTTGTCTTCCCTGATGGGGGAGACGTTCAGATTTTTGCCAGGAGAGAAAAGGAGGCAAATGGGACTTCATGCTTCTCAGTCTCCAGACAGGTGTTTATTAATTCTTATCTAAGGAGTACAAGCCACTGGCGTGGCCTAGACATAGCACAGAGCAGGGAATGCAGCAAGAAGATGACTTATCAAGATCTCACAGCCTTTTTAAAGGTAAATTACCCAGTGAAACTTAAAACGCAAGATATTTTCACTTTTTTACCAATGTCCAACATATTCCTAAGTCACGTAGATAGGAACTGTGGAATTCTGTATCCAATCATCCCAAACCACTATTGCTGCAAAATATGGAGTTAGTGAAGAAGGAGGAAGAAGCTTTTAACTACAACTTATCCTCCATTTTGAGGTTTTCTACTTTTACCTATTTACTACGCAAATAGACCTAAAAACTCTAAATTTTTCACCCTGGGATAATCTCACATAGTATTCTATCACCTAATTCTCACCATTGTAGATTCAAATTCTTCCCAGAGGCTAGGCAAATTTTCCCATGGACAAAGGCCAAAACCAGTACTGTTCAGGGGGGTAAAACCCCTTCAAAACAGGCAGAGAAATATTCTCTGCATTCTGGGTTCCCACAGGACTTAGCTACTGAATGGGAATTCAAAGCAAATTATCATCAGAAGCTGCAAGCTGGATTTTGTGGATGCAACTCCCATTGCTGGTAACCAATTACGACAATTCTGACAGTCAGGAGTACCAAAGGAAGAGCTACAGCTTCAATATGATTTGCAGCAGTTCTTGCTCATCACCATCACATGGTTCCCATTATGAATGAGAAAGCAAACATTTTGGTCCTTTCCCCAGTTACCCAAAACACAGTATAAAAATTTTTTTGAGAGAACTAGGTTTTTAAAGTTTACATTTTTGGATATCTAGAGAACACCTAGGTGTACTTCCCTTTGTATGTCTCAGTTCTAAGGGGTGCTGAAGAAGCCGTTCACTTTCTATCCAAGATTTCTTTTTAGCTGAAAAAAACCCAAACAATAAAACCTTCCCCACCCCATTCCAAAAAAAAACCCCACATCCCAAAACAAAACAACACCCCAAAAACCCCAAACTGAACACCAACCAAAATCCCTAACTAAGCCACACAGGCCACACTTCTCAAACAACCAACTTCTTATTCTCCCCTGACAATGGTGGTACTTTCAATAAAGAGAAACTTAATCTGTTTGTATATCATTTGAAATTAGGAAACAAGAGAAGCCAAACTCTCAAGCCAGGTCTTAAATTGGTTTTTTTCCATCTCATGCAACTAGTAAATAATTAAGGTGAAATTTCCCGTAAGTGCATAGATTAATGCTTACCAAATCTCTTTAATTATTGCAGCAATTTGTGAACTTAAAACCTAAGTGCAATAAAGAATGAATTTGAAACTGCTATATGTTTGCATATATTCATTATGCACATCACCATATGTCAGGCAGAATCTCTGAAGGTGAATCTCAAACAAGTGATTACCACTGAAGCAACATGATGGAGAATAAAGTAGACAAGTGATACTTTTAGCTTTATTCTATCTTTGTCCCTAGAGGAAAGCATTCCCTCTAGTGTGGGAAGGGAAGGGGAGGAAAAAAGAAAAGCCTAGAAAATTAAAACATGTTTTTCCCCAATATTAATGACCCACTTTAAACAGTCTTATGTAACTCAAAAATGAGATTATATTTGCGTTGTCATGGATTTAATCTTATATTTTTCAGTCTGAAGCATATCAGAAGGTTATTTACCTCACCTGCCTACCACAGTTTTCTGAACTTTCTCAGTTTAAGAAATCCAGTCCCTCTCCAACTTTTCAAATCAATTAAATAAAAAAAGGAGCAAGCCTGGTGAGGTAATTTTGCACTTGTCTGAACTGTGCAAGGTCTATACAATCTAAAGTTATGTAATTATGTTAAATACCTTCTACCTTCTTCTTAAATTTTCAACAGTCCTGGAATTCCCCAACGTGTGCTCTTCGGTGTGTTCTCAAGCATGCACATTGAGCTTTCCCCCTGCAGTGCTGGGAACACAAGCCAGTTCTTAGAACACATGGTTTAAACTGAAGTACTGTCATTAAATGAAATGGTCTTCCAAAAACAAGCAGAAACTGGTCCACTTTGGTAACTGTTCTCTAAAATGTCACATAAAACTTAGCATTCACAAATCTCTTTGCCACTCATAGTTGGATGGATGGAAGAGAAAAAAAAATGTTCCTTCTAGCAGAAAATCTTGCTGTGTAGCAAATAAAAGCTCCTTCACACATTGGATGGACATTAATACAAATTGAAAACACCACATAGGTACAATAAAATGTCCATATACTTGTCAAACATTGTCTGAATAACAGGGATAAGTTCTACAAGGCAGTTAAGTCAGACTTCCAAGGTCCACTCAAAAACATTAGGTTCCTATTTGTTAGTTCTCCTGTGTTTCAACAATACAAACACATTATAAACAATAGAAATGTATACAATATAAATGTAAACATCAAGTCTTCCTTCCTTCTTCCTCAAACATTGAAAAAAAGTCTCTAAAAAATACCTCCTAAATAGCCTCCTAAATCCAAATGGTTTCCAGAATCAGAAAGGAAATTCAGTAGGCAATATTGTCCATCTCTAGAATGGTGACAGTGAAAAACTCTGCATTTTCTTCTAACAAGTTTCTTGCTAGAGCCACATTCATATTAGTTAGGTAAATGTACAAGGCATAAAATAAACCCAGACAGGAATACTCATCTATAAATGTGTACCCAAAACCTCTACTTTCAGACAATCCATTTGAAAATTATTACAATCCAGCAGTTAATGTAAATGCACAAAACTGCCAAAAAGATCACTTACAACTCTGAGAAGAATGTAAATGATCTTGAAACAGTACTGTAGTACCAGCAGAGAGGAAAACAGAGACCACTTTACTCACACTACCACAGATGAATGGATTTCTTTACTGTTTAGTCAAATCTAATGAAGAGAAAAAGGCAGAGACAGAGGAATAGATTTTCCAATATTATGAAAATACTCATTCCTCTCAACTCACAGGGTAAATGTGCTGGCAAACACATCCTAAAAGTTGATACAAAAAGCCTTTCTCTTTTAAATGCTCTATCACTGGGCTACATTGACTTATCTTTGTAACAGCCAGTAACCTGCAAATAACTATTTAAGGTGTTATCTTAGCACATTGCAACATCCTGAGCAGGCCATTTGGTCTGTAAGCTACAACCATGAGGATCCAACTTAGATTATCCTACCATGGTATCCTATCTGAGCCTTACAGCTGTGTTCCACTGCCTGAAGTAGGTAAATGTGTACTTGAGCCACGAGCATGCATAGGACATCAGTGGCTCTGATTGCAGGGGGGACACACCAAAACCCAAGAGCTGTCACTTCAGCAGTGGCTGGAAGTGCCCAAGGCCAGGTTGGATGGGGGTCTGAGCAACCTGGTCTAGTGGAAGGTATCCCTACAAGGGGGTTGGAATGGGAAGAGCCTTAAGATACTTTCCAACAGAAACCATCCTGTGATTTTATGATTAATTCTATTATTAGGTTTGGTCTTAAAAAGGAGAACAGTTCAAACTACTAGCCTGACAAAAGAAAAAATAAATTTTTTCAATAACATTTTCCTCTGTATTTCAGAGGAATATGATATTTCTTTCTGCAGCTTTTATCACTTAAAAGTTTCCAACCTAGGCTGTTATTTTAACAGCCTAAGAAAAGTCGTATCCTACAGTTTGAACTCATCATATGACTTCAGGTTCAGCTCTAAAAGAAGCAGCTTAATTACAAAATGACAATAGTTAGCATGGATTTACCGGACATTTCAGAAGATAAAATTTTAAAATTAAGATGTCTAAATTAAGATTTATTTGCTGCTTTGCTCTTCTCAGCTTTCCTACATTCTAACAGACCATTGAGACAATGTAAAGTATCAAACTTGTATTTTCTCCATAATATTTTCATTTATTTATCCTGACAAGCTTTTTTTGGGAGGTATAATGATAGCCTTAGATGAGATTCCCACACAAACATTTAGAATAATAAAGCCAAATATGTTATTGCAATAATACATTGACTATATTAGCAAAAACATGGAAGATAATACTGGTGCAAATAATCCCAAGGGAAAAAAAAATCTGCAGACCAGGACAAATTACTGGACACTCATGGATTTCCCAGTTTTTCAATGTGCTACTTTCATTTTCTGTGGATTCAAAGCTTGCACAACTTGGGCAGTGAGTCAGACCTTCAGTAAAAACACGCTCAATCATTACAGACATCCTGAGGTCACTTGAAAAAGCCTCATAAGAAAAAACAAACCAAGAAAGAGGATCTGTGTGGAAGAGGTATTGTTGTGACAAAGAAAAAGATGCAAGATCAACTGGTGTTCTGAAGGCATGAGGTAAGAAATCAATGCTTGAAATCATCTGTTTTCATAAATAGGTAATAAGCAACCCAACAGAAAGGTACAAGATGAAATAGAACATATTTTTAGCTGATTATAACAAAGATTCAGCACAACTGCACAGATACCATTCAGAGACTTCATCAACTCTGACTTAATTGTACAGAAAAAAAAAATCCATCCAGGCTTGCTGGGTGGGTGGAGCAGGATGAAGAGTTTTCTTTTAGCCCAAGAAGTCAAGGAGTCCAGTAAATAAGGGGATTTCCTAACTGGTTTAATAAAAAATCAGGTTACAGGAACTGAAAAAGAATTTCAGAAGAATACTTTGTGGGATGGGAAGGAATGCATGAAGTAAAGCTTATGCTTAATGTGTGTTAAAAATTTCAAGTCATATGGTGAAATCTCATCCCTGAAGATGAAATGTTTGGAGTAAAATGACAAAAGTCATTCAGAAGTCTGGATTAAGATGGAAATCATGCTTTTTTTGCAAGCACAACAGAGGATACAGAAAGCTCTCCTCAAATATGACTGAAATCTGGCTTGAACCACCTCTGAAAAAACCCACACCACCAAACTCAAATTATGCATACTTAGAATTGGGAGATTCCCATGACATTCTAAACAAATTTTAATAATTGAAGACCTGAACACCGTAATAAACTGGACAATGGTTAGCAGTGCACTGAGGCACACACACAACACAAGTCAGAATGTATTAGCAAAACCAAAAGAAGTATGATAGTAACATTTGAAAGATTTCTTTCTCTGTTTATGAAATGCAAGGATGACAGAGCTGGTCAGTACAAAATAAAAAATTAAAAAGGTTATAATTCTGCATTTATGTGGCCTGGACGAACATCTTTATCCTGAGCAATGCACTTTATCCCCATAGTACAGGCAAGGTAGACACTGTAAGGTTCCTACAGTAATTTCTGCCAAACTACAATGCTGCATTAGCAGCCTTTTTAATTAAATATCAATTTTTAGTTAAAGAATAAGGTGGGTGGCATAGTTAAAAATATTCTGTAGCTTGTCAAAGGGCAAGAGTGCATCTTCATTAAAAAACTCTTTTCATAATACACATCCAGAATCAATAGTGTGCAATCTGAGTTGTTTATCAGGAATTTATACAGTGAAGAGGCTTTTTTTTTGTTTTTAAATTTGGATAAAAAAACCATAAAAATGTATATTGATAGTAGGCAATGGAGTTCAAGTTTGTCATATCCACCAGGAAAAATATTCAAGGGTAGAACAGACTTGAGGTACAAACAACAGTCCAAATAGAGCCCAAGATAATTTTAATGAACCAGAGTACTAATGGTGGATAGGGAAAAAATCCATTCTTTAAGTGCATGAGATGAAGAAAACTTACACTTCAAATGTAGGGGAAAAAAGAACCCTTGCTAGTTAACATATTTTTGAACCCCAAATAATAAGAAAACAGAAGCTTCAGATCTCCACCTAACCCCCTTCTTAAGTCTAAAATATGAAAAATTGATGTAGAACAGCTTTCCACATGTTAAAGTACAATACTATTTTTCAAGTACAGCTTTTCAAAAATGAAACTTTTCTCCATTTATAAGGGTCACAGTTTTCTTTGCTCTGGAAGTGGCCACATACATGCCAATATCTCAGTATGTAAGAAAGTGTTCCTGGACATGTTTTAAGTAACTCAATAGTGGCATTCTGTGACATTACACAGTGCAAAAGCTATGCAACTGGTGCATATGGAAACTACGACGCCAGGAAATGAATCAAGGTACAAGGACTTTAATAGAAGCTGAACAGAAGCTAAATCTGTTACAAGCTTTTGCTCTGTATCAGCCAGCACAGCCCTCAAAGGGAAGTTTAAGTGCACACTCGGGCCTCATTGTGCTGGTTTCAGTATACAGAGCCAGAGGTTTAAATAGCATCAACTCAAAAAGAGCTTAAGTAAACTGCAATATGCCTTTTACACCGGCACAGAACTTCACCCACTGTGGTTAAACTCTCCTCACATCACTGTAAAGATCCAGTCCTTTCACCACAGACCCGTGGCAACACTGAATCCCTGCTGGTAACAAATCTACAGCGCTGCAACTATTGCTCTCCTAACTGGATGTTCAGGAGCCAGCTTGGATCTTCTACTGAACGGGAATTCCAAACTTCCAGTGGGAAAGTACTATTTCCACAGAATTTCATCTCAGACAACTACTCAGAAATTTGTACTGGACACCAAGCCCTCAAGCATCTTCCAGCCTGAAGCTCCTCCTTGCTCCCTCAAACATTCTCTAACTTACCTTGGGGAGAATTTTGCTATTATGGGTCAGGTGAAAGTTACTGTAACCTTTTCCTCAAAGGAATCATGAATCGTTCCATTAAGTTATCAGTCCAGAACCCAAGGAGAGTCATTTCTGACACTCAAAGACTTCACAAGGATTAACAACTGGAGCCAAAACCTGGTATCAATAAACTGCCTGAGAGGCCTCAAACCATCAGGATGTACATTCAGTCATAGGTCAAATCACTTTGTGAAACCAAACACTCCTACAACTTCGTTTCATTTCTCACATCATTAATACAGTCACAAGTTTTTATTTTGCTGATTATCCAATTTCTTGAACTTATGGATGCCAAGCTACTGAAAAAACTCAGGAAAAGTATTCCCATAAGAACTATGGCTTATCTATAAGAAGCACAGTTTATCTTTCTGTTTCAAGAGAAGTTAAGCTATCAAAAGAAAGATTTTTTACTATTATTTTTCATTTATAAACAAACTCTATTGGTATTTAAGAAAACGTCTATTAGAAATAACAAGCTAATATTTTATTTTGAACTATGACCATAACCATATTTAAAGTATAACCATAAAATACAGAAACTTGATTATAGGCTCTTAAAATTAGACTAAGTCTACAAAACTGGTTGATTTTATCTATGGTAAAATAGCTGTTAGCTTTAGCAGAAAAAACACTGGAAGCTTTCTCCTCCTGCATGCCTTTTTGCAGTCTAGTAAAAGAAAAGTAGCTGCATAACACAAACAGATGTGAAGTGTAAACAGAATGATACTGCATTTCACCATGTTCTTGAAGGATCAATAATCCTGATAGACAAACTGCATTTAATGAAAAGAAATTCAGGGAAGTAAACTGCTCATTTTTACAAGAACTTAGAAAACTAAATCAATATGCTAAGGGACTAATTGGAACAAGGTAGCTTTAATAATGTGGTCAAATATCCTGTAAAACCTAGGCTGAAGTCTGCACGGTAGAGATTGAGAAATCTTTGTTTTACTGCTCTACAGCGTGTTCCACACCCTTTTCCTATACTGACAGATCAGGAAACACAATTACTGATTTTGTTGACAAAATCTTGCCAAACTACAAGGGTGACAATTCTTAATTAAATCTAAGAAGAAATTAATAATAAATATTCTTATTTGGCTACATGTCTACTCAAATCTAATGCTCAAGATCTTGATTTAGTTTTACTTACAGACAGGTTGAGTGCTTCAAAAGCCTTTCTCAAACAACTCACTTTGTTCAGTCTTCCAAATACTTTTTCAGATTTTTCCTGATCTCTCTGGATTTTTTTTCCACAAATCCTGCAATACAGGTATGTATTTTAACATTTCCTATCTTGTTTTCCATCAACACATACAGACTGAGATATTTTCATTCTTTTGCTCCTACACACTGCTTGCAAGCAATGCCTGTAAGACCTCCACAACCCCTGCTTCAAACTGGTGCCTTATTTGGACTGCTTGCCCACTTGTTTTTTTAAGCATCTTTTTGCAAGCCAAGGAATAGCCATTCATTTTCCCGCCCCTCCTTATGCCAAAATCATCCTTAAATGTACTATAGGTCTACCATTAGCCAAAAGCATTTTTGTCAGCATTGTGAGAGTGTCTCAAAAGCTGAGATACTGGAGGGTTTTGGAGGTGTGCCTTGATTATTTTGTGTGTGCCCCTGTGAAATAAGTAGGGAAGTTTGTATCCACATACAGTGTATTAGAACCTCCAGAGAGCATTGCTGCAAGCTCCTTTATCTTTACAGCAGGAGTTTGCCAAATAGGTGTGAAAATTCCTATGTCAAGAATATTTCATGTATTTCCTAGGTATGAAATACAAATACATCTGTCTGTCTGCTTAGTTTGTCTATTTTTTTTTTTTTTTCAGGGAGAAAGCTCCTCTGCCAGGAGGCTCAGAAATTCCCTGATCAAGTTAAAAACCCTAAAACCCAAACAAACACACAGGAAAATAACACTCTCTACTCCTTCTAGGGAAAGGGGGCCCATTTTTAGGTACAGCTCATACTAAACACAAGACAGTAAGAAAACTCAACCCGAGAATCTGAAGATGATGAATACGTTGTTGCTGCTGTCTGAGGAATGCTTCTAGACATACTCTATGCTTCCTGTATTTATTGCTATTTTAATTATTAAAACAAGCTTTAATTACTTCAAGACAGAAATAGGCAATTCAAATATAGGGAGAAACTAAGAAAAAGGTAATGAATTGGAATGCTTGATAAAGAGGTGTAGAGGTGCAGCATGAAACTTTCTTGAGCAACTTGGAGCTGGTATTTTCACTCTTCTAAATCTACAATATAGAAAATTAAGTGATTGGACAAACTGTACTTGAACAGAGCCTATCAAGAAAGACTCGCAGAAATTACTTATAGCTTGTTAGGAGGTAGATTATCTGTTCAAGAATTTTTATTATGAATACTATACCAATTTTCAAATTCACTGGATGAAGTAGTTATGTATATTTTTAACTCATGTATACTATGCAGACAAGGTTTATGTGTCTAAGAAATGTTTCAGATAGACCATCTTCAATCAAAACACATTTTATGCTTCATTTTAAGAAAAAGAAGCTCAAAATAGAAGAGAAAATACAAGTTTAGTTATGTGGGTCCATAAATACTCGAAATTGTCTTCCAGGTATATTACATGCATTCTGCAGAGTTCAAAAAGTGCATTGAAGCTCCATTGAACAGTAATAGCTCTCTGCAGAAAAGCAACAAACAAAGAGAAAGGGTGAGAACTGGAAAAATAAAAACCAGAGAGGTGAGGGATAAGACACAGCATTCAAACTCAAGAGAACTTCTGCCCAAGGGAATTTATGCAGATACAGAAGATTCTTACTGCTAAAGAGGTAAAAATGTGTTAATCCACTCTGGTCACACATTTTGCAGACAAGAGGGCTATGACACAATGTAGTAAAATCCAAGTGTTCAGTATCTTCCAATGGTCAACAAACACCCAGTTCACAAAATATAGTCTTGAGCAGGAATGGTAATTCACTGTAGCTTGTACCTTTTATGAAAACTTAGAATTATAAAATCTCTTACGATGGCAAAGGTACTTGAGATCATAGAGTCCAAGAGTTTACATGGCTTTTAAATACCTCCAGAGATGCTGACTCAACCCTGGGCAGCCTGTTCCAAAGCCTGACAACCCTTCTGGTGAAGGGATTTTCCCTAGCATGAGATCTACTACTTGATTAGCAGCCATCTGAGAATGCTTTGCTAGGACCTCAATTCAGGTTAAATAAAAAGCTGCACCAGTCACGGTGCACATAGGAAGGGAGGAACACAGCTTTAACAGGCAATGGGAAACCAGCAGCAACAGACTCTATTGCCTAATCTAACAAGAGTGAAAAAGAAAGGTTTTAGTTGTAAAACTATTCTAGGGGAACATAACCACAAGGAATAAATTTTATGTCAAAAATTATATATAAAGAAATGTAACAAATTACATGACCCGTGAGCAACAACCAATAAAAGTAAAATCAGGTTCAGCCTGCTACTTGTAATCTGGGGAAATGCCTTTGTCTAAAGGACAAGGTCAAAAGAGGTGGTTGGTTGCTTTCAAAGATTACAGGATTTTATCAGGATGTAAATATGAGTAAGACAAATGTCAGCAGGTTAGACTAATGATCAAGGTTAAACAGTTTGGAATGCCTGTGGGATATATGAAAAAATACAGTTAGCTAAGAGGAATAAGAGGTCCTTGTGAGACTCAAAGGGCCACGATCACAGGATTCTTAACTCATACAAACCATAAATAATAAATCAAATGAATCACAGCATTGACTTAAGCTTTCCTTGTGAAAAGGACTTTGCTATTTAGAGTACTGTAAGAGGGAATCCCCGTCCCCCAAACTATTTCCTCTTTGTACTTTCACTGCAGTGTCTCCCTAGTACACAAGCTGCCACACCTGTATGAAAATGCCATCTCTTTAGCAGAAGTTTCTCAAGGGACCTGCATCCTTGCCTGAGTGCATACGCAGACCTTGGGCTTGAAGGATTGACCTGATTAAAGCAGACAAGACTTCTCCTTGTGGGAAGGTAAGAACAAAACCCCACAAATTCATCTCAAGACAGCTGAACTATTCCAGTTCGAGTAAAAGAATAAGGCTATCTGCTCTGACAAAAGTCTGCATTGCCACAGAAAGCCACTGCCTCACAGCTGGGAGGCCGTGTTAGCACCTGTGTTGTCAATTCTTCATCATTATGGTGGCTCCTCCTCAGATGACATCCAATTTAGACGGCCTATGTCATTAAACAAAACCCTCCACTGAACTAGTCTAAGTTGGTACAAAACTCTACTCACCCCCTCTTTGTAGGCATAAATTACTTATCAACTCACCAGAACAAGCAAGAAATAGTAAAAAAAAATAGGGTCAAAAGCAGTGGAAATCAAGCCACTACCAAAACATGGTCTGAATGAGATTTATTCCTCAGAGAAATTATACTTCATTACATTATAGGTCTGGGCTCTTCAGGAAATGAAAGTTAAATAGATAAGGAAACCTTCAAAACTTCAATAGTCTATGCCAATAATAGGAGGCTTATAGAGGAAAACAAGAGGGTTTTGAGTGTGCAGGCATACAGAGGGTTGCAAACACAAAATTCCACTTTTTCTTCTGAAGAAGAACAAAAGATTTGTTAGGTTTTGGTGTTCTGGTTTTGGTTTTATTTTTTTAAGTTCATGCATGTATGTGGTACATGAAATACAGAGATGCACAAATATTAATTTGGCAAAAGTAGAGAGGAATAAAGAATGACCTTATTCCACTCCAAACAGTTTAGAATTATTTTGAAATTGAAGATGCAGTAATAGCAAAACTGCTTGATTCCTGAAAGAGTTTCCACTCATCAGATTCCCAGCTGATTAGCACTGTGCAGTGTGTTCATTTCCTTAGCAGATGCTTCCGATGTTTTTCACCAAGAATTGCTGCTGGAGTACCCCGGTTCCAAAACAGACTAAGCAGAAGAGTTCTGCAGACACTTTGGGAACTATGTGATGTAAGTGAAAATACTATCAGAACCTGGCACTTTGATATTCATCAGTGTATTTCTTTCCACATCTACTTAAGAGACCGAGCAAACATGAAGTCAATCTGTTGGCAAATTAACAATAATGTTTGCCACTGGATCTCCCTTGAGACTACTCTTCCTAACAAAAAACCTGAACTAATTCTCCCATTCTCTCATAAAACACTAAGTCTCCTTTATATCTCAATCTTCTCAAAACATGAACACTGCATTCACATAACCCTTCAAAACACCTACCACATAGCTAATAATCAAGTTACAATACCTGCTAGGGGCAGTTAATGTCAATGACTCCTGAAGTTCTATTAAAATTTTGGAGCCAAGATGAGGAATGAAACTGCATGCTAAGCTATTTTATCCAACAGAAGCAAAAGCAGAGTGAACTTGTTAGATGATGGCAGCATACAACGCCAAAAACATAACCCAGCAAAGGAAATTAAAAAAAAAACTTCAAACTTGAAGGGAAAGGAGTGGTGCTAATAAAATCCCACATATTATCTGAAGCATAGAAATTAACAATACAAAGCTTTCTTTCTTCTTCTTCTTTTTTTTTTTTTTTTTTTTTGTTATACAAGGGAACAGAAGGGAATCTGGTTGGAGGGAGATGACTTAAAACTGGAGAGCAATTGTCTTTATTCTAAGTCATTTTAAGAATTCAGAACACTTCATTATTTTGCCAGATTCTATTTCATGAAGCAGATTAAGGATTTTACATGATTTGCACCCAGTGTTGCTGGCTGCTTCCCAAGTTTTAGGCAGTCTAGTTTGGGGAGCTTAGACAACCTGATCTTCTTATATTCAGCATTCAGTCACTTTGTCTTTCAGCATCTTTTCAACCCAGGCTGTATAAGCTGCCTTCCTCCGGGACAGCAAGATGGATTTATCATGCAGAAAAGAGGAAGCATATGTTCTTATTTAATCCTTATTCTGTTCGTACAAAATAAATCCATATTCTACATAAGTGCAACAGAAAACAGCCTGCATATGTTAAATCATGAAGAATAGACATTTCTTTCAGTAAACATACTGTTCCACGGGCCATTTTAAGAGTAAACTACTCCCTACATTCACCTCAGGTATAGAACAGAAAGCAGAAGTGAACATACCTTGTATGCAATAAAACCACCAGAAAAAAAGGTTTTTCCCCTACTCTTAGGCTTGGTACAACCAGCAGCAATTATGTGAACCGTGGGTGCTGCAGTAAGCAGAGTTTCTCATGAAGCACAGTCAGAGTCATTAGACAGAGATCAAGAAGGAAAAAGGTAAATCACCCATTCAGACTAAATTGAACTTCGTGTCCCCAGGCAAAATGGTTTCAATAATACAGAAACCAAGAACTAACCAGTTCCTCTGTTTTTGAAAGCTTTTTACGAAATGGCAAAACTATTCTGAAAGAACTGAGATCATCACCTCATTGATTTGGGAGCAAAGACATCCCCCCAGCCTGGAAACAACTCGATGTCCTCCTGAGGACAAAGATTAGCAGATGAGTACCAGCGACTCCCTCCATCCTGCTTGCATTTTCTACACACAAAGCTGTTTGCTGAGATAAAGCACTTGCACAGCACTAAGTCAAAATTCATTCCTGTATTTAGGATTATGAGTCATGCTGTTGAAAAAGCCATCATACTATTTCATCGGGACAAGGCGACAGAGCTTTTTAGACAAATAAGACTGTATAATAACATGAATCTCAAGAGTGAGCCTTCATTTAAAGAGTGTTCTATTCTTGCTGCAGTTATCCAGAGAGATTGACAAGATCTAGTACAAGAATTGAGAATTCATTTTCTCAGGTTTGCTGACCCCAATGCCAGAAAGAAAAATATGTTCTCAAAAGATGAGACTGATATTGTAGCATATCTGGTAAAGATGGAATCTACAGACCCTGGACACTGGGGAAAGCCTCTACCAAGGTTTACTTCCTCAAAACTGAGTGACATATATTTTCTCCTGAATATGCTAAAAAGTAACTTTGCTTCAAACAGTTGCTGAAACTCAAAGGAAACAATGTAATACTTGTTCAATATAGGTCCGCACACCTATGCAATCACATCAGGTCAGTCACTGCTTTTGACAGAGAGAAATCCTTGCGATCAAACCACAAGGTGATGTTGATGTGTAAGAAACACCGAAGCTGGCAAATAAAAAGCACTGTTTTTTCCAATCCAAACCTCAATGCATCTCCGGCAAAAAAAAAAAAAAAAAAAAAAAAAAAAAAAAAAAAAGTAGTAGATATGGCAGCCCAAGGCACATTTGGCACCGAGATGACAGCTTTCAGGAACCTTTTTCTCAAATTCTCTTCCTAGAGGTTTACAAAGCATTGGAGAGGGAACAAAACCCGCAAACCGTGTGGAACAGATAGCTTGTAAATGGCATCGTAAGAGGGAGATTTCAACAGACTCTCGCCCGAGATTCATCCTCCCACCCGCGGCACCGCCACCCGCGCTCGGTGAAACCTCCCCGCGCCGCTCCGTGCGCCCGGGGCCGCCCCCTCCCCCGCAGCCACCGCCCGGCCCGGCCGGCCCGGGGGGCCCCGCCGCTCCCCCCGCCGCGGAAGGTCGTTCCGCAAGGTGACGGGGGCGGCCGGGCCGCGGCCAGGACGGGCCCCGCCGCTCCGGGGCGGCCGCTCGGTGCTCCCTCCATCCCCGCATCCCTCCCGCTCCGCGCCCGCCGCCGCGCCCGGGCGGGCGGGGGCGATGCCTCCCGGGCCAGAGGAGGGTGTCGGCGGGCGCCCGCCCCGCTCGGCTGCAGCGACCCCCGCAGCAGGGCTGGGTGCGGCGGCGGCGCCCCGCCGGCCCCGCAGCCCGGTGCCGCCTCACCTGTCCGGGCAGCGCGCAGGTCCCCGCGCCGGGCGGAGCGCGGCGCAGCGCCCATGGCCGAGCGCGGGCGGAGGCGCGGCCGCGCCGCCGGGGGGACGGGCCAGGCGGGGGCGGGCGGCGCCGGGGAGCGTCTGCAAAGTGCCGGCCGCGCACGGGGGCGCAGCGCGGCGCGGCGCAGCGCGGCGGGGCGGCCGGAGGGAGGAGGGAGGGGCGGGGGAGCGCGCGCGGCCGGAAGCGCCTGTGACAGGGCGAGGCAGAACGAGGGAGCGTCTGCAAAGTGCGTGCCCGGGCGCGGAGCGCGCAGGGGCGGGCGTGAGGGGGAACCGCCCGGGCGCGGCCACGGCCGCGGGTGCGGGCACAGGCCACGGGTACCAGGCACTGGGCATTAGGCGCTGGGCACGGTCACAGCCGCCGCCCGCCGTGGTGAGTGTGCGAAGGCGACTCCCGGCCTCCGCCTCCCCGGGCTTGTACCCCTCCTGTGAGGGCTTCTCTCGGCAAACCCGTCAGGCCGGGCGCGGATCCCGCCGCTGGCAGCAGCGCGGCTTTGCCCGCACTAAGCGGGCCCGTTACAGCAGCCAACACGTTTCCTAAATATTAGAAACAGGTACTTGTGGCAGTTCATCCGCTTAGGCTGTCTTTGAAACAAGCTCTACGCTCTACCTGAAGTTCGCTTCTGAGAGCCATTAGCGCAGAGGAAGCTGGTGCATTTTTGCAATGAGGAGATGAGTGTGTTTGTAGTGGCGAGACAGTCTCTAGTTTTGCTCGGCTTCAGAATGCTCTGTTTCCCCCACCAGTCTTCCTAAGAGCTCATAGAGGCTGGGTGACATCTCGTGGCCACTCCTGCTCTTCTGTATGGATCCAGCCTTCTTTCATAAGGACAGCATAAAGTAAAAAACTGTTTCTGGTTACCTCCACAGCCCAATATAAATTAAAGAAACATAGGTGTAGGTCATAATAAGATGCAGAACTCTGATCAATATCTGTTGCAATATTCATCACGTGCCTTGAATCATCAGAAAATGGTTCCAAAATATTTTTAAAAAAAAATCAAGTAAAGGGGAATGGTTTTGGTGACGATGGACAAAAATCCCTGCTGGTGTTTTGTGCCATTCTTCTGGGATTTCTCCACACAGGGCAGAAAATGATGATGCTACAATGTGTGCTGAAGGATACTTGTCTGCACCCACAAGCATCTGCAGTAATGCTGGGCACTTTGGAGTTTTGCTTTTCACCCAGTCTTGTACTGTGTTCCTGCTTGGAAATGCTCACTGGCAATTAATGATAGGTTAGGGATTTGGGAATTTTATGAGGTGCTGAATGGTCAAAGCCTTGGACATCCCTCTGTGTGAGATGAGGAACTTCTTAACTGATCTGCTATGGTTTGTAGAAAGGGCTCTTGTCACAGGGGAACAAAGCAGGTGAAATAACAGCAACTACAGCACTTTCAGTCTTTTCCATTTACTATGGTTTTAATTTGTATAGCTCATATACACGAGCTGACCTAACATTGCAGTCACTTTTGAGTTTGATATGTTCTTATATATAAATATTATACAACAGTGGTCTCCTAGCAGAGCTCTCACCAAAGGGAACAGTAGCCCTTACTAGCTCACAGTTCTCAAGCTGGATCGTACCAACCAGATTCTCCACCGAGGAACAGGACTTTACACTACATATTCCACAGCATTTGTATCTGACATAGCAAAATGAAAAAAATATGGCAATTATCATAAAATTACAGGCATCTATTAGGGAAGCCAAAACTCCCTCCTCAAGGAGTGTTCCTTGAGAAAGTTTGGATTCTTGGATCACAGCGAGCAAGAGACTGAAAGAAGAGACAATATGATAATATTACACCCCTCACCCACCCCCCACCCCCCCCCATTGAAGTATCAGGACTATTTGAGCTGACCACTAACATGTTTATTCCCCATTTTAGCGTGTGACAAGTAGGCCACCAGTTATTCAGACGTAGCTCTGCCAGGCCTGTCCCACACTGAAAGTTCCACCCATCTGCTTGCTCATTTCATGACCATGGGAAGAGAGTGGGTGGAGGCCCCAGGAGAGGCTGATTAGGACCATTAATGCCTCTTATTGCAATCAGGGCCCTGGTGCTGGGATCTCATCTTGCCTGTTTGCAATTCCCCAGGACTCCATATACTGATCCCCTCACCCTTGGTGCAAGGAGGAAATCACTGCAGAAGTAATTAAAGTGATTAAAGATGATGGTTGATGCATCTGTTGATTGTGTGAAATCCCCTAAACATTGTATAAGGCTGGGGCTGTGCATCTCGGCTGTACTTGTTGCTAATGGAGAAGTTTTGGGTTGCTGTGAGGCCAGTGATATTAATGAGGGAAACAATTATATTCTGGTAGAGACATTCAATGTATCACCTATTGATACTGTTTTCCTGCTTGATTTTTTGTCCAAAACTTGGAGGTACAGCTCTGCCCTGAGTGGATGACAAAAACTCCTTGGTGTGATTGAGTGCCAGTCACAGCTTTGAAGTACTAAGGCAGATGAGGTGCAGAAATCTCAGCTGTACTAACTTCTGCTTGCTCGCTGTGCTCTCAGCATAAGGGGACAGCAGCAATCCTTGGAAGACATCGAATACAGCTGGGAATGTCTGTGTTGTAGGACCAATTCTTTGGCACTTCTCTGTACTGAATTTTGGAGAATTCTGATTATGGACCAGCAATGGTTGATAACATGAAATCACAGCAATCACCAGTGCTAACTCCAGAATTGCTTAATGTCACCTTTAAAGTAGCATACTTGTTGAATTTTCCATCTCCATTTGTTCAAATAATAAATGACTGTAAGGTGGAGAAACGTGACTAGAACATAGAAGAACTCTGTGATTATTCACAGGCAATACCTCCATAAACCTTTCCCCAGGGAAGTACGTGTCAGAGGTGTTCCCTTTTGACTTGTAACACTGTATAACAAAATTACAGTACACACATAAAATATGGTTTGCCTTTCATAATAGTAAAATCTCTTGTGATGAATTATATATTATTATTAGAGAATATAGATAGAGAAAATATTATAGATACAGAAATCTCTTTCTTGTGAGGGGGACTACATGCAGCATTCCTGCCTTTGTTGTGATTCTGTGCCAGTTCGGACAAATTTGGAGGAAAATATCCTGATAGAAGGCAGGTTACAGCCATCCCTCCCCCACCAGGTTCGGGAAAAAAAATTTCCTCAGAGGAAAGTGAAAGAGATAAAAACTGTTTATTTAACAAGCACACAGGAAAAGGATAATAATGCTAAATAATAGAACCTCTCACTTTGGAGAGAACCTGGGAAAATTCAGAGTCCTGTAGGTGTAATCTCTCTCTCTTCCTCCTTGGAGCTGGGTCGTGGGCCCACCTCCAGGGCTTTGGTAGAAAAATTCTCCTGATGTGTTCTGACGTTGAAACAGTTCAGAAGAGAAGAAGGGAAAAACCGAAGTCCCAGGAAAACAAAGTTCAACTCTCCATCTCCCTCTGGAGAAAAGGAGCCAGAAGCTGGCTGAGAAGCAAGCAGGGTGCTTGCCCCGCTCTTGCTGCCACAGCAGAAGCAGAGGAGTGTGTATGTGTGTCCTTGAACAACTGCTTTGAAAAGTTTGCTCGGTTTTTTTTCCCTCTCCCCCCTCTCAGGCTCAGTTTAAAGGCACAGAAATGCACAAAGTTAATTCTGGGCATAGGGCAGCGAGAGGGGATACACACCATAAAGTCACGCCAAGACAGATTCATAGCCCCCCTCTTGTGCCAGGTAGAGAGACACGGCGGTACATCACGTTATCCTTGTATCACCACAGCAATAAAGCTCTTGGGATAGGCTCTCGAGAGAATCTGCTTTATAATCTGCACCTCCTTCAAAGCCCTGTTGCCTGGTTTCTGGAAGGACTCCATCCCTTCACGTAGGATTTCTTTCCTTCTATTATAACCCCCCATATGCTCCTCAGAATAAAGGGTTCTTAGCTTTGCAGACACTAAGTGGACTCTTCGGTGGCAGGCTCAGTATTGTATTTTTAATGTTGAACACGACTTCAAAACAACAACAACAACAACAACAACAAGAGAGAAAACCTAGGAAAAAATTAAATTTGAACCAGAGATAAGATAAAAAAGACCTTCCTGAAAAGTATCTTTGTTCATTGCTAAACAAACTAATAATCTCTTGAGGATTCCAAGATAGGCTTTTAAAGCTTTCTGTTTGATGTCTACCTCAGCTTTATTGATGGAAATGAATTTACTGCAAAATGATAACTCACTCAAACCACTGTGCTAGTGATCAGAAAACTCATGTATTCCTGTTCAAGAATGTATCTTGCTTTTTTGTTTGATTGCTCTGATTTCTCAGGACCTCATCTATGCTTTTTGAAATGCAGTACAATACAATTGTGAAAAGCTGAAATGCTATCCAATCCTACTAATATTCTGTTCATAAAGTGAAATGTTGAAGAGTCACACACTCTCTCTTTTGCTTCTTAGTCACAATTTGAAGTTGCTGTAGAATAACCTTGGTTTAACTCTGATTAAATATTGGAAGAGTAGGTAATAGAAAATGTTCCTGTCCTTCCCCCATAGTCAGACAACTGCCCTGTTTTTTAACATGAGTAAGACTTTGCAGTTAGGATTTAACTGTATCCTTCCCACCAAGTTGTTATGGATAGTAAAAGGTATTATAAGGTATCAAAAGGTATTATAAACTCTGCCCAGCTAAAAGCAAACAAACAAACAACAGCACCCCCCTCCCCCCCAAATTATTATTTGAGTCTTGCTTTTGAAAGTTTTATTCAGTTCCCTGTTCATAAATATAACAACTGGGCTATAAAATTTTCCAGCACCAGAGAACATTAACCTATATTCAGACCTGCTCCTTACCACAGTAAATATAGATTGAAGAAGTATTTCCATTAACTTTGCACTGAGTTATCAAGCAGGAAATAAACTTTTGGGTTTAGGTACCAAACCAGACATTTCTAAGAGGTGCTTAGTGTGTCCAGTAAGTGTACTAAGGAGCTCCCCATTTGCAGGAAATTATTTGAGATTTCTTTTCAGATGTCACACCAGCATTTCAGTGCAAAGTGGTATGTAATTGTAAAATATCACAGGCAGAGTATAAATCTGGTAAAGCTGATTCTCCACTGTCTTCTTTCCTTCGTTAATAAGAATTAATAAGAATGGCCATACTGTTCATCCACCTTGCACAGGTTTGAATGACAGCTCAAGGTGCAAGGGACACTCTATGTTCTCATTTGAATGCAAACTGAAATACCATCATGATTTATTTTACAGATTTCATTGGACCTGGGAGAATTAAAAACTTCCCTGAGGAGACAAGTCACTGGCCATTCATGGAGATTTGCCAAAGAGATTGTGCAGCAGATAAATTACTGAGGTATAAAAGGAGAAAGACTAAGAAAGAACAAAAGCAGTAAGAACGGAGTAAAAAATATGGATGAGTTATGTCTTAGTGTTCACCATGGAGGTAGTAATTTCCGACATTTTCCCTTCAGTACAATCTTTATGAAGCTATTGAAGTAAAATGAGCAGTACCAGGTCTTGATGATATTTGTCCAAGGGTTTTGAAGGAACTTAGGAAGGAAATTTCTGAATGGTTGTCTGCTGCATTGTCTAACCAACCTCTTTTTGGAATTATCAGAAGAATGAAATTCAGAAAGGTCTGTAGTGGTAACTCTAAAAATTGGGAATGGATGGCTTAGTCTGGCTTCTGCCCCGATGAATCTACAGAAAATGTACTTAGGCTGTCTATAGATAGCATATGTATAATAGGTAAATATCTGTTTGTGACCCTCTTCCATAGAGGTAAACAATAAGCTCTCAGGTTGTTTTGTTATTTCAAGGAGCCAGTAAGCATCTCTCTGATCTGCGTAGTGGTCTCTATTCAGATACCAGTAAAGTTTTTCACAAAACCATGAGCAAACACTATCATTAAAGGAATGAGATTGTCTTGGGATGTTATAAGATGCTTAGGAAAAGTAGAAGAAAAGAAAAAAAACAGAAATAGGAATATGGGATCACTTCTTGCTGTGGAGGGAGTTCGGAATCTCTCGGGACCTTGTTTTGCCACCTTGCTTTTCAGCATATTTGTAAATGGTCTGGAAGGGGGAGGAATAGCAAGGTGACAGTTGGAGATGATATAAAATTGCTGAGGATAATAAAATCTAAATCTGATTGCAAAATGTTGCAGAAGGATACTGGGATGCTACGTGACAGGGAAATGAAACAGCAGATATAATTTAGTGTTGGAAGTACTTTGCATGATAAATGCAAAATTACATTAGAAATGAAAAGTGACTGCCTATATAACGAAATGGACTTTTGATATTACTAATCAGAAATGAGATTGTGAAATTACTTCGAAGTGTCTCTGAAAATAGCAGCTCAGTGTTCAGCAGTGATAAAAAAACCCACAGAGCTGGAAATTATTAAGAGAGCATTTGTGAACAAAACAAAGCATTTCTTTGTCTGTATAGATCCATGGTGCACTCAGATTTGAATCTGTCAGTTCTCTTTCCCTACTTCAGAAAATATATAGTAATGCAATAAAGGATGATAGGAGTAATCAGAGACTTTGAATTACAGCATATGAGAAGAGATGAAACTAAATGTCTAGATTTTCTAGAGAAGGGGGTGATTTGGGAAAGAGGTGACAAAGATTGACTAAAACACTATTATGAAATCACAGATCACACAAGGATGAACAGGGCAGAATTGTTCAGTGTTTGATGCAGCAAAAACCCCTGTGGCACCCAATGAAGTTTTGAATAGTGGATTTTAAAGAAATAAAATTAAATACTCAGCCAGGCAAAATTAAGTTAAATTGTAGAATCTACAGGGTTTTCTGGAGGCCAAAAGTAGAAATGGATGCAAGGAGTAATCACATAGTTTAAGGATAAGAGGTCCTTTAGGAGCTGTTAAAGAGGTAACTTTCAAGAAGCCTCTGACTGATAGGAGGCTGGGAAAACATTCTGGAAATGTTACTCTGCCGTATCTCAGATGAAAAAAAAGTATATATATCTTTCCATATATTCACTATTTCTTTACCCCCAATAAAGCCCCAGGCATTTGTGGCTGTTCTTCTACATCCAACAGAACTGTGTCTTATGGACAAAATCTGGAAAATCTTGGTAGTGAAAGCTCTAATTCCTAATTTTTAACTAATGCTTGTCCTTAGTGTTACAGTGTGGTTGTGGCCAGTATAACAGTGCTGAATTTGGAATACAAAGTATCTGGCTGGGTCTCTGCTACCTTCTCACAAGTGTAACAGAGGGCTCCAGGTGAATGCCAAACTGAAATTACTATTTTTCATCCTCAATGTATCTGTTTTTCTGTTGTTACTTGATACCCAAAGAAAATACTGGGAGCCAAATAATCCTTATTTTTGAACTATGATATCAGCTGCAATTTCAGCATCAGGCCTATGCTTTGAGCAACAACACATCTAGGAATAGACTATCTCCTACAAATCTCCAGAACTTTTGACAGACTTCACAATCTGGATATCACTGTTGTACATATCTGTAGTTGTTCTTAAGTGACTCTTGATTGTTCTTTTTTTTTTTTTTCTCTCTGAAGCTTGTGAGTTTGAAGCTCAAGAGGATGTACAGGCTCAGAAATGTACCTCATCTTTACTCTTCATTAACACTAAATGCATTATCACCCAAGGGTGAAGAAAACAGGTCATGTAGGCAATCACTGAAATTGGCATCTCTTCTCTCTCAAGCGGCCAGGTGACATTTCACTTATGGAAACTGTTAAACAACAGTGTTAACAACAGATTTAGTTTATTTCCTATCTACTTAATAGAGAACTGTTGTTCCTATCTTGGCAATTAATATTTGAAAGTGGGAGGCATTTGTTTTATAAAAGGTTTAGATTGAGCCTGCTTTATAAAGCTAAAAGTGAATAATTACAAAACTTCACGAAAAAGGAAACTGTTTTCAGCAATTTATGGACTGTGACAAGGCTCTCTTGCTTCAACGGGTGGTAGCTGAAGCCACTGTTATCAGAAAGAAACTCAGACTGTGAGATTTACATCATCAGTTTGGAACACTCTTTTCTCCTCAGCCCCACAAATGGAGGAAATCTTATATAGGGTACTGATTCACATTTTCCAACACCATGAAATTATTTGAAGTAAGACTTGTCTGTTATTTACAAGATGGGAAATAAAAACAAGGTTTGGGACCGTAAAATTACCACATTGAAGAGCTTACCTGTGGGCTTGCAGGTGGTTATGCAGATCTAGAAGGTCTCCTTTCATCTAATTTAAAAATTGAAAATGTTGAGATTCCCATGGTCAGTGTGTATTTATATTGTTGTTTGGTGTTACTTATAAAGAAGAAAAATCAGACTGGCTAAGATCTGAACAATACTGAGCATGTGTTTGCATTGTTTGATGGTAAATGAAAGTTTTGGTGGAATTTTAATTTCTAGATAATAAATTAGTTTTTTTAGGTTACTCTAAGTGACGTCTCTTTGGAAGGGATTTAAAGTATCATCTAGAAAATTTTAATCTGATTTAGGTGAGAATCTTTAAGGTGCTTGCAGTTTGTCTGCAACTGCTGGTATTTTGCGACTGTGGTCCCACCAATTTTGTGCAACAAAGATGGTGTGTGCAAACTTTCAAGCACTGCAAAAATCACAGAGGAATCCTCATTCCTCTGGAATTTCAGTGACCTCTAAGTCTTTTCTTGTTGTTACTGAACACTCCTGGATTAGGATTCCAATTGCAAAAAGTGGAAAAGCACCTTTAATTTTATGGGTTTTTTGAGTTTGGTGCTTGACAAAGCAAAAATTAGCCCAAAGTCAATATTCACTTAACATATTTAGAATTGTAAAAATACAATGTAATTCCCAATTTGACTCTTAAAAGAATTTTTCAAATTAAATATCTTCATTGCTTACTAGAAGAATTATCACATCTTCTCAGTCCTATGACCACCTTCTCCTCCCAAATCTCTTATTTTAATGTACTTTTACCGAATGAGGGTGAAGACCTTTTAACAGAGGATTCTGTCTACAGTCAGGCTTAAGGAAATCACTTTCTAACGTGCCAAGATCCCAGACTATTCAAGGTCTTGTAAGTGTGACAAAATCCAACTTGAACTGCAGTTAGAAAGGAACTGGAATCAAATGTGGAACATAATGCAATGAATTTACAGCAGTTTGTCCATTTTAATGTTATTTCTACATGCAATTCAGCTAGAAATTGGGCAGATACTTTTTCTTCCAGAATTCAGGTGTTCTGGCGATTGTCCAAACACTGAAGTAATCCTGTATATTTTTTTTTTTTTATTCTCTCTTTGCCACTGTTATAAAAACCCCTCCAAAACCAAACAAACCCCAATCTCAAGAATATTCAAGAGAACAGTCTCCAAATCCATTTCTCCCATCACTTCAGTCTGTGACCCAAACCAGTCCCTGTGGATATGAATCATTTAGAGATATTTGGTTACTCCTGGAGGTACATCCCAATGTTAAGCAGATGCAGTCAAGCTCTGAGTTTCCTAGTACAACTGAGAGCCTGGAATTTTAATGTATTCCTAATTAGGTCCCTTGCTTCAAATGACTTTGCTCCCATGTCTCCTTACACAGTCTAGAATATATTTCTCACAGGTAATTGTATCTCCTTAGACACTTTGCCTAACAAGTATGAGATGCAGGCAAAGGTTGTGTCTTCATCCAAATGTGTGGAGCTGAATATTGACTAGTTTTATAGATGAGATACTGTTTCAGCATCAAACTTGTAAGTCTTTTTTTTTTATTTGTTGTTAGAGAAGGATAATTGCACAAAAGCTTTCAATGAAGCTTCATCAGCCCAGGCTGGAGAGGGGTGAAACTGAGTTTCAGGTTACAACCCAGTGACCCTCAGCAGCTTCACAATTGCACATAGTGGAGGCCCTAAAGGGAATAATTTAGATCTTAATAAGCTGGAAAATGTGTCTGTCTAAGGCTGGCAGTGGATTACCATTAACATATTGCATGTCATCACATCATGTATTTTTAGGTTACCTATGCAGTTTAGGAGAGTAGCAAGGGATTTATGATATGCCTGCAGTTTAAGAAAATCTGGCAAAATAACATACAAATTAGTGCTTGAAATTTGTTTTTAAAAAAAGTCACTAGGAGCTAGGGTTATTGACAAGTGAAAAAGGCAAATATTCAATCAAAAGAGCCAATGTTGAAAGAAATGCCATCTTTTTATGTGTATTACAGGGAGGTAGGGTGAGGTACAATGAGCTGTGGGGTGCTAGCAGGAAAGCAAGTGTTCCTCATATGCTGGTTGATTTACCATTAGTCATTGCCTAAATATACTGCAGTTTGAGTCACATCAGTCTGTCAGATCAGGTAGATGAAATTTTAACTTTAATAAATCTAATCTTGCCAGTGCCTGCTGAAGCTGGGGAGGTAAAGGAGGGTTGGTACCAACAGTGTAGCAATTACCAGGCCCATCCTATGAGCTCTGACTGGTGTAAATGCAGATGATTGTGGCAGACATAAAGCAATGTTCAAACCAGCTCTTCCTTCAAGAAGAATATGTCAAGTGACCACAGTTTTACCCCACAGGCTCAGATGCTCTGTGATGCATCAGTGGGCATCAGACAATTTTCTGAAGAGCTCTGAATTGTTCATTCATTGTAAAGTTACCCAAAAATGGTAAAGTCCCTTCTGAGAACATACACACAGCTTTTAGTTGTCTATTTTATATCAATATCCCTAAATTTTCATATCACTGAAATTCGTAGCACAACTCACTTTGGTGAAAAGTTCTGTACAAAACCAGCTGCTAAAATAGAGAATAATTTAATGGTAAATTCTGAACAAACAATATTGACTCTTGTAAATGTGGCATTTCCATTTTAGACATAATATTTTTTTTTTAAATGTATATGTACTGCAGAAACCCAAGGCACATCATATTCAAAACATTTATTTTACATTTGCTTTCATGGAAATGAATCATAAATCTACTCGTTTGTATGTACTTATTCAAAAAGCTCAGAAAGTTTTTCATTTTCCTGTATAGTATAGACTTACAGCATTTCAGAAGACCAGTCAAGGCATGTCTGTCCTGCTGCAAAGGCAGAATCTCTCTCTCACACACAGTATATTCACTAATGTTTCATTTTACCTGTTTTTAAGCACTTTATAAATAGCCACACTTTAGCTTGATGTATTATATTTAACTGATATTCTGGAAGCTACCAGTTCTCTTTTTCCTCTTATGTCATTAATTCCTTCATTTTCTGTGTAAGGTAAGCACTTCCAGTTGTTTCCATTTACATAACACAGAATAATTCCACTCATGTATTTTTGATCTTTCAAATGTTTTGGGTAATAACACATTTCAGTATAAGATAAAAAGCTGGTAACCTTCAATAAGTTGCTAATTTGTCCCTGAAAACATACTTCGTTTTTTATGTATTACAAATTCCTATACAAATTACTTTTCCCTAACAATTTCCTGGATATTCTTTCTTGTTTTTCTGCTTCTGCTGCTCTTTCTTTCCACTAATTGAGTTCAAATGCCAGCAGGAATTAACAGCTGGCCACTTTCAAGGGAGAAGATGTCAAATTTTGGATAAAAATAAGGGTTCGAAACAATAGAAATATGACTACCCATTATGAGAAAGGAAATATGAACTCACAGTCCTCTGACATCTCAATGATTTTTTCAGAGCTAGAGAGAGCTCAGATGGTTTGATGATCTCTGTGGGATATTCTGCATAATCTGCCATCAATTACAGAAAATAATTACAAAGAAGACTGGAAATAACGTAAACTGAGTTATTCTGAGCTCAGCAGATTGTTGAGCAGTGGGTCCAGAAATGCTGGAATCCCAGGATAATGGGATTATAGGCTTTGATTAATTTCCATAAAACATCACTGATGCAGTTTTGGACAGTGCTTTTCAGGGGAGCTGACATGCAAAATACTACCAGGACATATGAATAAAAGCAGTATCTTCTCATGAGTGATTGTTACCCTTAAAGACTATTATTCAGAATTTACTGTAGGAGAGCTGATAAATCCAGGCCATGAACTCCATGACTGTTCCAAATGGCCCTTTAACATATCATCTTTGTCTTCTTCATTAGTTGGGTGTGAATCTGAATTCATTGAACAGCTTGCACATAACACTTGAGCATAGCTAATGCCACAGATTCCATCTTTTTCTCACTGTTTCAGTCCTCATTTTCAAAACACAGTTTTATTGCTAACCTTGCTTTTTAGTCTTGCTCTTCTTTGGCCAAATTAGATTTTGAGTCTATTAGCTGCAACAGAGTCCTGTTGAATATCAATCACAAGGGAAGGGAGTCTGTCATACACAGCATAGGAAACTATTTAAGGGATGATAGCATCTTTCACTTCTAGTTATAGGGTGATTGGAAAAGTGCAAAAGAATTGTTGCCCGTATGGGTACCACTGCATAATTGCTTATCACGTTGTGAGGATTTGCACCTTCCTCTGAGACACAGTAAAGACAGACTACCAGGCTTTGATGGGCCAGTAGTCTGATCTGCCATGACAACTCTCTATGTTCTGATATATGTGACCTGTCAGTGTCTATACTGGAAAGACGAAAAATTAAGTTATTGTTGAGTGAAGACTAAAGTATGTAGAAAGAGATTTCTAAAGGAACAGTTTTCATTTGTCAGTGTGCAGTGAACCACTGTTGTGGAAATGAGGCGATAAATGGCAGGAATCTAGATAAAACAATTTACTCTAACTGGAGTTCAAATATTTAGCTTTATTTTCTTAGTTATGTGAGAAAACACTGGTCTGTGAAATAAAGATAAGGCAGCTTTTTTAGGGACACAGAACTTAAACTGGAAGACTCTTTGGGGTTAGAGTCATTCACAGACTAGTTGCAGTTGTGCAAGTAGTAAGAATTTCTCAGCACTTCATAGTAAAATATTTAGAAACCAGAAAAATTGATTGGCAAGCCCTCAATAATGCATTTCCTGAGGCAAATGCATAGGGATATGCATGGAAGTTGATTGTGTAGATGATATCTAGTGGGCATGGCTGATTTTCTCTATATAAGAGCTCTTAAGGATCTCTGTAATTGGAAGGTAATTGCATAAGTGTATGCATAGATGACTTGTTTATTTGAAGAGCTGAGCTCCGTGAGATCCTGAGTGCTGTAAAGTCCTGTCAGCTCTTAGAACAGAGTTTTGCAAGGGCTCTAAATGATAAGCAAGACAAAAGATATCACTGTTGTAGCTGGTTTTACTTTTGAAATGATCCATTTTTGTTATAAACAGAACAAAATAAATCCAGCATCAAATGTGCATCAGGTACCATGCTCCTTAAGGACTGGTAGTTCCTGCTAACTAAATGATTTAGGTGGAGTGAAGAAATAACAAATATAAGTTCCTGAAAAACATTTTAAGTACAAGGACTGATGGATAGTAAATTTTATTTAGGGCTCTGCTTTGGCACCCACTTTTCAGAGACCAGAAAGGTTCTAATTTGTCACAAGAGGTTTCCATCAGATATGTCCTGTTAGATGTGACAGTCTGTTCCTTCCCTTGGCATTGTGGTTGATTCAGTCAAACAGTTCATGCTACATCCTGTCATGTTGTCCAACCAGAGACTTCACAAACACAGCACCACCAGTTCTGGAAAGGCTGAGTACTGAAAATGCTGCTTAAGAGGAGTATTTGATTGTAATTTGTTCTAGCAGACACTTGGTTTGATTAAGAAAAAAAAATTACCTCTTTTCTGTCATAGAGAATATTCTCATATTCCTTACAGGGAACTACATTTAAAATGATAGTAAAGGAGGCAGTTTTACAATATTTATTTTGAAATGGATATTTTACACATTATAAATGTTTTTGGTACATGAATAATATAAACAGGTGCTATCAAGGAATCTGATCTGGTTGCTTTTATTCTTTCTAGATTTTTTTCCATCATTTAAGTAATAATTTAAAAATCTTTTAATATATTGTTAGACTCTTTTTATTCTTCCTAACCTTTTGTATCTCTTTACAAAGGTACAGTAAAGTTGCTGTTACAGAAGTGAATGTGGGTAGCATAGTATTGGCTGGATTAATTGCCTGGGGCTCAGAACAGATGTACCTCTAATTTTAGAGTAATAGAACTCAGTGCTTAACTCTTCAGCAGATATTATGTATATGACCTTTGTCAAGTGAGTTTGGCCATGGTCTAGAAAAAATGTAAAGATTTATGCATTTAGAAACTAACATTTATTTACTTTAAGGTGCATCAAGGTGCTAATTGCACTGGGCTTCTCTTTCTTTCTTCTTTACTTTTTTCGTTTAGACAACAAAAGCCCAAACGACCTTTCAGTGTGTATAAACTATATCTAGCACAACTGACTTCCTGGTCCCTGCTGATTCCAAGGAAATGCTCTTACACATCCTGCTCACTGCACTCCAGTTGACCCTAATGGAAGTGTTTGCATGAATAATTTGAGCTCTTTGTATATAATCACATAGGAAAATTGTATTGCCCTGGGAAAAAAGAACGGGCCCTCCTTTCCTTGCAGGATACACGTTCTTCATTGTGGTAGGTTTGATCTCTCAGTGTAGCCTTCTAGTCTCTGACCTCAGTGTCAAAAAGCTTCCTTTCTGTTGTTGGGTTTTCTTCAACTTATTCCCAGATGTCTGATGCAACCAATGGCAATAAAAGAAATCACAAAGAAACTTAGAATTCTATTAGGAGTCACAGAAACGATTCCCTGAGCTGTCCATTACTTTAAATAAGTAATTTACCAAAAGACATTTAATGGACTGTTTGAAAAGTAAAATCAGCTAGAGCAGTGGTGTCTTTTTTGTTTGTTTTTCCTGCCTCATTTCAACAAATACATTGTAGTAGCACTTTCTTGTATTATGGATGCACATGCAGTTCAGGCCTCTGTAAACCTCAAAGTATCAATTACTAATGAATGACTGTATATGCTAGTTGGGTATGTAGCATAAAATTTTAGAGATGTGCTATGAAGTATTTTTATAAATATAAAACCAGAGGAAAAATCAACCAGTTTAAAACTCAGGTAAAATAAGAGCTGTTCTGAATTTTCAGTGAAATTTTCACAATTCTTGTTTAGAAATCTGAATTCTGTGAATGGTTTCTATGGCTTTTAACTCCATATATTAAATGTGTCACTAAGAATATGCCTGAATTTGGTGCAGTCAAATTCTACAGCAAGAGTTTATCCTGGTCAGAAGTGCCTATTGGTAAAAATCATTATGCACCTGAACACATGCATGTTTATTCATATAGATTAATGCCTTTGGAGCAATAACGAGACAAAAAGAAATATGTGAAATTAGACTAAGTGAAGAACAAGAAACATTCTTTACACCAAGACAAATAATTTGCATTTGTGCAGCAGCACTCCAGTCTCCTGCCTTTCTCTTGGACCTCTCTGTAAGTGAGTCTGTAATAGGACAGGTACATTGTTGCAGGAAGATTGCATCATTCACTCAAACTGTAATAAATTAATATATATCTTGTCAGAGATGACAGCAGCAAGCCCTCTGCCTCTGTGTATAAAGTGCTGGAATATTGCTTACTATGGTAATTTTATTTTAAAAATTAATCTAAGTCTAGGGTTTTGCTAATGAATCAGTTATACACATACTAGAAAGCACTGATGCAAATTACATCTTCAGTCTTACAGTTTGGATCAAACCCTTGCCTGCTGTTTATTATTTAGTAGGTATCCCTACTTTGTTCCCCTACTCCCCAGCTCTTTGGCATGAACTGAGATCTGAAACAATACCCTGAGCTCCTAGAAGTGCTCTAAAATCATACTGGTGTCATTGGGGCCTTCTGAATGAGTAGCCTTGTTGGCAATAAAAAAAAAAAGGTACTCTTTGTCTTGAGAAATATTCCCCCAAGCCATGATCAGTCTGGGAAGTGCTGCTGGATCCATGGATGTTAATGGTTCCATTAGGCCCTGCATTTATGTTGTACAGTGTCCCTGCGGGTCATTGTCTGTTGTGCTTTTTTAAAGCAAGCAACATGTCTTTCAAATACAGATTAATTTTGCTTGACAGCCCCAATTTTTTTCCCTTTCTATGTTTCTGAGGCTAATTCTGACCATTGTGAATTTTCCAAAATGCACTTTTGATTTATAAGTCCTTCAGTTCATTAAACCCTGACAGCTTTCATGTTTTTCCTTTGCACACTGGCAGCACTAATGTGCTGTTCCTGAGAACATTCACAAAATATAAATTAGTATGGCAACTTCTCTAAAAAGCAAGGTACTTGAAATTGCACGTGGCTCCTCTGCAGTTTGACAGCTTTGGCTTTGGATGTGCATTGGATCTGCCTGGGACAGAGTAAATTTTCTTCCTAGGAGCTCAGAGGGTGTTGTGTTTTGGATCTGTGACTGGAACAGTGCTACTAACATACCAGATTTTGGCTGCTGCTGAGCAGTCCTTGCACAGGGACAAGGCTTTCCCTTTCTCCTGCTCTGCTTCCTCAGTGCAGGCTGGGGGTGTGCAAGAAATTGAGAAGGGACACAAGCAGGGCAGCTACCCAAAATGAGCAAAGGGATATTCCATGCCTGGTAACTTCATGCACAACAATGCTCACAAACTATGGGAAGGGGTCTCCTGGGGAGGTGGCCATTGCTCTGAGACTGCTGAGCATCGGTGTACTTGAGGGAAGTGATGAGTGAGGGCCTTTGCAACACTTGCTTTGGGTTTTTTCTTCCACTGTCTTTCACTTATTGAGCTGACTTTATCTGGATCTGTGAGTTTTATCACTTCTGTTCTCCCTAATCTCTCCCCAGTCCCACTGCTGGGGCAATGAGGGAGTGGCTACGTGGCACAGCTGCTGGATGTGGTCAACCCACCACAAGAAGGAATTTGGAAGGAAAGGACCGGGGAAGAGAATTAGGGCCCTCATTATTATAACATTTTAGGCTCTGTCTATGTGTGGAAATACCCATATGTCTAGTCTGCCATGACAAGGTATCAGAAACTCTTGACTCTCTTATTGTATGATTTACCTGAAGAACTTCTTAAGGAAACCTATTGTGCAGGAAATGACCATATTTATGGTCTGGTTATCCGGCAAAAAAAAATGGCATCTTATACTAAGAAAAATATATGAATGTCACAGTTGGATACTAGGAAGAGACTTGAGGTAAAACATGTTATATTTATATAAAATTATGTGTTAGATAATTTAAAAAATGTTGTTAGTGTAAGAACTATGAAGAGATTTGATGAATGACTTAAAGCATCACATTCAGTATTAATAGGAGGTAGTGCTGAAAGGAGAAATAGAATACTGGAGAAGGAATAATAGTGAAACAGCTCAGTTGAGGTAGTAACCAGTTTTATTTTATATTTTTGCTAAGAACTATGGGGTAAAATGATGCCCCAATGACGGAGAAGACTGAATTTCTCAAAAGGACTTGCAAATGTATGAGAAAGAGCTAAACTACCTCACTTGTAGAATTGCATTTCAATTTAGTAATATCAAATGCAAAGTCCTGATTTTGGTAGATAAACAAAAAAATGTTTGCTGTCAACTGAAAGATTACCTATTCAAAATTTGGTAGTAGAGAAGACTCAAATAAGACAGGCCTGACTGTATGATGCAGCCCTGAAAAAAAAACAGTCTTTGCTGAGTTGAGTGAGTAGAGATGATCCATCCTGGAAGATCTAGACTCAGTAAAATATACTGTGCTCACTATGTGCAGGTGTTCCTGTTTGAGAAGGACTAATTAAAGCTGGAATGTAAGCCAGGAAAAAGGCAAACAGTCTAGGATGAAGTCTTTTTTATCATAAGAAAGCAGGAATAAGATAACTTGGATTGTTTAACTTATCAAAGGAAAGGCTTAAAGGAAATACTATTGTTGCATACAGATGTATTGGCTGAAAAACACCAGAGAGGGAAACCAGCCCTTTAACTAAAAAAAAATCTGGCATAAGAGCAAACTGGGACACAATTACATTTAGGCAGGAAATAATTTCTAAATGTCAGATATTTGAGGTTCTACATTGTCCTTCTAGGAAAAGTAATGGTAGTAAAAATCCCTCTCTCCCCAGATAGTTTTGGAGATGTTCTTTAATCAGCTTATGAAGGGGATTGTGTGTCACAGCTGGCTGATAGCAGGGACTGAATGTGTTAATTTAGGAAGTCCATTCTAGGAAGTTGCTGTATTGTATTGGTAGTTTCTTCTCGGTGTCAGAAGCAGGAAGCACAGCTTCTGAGGTGTATACAGGCATTTCTACTCTCACAGAGATCTGTCATGCTGTCAACATTATCTGTAATGAAACCACCCACCACTCAGAAGGCTCTGAAATGGAATTGCAATTGTTACAACTCATTCAATTTTCCATTGCTGGGAAGTGTGCTGTATCTTTAGTTCTTAGTGTTTGGAAACTTTTAGCCTGATCAACAGGCTTACATGAAGTGTCATTTCTTTTTCAGTTTTTCCCTTTTTCTGGCCCATCGGAAATTTTGAGAGTCTGAGGTGCACACTGTGTGAAGCCCATATAACCAGGAAGGACATGGCAGCCTTTCCATTAAGTGCCTTAGTCAAACATTCCCTTGGAAGGCAGAGTCCCTCTTAGAAAGTGCAGGATAAGTGCACAAGGACCCTTCTTCCTTTTTATGTAGTGCACTCTTCCGTGAAGCACCACTGCCTACTAATGTTCTTTAGTACACAAAGAGGGATTTACCTAAAAATACCTAAAAAATCCAACATGACTGAACACAAATACTCTTGATTTTCTCTGTTACGTCTGTTTACTAAGTTCACTTATTTTTGTGAATGCCTTTCAAAGGGCAGCTGATGTGAGGCATCTTTAGCGTGACAGACAGGCTTCCAGAACTGACCAAGTGTCTGAGCTAAGGTCTTAGTAAAGCAGTGCTTTGGATATCCTTAAAAACTGTCAGCAGCGCTTTCAAATTCCTGAGAAATGTTCTTCTCATTGGTTGTGCGGAGGAATCACAGAAAATTTATGAGTGCATAGGCAAGCAAATCATGTTGTCTCAGTTCTTTCCTCTCTCTACAAAAATTAGCATGGAAGGATGTATCTCAGGAATATGGAATATCTTGTCTTTGTAGGTGCTTGTCATGAGAATCTACAACTCTTTCACCTGCTGGTTTTCCCTACCAAGCAATCCCTGTGATCAGAGCAAATTCTTTTGCTCTTTATTTAAATCAATGTCTCATCCATTGGCGTAACTTGCTTATCAGGTTAAGTTGCTAATAGTAACTTCTCTTGAGTGGAGGGAGAGAAGTTTTTCTTTTTAAATAAGTAGTTTGATTTAACCAAGTGGTGTAATTTGGCTAAGGGGAGAAAGAACAGGTAATACATGCATAGACCAAAGATTTTATTTAAAATACTATTCAGTGGCTGTAGTCAGGAAACAGTGCTGAACAGACAGAAAAAAATTGACTTGTAAATAGGTCTTTGGGAGGTTATAACTCCAGTTACATGTATTATTCAGGTAGTAATAAAGCCTGGAATCTCCATTTGGAGATAAATATTTAATTGTGCAAGGCGCTGCACAGGTAAAATATAGGGGGGAGGGGTCCACTTACCCAATCATCCCTTTCCCAACAACCACTTTCCCAATCATGGGACTGCACCATAACAATGAGCATTTTGAAACCATTGCTAAGATTTCTGAAGACACAATGTAGCTTTGCAATCTTAGTGTCTATACTTTAGCACTCCATATGTCCTGTCAGTGAGTCATGCCTTTATTTTACAGGAACTAAATAAAATGTACCTCAAAGGATGAGCAGGTGGAAGCATGATGGGTGTTTTCAGGCTTGCCATTTCCAGAATTCCTGTTCCTTTTAGGTAAGATTTGTTGGATAATCAAAGTTCATATGTATTATAGTTCATTTGGTTTAATATTTAGCATCCATTTAGGTTGGTTATCTTTTTTCAGAGTTTTTCTAATGCCAGGGAGCAGCTAATACAGTGAGTCAGATGTGCAGGGACCCTGCAGAGTCTGATTCACCTGTTCATATCCTGTTCTCTCAGTGACTTGAATGGATATTCTGCTAAGAGCAGCCACTGAGATAATCTGGCAGGCAAATAATTTAATCACTGTCATTCATTTTTTGGCTGCTGAATGTTAAAAGGACAGGTGAAAAATAAGGATGAAAGGAGGTAAATGCTCTGGTTTTGACTGCTGGTTTTTATTCCTTTCAGCTGCTGTTACAAGGACCTTATTATTTAGTCTAGCCAGTAGGGACTTGTAATTTAGTGGACATGACAATGGATCATAGATAATCTACATAAGCAGCAGAGGGTATCACTGAGAGTACATTCATCTGGTATTTTAATCAATTAATTCGGGAAAAATTATGATGAAGTAGACCACTCTCTCAGCTTTACCTTAAGTTTTCACAGGAGAGGCAAGTCAATGACCAATTTTTCACCCACCAGCTGTTTCTCTTGGTGGACTAGTAAAATACAGAAGCAATATCCTCCTTCTCACCAGTCTGTGGGCATGGCCCAGGTGAATTCCTGAATTATTTACATTTGAGTAACCAAGACTGCAGCCCCTCTGTCCTCTACTGGCAGTGGTGAAGGCTGGGGAAGTGTAAATGCAGCTCACAGTACAGTGTGAGGTTAATGCTCCCCTTCTGTTGAATGTTTAGGATGCAGGAATTATGGGAGAGGAGAACAAACTCCTCTCTTGATTGTTTCACTTAAGTATTTCTCTGGGGCACTTATCACACTAGAAAATACAAATCATAATCCAAGAAATAAATGTTATAAATAAATCTCTGGAGAAAAGTTTTGCTGCCATTGTCTGCAAATAATGCCATTATCCATAAATAGAGGAAGCAAGTGGAGAATGCACAGGTGAAATACTTTGTGGTTATTTAGTTTTAGTACCTTGTATGCCTATCTGTCCCCAGTCTTTGCTATGATAATTGCAAGGAGTTATAGTGAATGGATCATTAATTACTATGTATACTGAATGCAATGTATGGAGAGCAATGTTGAACATTGATCATTTGTGTGTCAATGTTTGATGGCAGTGTAAAACCATGACAAGAAAAAAGTGTGGGTTTTTTTTTTCCCTTAAAACAAGACACAAAGATGGTTGGTACAAAGGCATGGTATTAATTACTTGCTGCATGGTATCCCTGTATGATCCCATTTAAAAACTCTTGCTCCACCTGTAAGGTACGGAGCTGGAAGTTGCTAATCCACTCTTGCAGATAAGAAGTTATTTTGTGCTTTTCAATTTATTTTTTTGGATAAGAGGTATAACCACAT
The DNA here is from genome assembly GCF_041296385.1 of Aphelocoma coerulescens. Taxonomy (NCBI): domain Eukaryota; kingdom Metazoa; phylum Chordata; class Aves; order Passeriformes; family Corvidae; genus Aphelocoma; species Aphelocoma coerulescens. Next base: position 33,225,596 of record NC_091021.1, on the reverse strand, counting down.
ATCTCCAAGAAGTTTATTTTGCTGTGCTGGTGGCTCACACAATGCTGCTAATTGTTCTGTTTACTAAAGCATCTCTAGCCTCAGCATCTGTGAGCTGCTGCTGCTGACTGGGTGCATGAAATAAACTGGGGTGATGACATCAGACTTTTGCTGTATCTAATTTGGCTCGTGTACTTACAAACATCCTGTGACTTTATACCTACTCATGGCTGTAACTTGTTTTCAACTGTATCAGGAAAGCTGGTTTAAGTAGGATTGGCATAAAGCCTTCTGGGTACAGTCTTTTGAATCTACTTCCAAGGTTTTTGCTTGTAACAAACAACAGAGAAAACAACTTCCAAGTGCTCTAAATGTAGCACGACCATCTGTTGACTTCAGAAATGAGCTAAGTAATGGTAATGCCTTTTCAGTTATATGTCTTGGAACCAGAGACCAATAATTTGTTTTTATTTTTTTTTTTCTTTATTTTTTTTTTTTTTTAGTTTCAAGTCAATTCTAATATCTGAATTTTGGATTTGAACACATGTCAAGGGACACTTCTAATGATCATTTCAGCTGTGTCTAAAAAAGCACACAGAGATTGGCAAGGGGGGTGATGGGTATAGGGAGGGAAAGGACAAGATTACAGCGTCACTATTCTGGTCTAAAAATCTCCAGTCGCTGACTATTTCTTGTCTGCCTCTCCTGGTAAATGTCACTGTGCAGACACTGATCAGACAGTAGAATGTTTAGGAGTTTATTTTGAGTTAATGGGCTGGTGGAAGTTGAAACTGTGCAACATGACAAAGAAAACTAGTTTTCTTTGCAGGAGTATCAATTTTCACAACATAACCCACCTTAGGAAAAGAGGAGGAGAAATGAATTCAATTTGTGGGAATCACCTATACACGGTTGCCAGGAACAAAGAAGGAAAGGAAAACAAGAACAACTCTTATTTGAAGAAGTGTGTTTTGATGTACCTTCTGTATCACAATGACTCAGCTCTACACAGAATTGTTTAACACCATGCGTTTGAAAAGGAAACCCTACAGACTAGGCATATGGTTTTTTTTAGTCAAATGTCCCAAAACACTGTTGATAAGAGACTTGGAGAGAAATTCTATATACATCCCGTTATCCTGAAGGCAATGAAATATCCATGAGGATAGTGCAGTAGGAAGTGCGGCCTGAGAGGAGAAAGAATGTTTCATTCAAAGCCCCTAAGATCACTTCACTATTTATATTCAGCGCATTCCCAGAAAACAGACCGAAGGAGGAATCAAATAGAGTTTTATGACTTCATAACTTTTACAAGTCTCTTTAAAGCTCTTCATTATTATTCACTCTTCAGTCTATGGCATTACAGAGTATTAAAGGAGCAGTCTGGAAAAAGCAAGCTTTGAGAACCTTTTAATAGAACCAATTAATAGAAAGCAAGACTACATAATGTATTTATCAGTTACCTTATCAAGACTGGATAAGGATTGATTTGGAGAGAAGTGTCTGCCTTCACGACATTCACTGCTGATAAATCACCTGTCAGAAGTCCTCGGGGAATGTACATGTGACTAAAATTAGTGCACACATCGTACTGCAAACAACATCCATGGCTCAGGTTGGTGGAAAGCTGTGTCCCTATCATTGCTACATCTTCAGTATAAGTCAGGGTAAGTAATATCCATACCCTGTAGTTCCAGGCTGCTCCTGAATGCTGCAGTCTCTGAATACTATCTTGTAATATCTTGTAATCCTAAGAGGACTACATGATATCTTCCTATTTCTCCCCTTCTCAGGGCCAGCGCTCTGCTTGACAAATTAATGTGGGATATGATTTAACTTTCAGGTTTTAATAATTTAATTTTGTGTATGTTTACTGCAATGTTCTAAGGTTTCCATTAAATATGTATTTATATTCCCCCCGCCCCTCCCTTCCTTGCCCCTTGTTATAGAAATGTTTGTGTCTGGGAAGCAGGGATTGGTCAGTATTGTGGGAGTTGTTCTTGTCATGAGTGGACTTATTTAAAGGAGAGCTTGTCTTGCTATCTTCTCTGAAGATGCCTGGACTCTGAAATCATCTAATTTTCTTTGCAATATTCATAGTTAGATCCTTCTGACCGACCATGGTCTATGCTTAGCTCTCATGTATGTCACCCTGACCTCTGAAATCTCTCATTATAAGTCAGCCAAGTGTAATAACTTTAAAGGAAAGTTTTTAATAGTAAGAGGAGCGAGGTAAGAATATGTGTGCATGTGCATGTATGTGATGTGGGAGACAAGGTTCAAAGGAATTAAGTAATATCTGGTCTCCATCAGGAAAAGCAAACTCTGCATGACTCAGGAGGTACCTTCCAACCCTTCCCATGTTCTTAGTTTGAATGGCAGCTTCATATTGCAGTTCTTTTATAACAACAAACATTGGCATAAAATTATGTATTTTTTAGCACTAACACATTATCAGCAGTCATAGTAGCAGCTTTGTCAGGGGTATGTAGAAGTCTTTGCTGCAGGAGGAATTGGTATATGCAGTTTGCTGTAGTGACTGACAAATGGATTGACTGAAGCAAGAAAAAACACATTGGGAAGAAAGAATATGTGACCTAGACTTTTATGTGTTCAAGCTACTAACATCCCCCGGTGTGGGCTGGTGGGACAGGGAAGGAAAGAACAAGGTGAGATTGGCCCCAGTGTGTACTGGTAGCAAAGCCAGCTGTTGGGCTGTGGCATATAAGCTCCTTGAGAAGTTTTGCCCTGAGGTTCAGAGCTAAGGCCCTTGGAATGCTTCTAGGTGAGCGTGGCTTAGCTTGTGACCTGTATGATGCTTTCATCTGGCTCACCACTGCTTCCCTGGAGCAGACAGGGAGCAGCTGACGGCGGGAGGGAGCAGCCCACACGGCTGAATCAGCCCCCCAGGCCTGCTACAGAGACAGGCACTGGAATCTTTTGTTGCTGCTAAAGGTGGGGGGCTGCCAAGAGTAATCCCAAGTCTCAGGGTGAGGCTGTGGCAGGAACAGTGATGGTGGTGATCACTGTGAAGTGGTGATCACTGCTGGGAGGGCTGGGGAGGGAGTGCCTTGGGGCGAGAGTGGGTTTTGTGGAGCTCAGAGACAGACATGCCAGCAGGTAGGTAAGTGGGGAGAAGAGTCTTCATTCCCATAGCCTTAAGCTGGCCACAGAAGAGCTGAAGGCTGCAATGCTCCCTCCAGTATCCTGCCAAATGTGCCTGAGGAGCCAGTGTCTTTTTCCTCCTCTTTTTTCATCATATGGGCCTGCCAGACCAACAATCACCTCAAGTATAAAGGAGCTCCAGGAGGTAAGTCTTGAATGAACTTTGACTTCGTAGGACCACTGGTGAAGACACAGCAAGGGATGCTGCCCCTCTGTGCACAACCTGTATGAAATCAGTGGGAGTCAAGGATTTCACTCTGCATGACTGATTTTCCATGCTTATTACTTTACTACTATGTAGCCAGGTGAGGAGACTCAGCTATCAGAATAGTTTCTGGAAGGAAGAATCTACACCACTTAGAGATGACTCTTTTTTGGTTTCTGAGTTTTTTTTATTCTGCTCTGTTCTGCTTGTACTTTGCTAAATGCTGGACTGTAACTGTAATGGGAGTTTGTCACACTGGAACAGGAATTTGAGAGATTCACTCTGGATTTACTGGAAAGTTCTTGTGGATACTCTGCACATCCAGAAGAAGTAGATTGAGGTGGACAATGAAAGATGTTGTTCATTAAAAATATGAATCTAAGACACAAATGAAAACTTCCTCCATTTGCAGGCTTGATTGGGAAACGAAAATTGCTGAAAAAGAGATATTGTTCTCTCCTTAACGACAGGAATTTTTTTTTAATGCAAGTCTTCTGACTATTTGACACAATTATTTGGATTTCCCTTAATAATCCCCAAATATTTCTAAACCTTTGAACAAAGGATTTGATTGTAGCTAAGTTTCAATAACAGCTCTGTACATTATGAACAGCAGCATAAGCATTAGTCACATGAAAAATAAAAAGCTCTCCATCTATTTTAGACATTGCAGACTTATTTACAATGTCAGTCCTAATCCTTGACTGTGTGTGCATGCAGACACACTAAGTGTGAACAGATTTTATGAACTTTTATCTGTCACCTGGCACCAGAACAGGGCTGAACCCCCAAACACTCAGCCACTTGTAGCAACTTCAATCTTTTTTGTTGTATTAAATGGGATTTGAAAGGCTTGATCTTTAGACTGAGAAAGGATGGAATTAAAATCCTTGTTTCTCCCTCTTTTTCCCCCTCTCCTCTGTCTGTTTCTTTCCAAGGATTTATATTCAGATTGGAATCATAAGTGGTTTCATTCTGTCCTCAGATCTCCCTGCCCCAGAAATACTGTGGCTACTCAAAAAAGCCCAAGATAAAGTGCTTGCATTGAATAGTGCTATGAATTAGTGATGCATGATGATGATAAAGAATAATGGATGTAAAAATGCATGTGTAAAATAGTAAAAAAATTGTAGTCCTAAGAAAAGTCCTTTTTCTTTGTAATTATTTTTTATTTAAACTGAAATTGTTATAGTTGTTTATTTCATGACCAGAATCTGGTGTATGATTCATAGTACTATCAAAGCAAACAAGTCCTAACTTTGTGATTACTCCCTACCTTATTAAATAATTTAGAAATCACTTTATTAACTTTATAAATTAAACAGTAACAGTGGCTTCTGCAAATAGCAAAATCTCTTTAAATTGCCTTTGGGAATATTTCCCAAGAGTTTATCTTTGTTAGTCATTCCGTAACAAGAAATGGTCTTTTACTTGTGACCAGCTGCCACATCAAGAAACACTGAAAGCTGCTTCTAACTTCTCCCAAGATTGTTTATATACCAATGACTGAGACAAAATCAGTGATTTTTTTGTCTATGTAAAAAATCCTATTTTAGATCATGTAGGTGATATCTATCTATCTATCTATCTATCTCTATATATATGTATCTATTTTACATAACAAAGAAACACATTACCCTGTCACATTTACTACGATTCAGACAGTCATCTACCTCTCTCTCATATTTCCAAAGGCAAAGTTTTCTCTGATGATTTAAATAGAAATAATGTGCTTTCTTTTAAGATTATGTTCATGAAGGCATTAAGAGTATGCATTTGAACAGTTCCTCTAAGATTTATGTGCACAACACACAATTGTTTTACAGAGTAATTTCACAGTATTCATTTTCCTACATGTAACACATATTTAAGGATTGTTATTTGTCTCTTCTTCATCTGAGGCAATACATGGCAAGAATTTTCATTCCACCAAATCGAAACAAAATCCACTGGAATACAGGTGGTGAAGGTGAAGTTTTCCAAGATCAGTAGTTCTATGGCAGACCTTACCAGCTAAACTCCTTCAGGCCTGGCAACCCTTAGAATCCAAGCAGGCAGTTTTTCCAGAGATCTCTGTATTGGGATGTTTAAGAGCCCAGTTCTGAGTAGCCAGTAACATAATGCTACTGGGGGAAGAGAGCTCATATCGTATATGAAAAAGGTTTTAATTATTTCCTGTCACTAGATCAGTTGCATCATCCAAGCCAGATGTACATTTCTTTCTTTGGATTATTCATTAAATGCTTGGTGGGTTTTTTCCCAATGTCTTAAGCTTGGAATGCTTGCATTTAAGCAATCTATTTCATTTAGTACCAGAGGGCTAAGTGCTGATCAGTGACTTCGTGACTGTGGTCACTTTGTGATCTCTTGGTTTCCAAATCTGTAGCTTTCTCTGGGGACAATCATGTTTTTCTTCTCTCCCCTCCTCCATGACCATAGGCAGTGTATGCTCATGCTGGGACCCAAAGCTGTCAGCCTGGAGTTTTTTTTCCATACTGGTGTAGAATGCAGATATAACCCAAGAACAGGTTGCTACACTGGCCCTGAAGATCCAACAGAGGTTGCTAAAATCAAGCTGGGGTCTTTGTCTTAAAGATGGCTGTTCCCGTGCTTCTGTGAAGGTACAATGCTGAAGAGTGGAATTCTGTCTGCTTAGGACAAGGTGCATTGGGTGTTGTGGTACACAGTTCAAAAGAGCAGCAAATGATTTAGTCTGCCAGTTTTCCTCAGCTGTCAAGAGTCAGACTTCCTATACAATCTGTGGTGAGAAATAGTCCTGACATGAAAACAAAGCCAGCCAGACATGGTGCTTAAATTAGGAACTGCAGCAATCCTGTATCTCAGCTCCCTAGTTATGAAGGGGAGACAAATATACTTCCTGTGGTTTTTATTTGTGTTTGGGAGACTGTATCCCTCAATGCATAGAAATTGAAAAGGCACAATCTGCTTCTGTAGATTGTGCCTTTCTACTTTGCCTTTCTACTCTACTCAGGAGAAAGGTCTGCATTTCAGATTTGTGAAGTCTTCTAAAATATATTTTAAAAACACTTTTTGAGTATGCAATACAGAGATAAGAACTAAGAAATACTTTGTGACTTGTCACTTATTGTTTCAAGTTCTGGCATCAATCCTGAAGCCTTCATGCAGGCAGACTTCTGGGAAGTGGCAATTCAAGTTCACTAAAGGTAAAAATGGTTCTACAATATATATTTAATTCAGTTTTTGAGGGAAATAACGCCACCTTTCCCACTGCTCTGCTTGGTACAGCTGCTGCTGCTGCTGCTGACTTTTAGCGGTATTTTGAGGTGACTTAGGAAAAAGCAAAGAAAAAGAAAATTAAATTATACATTAAAATTTAAAACAATATTAAGGTATTTAAAGTACAAATAATTAAAAAATACATTAAAGTTTATCTAGAGAATTATGCTCTCCAATCATGGGAACAAATAAACAGTGTGGGTTTCAGAACATCATGAAATCTATCAAAAATACAGCCACTGAGCAGGAAACAAAAAATCATCATTCATCAAATCCACTGTGAAAGAGCTGCTAAATCACAACTAAACTGCAATTATTGCAGATTGTTTTGTTTAATAATTTAGACAAATGAATCCAGAAATGGAAGTCCTATTTCCTTTCTTGTCTAGTAGCATAAGTCTGTTAAAAATCCTAATCTTCTTGAAACCATTGAGAATTTGACTCTTGATTGCAGTAAGTTTATGGATTTACCTCTGATTCTCGCTGCTGTAAAAGGAATATCAGCACAAGTGAGTCCAGATGCTAAAACTGCCCATGCAGCAATGAAAGAGAATTACTGGAAATGGAACAGTTTGATAAGCACTCAACAAGGAGGAAAGGCAGGTATAGAAGCCAGCAGCTGCCACACGGAGTAGATGAAATGCCTGTGATGGGAGAGGGAAACAAATGAATTTTCACTAGAACTGAGCCTCTTCCACTGTAGGTGGGAAGATGAGCAGGTTTGTGATAAAGAAGAACAATCTGTAATTCAGAACCTCTACCAAAAGGAGAGTGAAAGTGTGGGGAGAAATAGAGGAAGGCATAGTATTTATAAATTCACTAGGACTAAAACAATAAAGGGACAGAAAAGCAGCCCCCGTGTTACACAGACAGTGCTTAAATTTTCTGTGGGGAACAGAGCTATGGAAGGCTGAATTTCTGTCTGTTCTGTATTTTTATCAGCAAACTATCAAAGACTGTTTCATATAAAATAAGGAACTGAGGTTTGATCTTTCTTTTGTTAGGGAGGAAAAACACCAAACACAAAACCACAAGAAACTTCCTGTATTGTTTATGACAGTGAACCCCCCCAAATTATTACTTATTTCAGTTGGAACAGGCCCACAAGAAATTTGTTGCTAGAAAGGGAGTACCATGGGAATCACATTCATAATTAAGAAACTAAAATTTCCAGTTACTAATGCAGAACAAGAAGCAGTAACAAGGACTGTGAACATGATGGTATTAAAAATTCTCTTTTGCACAAAGGTTGTCCAGAATGCTCTCTCAGAGAGGAGAGAAATTTAACTGCCATAATTCCCATTAAGTGCATATGACCAAAATGGTTGTGTTGGAGCTGCTATTGAGTGTTTCTGCTGGGAGAGAGTTTAATAATTTATAAAGACCCAGTTTCAGTAGCAGATCTTATGGTTCCTGGAATGGTATAACCTTGGTTAAAGGTTCAAGCAGACATTTTATAGGTGTAGAGTGAAGCACAAACATTTTAGAAGGATATGTATATGCCACCTTTGACCATCCATTTTGTTCCCATTAATACTTGGTTTTGAGGAAGGTGAAATTCCATCTAGTCTGAGATCTGCATTTAATTCCCAGGACATTCAACATCCAAAATTTTTAGTGGATATCTGATTCTGCGAGTTTTTTACCGTTTGTAGTCAAGCTTTGAGATTTCCCAGTTCTCTGAAGAACAAACAGTCGTAGCTGGAAGTGCTGAGTGGGGCAGAACACGTTTACCGGCAGGGATGGTTTTTCCTGTTGTGTTTGACGCATTTGACAGTGACATCTGGTGACCAGTTATTTAAGTGCAGGTGCTTCAGGGCTCCTCTCCTACTTTACCTTCACTGTGATAAAAAGTCCATCATCTGAAGCTAAGGACTGACTCCTAGTCGCTCTCATGTCGCTTCTCATGTCACTGGCTGGATGCCTTCCAGAACGGATACAGCAAGTTGGACTAGAGCAGCTTAAGGCTTTCATAGTCTTTACTTTCATAGTCTCTGCATTCTGCTTTCACCCCTTGTAGCACCTGTCTGGTGTAAATACATTAAAGGAGCAGAGGAAAATCCCAGGGTATTTGTAATAATCTTCCTGCTTACTTTTTGTTTATACTGAGATGCTTGGAAGCAGGGACCTGCTCACCTCCTGTTCTGGTAAACATGACAGAGAAGACTATTCCTAATTTCTAAACTATAAAACAAATCTCATGAAAATGTTGAAGAAAATAAGAGCAAGTAAATGGGGAGACAAGTGTCTCAACATTGTGATCTGATGTACAGGTATTTGTTCCAGACAGGCTTTTCACAGGATAGAGAGAATGTGGATAAAGGCACACACAAGTTATAGGCAACCTTTTCATTCAGTGAGCAGTGGACATCCCTTCCCAGGCTGTTCAGAGCCTGCAGTAGCTGCCGAGACTCCTCTCCTGCTCACCAACTCATCTTGCCTGTTCCTTGGGTAAAGCTGGGAAAGGAATCTTGCCTTTCTCTAAGTCTAATCAATAAAGTAAACTGTTCACGCACTGCAGAAGGGGAGCAGCTTATCCTTCCAGGCCTGCTTTGTGTTGCTCCTCCTTTTCCAAGATGAAAAAAACAGAGTCAGAGATACAAGCCTTGACTCCAGCCTCAGATCTGAATGTTCTTGAGTCTGAGATTTGGGCTGAAACTGAAGCATTCCTAAAGTTCAGTTTCATGCCATGAACATCAGTTTATTCTTCATAGAAAGATTTTAGTCCTTGTCTGTTCATGTCACTGGTACTTGAGTTTGCAAAGTTTTAACTTGATATTGTTTATCCCTTTTCCCCTTTAAAAGGGACAGGTCTGAGGGCGTAAACCCAGCTTTCCACACATTTTGATTATTTATGGAAGTAAATAAACAGTGGAACATTACCTGTGAGCAGCCCTTGTGATCCTTGCAGGTAACTGCTTTGGCACCACACTGTTGTCTTGCCATTAACCATTCGGCTTTTGCCTTTTTCTTTACTGTCGACTTCATGTAATAAGGCCCAGACTCCAGCAGCAAAATGCTTGTTTATTCTTGCAGGCCTGGCATTGTTGACTTTCTTTCTGTCTCTGTGACTTTGCAGCACAGGGCTGTGCAACTCTCTTTGCAAGGAAACTTGTTCTCTGTACTTGTCATTACCTTTCTGTTCTGTATTACCTTAAACTTCAGTACCTTTCACCTTCTTGGACCGTCTTCCCTTTGGACCATTTTTATTAAAATACTAAGCAGAGCTGGGATTGGCACAGACTTCAGAAAGATGCCCATTTCTTCCCAATAGTATAAACAGTTGCAATTGCTGCTTCTTACCTACCTAGTAGTTATTCTTTTAATCTCAATTTTTTCCACTTTAATAATTAATCTCCCTTGAGGCAGTGAAAGCAATTCTCGGCTAAGTATATTGAGATTAGTTCCAATGCATTGAGCGTATCTAAAATACCAGTTATCTTATTGAAGACTCTACAGATTACCTCAATCTAATGGGTTAAAACCATGAGGCATTTTATTGCAGTTTTCATTTAGTTCTCTGTCCTAGATTTACCCATTCTATAATAATGGTACTAAAGTCTTGCAAAATGTCAATAATATCCTCTCACTTGCTCCATTTAAAAGTATACATAGCATGTCTTCTTTTGCTCCAGGTCATAGGATGTTGCTGTCAAATTATAGGAAAAAATATCCCATCTGCTATATTGGTGATTTTTTAAACATTTGGATGAGGAATATTTACTCCCTTATTTTCAGTTTTGTTGTTATCATCTGAATTTTGTTAATATATAGGGTGTGGTAAATGCTTCACTCCCATGAGATGCCCCACTCTTATTCTCATGAATGTCTATTTTGACAAGTTTTCCTTCCAAATGAGATTTGATTTCATCTTCTTTCATTATTTACACACTTGAATAACTCTGGACAATCTTACTAGCTAGTTTCCTCAGTTTCTCAAAGCTTGTATTTGAGAGACAAAAGTGTAATAATAGACTTATTTTTTTCTCCATATTGAACTTTTAAGATTAATTGAAGTAGTTCCTGATCACACCATTTTAAGGAAAAGTGAATGCACCTGAAAACAGACCCGTTGTCCTGACGTGCATTTCAGCTGTGCATTGACCACTCATTCCTAATTAGAACTAGATTTTACAGTCTGGATTTTCAGATCAGGGGCAACATACAGACCTGCTCAGGCCTTTTACCCTTGAATTTCGTGCTCTGTGGATAACACAGCTCACAGGGACTGGCTTACACACTTCTGAGGCTGTGGAAGCAGTGTAGTGATCATGAGGCACGTTTAGGAGTGAGAAGTGTCACAGAAGAAAAGGGGAGTTGGAGACAATGGCCAAATCAAAATGAAAGTACATTTCAGAATGGCACCTCACATATGTGTTGTCTGCAGAGACTTGAAGTAGGTCATAGGAAATGCTGAGTGTTATCCATGTCTTTCTCCTTGTTTGGGAGATCATGGCATCTGCAGAGAGCTGATGCTCTAAAATTCCCAACCTACCAAATACAGCTGCCAGTGAGTTGAACGGCTGTCATTTTCCACTGCTTTTTCTCCAGCTCCTCTCAACATTGGGGTGTAAGTGGAGGGAAAAATCTCATGCACAGTCTGTTTTTCTGTGTTTCAAAAGTGGGTCACTGTGCCGTATTTCTGGGGCCAAGAGGAGTTCAAACAGATGAAAATCATTGTGAGCACCCAGTGTTTGAGGTGCTGCCATGGGAAGCTTCTGTGTCTAGACTCTGCTCCATGACTTAATTGTTATTTCTAACTAATTATTGTTTAATGTAAATTACATGTGCAATATTGAGAGCTGAGTATCAAATGAAAGTGGTTTCCTTCTGTCTTTCTCTTTGCTCAGCACTGCAAGATCAATGTTAAGATGCATAGGGCAGGTCAGTCCTGAGTATTTACTTTGTACAGAACCCTAGACAGTCAAGAAATTATTGCTTGATAAAAGGCACTTTGTGTGTCTAAATGTTGAGTAAGTGTTTCTGTAATAGAGTTTTTTATTTCAGCAAGTAAAATCCCTTTTATATAGACTAAAATCTTACTATTAGCTTTACCTAATACATATATATTAGGGTTATCCACAGAAGTACAATCCACAGGCATCATGTCAAGCTCATGTTTCTTTTGGCAGCTGTTTGTGCAACATAAAAGCACCAAACAAACAAACAGAAAAGAAGGTGTGTTCAAACTTTTCAGGCTCCACCAAATCTTCATTTACTTCGTACAGACTCTCACTGAAACTTTCAGGCATAATACAAGTGAAGATAATGTAGTGTGGGTTTTGACAAATATAGAAATTTCAAAATAATTAAGAATGCAAACTACTGATTAAAGAGTATTTGAAATGCTGTATCAGTTTATGAATCATCTGCCCATTGGTCATAATATACAGGCAAATTAAAAATTAGCTGAAGGATATTAATTAAAGAAGATTAAAAGAAAAATGCGACTTAGCATGAAAAAGAATAGAATGTGCTTATTGTTGAAGTGAACTTCTAACACTTTAATATGTATATAAGCTTATGATGTGTGTTTCACTCATAATTGCAATATGTGGAATCTGAAACAAGCAGAATGTGGTCCAGAATTGGCAATTTCTTACAGAGTTGAGATTCTTCTCTCAGCCACTGCTTTTTGAAGTGGCCAGTCAAATTTAGAGGGGGGACTTTCCAAATGCTTTCTTTAGCTCCAAATTCTGAGAAAGAGAAGTTCTGTCTTTATTTGTAACCCTTTAGGGAGATGTGTCCATTATGGTGGGGACAGTTTGTTTCTGTATGGGTTCTTAAATGTTACTGTATTTTGTAGCTTTCTGTTTTATAATACCAAGAAATAACTGTTTAGTGTTCAGGAGCAGAAAGTCCAAGACATTGTACACAAGTACCCATTTGATTTTGGGAGGTCAAACAGACAAATGTGATCTCTCTGTTTCTGTTCAAGTTTCTCAAGAAAGTATTTGGAGCATGTAGCAAATGTGTCCTAGGTCCTGTAATTTGTGAATGAAAGTATTACCTTCTGTTGAAGGAACTTTTGTTAAAGCTCCAGATTGTTTATGGGAAGGAAAATCTATTTTAGAAACCACTTGTGAGTGGGAGAGAAGAGGAAATGAGGTCTCTTAGGTATCCCTCCTTCTAACAGCATTGCTGTAAACTTTTCTTTCTGAGAAGAGAAAGATTCCCATTTGTTCTTCATTCAAATAAATTTAAATGATTGCGAGAGTAAATTACCCCTTCTAACAAAATTGAATACCTATTATACCTGTATTTCAGCACACCAGAGTCAAACTCAGATCTTGAGTGCAGTAGATAACAAGAGGAGAAGCTGTGAAATACTTTCGAAACTATTTTTTTACCCAGAATTTGGCACTTTTGGGACATATTTTTCATCCTAAATGTTGAAACCAGTATGCTAAGATGGGTGATGGTCCGGTGAAGCGTTACACTTCAGTACTGTTGTGACTGTGGCACCAGACCCATGGAAGAGCCACTCAAGAAGGCTGCCCTGGCTTTTGCTGACTGGTCTGTGCTGCAGCAGGTGCAGAGCTGGAGTGTTTGGAGTGTTGCCCTGGGTTTGCCTGGGACAGAGATCCCTTCCTTATGGAAAGATTCAGAAATTGAAGCTCATTTGACTGAGGGTTCTGGTGACATGGCTGGCTTAAAAAAGGCCTGTTTGTTCCCCCAAAGTATCAGAACACCGCAGTGTGTGGGGGTGAAAGCTAATGGATGAGAACCATCTCTTTGCTAAGCTGTGTCAGGCTGCAGCTGTTCACTGGGGAAAGCACATGTGCAGAGGGGCTGGAGACCACTGCAGTGTGGATGAGGATGGGCTGCCAGGCCAGCAGCACTCCTTTCTCTGCCAGGTGACCTCTTCACCTGCAATGCTGCCTAGTGCTGGATGTGATAAAAGGTTTAATTGCTGGTAAAATCTGAGAGGAAAAGAACCAGCAGACTGTAGTAAGCAGAAATTCATGTCAGAGAGTTATCACTCCTTACACTACATGTCTGCCTCATCCATTTCTCTTCCAACATCCATATGTTCTGGGTACCTAAACACCTCTTCCAGCACAGAAGTGACATTTTCCAGCAAAGCAATCAAAAGTCAAAATCAAAGTGCTGAGAAACGGAGGGAATTGTACAAGGTCATACAAGAACTTGTGATTAAACACGCATTTGAACCTAAATTTCCTGTGTTAGGCTGGAGGTCTAACCAGTGCCCCGTTCTACCTTGATGGAGGGAAACATCCTGCAGGTATCACCCTCCATAATTTCTGGGGAAGGCACCCCCATAAGATTAGCACCTCTGCAGCTGGTGCTGATTCAAGTGCGAGAACTCCTTTCCCCAAACCCAGCACCCCTTTCAGGGTGTGAGTTGCCAGCAGTGTACTGAAGGGTTTGCAGTGAAGGAGAGTTGCTTTCTGGACTCCTGCAGCTCATACCTGCAGCAATATATAGAGACAACAGAATGCCTAAAGTTTTTCCCATTTGTCTTTTTCTGTGGTAATAAAGGGCTGAGAAGGGCTGTGAATCAAAAGGTTAGCTCCAATCATACAGCTGGCACAGTGAGCTATTCTGCACCCTGCTGTGCTAGCGATGCTTTGTGCTGGAAGAGTGAGTTGTGATGTGCGGGGACAGGCAAAGCGTGTTGTTGCTTCCAGTTGAATGAATGCTAGAAAGTGTGCATATGCATGATTTGGACAGGTTTCCTGGATTGCCAAGGAAGGAAATGAAGGAGCAGTGAAGGAAATATTTCCTACAGCATTTATGGCAGCTTGGAGAATTCCTCTTCTCTGACGTTCTTATAATTGCTGTGACCTTCAGCTGGTTGAACATTCACCCCACTGTGATGTTTTGCCTCTGAAAACAGTTGACTTCACTAGTCAAGGTATATCTCTGCTTGAAAGCTTGTCTGTGAAATTCTTTTGAGATTACTAATTTTTGTATGATTGATGCAAAAATAAAGTTATTTCACTACTTGAATACAGATACTTTCTATTAAATATCTGGAATGCTACAAATATTTATCTCAAAACAAAAATCAGAACATTTAGCACAGAATTTGGAAATGTTTGCTTAATTTTTATGCAATGAAATGATATCCTAAAGGGTCAAATTTTCTCCACAGATGTTAAGTTCTGCACTTAAAGCTTCCCTGTAAGTCTAGATGACATTGCTATGTCAAGTCTCTAAGAAGAACATAAGAGTGAAGAATATCAGGCTTTTCCCACCCTAATGCAAGCTCTGTCTGTAATGCTGCTGTGTTGACATGCTTCTCAGAGCTTTGTGAAACACTAATTTGAAGGGTTTTGGATGTGAAGCTCATTTTGGGGCAAGAAGATCCATTTTACTTCCTCTCAACAGAAGGACCTATGTATGTATGTACATAGGAATGTACATAACTCAAAATTCCACAGTGTTCAGGCTGTCCTGACATTTCCTCCCTCCAAACATGAAAAGCTTTGACATCTAGCTCTGATCAAGCTTCTCTTTCTACCAACACACTTCATCGGTTTGTGTTTCCTACGTTTAAAATTTATCTGTAGAATCTGTAGAACTCTGTAAAACTGTCTGCAGTTTTAGTCAGGAAGTAGTCTCAGATCAAAGTCTGTCATCTCTAAACATCTTTCAGTTGCTTCTGCATTTGTGAACCACTCTGTTCTGTTCCAGTTCAAAGAAAAGCTGGTTGCCTTTGCCCATTAGTAGTTTGTACTAAAACAGAAGAGAATAAAATGAACATGCAGTGACTATTTTTTGTGCCTGTTAAAATGTACAATTTTTGAATGGAGGCAAGCATTGTACAGACATCTCACCATTACTACAAGCATTCTCATTTCACTGTTCAGTACCTGTGTGCTTTTTTAGGAGTTTTTCCACCATATTGTCTGGAAAGCTGGAGCCCCTCTGGGTGCTAGAGCTGCTGCATGTGCTGTCTGTTGCATTTTTCATGATCTTCCTGCAGTCACCTTGTGCCTCTCACCAAATGATTGTCTTTGTCTCATTCTGCTGTGAGAGCAGTCGACAGGCAGTTGGTGGGTGCCTTTCCCAACAAGGTGTCAATCTAACTCCCCCATGTCTCACTCACTGTAACGATCCAATGTAAATGTTGTGAAGACATATCAATGTCTAAAGAGCTTTCTGTTCACAAAGTGCTGTGATGCTTTTGAAATGTGCTTCCTTGCTCCCAGGAGACTTTATTCAATGTTAAGAAGTTTTAGGAGAAGCTTGGAGCCGTTTGCCACCTAGTTTGAAAGAAGTGTGTATAAGAGTAGTGGCTTCTATTCTCTCCTGAACTGGGTTAGGCTTAATAAAATCTGTACTTCTTAAATTTGAATGTTCAATTCTTAGCAGGATCAACCCCAGTAATTCATCATTAAAAATAATGCGAGACACCATTTAGGCTCTGAAGGATGATTTTAGGGTTTCTTTGGTTATTCCAAAACCCTTTCTTATCATGTTTTCTTCTGGCTAAAAGCTGTGTTCCAGTTATTCCTTTCAGACAAGGTCTCATAAATTATTTATTATTTAACAAATCTGGTGTTTGAAGCAAGCACTTTTTAATTTTTTTTGGTACTGCCTTCACACTGAATGCCACTTCCTCTGGCAGGGGAATCAGCACGTAACTCCAGACTTTGCAGTCGGTGTTTCTGAATATCTCACACAGGATTCACAGAATGCTAACACACGGGAGCTCATGCCGCTCATGCCCTGTTGAATGTATCTCTTTACTCTTAGCAGCTGTCTTGTACTTCTGTTTCAGCACTTCTGTATCCATTTTTTTAATGTTAAGAAGTTTGCACAACAGTGAGAAGGGTACAAAATTTATGTGGCAGCAGTGGTAAATTCAGTCCTAAATGAGCAATTACACTTCACAGTGAAACATGACCAGCTGGCCCAGCCATATGGGTCTGGCGATTCTTCCTAAGCTTGTTTTGACTGATTTTGAAGGTGTCTCTGAGGAAGTGCCAAAAATGAACAGAGACTTTGCTACAAGGGGACTTTCATCACCTATTTGTTTCTTCATCACAAAGACACACGAACTAAAGCAAAGATGGCTGTTTTTGTCTCTAACTGGGGACCTCAGCTGAGTCATTTAATTGAGGTCAATCATTGCCATCTTGGGTAATGATATGAGGCCATCCCAGGCTGATTTGCCACTTGCTCCATAGTAAAAGCACCAGTAAGTAATAGGTTTAGATAAGAGACTTATCTAACACTGCAGGTGCTATTTATGTCTTCTGCAGAGAGCCCTTCTTTGTTGTGGCCTTGCTGTTTTGACACAATTTTATCCAAGCACTTCCTCTGTGTGTGCATTAGCAGCAATAGAAGATGGAACACATCAAACCTCTCTTGACAGAAAATGCCTTTAAAAATCTTTCCAGAGAGCATTCACTTTGCTCTAAATCCCTTTCCTCCCAGTGAGATGCCTGGGAAAGAACCTCATATTTTAACACATTCAACTCTTCTGTAAAATGAATTTTTAAAAGTGGAAACTCCTTGCTTGTGTCTTTTCTTTGGTGCACCTGCACAGCACTGTATTTTTCTTCAAAGTAACATGCTTGAGGGGTTTTCCCCTGTTTTTAATGTTGCAAAATGCTTCATTTCAGCTCTGGTCTGTGCCTTGCCTCAGTGAAATTGCCATTAAGATCCTGCTGCTACCTTTTATCCTAGTGGGTCTCAGACAAACTGTGAGAGTTGCAGCCTTGCGGAAGTATGGTCCAGAGAGGAGGGAGGAGACTAAAAGTTCAGATCCTGGAGAGGTGTGTGTTGGCAGCTCTCTGGCAGCTTTCAATATTGTTGGACTCATCTGAAAAAATACAGTTAGGGATAATCTTGAGAAAACAAGAAAAAAAAAAAGTCGTTTGGACCATTTTTGTTTTAATAAAATAAAAATCTTATGTTAGAAACCAGAAAATCAGTCCAGTAGAAAATTCTTAGTGTTTTTCTGGCCCTATTAATAAATTTTCCACCTTCCATTAACTTCAATTATTGTGACCATTTCAAAACCAAACCCACAGCAGTGGATTATTACTTTTATTTCTGGTTCTTTTGGTGTTTAGAAAAATTCTTAACTTTTTTGGCTTGGTTTACACACCTAAAGATATTAGAAGAAGAAGAAGTCAAAACTTATTTCCCCTGCCCTGACCCTGTTGGAGCTGTTGTTTGCTTATGTGGGGCTGGGGCTGCCACCACCCACGGCACTCACCACATTATTCCTCTTGACTTCCTTCCTGAGTCACTCCTTGGAAAAGTGCTGCCATTTCCCAAGCAAAACCAGAAGACGGTGAAATACAGAGCTGAAAAAACAAAGTATGGTTAGTTTTAAAGGACAGCACAAACAGTAAACGTAAATTATGTCCAGTTGTGAACTGGAGGACTGACACAAATTTATACTCTTCTAGCTCACTTCCAAATGAAAAACGGGCATAAACCCCTCTGTGTGCTGATTTGCATGCATGAGGAGAAGGGCTGGCTGCGTGAAAAATAGCCTCTCGTGCCCGCCCGTCACTTGTTGAACCATCCAAAGGCTGGGAGGGAGATTCATGGTCGGGCGGTGTCGGAACTCGAGCGACTCCGGTGCCGCTGTCCCAGCCGGGTCACGCCCCGCGGCATCTCGGCTGCGACCTGTTCCGACCATGCTCCCGGCGCAGCGGCGCTCGGGAGAGGCAGGCGAGGCGCGGGGGGAGCCGGTGCTCCGCAGGGAGGGCAGGAGCTCGGAGCGCGGCCCCCGGCAGGTGTCAGCAGAGCCCCGCGAACGCCGCGGGCTCCGGGCGCGCTGGGGACCCCGCACGGCCCGGGCAGCTCGCTCGGCTCCCGGGCGCTCAGACGGAATGCAGGATCCATGCCGCGCTGAATAACTGCGGTGGCACAGGTAATCGCGATCTTTATTTTGTAAAAACATTCCCTCAAACGCGTTTTAATAGCCTACAGACGAGGTGTTAACAAGCAGCATTTCTGGAGTGACCCTTGCTTCAGAGCTGTAAATGAGCTCTCTAAAAATTCCCTGGCATTCTTCCTCACAGCGTGAGAAATGCTGTACAGCCTTTAAAGTGCCAATTTCATGTTTCCCTGCCTACTTATTCCTAATGAAGCGCATGAATTCATTATGTGTATTGAGATAACATTAAGGTTTGTAGCCTAAAGCAGGAACAAGTAGAATGGCAAGTACTTGGCCTTTGCTGATAACTTGGTTGTAAAGGGAAGGTCAAAATTCATATGCTTCACAATGAATTTCTAGCAGCTGTCATCTGCTTCCCAGACCTTATGTCACTCTACTTACACGTGATTTTTATACTTAACTTCTAAATTAAAAGATTTATGAGAGTTCAAATCTCCGTCTGTTAACTAAGGGTGATGACGGGCTGCCTTACATCCCTTTAATCCTTGTACATCAGTCCCTGCTTTTCAAAAGCTGTGTAAATAGTTATGTATTAGCCTAAATGTGCATATTCTGTGACCTGATGAGAGCATCTTTGGAGGCTGCACTGAAACTAAAAAATATTTTGTTTTGAGATGTTCTAACATACGCCTTGATTGCATGTTTATAGATGGCTTTAGAATATTCTATTTTTTTTTTTTTTTAACAAGGAAAACAATAATGCTACCCTGTTCATACAATCAAAACTGTTGAAACTATTTTTGGAATTTGCTTGGGTGTCTGGAAAGCTGTCTTATTGAAAGGCAAAGATGATGAATAACCACTGTCCTGCATATCTACTTTTGTGCCGTAGCACTTTCCATTTGCAGATCTCAAAATGATTTCTTTTCTGTGACTTGAGCACTTCCATGATCCATTTCTTTTCTGGACAGTTCTGTCAGATGAGTGACTTCTTGTTAATGACAGGCAGAGCTGGGAGGAAATCTCCCTCATGACACTCTAGAATTTAGGAACATAAATTTAACTCCCTTGAAATGCAAGTGCATCTTACCATTGTCCTTAATGGAACATTTCTTCTTTGAATGTGTTCACATATAATAAATAATTTATTTTCAGTGTTTCCTTTTCCCTAACTAGAGCAACAGGGAAGCTCTTGGGCATTACAGTGGATTGTCCTTCTTTTCCTGCTTGCCCAGGTATCTCTAGCTGTGGGTCGTGCGTTGGAGTGTGGCACACAGCTGTGTGTGTCTAAATGGGAAGTTGTTCAGAGAGCTCCTCTGGGATTACTGAAGGTGAAAACATGCCCCTGGGGAAAATTTAGAAGAGCTGATGTGCTGCCCTTGCCAAGGTGCTCCTGCTCTCCTTGAGGAGCTTGCTTTCCATGGAGAACATGTCACAAGTCACTTTGATATTGAAATTTTGCCTTAAATGAAGGCAAAATTTGATTATGATCATCTTTATGTGAGCAACAGGAACAGGACTATAGTCTCCCCCTGTCCAGCTTCCACATCAGCTCTACTTCAGTAGCATGCTCAAGCACAATCTCATTTGCCTTCTGTACATATTTTTCCATATTTTTTGCTGAAGAGATTTGCTCATCAATATTTGAACTCAAACAGAGAGTTAGTATTTCAGCTGATCATTATATTGATCCTCTCCAAAAGATATTTTACCAGTGAAAATGGATTGAATTTAACTGAAGTGGCAGAAGATTTAGAAACAAGATGTAATGAGGTCCCAGCCTTTTTTCTTTTACCTTCTACTTGCTAAAATCCTAATACATTGAGCATAAGTGAGAGAAAGCAAGATGGATAGGAAAAGGCAATATAATATGGCAGAATTAGTTTCAATTTCCTTTGCGGGGCGTGTATGGGTCATTTTGACATCTTGCTGTGTACATTTAGAGGATGGAGTACTCAAATAAGCTGAGCTTTTCCCTCTTCACATTGATCTGGTCAGGTTCTACATAACCTATCACCTGGCCAAAAGCTCATTATTGTGTTAAGTGAGTCAGCTGCATAAGCAGTTCTCCTGCTGAACATGCTGATCCTATGAAGTTAGAAAATTATTTAAGATCTTTTTTTTGTTTTGTTTCAGCCAGAGAAATAAGGACACCTCATCACTTCTGCAGGGTCAAGTGTTCTTGGGGTTCACACAAATCAGTTTACAAACGACAGTGTAAGAGTGAGGATGGCCTCACTGAATCAGCAGCACTACCTGTTTATCTCCAGAGAGGATCAACAAACACTGTTCCAAGAGCACAGAAAGAAGGGGCAATCTTAGTAGTGGTACCGTGAGGTGGGAACAACAAGGGGACAAATAAATTGCCCCCAAAACAAACCTGTCCCAGCTTGTGCCTGGCCCTGGCCACATCTGTCGTTTGTTGTGTCTGACCTTGGGCAGTCCTTGGGGTGGAGGGGGTGGCCAGAACTTGCAGGAACCATGGGGTAGGAACCTGGCAGGAGTAGAGGGGCTCCAGCATGGCTGGGCTCTCCGGGCAGCTGTCTATGGAGGAGGCTGGCTCTGAGGGCAGGCCTGCCAGAGCTGTCCTGCTGTTTGCTCTGGGCTCTCAGCCCGAGACCTGTGCCTGTTGTGCTTCCAGAGCTACGTGCGTCCCTTCCTCGGGACAGCCTGTGAGCTGAGTATCTTGAAAGCAATGGGGAGTCAGCACTTTGTCTAAGAATAAAAGATCTGATAACTGACTTCTAAAGGGCTTCCCAGCGTGTCTCTCCAAAGAATCAAATAATGCCTGATGATATGTCAGTTTTCACAGGGCTTTGAGGTAGATAATCATCCTTCTCAGACAGGCTGCTCTGATTACTTCTGCAGAGAATAATATACATTTGAGCTACCTTTCCACCAAGAAGTTTCAGCGGAGAACTGCACAGATGATTGACAAACTTGCGCCAGTGGAAATTTGTAAGACCTTGCCAGGCATTCTGTACAGCACAATAGCATTATACAGTCTTGCAGCTTCATGTGGTGCCTGCTAAAAATGAAACCTGACTATTCAATTAAAATGATATTAAATGGTATTCTCAGGCAGACGGTTGTCCTAAGCAAAATTGCAGCTAGGGGTCTCTGTGTACTTGTAGGAGGCAGCAGAGTGCCAAGAGAAAAGTACCTCAGAACTCGTTTGTCACTCTCAGAAGTTTGTCTTGCCAGGATTTTCTAATTCCAGGTAGGTAAAATACATACTTTCTGTTTCTATGGCAAAGACATTTAGATTCACTCCTGCTAACACCATTCCTTTTTGTGGCATTGCACTCTGCATCTGCCAACACATTGATGATTGTTACAGGCATGTCTTTGGCTTCTTTGAGATTTAAGGTGCTCCCTCATGGGTTACCACACAAAAAGGTCAGGGTATGGCTGGATGGCTGAGTTTGTGGGATGCCAACAACAGCTACTGCCCTCTGTAACTTTGCCTGGGAGTGTTTTACCAGAAAGCGTCATTTAATGTGAGACAAAGAACTTGAGTTTATCCCTCTCTTAGTGGTGTGAGCTCTTCCTCTCTGCAGGTCTCCACATTCTTTCCTCTGTAGGGCTTTGTGGGCATTACAGTGGCCAGAGATAGTGACTCTTCCTCTCAGAAAAAGAAGTTTTCTTCAGGAAAAAAAGTTTGGCTGATCTGAAGTGCAGTATTACTAATTTGGACCTTTTTTAGCAATGATGCACAGCATTAAAAAAGTGATTCATAAAAATGTGCACTTGTGTAAGAGCGAGGACCCCAGCACTAAAGCCATTTTCATGAATCTGTGGCACAGTCAGGAACAGAATCTCAGTTTCTTAATCTGGAGGTCAGTGGGGCTTTGGATGCAGTCTCTCCTGCTAATGTCTGTTCCACTGTAGTATCCATGTTTTTCAGAATAAAATGAAAATGATTGTTAAAAGTGCCTGCAGTAGAGAATGTGATAAGTACCCACAAGTGAAGAGAGAAGCCATGTAAATCTCCTGGATTGGTTTAGTCCCCAGTGGCTGAGAATTTTTAGATCAAAGAAATGGAAAAGAATACAGGAGTAGGAACATGAGAGCTCCCCAAATGTAGCTGCTCCAGGTTTCTCTTTTTGCAGGGGAACAGACTCACAATGGAGGGAAGATGTTTCTGCCTTCATTCTTGCTGTATTTTTGGATCTGAAGATTGTTATTCTCTCTTTGAAGAGTTTACTTTATAGATTCATGATGAGCTGCAGGTAGCTTGTGGAATCAGGGTGACAATATATCATTCATTATGACACCTTTTGCTGACTAAGAGTGTCTTTTAAAAATGACTTGGTTGATTAATGCGCATTTTTATTAATATTATTAATTCTCAGCCTGCTTTGTACATGGAACTGACGTAGAAGGAACTTGCTCAAAAAAGCATCAAAACCTCCCAAGTAGCATAAAGTGAAGTAGCAGCCATGTGCAATCAGTCAAAGGAACTGCAAAACTTAGCAGAACTGGGAACTTTCCATTTTAAAACTAACTGCAGAGTTTTTTTGAACAAAGTATGTGAGGAATAAATGGTATATGTGTAATATATGCGCTAGCTCATAATAACAGTAAAAGTTATCCCTTTTACTGGTACAGAATGCATATGAGAAAGTGCTGAAAGGGTAAGAGGGGACCAGGCAATCACAACAGGCCATCTCTTGCAAAGTGCTTGTACTTCCCCTTTTCACAGAAGTCCATGGGATTTGAAGGCATGCTGCACTTAGCACATCTAATCTAATCCATTTTTAATGTGACTTTCACTTTGGAGCATCATGCTGTATATGAAAACCAGACCCAGCAGTATGATGCAATTGCTAATGGTTCTAGATGCAGTGGGGTCAGAAAGTACAAAGTCTTTGAGTACGCACCTCCTTTACTCTGTTGACAGCTACTGAAGTTAGCTAGATAGACAAAATGGTTTCACAATTTATGAATGTATGGTAACACTGAAATTCCCATTTCCAGTTTGCATCAGCAGGGTAGAGAATAGAACTGACCCTTTTCACGCTGGCATAAAAAATACTTTTTTCTTGACTTTTCCAAGGTCATTTTGAGCCTTGCCTCTGATTTTTCTAAGAGATGAAATTAAGGGGCATATATTTATAGGGGGAGCCTGTGGTTGTACAGTTGCACCTCTTCTGTTCACACATCAAAGTACATTTACAGCTTATGGAGCTGTGTTTTATCCATAGTCAAAGTTTGCTCCCTCTGCACAGTTGGGATATGTCAAGTAAAAGTGTTGTGGATGTCCTCAGTCATTTCCTCCTGTCTCTGCAGGGCATGGGGAAGTGAGAATAACAAATGCAGCCAAAGAGGGACTTGCCACTGTGATTCAGTCCTGCTGCTGACCAGTTAAGAAAGGCAAAGGTTGCACATATATGGAGTCAAATGCTAGAGGTCTGAATTTCTTTGGTGTCTAGCTAACATGGCTTTGTCCTGCAGAGCTCCCTGCCAAAACACAGTTTGCTGTTCCAGTTCACTGCTTTGAAAAAACTGAAAACAGAAGCTTGGATAATTATGGAAGGTCTCGTCCTTATTTGGTTGTTCATAACTCTCTGGGTTAGCTGCATCTTCCAGCCTTCTTCATTGGTTAGAAAAATATTTGGGCTTACCCTGTATAAACTACAGTGATTGTGATCATTCCTTGATTTGCAAGCTGGTTCCATAGAAACAAAAAGTGCTCATTTTCCTTTTCCACATCAAAGCACACTAAGCTTCTTGTCTGTGCCTCATCAAAGGAATGATTTCAACACATGTATTTCTCAGAAGATGACAGGAGGAACTAGGAAACAAAATTTAAATGAAACATTAATTTAAAAGAATACAAGCATCCTATTTGGAGCTTTAGTTTAACAGATTTCTCCATGTCTGAAAAATGATGGCTGGGAGCATAATCAGGCTTCAGGCAGGCACCATCTCTGAATTGTTCATAATAACTCCTAAAGCCATTTGCTGAGATTTTAAAATGAATTTAGAAGCCATCATCTGTGTGGGTAATCTAAAGGACCACATCTTGATCTTTTGCACAAGAAAGATGTATTCATTAAAACTGCTAAAAACAACAGAGAACAGAAGGCACGTCAAGGTCACAGTGATATTCTTATTCTGAAATTACTGCTGTAGTCTGTACAGCATAAATCATATCTGGGCCAGCTAAGTTCCCCTGATTCAGATAATGTTACACGAGGGATGGAGTAGAACAGAGTATCACTGCTTCTATGTGAACCCAAATCAGTGGCTCTCCAAACCATGCTCAGCTCGTGCAGTTAGAAAACCACTGCAAAAGTGAACATCCCAAATTCTTGTTACTAAGGATCACAGTGGGTATAAGGACTATTCCTTGTGGCTGGGAAGTAGGGGCTGGCACAGTGCAGTCAGCAAAAAGAAGCCGCCTCTGTGTCCTTTATAAAGTAAATAATAGTCTCATTAATATTAACAAAAAATACCCAGTTGCATTCACCAGGTTAAATTCAATCAGGTATTGTGAATGATTGAATATATTGCAGCTTACATGTGCAAAGACATCCAGTACTAATTCTTTCAGAATACCCCAATGATGGATTTTTGAGGGTTTATAAGCAAGAGATTAGAAAAGCCACATGTTGAGAGTGAAAGGAAGACAGACACACAAACACAGCCTCTGGGATGGAGGAGCATTTATTAATAAGAAGGGACATCCATAGAGTGCTGGCTGCTAGCAAGTGATGCACACCCATGGAGTGGGTGTGAGTTTCCCATGGAATTAGATTAAGTTCCATTTAATCCTGTTTATTATTTAATTAAAAGGCCGGTTAGTGGGAGACCTGCATCTCCTCTGTTGGAGCCCTTCATTTTTTAGTGCTCAACTTTGTGTCAGGTGGTATGAGATGGAAAGCAGCTGCCCAAGAAGTGTCCTGGGTTTCAGGGCACAGTGACAGCACTGTGTGTTCACTGAAAGGATGTATATTTTTGCATTTGTTCCTTCATGACTAACACTCGGGAGAAGAAAATAAGGAAGGCAGGCAAAGGACTTTTTGATAGGATGGACAGACAGTGTAATCGGAATGTTTTTTACTGCTGCTTTCAAAAATCTCTTGTCACACTTTGGTTTTCTACCCTTGGGTATGTCTTGGTCCAGACTTTCTGCCAGCTCTAGATATGAAATAATGAGTGCAGCAACGACTAAATGAAGATCTAAATGACAAACCCATCAGGAAAAGAAAGGAAACAGGTTATCTAGACTCCACAGGAGAAACAGGGGAACTTGACCTGGGCCTCTGAAGATAGACAATAGGTGAGGGACAGCATGTGGCATGACAGCAATGGTTTACAGACTACTGTAAGTTAGGATGATAATTCTGAGACTTCACCTCCTTCCTTTTGAAATTCTTTATTTCCTTAAGGAAATTGCAATAAAATATCTGTGTTCTTTGGTCAGGCTTCTGATCAATTTCAGGATCCACTCTTCCATAGGAAGTGCTTCAGGGATCTTCCTACAAACTTCCTACTACTGCTGCAAGTACTTTAGCAAGGCTTTGCATTAGTTTTTCAAGTGTTTGAGTTTAGAAAGTTAACAAAAGATTATCTTCAAGTTTATTCCTTCAGGAGAGCCTGTTGTACAATTTCAGTGTGTGCACTATGTGTGAGACAGCTGTAGATTCATGTAAGTACAAGTGAGGCAGACTGAAATTCTGGCTGCTGATGGGTGTTTTTAGGTACAACTGGAACACAAATACTAATAGCAGGCTGCTGCTATAGGCAATGAGACACCTACCTGAGCAGCTGGGTACCGTGGTCCATAGCATTCACCTCAACAATGCAGGCTTGCTGCTTTCTCAATACCTGATTTGGAGGCCTGCCTAAAAGAAGTCTCTTCCAAAGATTAAGTCAGACTAGACTGAGATGATGCTAAACACCAGGAAAATGTGGTGAAAGGGATATATTTTTCCAAAGAAATCCGCTTGGTTAGTGAGGTCAACAGCTTAAGAGCTATTTTCTGTTTGGGAGTGATAGGACTTTACAGATCCTTAAGGCAGCAGAGGCAACAAGGATAATTGGTCTGAATTTTGTTTGTCTAGGAATTTGCTGGGGTTTTTGATGTAGACCATGTGATAGCTGCCTGTGTTTTGTTTGACCTCAGGTCTGAAGTTATTCTGGGTGACCACTTTTTGTGCAGTGCATCTCTTTGCTTCCTCTACTGCCATGTCTCTTTCCAAACACAATGGAAAATGATGACTAGCCAGCAGAGCTGGAGATACCTTATGGGCTGTCTCTCCCTTTATTCGTCCTCTTGAAAAAACATCTGGGACTCTTCTTCCAACACTGCTTTGACTTTTAGGTCAGGAGGAATGGGAGCAGGATGCTCTCTGTGAATCAGTCCTAACCCCTGTTGGTCTGACAAAGCAAAACCCAAGTTTTTTGACCTTTTTGGCAAGCCTTTTCTGTTTATTCATGAATTTTACTATGGTCAGGACATGGGAAAGATTTTGGCTTTACATGTTTGCACTGAAAAATGCTTCTCCTTTTGTTCATTCAAATGGAGAGAAGGTTTTTGTTCTCCTCCTTGTACTGCAAGTCTAAGAGGAAACTGCCTGTATTGACGCTGCTGTTTCTACATTGCCATGGGAACAGATTTGAAGTGCTGCATCCATTAAGTCACTTAACTGAAATGTGGCACAGTTTACCCATTCAAACTGCATTTTTGCCACTGCTCTGTGTATGTTGGCCTGTTGCAATGTGGTTTTTCTGCCACCTTGGTCCCAGAAGAAATACTGCTGCTTTGTTGGCTCTTGGGTACCATGGTTAGGGGTGGGATAAATGGCACAGGCAGAGCATCGTGATCGTGTAGTTGTGATGCCAGCTCAGGCTTGTGTGAGATGGTTCAGAGGTAGTGCAGGTATCTACGCTGTCAGAACATAACCCTGACACAGCTCTGCATTTCATTGCACAAGACTTACTCCTAAGAATTCTCATAACCCTTTGCATTCAGTCACTATTTACTGGTGCAAAGACGTCGTAGACACTTTTTTGTGTTTTGAAGTTTTTCTAGGTCTGGAATGCTAAATCAGACTTCATATTACTAAAATGTTACTAAAGCTTTCAAATGTAATTCTTCTGTGGTATAGTAATTATTGCTTGTTAAACATGGTAGAGTCAGGAGAGAGTGAGGCACACATTGAAGCAAAGTGAAGCCTCCTGAAGAAACTAAAGTGCTGATGTTCTTTACTGCACAATGCTTAATTGCTAGAGAAATTCTAAGCATATATTATTATGGTAATATCTATCCAAAACTGTATGAATTTATGTATTCTTACATAGCGTTGATTTTTTTTTTCTTTTCCCTTTTAAAACCTACCTCAAGAGTGAAGAATAGAGGAGTAATAGTTGAATGCATTCATATTTCAAATGAGACCAAATTCACAGCCTTTTAACTTCATCTGCAGGACCTGCTGGTACGAGCATTTTTTATAAGGAATAACATTACTGTTTCAGGTTCTACATTTGGACAGACACAGAATGTAGAATATCGATTATAGAAGTTTACAGAGGGAGTTGTAAGTACTTGATAAATGCCATTGGTGTTCTGCTAATTTGTGTTTGTCACGCCTGGTGCTGTAGGTGCTGCAGATAAGATTGTTGGCTGGGTTCAAAAGGATAATGAATCTGCATCTGAAGAGGATGGGCTGCTAGCAAATCATACTGAAGTTGCCACAGGAGAAAGGGAAGGAAGGAAGCAAGGAAGGAAGCAAGGAAGGAAGGAGTGAGCAGATTTTTCTTTTCTTTTTTCTTCCCCTTACACCTCCATCTTTAGTACTGCCAGCATTTCCCCAGCAATAAAATGCTATTTCTCTTTAACTCTGAGACAGACATATGTAGGTTAATTTCCAGATACCTGCTAATGATAAATAATTGAAATGTTTGCTGAGAATTCATGATTTTAAAAATCTCTTTAGGCAGTTACTTGACAATTTATGAAGAAGGAACTGGGTCAAGGTGAGAAGCCAAATGGTAGTAGTTGAATATTGGAGAAAATGGAAACAAGTTCACAAGGCTCCTAGAAGGCGAAAACTTTAAAAGTCTGACTCTGAAATGGAAGTTGAAATACTTTTACTTTCCCTACAGTTCGGTGGTAAAAATTACTCATCACATTGACTCTAGAGAAAATGGTGCATTTTGAAGTGTGAGGACAGGAATGGTTAAGTCTGAGCTTTGACATTTTAACAACAAAGTGCAGGTTAGAGCGACACTTTATACAGTGCAAAAGTCTCCTTTGAGCTTACTGCAGTGGGTTCTGTGTGAGTGGAATTCTATTTGGTAGCTGATGAACTGCTCTTCAGGAATCTACTCCAGTCTAATTGACCCACAGCTGATACTTACCAGCAGCACAAGAGCGATCATTTGGGATATGTCTGAAAACAGGTTTTGTGGCTTAAAATGAGAATTACCCACTTATCTAAGCCTCAGTCATGTTGGTCTCATTTAGTGAGAAAAGTTCTGGATGTTTTGCTTGCAAAGTGTGTAAAAGATAACTGGGGGTTCTAAATATATTGGGAATAAGAAGAAAAGAAAAGAAATCAAAGGAAGCGAGGAAATGAAGGGTGAAGCAGACAGGACTGGAGCAGTCAATGCTTTCTTTGTTTTGGTCTTCACCAAACAGTTAATTATGATTAGATGCTCCATGAAGTTAATTTTAATAAGGGGATAGGCGTGAAGGCCACTACAAGAAAAGGGTAGGTTTTGTGTTTTCTAGTTAAAGAGCTCAGTGAACTTTAAGCTTGGTCTAGAGTACCTCAGGAGTTCACTGGAGTAATTTCTGGTGTCTACCTGTAAGATTTCATCTGTCATATCCCAAGGGACAAGAGGAAAACCAGCCCAGCCACCACCTTTTCAATGAGAAAGTGTGGAAGGTCCAGCTGATATCAGAGCAGCCAGTCAAATTTTGATTCCTTGTGGATTCTGAGCTAAGACAACCCAGAGTTTACCTTGACAAATAATGAAATTGTGGTAGAATAACTGAACTGCCAACTGGGTGGAAGCACTATCATTGCTATATCTGAGAGGTTTTAAGTACTTTTTAGATAAAGATTTTTTTTACAGTCCCAAATGCCACTTTTAATAGGTTAGTTAGGTAAGCTACTCTATTGCCATAACAAAATGGTCATTGCCATAACAAAACAGCTTTTTTTAAAGGCACCTGTTCACCTGGCTGAGTCCTAAGCCATGGCTTAGTATGGAACTGGGAAGGCTTCTGAAATTGAGGCAGACCAGATAGCTCCGTTGTATACTGAGTTCTGGTCAGCATTTTACTTTAACAACTTAGATAATGAAAGAGCCACCTCAGTTACAAAATTTGTTATGACTAAATGAAGAACAGACAGGGAATGAAGTATCCTGAAGGATGGCATCAGAACAGACTAAAGTGAAAATAAGGTACCATTCTGTTTTTGGAAATTAAATACATATGTAGCACAAGGCTTTGACTACTCAGCTGTGTGCCAACTACGTGATGCAGTTGTTAAAAGGCAAATATCATTCCAGAATGTTGTAGGAGGAGTGTCAAATGTAATTACGCTGCTCACCTCAGTGCTGTTGAAGCCCCAGCTGGAATCCTGCCTTCAGCTCTGGGCACCACACTTCCAGAAAGATTTAGAAACAGCTGAGAGTAGAGTAATGAGAACAGCAGGTGGTATAGAATACATGAGATTGGAGATAAGTGATAATTATTTCTTCTCCTCACAGAAAAAAATGAATTACTTAAGTTGTGGCAAAAATTTGCAGAGGATTTGAGGTTTCTAATTGGATTTACAATGGCTGTCCGAGAAGAGACAGAGGCAGAGTTGAGGTGGTGAAGCCTTTCTGCAGCACCAATAAACTCCTCACAGGATAACTTTGAACATGCTTCTGAGGAATTTGTGTTTGGTGTTTGTCTGAATACACTAGCCTAAAGTTTCTGCAGCCCAGAGTCTGCTTCCTAGGCCATTCTGAAGTGTGGCTGGGACTGACCTCACCACTGCAGTTCTTGGCTTTAACTGTGAAACATTCAGCACATTCCCATTGGGAATGGGATTTTCTTGGTGTAATCCATGTTATTCCAAGCTTTATTTCCCCAAGAGTACTCTATTTTTAAAATACCCTTCTAATACCATCTGACTCTCTTCACTAATATCTTTCTTTCCTCCATATTTTCCAAGCTTTTTGCTTGCTCTGGTTTTGTCAGCCATGCTCCTGTCCTCTCTTTGCTTTTCAAATTCTTCCAGCCACAGGACTTTTTCATTATGTTGTTGCAAAGTATGTTGGTGTTGGAAGCCAGAAAGAATTTTCTCACGAATGTTGACAAAATAATTGTTTAGACCTTCTAAGTCAACCACTTACATGCTGAAACAAAAGCAGTACAGTATGGAGGTCCATTTCACTGTGGTTTTGGTGGGACTTTAAATGACACCAAGCCTGTACAGCTTACCTAGGGAAGATATAGTCTTGATTTTTTTCCATGGAAAGAAGCCAGGCTTTTCTCAGAAAGCATTTTCTCACCTAAATTGTTCAGTACAGTGTAAAACAGATGTTCCTTTACTGTTTATATTGAATGTATAGGATTCATAATATGTACAGTTTTCAGGCAGGACCTAAATTCAAATTTATGTATTTAAACTGGAAAAGGACCTTGAAAGTGCTTCTCTTACACACATATTTTAGTCTCACTTACCTATCCCTTTAGGCTAGGTAGGCTGCTACTGTTATCTCAAGAGTTGCCATGGAAACAGTTCTACACTCTCCTTCCCTTTCAGTCTGTCTTTCCCAGACAGAATCTGTCTTTTTTTTTTAAAATGTGGCCATGCTAAAATGGAAGTAATACCTTAATTTTTGAATACTGAGAGTTACCTTACCAGCTGATATTGAGCAAATAAATTTGTTGAAAGTAGTGAAGCAGGGCTAAATGACAAGGTGAGAATCTGACCCTGGATTTTTTAACCCTTTCACTCCATGTTTTTTCCAAAATTAAATATAAAACTGCTTTGAGGTCCAAGCCTGGTGTTTGTGAGGTAGAAGTTTTTCAAATCAAGAATGCTGTCTTTTCAACTGTGTACGTTTTTCATCCTGTTGCAGCTCCTGGATAATGGCAATGGTTTATGCAAATATAATTGACAGAAAGCGCTAATGATTTTAAATTTTGAGGAGTTTTCAATGCAGTCTTCAAAAGGAAGATGTTCCACTTCCAAGTACTGGCATATGTGTATGCACTCCACATGGCAATCAGGTTGGAAGGTCACTCACTAAATTAAAAAATATGTCAGAAATGTGAGTTTATAACATGTAGACATCAAAACAATTGTACGAAGCAAAACACATTGAAGTGGATGTGACTTGTCTCATCCTCAAAGCTCAGATTTCAATAGGGAAATTGAAGCTAATATGAAAGAATCAAAAAAGCCTGTATTCCTGTGATCCTTTATCTTGGAGGGCAATTTATCACTGTCTAATGAAAGAAGCTAAGCAATACCCCTACAAAATGTTAGGATTATATGCTTGCAAAGTGAACTCCTAACTTTAAGGACAAATTGACAGAAAGGAACTGTGGTAAATGTTGCCAACCAGAAAATGACATGCATTAGTTCAGTCTGGACCAGGTCTCAGGAAGATCGACATCTGTGTCTCATGTTTTCTGACCAGAGAGTGGTGGCAGAGTAGTCAGTTTTAATTTCAAGTTAATAGCAGCCAGGTACTGTATCAGCCATGTTTCTGAAGTAGTACCCCACCCAGACACTACATGGTCTAACAAAAAGTGAAGGCAACACAAACAGTTTAGACTGAATTTCCTTTTCACAGAATAGAATCACAGAATAAGCTGAGTTGGAAGGGACCTCCGAGGATTACCAAGTCCAACTCCTGGCACTGCACAGGACCACCCCCAAGGATCTCCCCATGTGCCCAAGAGCATTGTCCTAATGCTCCTTGAGCTCTCTCAGGCTTGGTGCTCTGACCATTTCCCTGTTCCAGTGCCCAACCACCCTCTGGGTGAGGAATCTTTTCCTGATGTCCAACCTAAACCTCCCCTGACACAACTTCAAGCCATTCCCACAGGTCCTCTCACAGTCACCACAGAGAAGACATCAGTGTCTGGCTCTCCTCTTCCCCTCGTGAGGATATTGAAGACTGAGATATGGTTTCCCTTCAGTCTCCTCCAGGCTAAACAGACCAAGTGCCCTCAGCCACTCCTCACACAGCTTCCCCTCAGGGCCCTTCACCATCCTCATGGCCCTCCTTTCAATGCTTTCTAATAGTTTAATGTTTTTATTATATTGTGGCACCCAAAACTTCCCCCAACACTTGAGGTGAGGCCATACCAGTGCAGAGCAGAGCAGGACAATCCTTCCCTTGCCTGGTTGGTGATTCTGGGCTGGGCCTGATACCCCCCAGGACATGACTGGCCCTTCTGGCTGCCAGGGCACTGCTGACTCATATTCAAATTTCTGTCAACCAGGACCCCATTATTCATTTCAGAAAGAATTTTCTAGCATCTTTGAAGACAAATGGTTGATACAAACCTGGGCTGAGAGTAAAAATCTTGGGGTAGAGTACATGTAGAACAAATCTGAATTAAGAGCAGGGGGCAGAGCTGGAGGTCAAAAGGGCTGATGAAGTGGGGATGGATACAGGGCAGATGTAAATTACCATTTACCATTGGCATAGCATTGAGGACAAAATATCAAGTGGCAAAACTTGAGCTGGGTTTAGGACTTGAGTTGTTACTGACTTCAGAAAGGGTGCTGGCTCAGTGAGGTATCTTTGGGTCATGCAGCCTTTTATGTGAGTATTATTTCATGTAGACCGAAGACTGTGGCACTTTTTGAGAGAGACTAAAGTCCAACAGATCATTCGTGTCCTCACAGATGCCTTGTCAGGATGTTGCAAAAGAGGATGTAAAATAAATCTCTGCCATCAGGTGTTTATTTTTATTTCCTTTATGAATCCTTTTATTGCAATGTGACCATTTCAGGTGGTTTGTCTGCACAAGTGCCTGAACTGTGCTGAAGTCTATTCATTTCAGCTTGAATATCTCCAGTTCTATAGCTGCAGCTGACTTAATTTCTATAAAAATCATCCTGCCATATCAAATCCTGTAGTGAGGATGCATTGAAATAGAACTATGGAAAAGCTATTCCCACACTCCCTACGTGGTAATGAACTAAACATCTGTTGGATTTCAGCAGATTTAGAATGGTGTTTGTGGTAACACAATTTTTAAGGCAAGATGATACAAGTTTTGAGGCCATGTTATGTATTCCTATAAAAAGGGGAATTAAAAATGATTAGTGCAATTAAATCTTGTCAAAATAATTACAATAATGACAGCAAATATGAGAATTTATCTGCTTATGCCTAATATAAATGACAAGAATAGGTAAGAAAATCAGCAAATGCAAAAATTATAAAAGTTAATACTCTGAAAAACCAGAGGATCTATCATGAAAGAAAGTTTCTTTCATGTTCTTATGACTATGTCTATTCATTTAAACCTCTATTGAATTATACAAACTCCTTTGTATGGTTCAGTGTGTCTCAATTAGGATTTTACTGCCCTGTCATAAAGCTCATCACAGGCTAAAAGTTTTCTTTTATTTCCCTGTTTGTGAAGCCTGCCAAGTTCTGTATAAGCTGTCACTCACTGTATTACACTCAATGGATGAATACAAGTTTGTCCACAATGAAGTTGTCCCATATTTCTCAGGCCATTTACAGTCTATCCTATCTTCCTAAATCCCCTGCACAGAACCCTGCCAGTCAGAAATGCACCAAAACATCATACAATGGACCTGAAAAACCAGCAAGAGCATCTATCATTTAAAAGTTATTTCTGGCAGTCTTTTATAGATGTAATTTATAATAAAAAAGTACGGTATGTTAATGAATAACTGATCCACCACTTTAAACTGTAAATGTGAAATGTTAGGATTGTTGCTAAGAGTGCTGTGTCTGCAGCCCAAGACAAAAGGAGTCAGTAATAGCTCCTTCTGCCTGTCATCCTGACATCACTGCAGTGTTTACTCTTAGAATATGCACATGAAACCTGTCACAGAGGCATCACCCTCCCCCTGCAGAAGCCTGAATAGGCTGTGCAGTGTCAGTGCTACAGATAAGGGACACTGGAAATGTCTGCTTGCTTACATGCACATAGATAAGTACCTTGCAGAAAAGCTCACACCAGGTAATAGGTCTTTCCAGTGTCTTTATTTCCAAGGTAAATAGCATTTAGTAATGAATTCCAGGCTCTGAATGCATAATGGAGGTATATCTGGTGCTGAATTGCATGAAGACATTAAGCATGAGTAGC
Organism: Aphelocoma coerulescens; assembly: GCF_041296385.1. Taxonomy (NCBI): domain Eukaryota; kingdom Metazoa; phylum Chordata; class Aves; order Passeriformes; family Corvidae; genus Aphelocoma; species Aphelocoma coerulescens. The sequence goes on along the minus strand of NC_091021.1, from coordinate 33,190,835 downwards.
AATTTAGAGTATTCCTAGAGAATTTGCATTGATGTAAAAATACAAAAGATCAGAGGGAGTTTTTGATAAAAGGCTTGAAAAAGGTGCTCACAGTTCTCTCCAGCTACAATGGGATGTGACTGCCTCAGCACCTTTGCCTTATATAAAGATGCAAAAAAAATAGATTAAAAACAAAATAGTTTTTCAGAACATTCAGTGTTCAAAAAGGGAGAGAACTTGTGAAGTGTCATCTGCATCTGCTCTGTGGCCTCTATTAAGGTGGATGAAAATGGAAGGAATTATGTTTTAGTGACTGAAAAGGATGAGCAGTCTTTCTCCTAATGCTGCATTACCTTACAGTACCCTGTGTCTTGAAATAAGTCTTGTCTCTGATCATTTTAGGTTTTTATTTGAGTTTTATTTGGGTTTGCTTTGTTGGGTACACATACACCATGGAATGAAATGAATACCCATATTGTCTAAGCTAAGCCATTTACAGTATTTCTTTATCAATTCTCCTTTCCCAGCACTATGCAGAACTGTGGAAAAGAGCTGTTGTTGGACTGTGTTTCGAGCTGTCTATGTGTGAACAAACTAAAATATGGTTTGCAATTACAAAGTAACAGGAATGAAAAAGAGTGCTGCAAAGATCATTGCTAAACTTTTCTGAGGCTTTCCTGCCATCTCTGTCTTGTCTGGGTGAGATATTTTGGTATGATTCACTCTGCTTTCATCTGGAGGGCATTGTGTGTATTAGTTTTCAATTCTGTAAATCAGCTACTTTTATTTGACTCTTTTAGGGTTGACCTTGGTGTTGCATCAGCATCTCAGTGAGATTTAAGCTAAAATTCTGATCCTTCTGAAGTTAAATGGGAGCTTTGGCATTGATGTCAGTAAATCCAAGATTTTCACATGACGAAAACACTGTTCTTCTCACACTGTACTTAAATGTCATGAGGCACGGGCAGGTTTCAGAGCAGAGAGCTCATTTCTACTGGAGTTCAGCAGTCTGAGTTTCAGATTAGGAAGGACCATAATGTTCCTGCTCTAAGGGCTACCTATTCTTTTCAGCAAAGACACAAATTTGTGGTGCTGCGCATGTGCTGCTGTACAAATACACACAGAAAGCTTTTCCAACTATTTTGTAATTTGTTAGCCACATTTCCAGGAGCTGGGATAATTCTTGGACCTCAGCAGACTGCTGAGGTTCACACGGTGATTAAGAGACGTGCTAAATAAACTAACGTTTACTTCTGCAGTTGCAGTGCAAGATTGTAACCCCAGCTTTCAGGGGCATGCCACACTGAGCTACAGAGAGCCATAGCTCTCTTTAAAGAATGAGTTTCACTTGTCACAGTTACTTCCAGCCAATATTCTCAGTAGAAGTAACCCAGTTAAAAAGAACAGTCAACAGTAACATTTCGCATGCACTCTTCCAAAACAAAACCATTCTGCTGTTAAATTGCATGTCCTGTCTTCAGTTTTAAATTCTTCAATGTCTTCTCTCTCTGGATTGTTTCTGAGGAATTATTGGATAATTTATCATTATTTCTGTATTATTTCCCTTGTGAAAATCAAATGCCTGGTCAGGGCCATAAAACATAAATGTATTATTTTCAAAGTCACCAGACATTTGCTTAGGAATAAGAGCTGAAAGTTAGTTGGAGAGAGATCCCTATTCGGTCCTGAACCCTGTCAGCCTTCAGTGAGCCACACGAAGAAATATGTGGGGATCCACGCACAGACTTGCAGGATATTTGGGCTGAAGTGGCCAGCTGGGCTTTAAAGGTGTCTAGGTTAGATGGAAACCATGCCATGAAACCCCCCTGAGTGAGGGAGAAGTCAGTTCATGTAGGTGAAGGAATATTAACTCCGAGCTCAGGGACTGGGAATGGCTTTTCCAAGTAGGCAGTCTGGGCTTCGTGCTCTCAGGGCTCTCAGGAGCTGGAGTTATTATCCAGGGGGGGCTTTGGGATTCTGTGGGTGCAGCTTTGTCCTGGTCTCTGCCTACAGAGAAAGTGCTGCACTTCTTGGGTTTCATTTCAGGCAGACCACTAAGGAGGGAGAGACCTCTCTGGTTATTCAGCCTAGGATAGGAAAAGCTTTGTGAGCTGAAAATGATCCAGACAAAATCCCCCAAGATATCTATAATTATATATAGTAGCAGTCTACTAAATTGAAAAAGTATTATGCAGGGAGAATGGCTATCATCCATTCCCTGGCCCTGGCAAAAGGTTCTTAATAATTTGGGTGGAAATTTTGTCAAGGAATCTGTGTCTTTCATCCAGCAGCTAGAGATCTATATAAATGAAATTATTTTTATTTTAATTAATGATTATGATAAATGAGAGGTCTCTCTTGCTCATTTTCCTTGGGCTTTTATGCTTCTTGAATTACATTTTTAATAGCACTGAAGTACCTAGAGGATGGGTGCAGTCTGTTTCCATCCCTGTATCTGTCGACAGGTCTGAATAAAATATTTGCAGCTGTGTTTCTTTAGTGGGAGATATATATATTTTTTTACAAGGAAGATGATTTTGCTGAAAAATGTTGATCTTGTATATCTATGACTTCATTCTAGTTTCTGAGCATGAAAAATGTGCCATTTTTGGGTTTTCACAAATATCATAAGAGTATAACTTAAAATGTTGTAAGTTTTTTTAAACTGGGTTTTACTTGTAATTTTAGTTGGGTTTAGAACACTTTTAAAGAAGCTTTAAAAGAAAATAAAAGAAACCACAGAAAAAATCTTATCAAGAATTAGAAAATTTAAGTACCTGTTTTGGAAACATACAAAATAATGTTTCCACACATCAAAACTCTTAGTAAAGGTACATTTACTCATATACAACTCTTCAGTGAGAAATTTTAGAGAGCAGCAGCACTAATATTTTTTCATATTTACCTCTATGGTAGATACAGCTTGTTTTGTCTTTACAGACTTCATGTACAACTGTAATTCTAAAAGTAATCACATTTACATAAAGACAACAATAACAATAGAAAAAAACCACTGTGAATCACAAAAGGGATGATGAAAGTACTTATCATTAAGTGTTACCTTTCATTTCTCCTTCAAAACCACTGAATTCTATTAGTAATAATTCTTTGCTAAAAATTAGGACAAAAGTGATATTTCTGTGTTTTTTGGCTTCAGACTGACTTAGTGTTTAAAGTGCAGCTTTTGAGGAGTACTGTGAATAGGTTTTCAATATAATGTATATTTTTACAGCTCTGAGATGAGAAAGATGATGCATCTTAAATTGATTAGAGAACATCTTTTACAGTCAGAGATGCTGCATGACCACTGTGAGTTGTGCATAAATCTTATTTTTTTTTGGCAATGATTTTTATACATGGTTTGATTTATGTTATGAGGTGGATGCCAAGAGACGAGCAACATAAATCACAAAAATGAAGGAGCCTAATATGCAATAGCTAGTTACAAAATTCATACTTGGTATTAGATGAAATAAATTGTAAATACTCAGAAGATGATAGAGTGCCTTAATCTACGGAGTTAATCCACCTCTGCATGCAGAAACTTGACAAGATGACTGTGCTTGTTCCTTTGGGCAAGGGAACCTTTGGGCAAAGTTCTGTTTCCTTTTGATGTTAATGGCCACTTGGCTTTCCTGATGCCAAGATTTCCCCTTGAATCGTGATCCTTCACAAGCTCATTTTAACAGGAGGAGCAGAAAGCTGTTCCAGTCCCTCTAAGATGTGGAAAAGAGGGAGCAGAGCATTAGAAAAGGGAGGTTGCACAAAGGTTGTCTATGGAGTAGATTTTTTATGTTGTATGATGCTCTCAACTGGTAGCAGTTGGTTGTCTGTGGAATCCTTCTCCAGGGTTTATTACAGGAGGCTTTTTTTGCTGTCAGCCTTGGCACCTCTTTTCTGCCTGTGGTCACAGGTTATGTTTATTTAGGATCTGTCTGAGGGAGAGGGCTTTGAAAGTACAACAGACTGTGTTCAGAAGTCCAGCAAGTAGTACAAGCCAGAAAATTTCTGTGTGTGAGAATTTATATGAGCTTTTTAGTGCTTATATAAATAAAGAGGGGACATCTCCATCTATTTTTCTGGTAAGGATAAGGAAGATTGAAATGGCAGCATTAGAGGAAATCAAATTTGAAAACATGACATACATGACATACAGGCAAACAAGCATACAGGGTACAGGATTTATGGAATTGTGCAGCTGCTATGAAAGAGCACTTAATAAGCCTTGTGGACAGAAATATCTGTGGAGAGGAGAGGAAATCAAAGAAAGTCCTGGGATTTCTAATTTAATTTTGAGACTATTGGGGGGAATGAGCCTGGTGATAAGCCTGAAAGTTGCAGATAGCTAATTCCCAAGAGGATCTAAACAGCAAGCCCTTTTGTGAGGAGGTTAATGAGAGGAAGAATGTGAATGTGAGGAAGGATAATGGAGAGATCAGCTAGTGCAGTAACCAGCTAACGAGGATGTGAGGGGTAAAGGCTACCAGTGGTAGGTGATGGAGTGTCATCAAGGAGTGGTCAGCCCTTCTGAAAAAATGAGAGGAAGAAATGAAGGAATTTCTGAGGGCTGTTGTGTACAGAAAATCAAGGGTAATCAGTGTAAAGTTCCATTTAACATAGTTTTCAAAAATATTGATGAAATCCTTTAGGATGAACTAAATAATCTCCCTGATAGCATACTGAATGAACAGACAAAATTGTGTGGCCATAGCAAGGATGTTTAGTCCATCTGTATGGAGATATCTGTGGCTGGAGTTTTCAAACACTCAGAGGAGGAGAGGAGGGAAGCACCTGCACAAGCATAGACATGCTGTTTTGTACTCCAAAACAACATAAAGTCTTGGATTTTGAAAGAAAACTATTTAATGACATTGAGGCAAGCTTGAATTTGGAATAGTAGCAGAAGAAGATGAAGATTTTATGTATCTGTCTAGTGCCAGCAATATTTTTTATAAGCAGATAATTCATACTGAACTTTCTGCTATGTTCACGCTGTCTCTGAACGCACTTGAGGTCTTTCAGTTCAAAGGACAAAAGGACTGACATTTGTTTTCTAGTTAACACTGCTGTTGTTCCAGTGTTACCTGGTCTAAGGCAACTGTAAAGATGGCAATGACACCACCCTTACAGAAATGTGCATTAAAGCTTAGCATAAATACAATTTGAATGCCTAAGACTTCAACCCCAAGTAGTTTATCCCCAACACTAAAACTGTCTCAAATCTACACAGTGCAAATGATATCTTCTGGATTCCTGCCAGCTGTCTTGTCACATCTTGCTCTTTCTACTATTCCAGCTCCTTTCAGGGCATAACCTGAAGACTAGTAGCAACTTGAAATCCACTACACACAAAAGAGCATTTGCAAGACAGAGAGAGATTTTCTTTCAGTGATGAGATTTCAAATGATAGGTGTGGGAAAAATCTTCCCTTCTTCCTCTGTCCTTTCTTTATTTATAACTGTTTCATTCCCATTTCACCATTGGATTAGCAGGCTTTGTGCCAGTAGATATATGTTTTCAATATATAACATTGAAAATACTGTGGTCACTGAATGAGTGAAAAAATACCTTGCGTGTGATGTGAACAGCTCTCCATGTGCCTTCCCTGGCTGACCTTGCTGGTGAGACATGTTAGCATGGGAGCCATTGGGAGGGGCAAGAGACAAACACTTACAGGTTTATGTGCCTAATCTTACTGGCAGGCAATATCCTGGACACATTAATAAAGATGTGAGACATCTGGAGAAATACCAGCTGACAAAACCTACCATTTCTGATTCATAAGAATAAATTGTGTCTGACAAGGCTGGATATGGAGAAAAGCAGTAAAAATGAGACAGTGGATTGGCACTTTGAAAAGATTTGGAGAAGAGTCGCAACACTGATGTTATGTATAAAGATTTGAAAGTAAAGCTGTAGAAATTACTTTAATAGCCATGCTCAGATAGGATGACAGGCACCTGGTCTGGAGATTTCTTTATGCACAGTCTGTAATTAACCTTTAATTAAATTAAAACTTTAATTCATCTTTAATCCACAGCTGATCTATACTCAGTGAGCTCTGATCACTTCACTTGAACTATAATATTTCTAAGAGGCCAATATCAGAAAATTAGCAAGTTAAGACTGAAGAAAGACAATATGATCTTAATTGTTTAGCTGAATACAGCTCTTCATGGATAGGGGCTTTTTGTAATTACTTGATCTACAGAACAGACCACTTTCCCCACCTGTGTCAGGATCTTTAAAAGTGATCATTCTCTGTGTTCCCAACAATAACAAAATCTTCTCTGTGTGTCTGGATGTCAGAAGAGATATAACCTCATGTAACCCACAAACTTCCAGCCGGAGGGGAAGTTATGTAGCTAAGGAGAGGAGATTATTCTCTGTGTATACAGTATCAGATAATAAATTGCTTTCTGCAACTGTAAACAATTTAATATTGATGATCCATGTGTGTATGTTTGCAACAGGACTGAAATTAACATTCATTTATTCATTAATTTGGATAAGTAGCTGTTACTGTACTAGACGGAATTAACTCTAACCACCTATCTGCTATTTTATCTTCCTGGAAGAGGCTGTGGGAGATTTGCTGCAGTGTCCAGGAGCCCACAACACAGTTCACCATCTATTCTGTCTGTTTATCCCGAGCTGTAATTTATTAAATGCTTTGATACCCATTGAGATTTCAACTGCTGTGCATGTAAATGGGTTATTTTGATCTGGTTCATCTTGTAGCTGTTTGTGGGGAATTACTATGCTGTGTGCAAAGTGCTGAACTGCCTTTATGGAGTTCTAACGTAGGAACTGCAGAAATGATCTGTTTAGTACTATAAGGAAGCAGTATCTTCCTGTAGGTTTTCACAGATATGTTCCTAATGTTGGGTCCCTAATTTTATACTAGTGACTTCTTTCTCCTGCTAGCATATGATTTTGAGCAAGATTTGCTGTAAGCCTGAAGTCAGTGCAGGTTGTTTAGAATAGAACATGAATGTAATGTGCAAATGTGTATCTGCTTTCTAATTTCTGCATTGACAGACATTTGGGAGCCTGAGCTGACTCTCACAAGAAACTCTTCCCTCCCAACTGTGGTCCTAAATCAATAAAATACTTGAGCATATATTTAGCCTTAGGTAGGTGCCTCAGCTCTGCAGACTTTCACAAATTCTAAGATTTGTTTTAAACATATGTCTTCTAATTGCAGTTGCTTTCCTCAAGCAATTTTATAAATCCTTATGTCTAAGCTTCTATTCCTCTTCCACTCCTGGAGGGGACTAGAGTTCATCTTACGCCTGCCAGTGTTATCTGGTGTTTGAGGGATGCCTCCCAGTGGAGGCATCTGAAAAGAGAGCTTGATGTTATTTTTTTTTTCTAGCTATGAAAGATGAAGTCTTTTCTATAATGGCGAAGTTTCTTCCATAAATTATAGTAAACCAGTAAATCTTTTTTTAACTTTTTTTTCTCCCAGATTAAAAACATCTGCCTATTGCAAATGGTTAGCATAGTTCTTGACACAGGAGAAAGCTTATGATGATGCTATGCAGAGATAAAAAGGCTGTATGGTATAAAAGTTCATCTATGTTTCTCCTTAAGAATGTCTGTGTGCATCAGTGTTGGAGAAAGCAATTTTCCTTACGTGCCTCAGACAAGTGGTGTTTGAGGATGAATGGATTTCCCCAAACGATTAAGACCCAGTGTTTGCAAAATGCTTCCTTATCTTTGGATGGTCAAGGATGCAAATTCAAAAGTACTGGCATTGGGTGTTCTGAAAACCTTACAGCTATTGAAGACAAACAGCATAAACCTGTGAGTGAGACTATCACTCAGGGAACAGTGTAATTTGGGAAGATTTTTTCAGGTGTTATCATCCTTTAGCTCTTCTCTTGGCAAAACCATTCACAGCAGACAAAACAAAGCTTTCATATTATTAAGGCTGTTAATTAAGTGTCAGATCTGACCCTGTGCAGGCCAATCCCACAAAAGGTTCTTCCCAGTGACCCCGGCTGGACAATGATTCAGTGCAATGTCACGTGTGCACCCAAACACAAGCTTTAATTGTGCTGACTCTGCAATCTATGGCACAATACCATTTCTAAAGCTCTCATTCCTCCATTTTTGTTGGATTTATTCCTGGTTAAACTTCTGCTTCTCCTTTTATCTCCTCATTATTTTTTATCTTTTTTTTAATGAGGACAATGGATGTCATTTTGTATTACCATTACAATTTCGCTCAAAAAGGCAGAAATGTCTTTCCTTCTTTATACTGCGGGAAACCAACATAGCTATACAGACCCAGAGCCAAAATAATCATATGCTGATAAACAGAGAACAAAACTCCAATCTGGATTTTTTCCCCAAGTGGGAAAATTTCCAGCAAACAAGGGTAGGCAAAGAATGTGTAAAGAATTATAACTGGGAAGTTCTAAAAAACTGTTCAGTAATGTGCTACAATGTTAAATACATAAGATATTAACATAAATTTTCTTTGAAATTTATATGCCAGTGCCAGTGATTTTTAATCCGGATGTTGTAAGATATGAATTTATTAGAAATTTAAAACATTTTTTTTTATATCTTTTAAACAATTATGTAGTGAAATGTGTTTTCTGTCTGATTTTGTGTTTAAGAATTATTTTTATGAGATAAAAATACAAGATTTCTGCATAAGCAGGGGTAACATAGAAACCATACCCATAAGCTCTAACAGCTGGAGTCCTTCGGCTTTACAGATGAGCGTAAATCAGTGTAGTTCAGCATCAATCAAAACCTGTCTCCAGATTGAGGCTTAGGCTCAATACCCACAGAACATATGTCAATAGCCATAGAATATATGTCCACCCTACACATCCAGCACAGTGCAATCACTGGTGGGCAAACTGCAAACTTTATAACAGCTTGGCTCCTAAATTGCTAATATGTTCAATATTGCACAATAACATCCACCTATTGGTGTCCAGGTATATCCCCATGAGATGCAGAATTTGTGTGCACAGGGAGGCATTTGAGAGATACCAACACATTTACCAGTACCAGAACAGGGGGAGCTCACTACTGGGAAGTAATTCTTGAGATATATAATGTAGTTTTTCCATAGAGATACAAATATGGAAACTGCTGAAACTGCTGAATGGAGCCTCTATTTCTTGATGATCAAGGGCAAAGGAATGACTTTGTCGAAGATATTTGCTAACTAAGCACATTTTGCTGACTGTATACAGAAGTGAGTGGGTGAAATTCTGGGGGTTTTCTTGTGTTGTTCTATTGTGGTGTGGGTTTTGTTTTTTTTTTCTTTTTTAATGCAGGTGTTAGATGAGATGATCTAATGCTCCCTTCTGGCCCTAAGGCAAAGTGCAGCCTCCACTTGACAATATTCATGGAGCTTTCTAAACCCTTTTTACCAGGCCTTTGGGGAAGGAGATTTCTAATAGGGAAGAATTTTCTAGAGCAGAAAAGTGTTTGCCTGCAGAAATATTTGCTGTTGGCAGTTGATTGTTTTGGGGAGGAAGAAAGGTTTGCCAGGGTTTCCATTTGAAATGTCTTTCAAATTTTCATTAAAGGTGCCTGTGGCAATATTCAGGCATGTCTTTGTATATTTTTCCCTGGAAAAACAGAAATAGCTTTTTTTTCAAGACAAACAAGAGTTTGCATATTATATCATGGAAGAGGCAAATTCAGTCTCACAGTTGTGTGTCTCAGGGAAAAAATTAGGGAATATGACTAACATCTGTCTCACATCACCTTTCTCAGAAACAATGCTTTCCTGCTTTGCTAAATTCATCCATCTCTTAAGCAAACTGTCAGAGATTTAGAGAAGCAGGCCTGTACTTTTGCTAGCTCTGGTTCGCCTAAGAGCACTGTGGACTACTCACTTTTGAAAAAGAATGGCCACTATTAAAAAGCAGGCCTAGAAACATTTATAAAAGTAGCACAATGTGACGATGTGCTTTGTAACCATGGGCAAGTGATCAAATAAACAACTTGCCAACAACCAAGGTGTCAGACAGGCCATTGTACAGGTTGTGCACAACAGGCAGCCTCCTCCGTGCCTATAAAACAACCAGGACAATTTCGGGTGGCCTGTGGGCAGGAACACTGACAAAATGCAAAAGTTTTTTGCACAGTTTATCCATTCACAATTTAGAAATGATAATAACTGATGGAAAAAGGCTCTGTCTTCCACCCACTCTCTTCAGGAGGACACTCGGAGCAGAGGACGGTGCCAGGAGCCCATGCTGTGCTGCACAATCTGTCACAGGGCCACATCAATAGTGCCCACATCAACCTTTTGTCCCCAGCCACAACAGAGACAATTGGCCCCCCAGCTCGTAGGTGCTGCTGGGTGGGTTGTCCTGCGAGGGGACAGATGTCATTAAGGAGTGATGTACAGCAGGCACCGTGGCTTGTGGGGTGCACAATGGCCACAACATCCAAAGGCCATATGTAGAGATCTCATTAGTTCCTTGATTGCCTCCTGCACAGGCTGTTGGAAATGTTTAAAAGTGCAAGTTCAAAAGGGAAAGTGATGTATCATGTTTGGATTTTCTCCTTCAGTTATGCAAAGCAAACAGAGAACCTGCTGTGTTTGGAAGCCAGAATTTTTAGAGACTAAGGCACATCTTAATTGTGGCTCTGTTATGTGGCTTTGCTTCACACTGAATTTCACTGCTGTCTCCCATGGTCAGAGAGTCCAAAGAGGTATTGAAGATATGCAAAGTCCTTTGGGCATTTTCAACCTGAAATATTTATCTGCTTGGTTCTATTTCAGTCCCAGGAGATATTTATCTTCTGTTAGGAATTTAAGGGAGACATCTGCAGAATTCCTGGGGTGTTCATCTTTGGATACGGCTGTGACGAAAAAATACATGATGTGAGTAATGTTTTATTCTGTTCTTTTCAGTGTTATTTCTCTGTTCTCAGTTTTAAATCAGTATTATAGGCAGAGTCACATTCAGCACCTCAGTCTGGTGGGTTTGCCTACAACCTCTTTTGACAATGTTGGGAAACCTTTTGCTTTTGATGCTCAGAAGCACATTGCACTGTCTTTACTCTGATTTTCATCATTGGGAAGTTCCCTTCTAGTCCACTCTATATGCTATTTAACTACAATTTCCCAGCTTCTCAGAAAAGCTTGTTTCTGCCTGAACTGGGCAGCCCTTTTACAGCAAACACCAAGTGGAAAAAATTTTCTGGGCAAGATTTTTCACAGAGGCAACAACTTTGTTTCCAGAAGGATACATTCAATTACAATTGGCAGCTTTGAAACCACTGTAGACCATTTAAAGCTTAACTTTTAAACCTAATGCAAAGGGATGCTGTTATATTTTTTACCTACAACTGAGTATCTTTAAACTGACACAAAGACATCTTGGATGCTTTGGCAAACAAAGGCATCAGCAAAGATCTTTCTAATCTTACCATGTAATTTACAAACTCTCCAGTAAAATGCAAATTGGTGTTTAAAAAGTGTGATTAGATATTATTAGAGACAATAATTAGTAGGACTTGCATTCTGTAAGGGTTCTGCTGTTATACTTTCGCTGTCCTGCTCTCTCAGATTTTTTTTCTATGAGGTGTAAAAATTGGTCTGAAAGTTTGATTTTGGATTCCCAACTTAACTGTTAATGCCTAATGCCCAGTTCAGCTTTTTCCTGCACTTTGCTGTCTTCATAGTTCTGAGTTCAGAGTCATCACAGCCCCTATTGCCTCACGTCTAGAATCAATCAGCATAGCCCTTAATTATTCTGCTCTTCACAGACAGTCTTTCCAGAAGAGACCATTAATCCCTTCACCCACATTACAGTGCATTGCATTCCCTCTGTCTCCAAATGAGAACGTCTGTGTAGAGTGAATTTAGGATTGGTACAGGAAAACGGTGTGGTATTAGTGAAATATGGCAAATAGTTCTCTGCCTGAGGTATTAGTTCATCCTGTAAATGTTATAGACAACTCTAAATTGTGTTTGCAGGCCACACTGGAACTGGCTTTGAAAACCATCGCTGTGCTGGGAACTCTTAAAAGGTTTGTGACTGAGTAACTGAATGCAGTGTAGTGTCCAAATCCTGAGGGTTAGTCCAGCCTTGTGTGTCCCAAGTGGTGGTGGCTGAGGATGGAGTCATAACCCTCATGTGTGTATTAGATTTCTGGTAGGATATCCCAGGGCAGCACATTAAAATTGGCTGCAACATTAGTCATTTCCTGGCTGCTCTTTCCCTTTAAAGAAGACACTATCTATGCCTGTGACATAAGAATAAATACTTTAATGTAAATATTTTTCAAGTGGAATTACTCATTATTAACACAGACAGTTCTGAAGGCAAATAAAAATATTATGTGTCAGCAAAACCCTTATTATTAAGGAATTCAGACTTCAAACCACACCATGATTCATAGAGCACCTGACTGTTTTTTTTTTTCTTTTTGCTTCTCAGTTTCTTTTTTTCCTTTTGCTTCTCAGTTTCTTTTTTTCCTTTTGCTTCTCAGTTTCTTTTTTCCTCTTCACTAAATATGAAAATATCTTGTAGGACGTCAGGTTTTTCAGAAGGCTTGTGTTGGTGTCTGATAAACTGGAAGAAGGGGGAAGATGCCATGGGTAATATGGGTCTAATGAAATTTTGTGTAAGTAAAGCAGAAATGGAGAGGGTTACATTAAGATAATTGAAATAAACAGAAATAAAAGAACGAGCAGATGTACAAAAGGTCCATCTGGAATGAAAGCATGTGGTGAGATGGGGATACAAGTGGTGCCTTTTTCACTGTAAATAAAGGCTTCAAGGCCCATCTTCAGTGGAACCTGATTGGAGCCCATGCATTTTAGTGCTTTTTTCATTGTGTGAGGCACTAAGGAGGTGGGGAATGTTATGGAGAAATGAAGTAGTTAAATTATCATTAAGTAAATTCTGAATTTCCCTCTAGTTTTCCCTCAGTTTTTCACACTGTACTGGGAAACATTCTTGCAGGCACAATTAGAGTTTTGGTGCAGGTCTGAACTTCACTTCACTGCCAGAGGCATAGAGAAGGACTCCTGTTTACTTGCTGTTGCCCTAAACTCACTGCAAAGAGTACTTCTAATTTTTAAATTTTTTTTTCTTCTTCAAGAATACTTTACATGGAATCACATCAATATAGTAATAGATTTTTACACTGTTTGCAACGGGTGAAGAAGAGAGAATGAATGATATATAATTAACTGCAAATAATTGAGCCTGTAATGTTTTAAGTAATTAAATATTGGGGGGTTTATCTTTTTTTTTTTTTTTTAATTTTATTTTTCATCAAACAAGTCTGCTATTCTCTGTGATACCTTACTGCCTCAGGTCTCTTAAATCACATCTGAACCTCTTTTATGAGGCCTAAGGGAAAGTCGAAGGTTATGTTCCTTACTTTCTTTTGTAAATATGTTACAGTCCATTTCATCTAGAATCTGGCTCTTTTCACAGCTGGTTGTTGAGTCAGTTGTAAAGGCTCTGCTGTGATTTAAATCACTTAATAACCTGTCTTTTTTTTTTAATTTCTTTTTTTTTCAAAGATGAAGAACACTAGCATTCATGTAGTTGAAGATTTTAAAAAGTACACTCTGGAATTCTGAAAGTGTGTTATATTTCCTTTGCAGATCTGGTATGTGCAAAATGAAAAAAAATAGTCTTCATCCTAACCCACATTTAAAAAAAATATTACATATTCAGTCTTAAGTAATACTCACAGCAAATAATTCTTTCACTGCTTAGTTTATATAAAAAATATATCAAGTTTTACCAGATTATTTTCCAACTGAAATTAAGCAAGAGGACAGGAATGCATATTAAGATGAATGACACTTATTTCAGAGGAATGGATGACATATACTTTTCACTGTCCAAAACTCATGTTCTAATCCTGAAAGTGATTTTATTCTCTATGCTCCCTCAGAACTAATCAGTAAATCAGCTATCAGATCTTATGTTGAGACACATAAATTTATCATCTTGGTTTTGGTGCAAATTTCACAGTTTGAGGAAGTCAGGAGTTTTGTTTTCTTGTGCTTTTTAGTAAAAACAATAATTTCCACAGATTTCACAGGGTCAGGCAATACGAATACAAGCATTTCATTAACAGAACTGTATTACAACATGTTTGAAATCAAGTGGGTAATGAAATCAATAGAAGGAAACAATACCAGTCCACTTAATGGGAATATCCCTGGTGACACCCCTGCATGCACTTGGGGCGACTTTCCATCCATCAGATGTCCACTGTAACACTTGCTCTTTTCTCAGTTCACCACAATTGCTTTAAGGCCTTTGACTCTTGGGCCAAGTTCACAGATTTATGGAAACATCTTCCCAGGCACAACTATGAAAATTTGGTACATTTGCTGCTTGTAAAACAGGAGAAAAGAAAAGGAATGCTAAGAAGCACCATGGTCTTGTGTGTAAGGAATTTACCAGTGTTTGTGGGAATGATCTCAGCTTTGCATGTTTTGCTGGCCTTATCTATGAAGCTTGAATCAGGCTGAAGCTGACAGCTGGGGAAGGAGGATAAAAAACCTTTGGGGTTTTGGCCCATCATTAACTGCTTTATAGTGAAAACTTTCAAGCATCTGAGCTTAAAAATGTAATGTGCTTCCTCCAGTAGTACATGTTTGTTCTTGATTCTGTGATCTCTCATTTTCATGCCAGAGGGGTAGGTGGATTTGCTGTGGTGTGGAAATATGACTAAACTTGGCCTGAAACTTAACAAATGGTACACTCTTTGCTTATAATTGTTAAACCACAGGTTAGCAGATCTATTTTTAAATCAGCAGCAACCCAGAGCCCTGAGATTCTTCTTTCTGCACTAGGAGATGACATGGATACAGGTGATGGAGCAGAAGGAGCAGAACTCTTCATCGTGCAACTCTGAGCAGCCCACCATTCCTCTCATTCATCTAGCAAAGCTCTAGTTTCCACTCAGGTCATTGTTTTTGCAGTCTTCCAGTGCCCCAAGATCCTTTTCTATAAAACATTGCTTTTTCTCCTCTCTCCTCTCCCAAATCAAGTTTATTATTCTTTGACTTGGTCAGCTTTTCTGCATTTTTTTCTAGGAAATGATACCAAGTACCTCAAATGTGCACTGTTTTATTCTTGTACAGCCAGAATAAATAGGAATTATGACAGATAGAATCCATCCCACAATACTGAATGGAAACAGCTCAGACAACCTGGAAATCCTCAAAGACCAATGTGCTGCAAAGCTGTGGCATCACTTGTACAGTGATTTGTAGTTCTGGGGTCTCTCTGATCACTGACCAAATGAATCTATCCTCCTTCTATTATATTTTCCATCCAATGTGTGCCTCTTCTATATAAAAGCTTTGCTGAATCTCTGTAAATTCCCATTCTGCACCTGCAGACTACTAGTTTGATGCTGTAGACAAAAAGCATTACTATCTTCTTGGATGAATGTGACTCCTTATTCCCCTACAGCATGCCCAGTCAGCTTCCATCTGGAGATTTTTAATTGGGAAGAAGGAGGTGGCACATCTTTCCTTTTAATTGCAACATGACAGTAGAATAAAAATAGCATATCAAATACATTTTATCTGCTAGGGTTATTAAGGCTTATCATCCTCGTTTTCAGCTGCCTTCTGAGTCATGAAAAGCCAAACCTGTACAATATTTTTTGGAAGAAAAGTAATAACCAGAACATGGTGATGAGAGCTACGGAAAGAAGTCACATGATGCCATTGAGGCCCGGTGCAGCCCCGTGCCCAATTACTGTGGGGGCTGAGTCCAAAGAATAGTGGCAGAGGAAGAGAACAATGAAATGCTCCCCACGTGTTCTCGTGGTATAGACAAGTCAATCCATCATGAGTGCACAGCCTGGCATCTGGGAGATCCAGATGATACACACTGGAGTTTTCCTGTATCAGCAGTAGTGTCTCTATTGTTGCCTTTTAAAAGCGCTTTTCTAGCGAGGCCTAGGGCATGATTGAAATGCTTGTTATTGCAATTGCTCTGCCTCAATCAATCTTCATGTGTGATACAAGGCCGACCTGGGCTCAGGCTCTTTATCTGTCCCTTGTGCTTGCAGTTTTTAAGAATGCACTTACTGATCTAAGAGCTAAAAATCTCTTTTATGTGCCTCATAGTGAAGAGAACGCCTTTTAATTGTGATTCTAATAGCTCAGTGCAAAAATATTTGTTTTAACTGACTGGTTTCCAGTCAAACCTTCATCTTGCTGTGTTTATGGCTGTGTTTTTCTAATGTACATTCCTGTGGATTATTTTGCAAGCCATCCCATGGGTGTGTTGAGCATCCAAGCATCCTTGCAAACAGTTACTGCAGATGTATAGCTATAATTCAGGTGAATCATCATTCCCCTTGTTAAAGTTTTACAGCAAAATATTTGGCTAAATGCAAATGGGAGAGGTCTATTTAGGGATCAGATTAAAAGCACCAAGGTTTGTCATGCAAGGAAGAAAACTGCCTTAGACATGCAGTTTATTTAGATTCAATAAGTCCACAGCTGGGCAGTAAGTTTAAAATTTAAGTGCTGGTCTACTGTCAAATTCTCAGGGTCTGATTCACTGCCAGTATGTTATCAACACAAGACCCTCGTACAAGGTTTCTGGAGTGGAAAGCTGGTGTAAGCAATCATTTGCAGGAACACTGTGTTTTACTCTCTGCTGCAAGTGCAGAAGGGTTAACATGACCTCAACACACATGGTGCTGACCTGGGTAGCTGGAGGATGCATTGACTCAGAGCATCACTGCTGAGGCTCTGAAAACTCTGGCTATAAACAAACCCCACATTTGTTCCTGCAGACGTCCAGCTGTCCTTTCTCAGTCCTACACCATGAATATGCTTAAAAGTGCTTTGTCATCAGGAGATGCTTTAAGTAATCCATTATATTATTTTGAACTTAGATAAAACCCATCTGCAGGCTGTGTGGTTAAGGAGGCACAGGGCAAAAGCTGTGCTGGCACAAATCAGATTTGATCTGATGAATGCTTATTGTTATCCTGGAAATAGAAACAGAAGAGCAAATTCAGCTGCCCATACTATAGCACCTAAGGGCCTCAGAAAACGGAGGAATAATGTGAAGAAGGAAAAAAATACCTTAAACTTGAATTTCAGGTCAGATAAATTGAAATGTCAAACTTGCTGCTTCTTCCCAGACTGGCTGTTTTATTCTCATCCTTTTTTTTGGCAATGATCTTGCTTTTTTCTTCCTGTTGTTTGCTGGTTCATTGACCAAAATGCTCTTGTTCTGGTTGGAGTGTTTATATATGCTCATGTTCACTAATATGAGTAATTGTAAATAGCGCTATCCTACAGAGGTCTGTTTGTTCAGAATTCAACCACAATTATTTTGTGCAGGAGAATTGGTCATATCATTCTCTGCTGTGCTCAGAGAGCTTCAGTGGCTTTTGGAGGAAAAGCGAAGCAATTGGAAGATCTTACAGAGCTCTGTGTCCTGCTTTTGTTTTATGACCTCAGAAAATTTGGATCTGTTTATTAGTCATGCTGCAACTCTTTGTCCCACTTTCTTTCCCATGTCCCTATAAGCAAAGAAAATTCTGCTAAAAATCACCTATGCTCAGGACAATTTAGTGCAGCAGTGTGTCTAGAATAGATTTTTAAAAGAATGATATTTCTCAAGTAATAATACAATGTTCAGCTTCTGTAAGTGCTTCCAGCAGAGGATTTCATAGCTAAATTCCTTGCCTCTTTCTGCCACAGTCATTTGAGGAGGAGGTTATCCCATTCTGCAGAGCAAGGAACTGAAAGAGGAGACAATGACAGTAATTCAGTGCTGACTGACAGATGTCCGTTCTCTCATTTCTGCCTCATGGCTGTGATCCCTGGCCCAGCTCTGCCTTAATAAGCTGGGTTTTCCCTCTACATCAGCCTGGAACCCAAACCAACTACTGCACAGTGACTGCTGAGGGCACAAATCCTCTGCACAGAGATCCAGTCACTTGCACTCATGCAACACCTGGTACAGCCATTCAGACCTTGTCAGCCAAGCCTAAGGCTAACTGGAACTCCACTATTTTAGTTCATGTTTTAACACAGACTGAATAGCTTTCAAAAGGAATTTTTCCACCTTGTTTTAGGCCCACCTTTAGCCCAAGGGAATAATTCTACGGCAGCCCTAAAGCAGATGTAGTATAATCAGCTCTCCTTGGTTATATTCCCTTGACAAGACCCATGGCTCATGGACGGTTTTACGTGGTGAGAGCTCTGAGCAGGCAGACTGCCTTTCCCTTGCCCACCTGCAGTGGTGGGGGTGGGCTGCAGAGATGTCCAGTTCACAACAGCTGACTGGGGGGGCCCCTGTGGGAGGCCCCACACTGTTGGGGTGGGTGTTTGCTGCTGGCTCTGTGCTCGTATAGAAAATACCGACTGGGGGCACCTTTCCTTAGCACATTTTACCTTTAGCTGCTCCTTGGAAGACAAAGAGGAGTAGGTTGCTTCCTCTGGGAGCTTCCTGTGTAAGGCTTTCAGAGTACTCTCATTGCTGAACATCTTTAAGAGATGGAGGCACAAATTAGAATAGAAGTAGGCAGAAAGAGTTCTAGAGAACCCTGAATCAGTGCTTCAGGTTCCAGAGGGACTAAGTTCAATGTGTGGCTCCATGCAGAGTCCTGACTTCAGCACGTGCTGCTGGTTTGTTTGTTTTGTTTTTTCTTTTTTTCTTTTCAGTCTCTCCCCATGCATCACACCTGGCTCTGAGGCCAGCCATCATCTCAGAGATCTCACACCAGACATAAAATGACCACCATTGAGTTTATGTAGTGCACAGTAATGTGGTGGCTTCTTGGATGCACTGTTTTCTATACCTGCAGATAGTAAGTGGTGAGTACTGCCACAAAGAAAACCAGTTGTTAACCAAGAAAGCTATGTAACTTGCCCAAGGACACACTTTGAAGTGGCTGGTTCCACCCAGGTAGATTTTTGTGGTGTACCACTGAAAGCAGTTCAGTTTAAGATGAGCAGAATCACCTATACAGTTTTTTAGCAGTAAGCTACAGAAGTCAAGTTTTCTATACTAAGCAGAATAGAGCCTGACTGCTTTGTTTCAAGGGATTAAAAATTAGTTCAGATTGAAATGAGAAGCAATAGAAACAACACTTATTCCCAACTGTCACTGTATTTCTCATTTGCTGTACTGAGAGTCTACAGTTGTGTAATCGTGAAGACAATTTTAGACTCTTTTGTTCTTGAGAATACAGTAAGTTATGTTTTACCTGTCTGTCGCTGGAGAAGAAAAGCTTTAATTAAGTCTTCCTTTAATTAAGTCCCATCTATACAGTACCGAAATGCATTATGAGAACATGTCATTTAGTATATCCCTGCCTTCTGGGAAGGTTTAGATGCTGAATCCTCTAATACTGTATAAAGTTCCAATTGCTATTATTAAATGAATATTTGAAACAAAGTGATTAATATATGCATTGTTATAATAATTGCTAAGTAGTGGTGAAAACCTGAGTGATTAAAGTATGATCTGGAACTTTCTTCCGTCAGAGGAAAATATTAGAATTCTGTGTTCATGTAGAAATTCTCCAGCACTGGTGGTCCAGCACTGATGATCTGCTGGTATGGCTGGTCTCCTGGATCAGAACCTTATTTCACAAAAATTAGTATTTTACCAGTGTCACTGGTTAACACTGTACATTACCATTCTCTGCTGTTCCAATACATAGTTTAATTAAAAACCACCTGCTCTTTGCAGGTTGTCTTACCTTAATTAAGCTAATGAGAATGTCATAACTTCTGATATTTGTTGAAAATAATGTCCTTGAAATGAACTTTCAGGCATTATTTTATTACAAGCTGGGAGTGCTTATGAGCAAGAGATAATTAGAAATGTGCATAAACAAAACATTCAGTTTTCTAGAGGTCCTTGATATCCTGTGCCAAGTATCCATTAGACTTCTTCAATCTAACTGTTAACTTAATAGAAACTTAAGCTGATAAAAGTAGTAAGAATGAACAGTCATGGACTTCCCTCTGTCCCCCAACTTTTTAAAGTTAATCCTCAGTGAGAAGTCTTAGAAAAGCAGTGGGTCTTTAAAATATTTTAAATATCTACAGTGAGATGTTATATGTTTTCCACAAGGGAGGAGTGACACATTGATACCTTTTAAAAATATATCGTTTTTCTATAGTTCTTTTGTATTACTTTTCAAGATGCCACAGCTTGACATGTGAATCTGCTTGGTTAAAAGGTAAGCCAGCTTGCAGAAACTGAAAATGACATTTGTCTTTATGCATCAAAGTAAATATTGTTCACTTTAAGATGACACATCTCCAGGGCAGCAGACTGACTCCCCTGAAGGTGAATGTGCATCCACGCAGGCTGCATAATTTGGATTGTTTTTGCTCCACCCCTGTTTACTTTTGCCCTCCAGTCAGTTGTGTTGTCCAGACCTGTTTGTAGTTGGTTGCATTATCCCACAGCTTTTGGTGTCTTCTGCCTTGAAAACTTGAACTCTGACGCCATGCCCGTGCAAAGGAATGGTCTGGAGTTTTTTGTATCAACCAGGTTTGGTCTTATTCTCCTCTTCATGAACAGATCACTGCCTTCTCTGACAGCAGTGATTTGCAAAGCATATGATTCCATCAACTCTGAATCCAAACTCATATTTAAAATATCTTTTCCCTTTTCAAGTGATAGGAGGCAACAAGAAAGTCACAGTGTTTTGAGGGGGAAAATTGAGAAGTTGTGGTAAGAAGCCCAGGGACACAAATACCATGATAAGCTTCCACATTTATCTTAAGGCTGAATAGTATGACTTTGTATGCAGCCAATTTTGCTGACAGTATGGATTTAACCTTGGACACTAACTGTTATTTTTTGAAAAATTTTTTCCATATTTAGCACTGAGGCCTACTTAGAAGAATGTAGTAGTGCTGCAAATACCTTATCGCAGGAGTGTGTGTAGCAGATAACAGACAGATAAAGTCATGCATGCAGCTTATCTTCAGGGAACTGAGCTATCAAAGAGTGCCTGTCCTCCCAGCTCCTGGTATTCCCTAATGTGCCCTGTGTTCCAGTTCCAATATCAGAGATTTTGTTCCTTCAAAGGAGTCACAGACAGATGACCTTTGAACTGCCAGCAGACCGATGACATGGAAGCATTTCTCAGAGTGCTGCTTACTGCAAGAGATGGGGTTGGTTTCTAACATCTCCAAACCCCTTGCAGTTGCTCTCAAGAAGGTGAGGTGTTAATGCACAGGGAAAGTGAGTGTCTCCCTCACCCACTGTACTGCTGCACAGAATCAAGGTCTTGTAATCAGGTCACCGCCATCCAAAAAGAATAAGGTATCTTTTGTATAAATTCTTTTGTTTACAAGGCCTCAACTCTGCTAGTCAGAAGCATAAGACACATTTATAACTGGTCATGGTTTTGTTATACCCTGTTTCCACTGGGGATATGTCAGCATGGATAAGTGCAGTGCAGCAGAAGAGGTGCCGTGAAGTATAATTGTGCCAAGGACCTGGCACCCATGCTGTGAGTTTCAGTTTTTTAATGGTCTTCATGAAGATACACCCTATGTGTATGTAGGGCTGAATTGGATGTAATTCCCTGAAGGAAGAGAGCAAGGGATGCAGAACCAGATTTCAAAAGAAGGTCAGAGAAAGAAATGTATTCTAATAAATACACATCCCTTCTCATACACCAAAGCATGGAGGGAGTTGTGCATGTGCTGCACCTTTTGGGTGATGCTTAGGAAAGTATTACACGTCAGTGGAGCTTAACTCTGCTGTTATCCTACACTTGTCTGTGCAGATTTGGAAATCTTGAAATGTATAGAAGGAAGATGGAGAGGCAGAAAATGATGTAAAATGTACAGAGCTAATCCCACTTTGTGAGCACAAAGGCTGCAATTTATTCTCTGCTTTCCTTCTGCCTGCCTGTTTCAGTTAGGACCAGGGTGAGCCTGATCATCCAATTACTTACCTTCAGAGCATTTCACATCGGCAACCTCTGGATTAAAGAAAAACAATTGAGTGGCCAGTGTTCCCACCTAGTTTTCAAAAGGTTGCAATAAGCCTCGTTCTAATACTTCCACCTCCTGGTTTCTGGCATACAGGCTGGGTGACATATTATTCCTAGAGTCCTCTTCAGAGACATCATTTTTGTCATTTCTCATATGTTTCACTAAGACTCTGCTGGGCTGCTCTTTTAATAAATCCTACAAGCTTCCGTTCTCATCCCCCTCACCTCCTTCATTTTCAACCAGGTATCAGTTACACTAATAGCCTTATACATCTCCTGAAGATGGTTCTGTTAGACTGGAATCTGGTTCACTGATGCATAGAATTTGCATAAGAGCACACCAGCTTTTCTTTCACTGTGGGGTGTCTCCTTTGCCACAGTTCATTTTCGCTTGTGCGTATGACTGTAATGTGGTTTTTTTCCCTCTTGTCCAGCTGAATGCCAAGTGCATCTAGGGAAGGAAAGCAGCAAAGAATTGCCATTAGGCATGGTGGAAGTATTCTTTACTGCTTGGTGCCTCTGCATTTGAAGGATTGATTATCTTTCCTTTGATAGCACCCATATCTCTCTCTCTCTCTGTGTTTTATTTTTAATAGTTTCTGAAATTTCAAAGAAACGCTTTTCCTTTCCCCTGTGCTTAGGGCTATTAACTGTCTTAATAGTAAATGTTTCTTATGCTTAAGTTTTGTCAATCCAAGGGTTTTCTTGCAGAACTGCTACCAGAAAATCAGTTTAGTGTATAGCTTTTCTGAGGCTTATTGTTGCTGTGACTCGGATCTCAGATAAGGCTTGAAAATAAATCAGTCCCCCTCTTTAGAAAATCACACCAGTATGGTTTCTTTGGAAACATTTGCCAGTGTCTCACATTTAAATAATGGTGAAGATAGATATTGAAGCTAAATAATGGCCAATTGTCTTCAGTGTCCTGTAAGAGTCAAGGACACATCAGGGCTTCATGGCTGTCATCACGCAGTCCATGACAACGCAGGGGATTCCCAGAGTGACAGCATGAATAGTGAGCTGACCTTTCTCTTCCTAAGTTTGCTGCTTGCCACTTGCCAGAGGCAGGGGGACAGGAGCAGGCTGTTACACCTGCTGTCATTTGCCTTCCTGTCTAGAATTCCTCTTCATCCATCACACTGTTCTTATTAATACTCCCCCAGATGTTTACACCCTAGTCCTTCTATCAGGAAGATTTTATGTTTTTTTAAACAAACATGTAAAGTCATGTAGGCAAAGCTGTGAAGTCTGCAATGATGCATGAGTAAGAATTCAAATATGATGTATTTTGTTTGCTTGTATATATAATGGTATAGGATTTTCTTCTCCTTTATAGCTGACGTCACAGATAGTTCTGCAACTCTGCTTTTCTTCTCCCTTCCTTGTCACCTTTTGAACTCAGCTGGAGTTTTGTCATCTGTTTTGGTAGGCTACAGATGAGACAAAGGTATGCAGCTTCTAATCTTCTGTTCCTGCTTGGATGAGGGTGAAAGAATTCTGGATTTAAGCCCCCACTTCTGTTTCCTTTGGCTTTCAGAGATCTAGGATGTTTCCTTGTGCTTTCCAGCTGTTAACCTGAGTCAGCTCTGATCAGGGTTGTGGCCACAAGTGTCTCTACATGGGACAGTTATAAACTGAGGATGGCATAGAGGAGCTGGGGTCTTGTCCCAGGTTGGTTATAGGCATTGTGCCTTCAAAAGGAGGAAACCAAGAATATTTCTGTATGTCATGAATATATTTGAGGATGAAACACTCAGTGAGCATGGTACACTGGGTTACCGTAACAGTGCAAACAGAGTCCGGAGAGCTGTTTTGGCCCTCTCTCAGTGAAGTACCATAAGGTGGTTGAAAAATAACAGATTATTTGGCTTCTCATGTTTTATCATCTGCTTTGGCCATTTCTGCATGTTTTCAAGATTTTTTAAAGTAATTTGTCCAGTAAGTTCCCTTAAGAACTCAGTACACTGAGGGTTTCCACTTCTTAGGAATATAAGCCAGTTAACTATGGAAATTTCTAGAGCTGGATGGAGTCAAATTATTAAAATATGCAGCTCTTCTATGGTATAATGGTCTCTCTCTGTGGCATTAATCCTTCTCCTTTTTATACAATGCACTTGAAATGCTGCTTTTCTCTGTAGGTGGCAAGTATTGTCATAACTTCCCTTCAAGAACTATTCACCTTTTAAGTGTAGAAAACAGTTCTCATTGTACTTCAGCTAGAGAATAATCCCTTTTCTTTTGCTCCTTCATCCTCCATGGCACGCTGATGATAAGTGAACTCTCAAGCAGTTACAATTTCACAGGAGCTTTCATGGATTGCAGAACTCTGGGTTTTTCAGATACCCCGTGTTCAATCAGCACCACTTGGATTGTCTCTCTGTTTTTAAATCTGACCTGTTAATGTCACTACATTCATCCTAAATACTGCATTTTACAGTGAGAATTCTTGTGGTTCTCTCCTTAACGTCTTCTCATTCTTTTTTTCTGAGCAGCTGTTGGTAGCTCTCCCTACTGCTGTCAGCTCTTAAACCTCTGCATTACAAACTGCAGGCCAGGGTGAACTTACTACATTAAATCAAGGTCTGCAAAGTTGGCTTGCAATACACATTAGGAGCCCAAAAATAAAGAGAAATGGAAAACTGAGCCATTCCTAATGTAATGTCCTAAACTTAGTTTATACTTTAATCCGTGAATAACTAGCACATTAGAAGCTTTTAAAATAATATCATACAAAAAAAAATCCAGCTGGTGACATTCTTGCTGTGCTGCAAGTATAGAAACAATAATACCACTGTTTGGACCACAGTGTTGCTACATCAGATAGAGAAACAGCACAAGAAAGGCCTCTCTGGAAAGACAGTGATGTTTGAAAACTAATGCTGAGCACTGTAAACCTGAGACCACTCCCTAAATGCATTGGTTGATAATCCATTCTGGTCCCAGTATAAGCAAAAACGTAGCAGAGAATTATTAATTACATCACCACACCTATACAATAGAGTTCACTGTAGTTATGTAGGAGTTGAGGGTATTCAAGCAGTTTCTTTTGATGAAGTAATCAGGCTTCTTCTGGGGTCTGTTTCAGCTGCTAGGGGCGTGCTTCAAATGTAAATGACTGCCAAATGGATTCCTTCTAAATTCCAGCCAATTAAAATACATTTAAAGTGCAGCTGGTGGAGAGCAAAAGGCTTATAATTGCATAAGAAATGTTTGAGCATGAAACAAATCCCTGAAGTTTAGTGAACAGCGATTATCAAATACTGCATTTCTGGAGAAGTAGAGCAAGCAAACAAAAGAGCCTTCCAAAACTGCAGTCAGAGGCAAAGATGACACTTTTACCACCACCTTAAAAGAGACAAAGTCAGGAGTGTGTTTGTTAGGGTGTCAGTTTTCCACCCTTGGCTCTTTAAACCATGCAAGTTTGGCAGCTTGCCCTATGTGGTGCTGCATACAAATATTGACAGAACAGTGCGGTATTTGTTAAACGCCTTCTTGGGAAGCAAGTGATTGAAACTCTGAAGGAAGATCTGAGAACCTTAGACATTATATTTTTTCTCAGTAGCACTATAATATTTACAGAATGAAACAGAAAATAGTGAATGGGGTGTAATGAATGACCTTCCTTTTCTGCTTTGCCTTGTAAGTAAGGACAGATTTTTTTGTTTAATGCTTTAAATGATATTATAAAAGAGTTTTACAGCTAGTAGCACTGAAAGATGCCATTAACACTTTTGATTTAACCTCATGTTTTGGGAAAAAGCTTGGCTGATAGAACAGACCATGTAAATAGGTGAAAGACTTTGCCCAGGAAGTTGCTGTGTGCAGCCGCTGTGGATAATGTGTCCTATAGATGCAGAAACCTTACAGACTTTTAAATTCACATCTGTATTTGAATGTTGGTGCTTTCTAGGCATTTTATGCTCATGCCTGCATCTGCCTAGATGTGAGATTTCCAATTTTTCTGCCTCTACTATGCCTTAGCAAAATTTAATCTTAACCACTAGATCATTGTGCTGATTTTAGAAATGGAAACAAAATTTTTATAGACAGTTCAGAGAGGTTTTTTTCTATGCAATATTTTATTGGAGGGTATTGTCTTAACCTTTTGGTGTAAAACAAATATTTGAAATCAGGTGAATCAAAAACATTCCCTGTGTTAACTCAGGTTTTTCTTAATTTAATCTGGAAGTAACAAATGAAATAGGAAAAAAAATGTTTTCCAAAGCTAACAAGTATTGTTTTCTGCCTGTGTTGTATCTTACCACACAAAATTAATATGAAATAATTTTAAATTCCTGATTGCTTCCTCTTGTAACATATCCTAGTCAGTCAGTCCGTTTTGACTTCACTTTTGTTAACTGTGAGTAAAGACTCCTGCAAAGTTTCTAGTGACAGATCACATTGCAGCAGTAGGGGTTCAGTTAAATGTGCCTTGTTAATTGTTAATGTGAAAGTAGCACAGAGCACGTGCTGAAGACAGGCTCATAAGAACTAAGCTTATTGCCAAAATAAATGTCAATTCAATTATAAAATCAGGTTTTAGACACATTTGTCATGAAACATAAAGGCAAGTACACATATGCTTTGAAAATAACTGTAATGCAGTTAATCCCAAAATATTCAAGAGAATCAACACGAAAAATCTCTGAGTTGAGGTGTTGTTTTTTTTTTTAAAAGCCTTACTGATTGACAATTATTACAGAGGGTAACCTATTGAATAGATTGAAACTACTTTGTTTGGGTAAGTCCAACTGATCCCCCGTCACTGTTGCAAAATTAGAGTCAATTTTAATAGCAATAAGTAGGATAGAAATAAGCAAGTCTATGTGCTTATGAAATACATAGTACAGATACAATAAGTTTTAGCAGCACCTGGCCTATAGCAGCATTAAAGGTTTGGTTCAAGCCCCACAGCAGTGAAGGTACAGGAGGGTGCAAACAAGAGTTAACTGATTGTAAAGTGGAATTTTATTAGTTTTGAGATCTATAGACAAACAGTGCAACATAAGTAATTTATTATTACAAAAGACCAAATAGCCCCTTTCTAAAGTTGCTAAATGAGGAAGCTGATAACTAAATGTAGACTCACTGAAAAAACAGTTCATGGTTTTCTTTCTCTAATGGAATCTCAGGGCTAACAAAATTTGCTTCAAACTAAGCCTCTGTCTTAAATGGGCTTGACTCAGTTTAAATCAAAAGATGTATCTAGGTCCTCCTGCATAATAACATTTTTCATGTCATTTACTTTTCCTTCATGCATATGTGCAATGATAGATGTATCCCCTACGCCCAGTGGTTCATGTGATGTATCAGTTACCTTAAAGAAAGCAAGAGAGGTGCTTAGAAAGTGGTCAAACAAACAGGTGCAGAGGATGCAATAACCCTCTGTATTTCCTTCTTGATCTCATTGTACCAGCACTAGGCTGGGGTTTGGATGTTTGCAAATTAGAGCCTTCTTTGCTGCACAATTAATCAGGGAGCAAGCGTCTTGGGGAGCTCACTGGCCTGCAGGCACTGCTGCCTGGGCTCTGGAGCTTGGGGGAGCTTAGGTGGAGCTGTGTAAGAAACCTTCCAAACTGCCCTGCACTTCTGCACAGGTGTGGATGAAATGGTTTGGGAACACTTAAAAAGTTTTTAGGTGTCCCCGAGGCTAAATATCCTTTGAAAGCTGGCTTTCTGGATTGTTTCCTTGGATATTAGCCCTTAAATCCTGCCAAAACACAGGCAGGTTTCTATTGGGCTTCTCCCCAGCATAACTTGCTGAAAAGTTGTACAACTTCGGTGTGTCTCCACAGGGAAAATTACATAAGTCTGACTGAAGGGTCGACATAATTTATAATGGCAAGCAGATGAGAACTTGCCTCAAGTTTTCCCCTGGGTGGTATTACTCAGTGATTCTGCTGCAGTAAAAGCCACTACTACTTCATGCCTTTGGCAGGTCAAACTCTGAAAGTTTTGGGTATCTGAATATATACCCTCCTTTATTTAAAACCTTGCATGGAGTCTGCAATGGTTATACTGCCCATAGGACAGGGGAATGGCTGTTCTGCTGGTTTCCTGAACAGAGAAGTGCCCTTTGGTTTCTACATTAAAATACCTATTAATTTTAGGTAGGATTTACTATTCCTTCTGGTGCTCTAGGGAATTCTGGAGGACGAAGCCTGGCCCCATATTTAAGGAAAGTGGTACAGCAATGGAGAGATATCAAGTTAATTAGTGGATAAAGATGAAAGTTTGACCCAACCTGAAGCCTAGCTAATAGCAAAATTCCTTCTACCTGGGCAGAAGGGGATTTTTCCTAAGTGCATGGTATTCTCCAATAGTTGTGAGAATGGAGGCCTCTGCTTTTTATGTTGTGCTGCATCTTAATGCTTGATAATGCCTCAGGTATGGTAAGGTACAAATGAAGGTATTGGCCTAAGGGAGCTGTTCCCCTGTGTCAGCCATGGTAACTTTGAGGTTTGGCACTGGTTTCTGTGGCAGGAGCTGCATGACCCATGTTTCCCTACCACTGCTCTATCCTCTGCCATGGTCACTGGAGCTGGGCCTGAGCCCCACAATCCTCCTGGCACAGGGACAGAAATAAGCTGTTTGCAATAGGAGACTCTGGAAGGAGTGTGTTTGCTTGGAGTACTTTTAGTGCATCTTTCACAGTTCTTTCCTAAACTCATTATCACTCCAGAACTCTTGGTCTGTCCTCTCATGTGAGGCAGCAGTGTGCTGGGATTCGAATGTCAGCATTTTGCCTCTCAGTGGACAATGGTCTAATGGTCTTTATAAGGATTTGCCAAACACCAGAACAGCTTGGAACAAAATACCTTTAAAAAAGCCAAAAAGATAGTGGTTGTTTTCTAGATTAAAAGTGAAAATCACTGACACTAATTAAAAATAGAATTTATCGTTTACACCAAAGTTGTGTCTGACAGTTTGTGTGACCTGTGAACTGAAAGCAAATGCAACTACTGCACTGTGTCTTTATAGAGATTGCTGAAAGCAGCTAGAACAGCCCTCATGTTTCTTCACCTTCATCAAACAGTAAACTTTGTTCCTCAGCAAGCTGACCAATTCTTGCTCTGAACATTTGTAATGTTTGCTATTACAAAATAAAACCTGCTGGGAAACAGTTCTGGGATTTTTGGGTTTGCAGGATTTTTAAAAAAATAATTTGTCTATTTTCTTTTGTTAGTCATTGATTTGGTCAGTATTTTCCACGGATCACATGCAGGAAAGTTGGGGGACAAGTTGTTGTGAGGACAGATAATTATTACTAAACATAGAAGTTGTGTAATAAATGGATGGAGGAAGAGAAGAAATACTGAAGTAATATAAATAGTTACACCCTCTCACACAGCCAGTAGAAAACCTAAATGAAAGTGTAATGTATACCAGATGTGTGTATCATGCTGAGTATAATTTTGCTAGGAATGATTTCCAGTAAGAAATAGTAGAAGGTAAGCAGGATTTTCTGAGTGTACTGCAAGAGATGTCTTGCTGGCAGTGCCCTGTGAGCACCTCTAAGTATTTGTGGAGCCAGTTCTTTGGTAAACTTCCTTTTTTTTCCCTACAGTTTTATGGCATAAGGATAACTGAAATGATCAATAGTCATTGGCTGGTCAAAAAAAAAAAGAGCAATAGTCAGTGATGAAGCAAAAACTTACAGGTATCTTTGAATTACCCAAGCCATGGGACTGGAAATACTGATTTAGGCTGTCCTTCAAATCTGGGAGCTTTTAAGAGCTGAGGCAGCCTGTTCTCTGCAGAACTTCACCACCATGGTGAAACTCTCTCTTTATAGTCTTTAAAGAGATCATTTCAAGCCTCACACAGAGCCTATGGATAAACTGAGATTAACCTTCTTCAAGTTGCTGGCACAGTTTGTTGGTGGCACAACAGGCAGCTCTCCAGCCTCTCACCTAAGCATTAAAATCATCACGCACACAGTGAAGTTGTTGACAATCCTTTCCTTCCTAGAAAGCAAGTCTAATGAACACTGTATTTTAGTTTTCCACAACTGGACAGTTCAGGGCAGTAGTCCAAAACCTTAATCTTGTGATAACTAGAGTTGATAAATGAGGACATCACACTTAAATGAGATTTTAAGGCCTTGATGATCAGTGCAGGTAGTTGTGGATTACAAAATGGATCCTGGGCCTTAATGAAATTACTTTTCCAGGCATATACCCTTCCTTGCAGGACCAAAGTTATTTTCCTGTCCAAAGGTAAGGAGTTGTCCCTTTGTGTTGTCTGTGGTAAGAAGCACTAAGCAGGAATTCAGAGTAATTTTGATATGATTTCTTTAGTGGTAGCCCACATGAATGTTGTCTTTGTCACATCAACCCAGGAGAACTTTGCCTGGAAAGGCAGCCGGCTTCATTGCTGTGAGCTCTGTTCCTGTAGGGTCAGACTGTGTCTCTAGACACCAATTTTTAGAATATGATTGCTCCAAGGAAGGAATGGCCTTTATTTCTTTCATTTGTTGGAAGAAAGGTAATTTACTTCTGTTTTCCAGCCTCTCACTCACACTGGCTCAGTTTTGTGATTGGTCCTAAAGGAAAAGCCAATTCTTTATTCTTTCCGAATCACCCTTCCAGAGAAAATAACAGTAGCTGTGCAGTTCCTACTCTTTCCACCTCTCTGAGCCCACAGGGGATGTATGCAGAGACACAATCCAAATAATGTCTGCACTTGTATTATTCCTCTTTTTTCAGTCTAGAAAGGCTATGTACAGCTCAAAACCAAACTGACCCTCTGCAAAAAATTATGTGGGGGACAAAATGTGTTGTTGGAACCATGTTCACATTTGAAGCAACAGTTTTACCTTCTGCAACACTCTCTGGCATCATGAGGTACAAGTTAGTGCAGGTAAATTTGTAAAAAATATTTTATATCTCCCTGATTCTCCTGTGGAGAAGCATGGGGCTGATTTTTTGTCTCTTGCCATTTTTATTGCTAACAACTTACTTTTAATATTGCAACATATATTTGGCCTGAATTATTTAACATAAATGCATGAATTGTTGTGCAGTCTTGTAGGATAGGGATACATGTTACAAGGAATATTTGAATATAAAATTTCATGGTTTACAAAATGCTGCGGAGAATAATGTAATCCTGCTTTCTTTTGCAATCTAAATCCAGCTGGGCTGGGTAAGTACTCAGCTGGGAGGTTTGAGGGATCACCTGGGCCATGCAGGTAACAGACATGCAGTTCTGAGGGGATATCTGTGCATGGGTGGGATGTGCATTTACAGCTCTTCTGTGAAATGAGGTCTGGTAAAGGGCTTTGTGACTGCCTGGCCTGACGTGCATGATACAAATGTGATGTATCACTACTGACAGTAAAAACTGAAAGCACACTTTATGGACTGCCTCTCAACAAGAGAGCTTTATGAGGGCAGAAAGCAAGGCCCCTGTACTGCTGCTGGTCCCCTCAGGAGGCTGTGGTGGAGTGCCAAAACCGAATAATTTTGAAACTAAATATCTTTAAATGGATTCTTTGTTCATTTAAAGGAGATAGAGTGGAGAGGACAGAGGCTTCTCTGGGGAATGTAGTGGTTTTGTTGTGCAACACAAAGACCGTGTTTGAATCAAGATGAGAGTACATCTAACAAGGTCTTTTCTAGCAACATGAGCCATGCACTACAATTTCTGCAGAACCCAATTTCTTACTCTGAAATCGGCTTTTTGAGATTGCCTTCTATCTCATCTTCTGAGCTAACTTCTTCTTGATGGAGGATCTGTAATGAGGTGCTTCTTTCATTGACCACTAAGAGTTCCACACAGGTTGTGCTGTGATCAAAGGCATTTACTCTTTTCTCTAATGGTAAAGCTGTTGATTTACTGCAAGGCACCAGGTTGATCTCTATGCCAGCACACTTAATTAGAGGGATTTTTTGCCCTACAAAGCTATTTCCTTCATACACAAGAAAAAAGTAAGAGGAAGTGGAGAGCAGAGAGCAGAGCAACCATGAGTAAATACTTGTATTTTTTATCATTGGAAAGGATCCTAGGATAGAATTTGTTGAACTTACTAGCTGAGCCTCAGTGCAGCTGTGGCAGTTGGTGTCATCCAAGAATATGCTTGAGTGACATACCGAGTTGGCTTTAGAGACTAACTTGCTCTTTAATATGATTTAAGACATTGGAATTTAGGTGCAGCTTCATTTGGGCTTTGTTAATACTGAGAGGATGCAGCTTCATGCTGCAGGTGCTGGACACACAAGAACTCCTGTGGTGGTACTGCAGGTGCTTGGATAATGTCATACTCCCCAGGGGGTTTCATTCATCCCAGCCTGGCTGCTGCTCCTGCTGCTTCCAGCACCAATATTTTGACAGTCAGAATCAACAAAGCTGGAAAGAAGTTCAGGTTTATTTCAGAGCAAAGATTTGTTTGATGGATCAGAGAGCTTCAGTAGTGTGGCCCAAAACTCTGCCAGTTATAGAGCAATGAAGGGGAGAACAAGTAGAATTCCCTAGAGATTTACTATAAAATCCCAGCACCTTGGCTCTTTTCTTTTTTCCCTCTACACTGTGCATTTTGCTTATCACCCTGGGGAAAATCTTACAAGCTGTTTTCCTCTGCAGAACCCCTGTGATTACTGCTTGTTTTTTATACAATATATCTGGCTACTGAAGAGGATTTCTTGAACCAGCATGATCCAGGAATACCTATCCTGAGAACAGTCTGCTGAGACCTCACAGGTTTTTTTTATGCACTGGAGGCAGAGGCTTCAAGCCCCTGGCAAATGGTGTTACAGATCTCCATCAGGTCATTTTGACACTTTGCTCAAGAGAAGACAATAAAATAATTATTCAGGAGGAATACTTGAGAGCTCGAAGCACTTTTTCTTTACACCAGAGCCATGACCTGCAAACAATAAACAATGGGAAAGTTTGTCTTAGTACACAATTTAGCAGAATAAAAAAGGCTGGAATTCTTTTAACAAAGTATGTTCTCTTCTCCTCAGACATTTTGGAAACTGATGTCACTTGTAATTCTTCAGGAAAGAAAAAAATCCCTGCAGTTTGCAGTACATCAATGCAGGCATTTTTCTCCTGTCCAATCTATAAAAAGACATTGTATACAAATGTTATTTTCTCTGCCAGAAATGCATTCCTGGAACATAATAAAGGCTTTTCTGTTGTTCAGTAATTTGGATAATAGTTTCTCCATGAAGTCTCATAACATTTATTTACTCCCATAAATGATTAGACCAAGTGGTTTCTGCAGTTGAAACTGGAATCTCTCTGCAATAAGCTTTCTTACTGTAATAATTCTGTAAACATTATGCCTAAAATAATTTCAAATGACAAATTTATATGACTAACATAATATGGATATGAAATAAATCTGTAGAGCTCTGTGTATAAAATGCAGAAAATTTTAATAGAAGAGTCATCAGCTGTGTAGATTAAACTAAGCAAAACTTTCCTAGAATTATTTTCTAGAATCATTGACAGCCCTGAAGAGTTACAAATATTTCTCGTTTGGAACAATTAGATTGCAGTAATTGTGGCAACTGTACTTTTTTGCTTTCCTGTAGGCCCACAGTCAGCTCTATTAGTTACAGTGTAAAGGCAAGGAATTTGAGGGGAGTATTCCTCTCCCATGGTTTGGCAGGTGTCAGAGGGAGAAGGAGAGGTGCAACACAGCTCACTGTGTAAAATAAATGGTGCTGCATTGTGTGAAGGGGTTGAAGAGTCTGAGGGTAGCAAGGCTGGGCTGGAATCAGCACTCACACAGCCAAACTTTGGGACAAGTCCTTGTGACCCAGCTTGTGTGTATCTGTTATAAGGATACCTCACCTTTGCCAGTCCTCATCTGTATATAACCCACTGGGAAGATGGTGGTGCAATCAGTAATGCTGCATCCTCTTTCACTAGAGCTGAAATTCTCCTGCCTTTTTATTTACTTTGCTTCCCTGGCATCCTGCCTTCACTGACTGGTTCTGGTTTACATTTCTCTCCTTGCATGCAGGAACTAATAATCACTGAAGATGACCAGAACATTGCAAATGAATGCATTTAGATTAAAGATGATGCCTACCTGTTTTGGTTTTTGGGGATCTGTTTTATTCCACTATTTCCTAGTGGTGCTCATTTCATCTGAAAGATGAATCACTTGTTGATGGATTTAACAGTCTTCATTTTCTTCACAGGGGTGCTAAGTATCATCCCCCTTCAATCAAATAAAGTTTGAAGTTTAAATTGGATTCAGGAGGCATGAAAAGATGATGCCTTTAGAAGCTAATATATTAGATAGTCCTTGGGATTCTGCAGCATGAGACAAGGGAAAAAATAAGAGAGAGCTGAAAATACCCACAACTTGTTCTGTCTGAGGAGGCAACATTAAAAAGTTCAGTGTGGGGGTCCGTGAATATGTTGGGAGAGCCTCTGCTCTGCCATAGCTGCTTCCTGTCTGGAATTCAGGTATCAGAGGAAGCCAGATTAAGCCTGACTTTCTGATCATCTAATGCAACCTATGGCTAGAAATATTATGAGTGTCATCACATATCTCTCACAATGACACTTTTTTTTTAGCTGGAAGCATAACTGATTTCAAAGATACTGGAGGGTGAATGTGGTTTTTTTTCAAATTTGCTTGCTTTTTCTTTTTTTTTTTTAATAAAGCTTTTGCTTGATTCTCATCTGAAGGCATACTTGGTTTTTGGTTTTGTGTTAGTTCAATAATATTGTCCCCCCAAAAATCCACATTTTTCCTTAAATCAGATCTTGATTTTCAATAACTTCATGGGGATGTTTCATTTTTATGAGTGGCTTTTAGGCCTGACTGGATCCTATAGGGCTGAGGTCCCTTTGCACTCCTTTGCATCTTCCTGCTGCCATCAGTGGCTGCTGGCCCTTGGAACAGAATTACTCCATGGAATCCTGAAAGTAGGTTAGGCTGAAGCTTTCACAAGCCTCCCTGGAGGGAGTTTCAGATGTGCAAATCCCAGTGAACTATCATCTCAGCGAAATGTCACTGAGACATCACATAGACAGAGCTGACTCCTTTTGCTTCCTCCTGGAAACTTTTGGAAATTGGAAAAGGATCAGCAGTGTCAAGAGAGGTCAGAGTGCACGTGCAAAGTGCTCCTGTATGCGCATCTCGCCCAGTGCTGTTCCTAAAGTTTCCGCTGGGACAACGTGTTCTTTTTAGCTGGGCAATTAGAATATGAAACAAAAAAAAGGAGGTCATCTAAATAGGGCCCCTTTGTAATTTCTTACATAATACTGTGCATGGCAAGAATGACTTATTGACCCTACTTAGGGCACAGAGGGATGATAGACAGTTCATAATCCTTCCCAGGCAGGGACTGCTTTCAACTGCTTTGGTGGTGCTGTGTTTATTGAAAAAATGCTCTTTAGACGTATGAGGAAAGTTAGTATGAGGAAAGTTAAGATTTTAAGAAAAGACACATAATAACTGGGAAGATTGTTTTCACTTTTGTGAGATTTCTATCAAATCAATCTAATAGTAATGCAAATCATTGGAAAACTTTACAAGGTTTAAAATGGGCTTTGGTCTTGTCCTTGATATCCAGGAAAGCCTGTCACTTAAGCCTGTATCCTTGGAAAGGCTAAGGTATTCTAAATCCCACCTAAAACCTTACTTTCTGGATGCTAACTGCACTATATTGTGTGAATATATTTCAAAATTTCTTCACACTGGTGAAGAATTAAGCCTTTTTTTCAGTTTTCAGTAGGTTTTATTTAAATTTACTTCTAAATAGAAAAATTGTCACATTCTCAGGTTTGGGCTTGTTTAACACACCTGAAGACAAACTACAGAAGAAAAGCCATGAAATGATACATTTCCACAGCTAATTAAAAAATCTCTCTTCTTTTTTTTAACCAAAGGAAGTATTTTATTAGAGAGAGTAGTGAAAACGTTTGATCACTGAACGTTTTTAGACTTTTCAGCTCATATCATGTTAGGATCTTCCTCCAACCAACCACACAAGGATTCAGTTGTTGCAAAAGTGCAATGTAGTGTTGATACCCTTTTATCTCTACTTATCCTTTCAACCCTACCCTCAGTGTGTATGCACACATTCATGCAGGTCTCTTTCTGTGGAATCTAGAGAAATACTGAGGAAATACACTTTTACACATGAATTGCGTAGTGCCTCATCCTGCACAGACAAAATGATTTAATATCTCTTTGGTCAGTCATACAGAGCTACAGGTTTTTAATTTCCAGAATTTTTAGTCAACCAGGTTTGCAAAAACACTATCTGGTTTATCCAAATACCCTCACTGTGGTGTCCCCTGGTTCTCCCTGAGCTTCAAAAGAATGTTGTCCTCTTGGTACTCACTTTGTGATTTCCTATTTAACAAGTAAATGTCAGGGCCACTGGGGACTACAGACCTGAAAAGCAGCATTCAAAAGGACAACCCGTGATGGTGCAGTGTCTCAGGTTTCCTTTTAACAGTTAGGAAGGGCACATTAACACCTGATAATAGAAAATCATTCTGTTTCACACTTCTGTTTGTAATTGTAGCAGGATTCAGTCTACTTCTATTTATTTTTTTTAAATAATGCATGGGTATGGTCAGTGCAACACAAACCCCAGAAAATGCTTTAAAATACTTTTTTATAATTCAGCCCCACCAGTTTTGATGCATATTCCACCTACCTGTAAATACAGACCGAAAACATAACTAATAGACAAAATTCTGACTGAATGTACTGAACCAAGTAGCAGCCAGCTGAGGGTTGGTCTGGCTGTTCTGGCTGAGGGCTTTGGAGTATTGAGACTTTTGGAAAAGGACGTGATCTTTCGCTGCAAGGTGCCTGAACAAAACACTAAGTTATTTTAGTAATCAATTCATCATTGTTTTCTGTGCTCTATTAGTACAGTGTATCAAATAACATATTTTTATCTCCAGTACCTTTAAAAATAGTTTTTTAAATAGCAGTTGAAAAGTTATTTTGCAGTTCCATAGTCAGAGGCTTTTCATTAGCACAGCTTCCTATGACATTAGTTTGTTCTGCATGTAGTTCAGTTATATTATGGAACATCACAGCAGTAAATATCTACTAGGTGTACAGGTTTTTGTAATCAGACCCTGACAACATCTGTCAAAACAATATGGGAAAATCCTGGCTGGTGTTGTCATTAGAGAATGGGACTGTTTGTTTACTCAATAGAAGAAATAAAGGATATTTAGAGAAGGCCAGAAGAGTCACTCTGGCTCAGTTACTGAGACTTCCAGTTTCCAGCTACAGGATATTTTGGTTCCAGCATTTCACACCAATAATAAACAATCTTTATGGGAACCATCAAATGATAAAAATGAGATCACAAATTGAGAGCCAGGCTATATATTTTTTGATCTGTTGTATGCTATAGTTTACATTAGGGTCAATCTCAAGACCGGAAAGAGGCAGGTTCTGTACCACAGCATTTCAAATAAATGTTTGCCAGCTATATGAGATACTGTCAATAATTCATCATTGTAATTCTTCCAAGATGGTCTGTTGATGCAAACTCTCAGAACACATGGTAATAATATGAGCATTTATGTGATTTACAGTTCTACAAAATGGCAAATAACTAGAAATTTCTTCCACTGAAAGTATGCATAGGCTCTTTGGATGTCAGTGTGTGTGACAGCTGCAGCATGTATAAATCCTGGTCAACTGTTTAAAGTGTTCTCTGTATATAAGTACATGTACTTATCCTGGCATCTTCATAGTCTGTTTCCAATGTCTGAGTGACAGATTGTACTTTATCTAATTGTGCAGTTTCTTATGTTTTTATTAACTCTTTAATCCCCTGATGTGTTCAGTGGTTACAACAGTATATCTTGGTCAGTAGAATTGGTAGAGCTCGAAATACAAATATTTCCCTATTATGCAGCATCTCCTGGGCCCATGAGCTTTTTCAGTAATCTTTGACAATATACTAGACATTGTATTGCACAAAGTGGTTTAGAAAATTTTTGCGTGCGCTCTTGTTCAGAAAGAAACCAAGAAATGGTGACTCATGTGGTAATTTATTTTTGTGTCTTGAAAAAATTCAGGTGAGAGGCATTCTTTGATGGCAGCTGTGTAAGTGCCAGTAGCAGTGGGAAGAACTTCCTCATGTTTCAGCTGAATTCCCATCTGTGCACCAGCCTTGGTTCCAGAGCTGTTCAGATCTGTATATGCAACAAAGCACTGCCCAAACAGCAAACTGAAGTTGTTCCCACTTGTCCAAACCTTTCACCTTCATAGACTGGTCTTTCATCAGTGCACGTTAATTTTAAACTGGCATTTATCAGGCCCTGCACACAACCAGCCCATGAATGTGTGGTTTGGAACATGAAATTAGAAAATGTATTGACAGTGAAAGGAGTGAGGGCTACTGAGTTGTTTGGGTTTTTTTTTCCTTTTTGTTTCTGGCATAGTCTGTAGGTAGAGCTGAGCCTAAATCCTCTTTTTGGCACCAGTATGGGAGCTGAGTGCTGTGGAGGCAGAGCACTGTCCTTTGAACTGGAAACTTGTGTGTTAAAAGGATACCTAGCAGCTTGAAGCATTTTACAAAAGTAGGATTTCTATGGTGAAGAAAGCTCCATTCTTCTCAGGAGTATGTCCACTGAATGCTATCATTCATACTTGAAGAGGAATGAAAGAAGAGAAATGGGAGCAAGGGGCAATCTCTGGCACTCAGTTAAGGCAGGAGAGGTGGTGATACACTGGATTCCCCCTTGTTTTCCTCTTTTTAACCATCTAGTCCCATGAAGACACTTCTTCGTGATTAGGTGAGTGAC
The DNA here is from genome assembly GCF_041296385.1 of Aphelocoma coerulescens. Classification (NCBI taxonomy): domain Eukaryota; kingdom Metazoa; phylum Chordata; class Aves; order Passeriformes; family Corvidae; genus Aphelocoma; species Aphelocoma coerulescens. The sequence goes on along the minus strand of NC_091021.1, from coordinate 33,152,123 downwards.
TGGAAGACATAAATATAAATATTGGAGAGATTTGTGATGGTGCACAGCCAATCTGTGCAAAAGAGTTGCCTATTATAAGACTCTTCAGTGGGTACCAGTGGGGTTGCAATGTCAATACACTTAGATGAGCATAGAAGATAAATTTGGTTTTTGTATGAGGAAAGTTTAATAGCTTTATTTCTTTCATTAGAGTAAGGAATAAAACCAATGTGCAAAATTTTGGGGCACTTTGTGCAAGCACAGGATGCCCTACTGCACTGAACGATGTGCAGTGGGAGATCCCATAGCAGCCTTCTTTCTGGAAACCCACATGGATGTAACTTCATTTTAATGCAGGATAGCTGTGGCTGTGTGTGCCAGTTCATCTCTGTCCTACCATTCCCCATGGATTTTTCTTTCTCTAGTTCTTTTTACAGTTTCTCATAACTGCATGTGTATCATTGTGGACAGATAGAGTTCATGTATGTGACCAGCAGGGATGATTTTCCTCCTGGGAAGCTGAGTCACCCTGAGCTGTGACAGGGAACAGGGGAGGTGGTGGGAGAGCATTCCTGGAATGGGGAGAGGGATTGTGGCTGCTGACAGCTCCCTGTGCAGCTTTGGGCTCGGTGTAAAGAGAAGCTGTGACACGAGTGACTGTGGATTTGTGAAATTGTGCCATGCCTCACCATTTCTATAGATTTGTCCTGAAACAAACTTGGGTTTTTATGCCCTCTGCAGTGTGCCATGACTGAAATGTCTGTCTGCTGTTCCCTGGAGGATGGGAACTATCGTTCTGGAGTCTAAGATGGCACTGCATGGTACAAGTCGAGCCACAAACAGCATGAGGTTTGCCCTGTGGCTTTGGGTCTTGCTTGGGAATATTGTGGAGCATTTCTCCTTTGGTGGTGCTTGGTGTGGTGCAGTTCATGGTACATGTACCTAAATTCCATGGAAGGTAATGGATTCCCATGGACATCAACAGTCATTCTGTCAGCTTTTAATTGTAGTGCTAAAACATGGACAAGAGGCAGTTTTGTGCCAGCACCTGTGACACAGAGACTCATGAGGCAAGAGCTGTACTCCCATGGAGGTCCTTGCCCAGCCCCAACATCTTGCAGCATTTCCTGAAACTCTTGGTTGCAGCTCAGTTTTTTTTGGAAGGAAGGAGATTTCGCCTAAGCAAATATTGTCAATACATTCCTATTGCAAAGCTCTGCTAAATAAATCCATTACAATGTTGCTCAGTACAATTTATTGTAGTTTGTCAATATCTTGTTTTTAAGTATGTTTTAGATAGCAGAAAAGTATAGGTTTTCTTTTGGGATTGTGGAGGGAAGAACAGTGAGGCTGAAGGCAAAAATCTTTTGGGCTGCTTTGGGAAGGGTTGCAAAAACCCCTCGAGAACTGCACTTTAATGTGTATTAAAAATTCTCAGTGAAGCTGCCTTTAGGAAATGCTGTGATTTCATTTTAGTGATGTGCTAAGAAGAAAAACAGATTCTCTGAGCTGCTGTCTCAAGCTTTATATAGGTTGAAGGTTTACGTTCTGCCTGTGTTTTGATAAATTTTCCTTGCAGGCATAAGGTGTAGAAACTTTTAATTAAAGCTTAAATTCTAAAGCAAGAGTAAGTGTTGTGGTAAGGTACAGACACTTGGTCATTGTGTAATTCCCAGAAAAGATTTCTGTAAAGCTGAGATGGCTGGCTAAAGGGCTTGAGCTCTGACAGAAACTCAGATGGAAGGTATTTCAGGTGAAAATCTTCTTTGGGAAGTGTCTCTGCTGCTGCCTTGCTCCCAACATTTGTGTTTTCCTCAAAAATGCTTCCAGAGTATGCCAGCTTAAGGACCACAGTTTTCTATTGGTATGTGTAAAAAATGAATACTTCCTCATTAGATGTGGCATTAATCATTCTGAGGTGAGTTCTTGGTATTTTCTGTAGAAACCAAGGGCCACCCAGGCAGGCCAGGACATGTGGAACAGCAAAGTCAGAACGGGAGCTGCGCTACTTCACCGCTGCTTTGGCTTTGCTTGGGACAAGTGCATTTCTAGTTCATAGCACCAAACACCACCATTCCCCATGGAAGCAGGGCTATTCTTGGAGGTGTACAAGGCATGACCATACCATTATTCTGAGTAAATTAAAACCGTGTTGGCTTGAGTGCCTTGGTGTCAGACAGCCCCGCTCCAGCACACATGGGGCATCTCATCCTAAGCAGCTGCTTGGGTAATGAGCAACTGGGGTTTTAGCTCCTGACATTTCTGAAGTAAACCACCTCTGTGGGGATGATCTAGTGGAGCAGAGACCTGAAATCACTTAATGTCCCCGTATGGTTTGACTCTCCACTTGAATTAGGGAGAATTATGCCTGAATAGCTAAAATCAACATCCTTCCTTCTCTCTATCACTTTCTTGAAAAGTGATAGTAGGATTTTAATAACTACAGAGAGCCTGAGTATGTAGACTAATTTGCAAGATGCATATAAAATGTATGTAAATTTCAAGGGGGTTGATGGACATTGTCACTTGCTGGGTTTGTCCTTCTAGGGGATAAAATCAAATGGCTGCATATGTATTTAAAAAATTGTTGTGGCTGCAGGGAAAATATTGGAGCAATGAGGACATTTTCACTAGCTTAGAGATTAGAGAGATGTCTTTGGCAGTAAGAAAATGTAGTTTGCTTGTAGCACCTGCATAAACTTGCATGTCTATGATCTTGCAGTTTTTACAGCCTGTGGCGTCTATTATCTCCTTGATATACTTGCAAAATTCATATGATGTTCTTCTGGAAGTTCTGCTGGGTGGAGAGGAAATACAGTGCCTAGTACAAACAGTTCCTTGTGAATGCTACATTCCTACATTTATCTGTCATGTAGAAAAAATGCAACTCATTTAGCACAGTTTCTGACAGTAATAATTAAATATATTTTTAAAAATCATACCATGTAAAAAAATCATACCAGCTCCTATCATTATATTTACCATTTCTGGTACATAGCGCCCATTTGATTACAGTGGCATTTACTCTTTATCTTGCCAACTATTTGGTCATTGAATACTGAGGAGAGGAGAGGAGAGGGGAGGGGAGGGGAGGGGAGGGGAGGGGAGGGGAGAGGAGAGGAGAGGAGAGGAGAGGAGAGGAGAGGAGAGGAGAGGAGAGGAGAGGAGAGGAGAGGAGAGGAGAGGAGAGGAGAGGAGAGGAGAGGAGAGGAGAGGAGAGGAGAGGAGAGGAGAGGAGAGGAGAGGAGAGGAGAGGAGAGGAGAGAGGAGAGGAGAGGAGAGGAGATACCAAGATTTTTTTACATTAATATCATTATATTTTAGTAACATTCAGTTTAGTCCTGGTTGTAAATTTCTCTTTTGTAATGCATTTGGGTAACTTAATTCTATCTTAATCTGTCTCAGTATGATGGTCAGGATGCTGAGTTTGGTAAAAATTTTCAGGTGTGTTGGGAAGCAGCTGGAAACCACAGTTAGTGAACAGTCCTATTGGATTCACAGAGGTGCTGAGATTTATTACAGGAGGTTCCCAGTGCTGCAAGTGGAGAAAGAGAAAAAGCTGAACTGAAAAGTTGTGTCATCTTATCATTTGCCCAGAACTGTTAAATATTCAGTGCAAACTTCTAATGACCAAGTAAAAGTTCAAAAATTACTGTAGGCATTTCAAGCATTCATGACCTGACTTTTCCAGGGGTAATGGTAACCCTGGAGGTCCTACTTGGTGAATAAGCTATAGTATTAATCTGTGAATATTTGTAAATAAAGTTTTTCATTGCTGTCATTTTATGTAAAAGCTTCTGAAAGTCATAAGCCCTAAAAATAGAAACCTGGCTTTAGGGTTTTGTCTACAAAATTAGCAGTAAATCACTACAAAACAGCTATTCTACACCACTTCTCAGTGCAGAGATTTCTAATGTTACATGGTAAGGTTGCACAGAGTGACAGCTGTCCTGTCCTGTCTTATTTTGCAGCAAAACTTTCATGGAGACCACCCCAAAGACTGTCTAGCTCAATATAATTACTCTAATTTCTCTAATTTGCAACTACACTAAGGTGAAATGCTGACCCTGCAATGGGAATGAGAAAAGTCTTTTAGAGTAAGCATTTTTTCAATACAGTGGAATACTCAAGTTTCCTATAGAATGACTATTATGTTGATATTGTTTTAGGTAATTACAGTTAGATTATATCATAAAAGCACACATCAGTGTTACAGTTCTGGCTGAAATCCTGATATTCTAAAATCCTTTGAGTGGCAGAAAGTCCTAGGTATTAATTGGGCCTCATTACAGAAACAAAAAGAGATCCTGATATGACCTAAGGCTGTATAACAATAATTTCCATCTGTTAAAAGACATGTGCCAAAGCCAGAGCACAGCAGAAATTTTTCTTGTCCGAACTTCTGGGATGTTTGGAAGAGTTCTGAAATGAAATGGAGACAATGAGCACAATGGGCCTTATTTAAAATTCTTTGAAATTGTCCATTTACCTGTGGCATCACATAAACAATACCGACAGATAACACCCACTCATACAGAGTAAGATACATTTCTGCATGCTGGGAACTACTGTATCTCTAATTTTGGAGGGATAAGGAAGCAACAACAGGGCAGGGCAGACATCAGAGAAGCTGCTGCAGGTGTCTGCCATGACGGACCTCTAGGTCAACACACAAGACTTGAACCAAACTCTTCAGCAAAGCAACCTAGAACATAAAGTAGAGCAAGAATATCTGAGTTAAAATTGTAAAGGCTTCATATTTTCAGGATATTCCAAATACTGTAAGCAAATGGTTCTGGCTAGTGGCAGCTAATCCCTCTTATTAATACATGTGTATCCATGAGTGTATGAAAGCTGAGTGTATGGTGCTCAGCCTTTGAAAACTGGTTGGGTTGCTCACCTGAATTGCTAATATTATTTGAAATCAAGGAAACGTGGAGCAGATCCCAGCAGTGTTGGTCAATGTGCACTTGGATTTCTCGATCCTTTGCAGGCAAAGGGCAGTGAAATGGCCTGAGCCTTAGTCCTTCATTTGATCAGAAAGCAAGGGTGAGTCTTGTTCATGCTGCCACAGACCATTTCAAAGGTGGTACTCAACCTCAGAGCAGGTTTTATTCTTTCAGTTAAAAATGGTGTTCTAGGATGAATCAAATGAGCTCACACCATGACTAGGAAAGCCTTTTCAGGTTGTGACTTACACTGTGAACATAAAGAATTTTTCTGCCTTTTTCTGAAAGCAAAATGAACACTTTTAATACTTCTGTGGTTGTAGGGCAGTGTCGTGTGGAGACACTGAGCTGGCTCTGAACCTGCTGGCTGGGCTGGGCCAGGACTGTAATGCTCCCTTAGGCCTCTGCCAAGGGTATTTCCTGTACTGGGCTCCAGGCAGGGAACTAACGTGGCCAAGTTGCTTTCCAGAACCAAAGTAACATTTAAAGCTGCTTCAAATATCTCTTCAAGGCACTGCACAGCACTGTATGAATACACCCAGCACCAGCACCGCCACGCACTTTCCATAGCCACATATGTTGGCACAAGGGAAATGGAAAATGCAGCTCCATTGTCTTGATAGTATGCTACAAGAATTTATCATGTTTAATTCCAGATGAGCAAAAATTTATCACAGATTTACTGTTTTCTATTAGTCATGTTTGTGTTTATACTAACTTCACTGAGCCAAATTTGGATCATGAGATTAAAGTAAACAGGGAATGACATATATGCAGGGACCTGTTGAAGGATTTGAGAAAAGTTCCATGAAAAAAGAGGCAAAAAGTTGGACAGTTATTTTATTTAGTTCTAATTCACATGGAAGTCAGCATCATCTGATTTTATTTCCTTATTGCAGTTATTTCTTTTAATCATGGATTCCCATTAAAACAGCTCTTTGACAACAAAATTAGTCAGTCATTTAATTTTAATGTGTGGCATTAAGTAAGCTGGGTGGCAAATTGTCTTCTCAAACAGATTGACTTATTTTACCTGTGGGAAAGGAACAGCTGAACAGCTAGGAGGGAAATCTGCCAGTTCGGAAAATTTATTGTAACTTCCACAGCAGAGACGGAATTGTTTGGTTTTGAATAGTAGTTTGCTTTTGATGTTTTAATCTAACTGAAGTCTTTATCATACCATTTGAAATTATCCTCAGGGTTTGAGGCTATCACTGAAACTTGCAAAAGTAATTGATACTTATTCTGTGTTGTTCACTGTGTTTATATGACTACAAGATGAGTTTTTCCTCTCTTTATAGCATGCAGTAAAATCTTCAGCATTGTATGGAGAAGGCAGTGTGGTAAACCAGAACAGCTTTTGTTTGATATACCTGTCCTTTTCTATCCAGAGGAACAGGATGGAGGCTTTATTTTTCTTGCAGGAAGACTAGGAAACCTTTCTCCTCACAAATAATAATTTTGTGCTTTTGCATCATCCTTTTTGCAGATACACTTTGGTCTCTTCTCCTGGGAAATGTCCTGGTAGCTGTTACGAGTCGTTGTATTTCACAGATTTAAAGTAATTGCAACGTGTGGTTGAAATCCTTGTGTGTTTATAACTGCTTTCTACAACAACCCAGGATTTTTTCAAGAGGAGAGCTGAGAGGCCTGAGGACTTGCACTGAGTTACTTTTGAGTAAGACTTCATGGTATTGTCCAGGGCTCCACTGACAGTGCTGGGAGCAGTAATTCCTAGACTTTAATCTGTTGGTGTCTTTTCTTGGGCTTTAAGCAAACTGCTTAATCCTTGAATATTTTACCTGTGACATGGATCGACTTTCTGCAGATTTTACAGATGCTAAGAGACCAGAATACTGGCAATGCATTTCAGATAGCCTCTTCTTGATAACAGTCATTTATTAAAATGAGAGGGTTTTTATCAATTTATATTGTGTGTCATAGTACGGCATTATATGGTACTAAAACCAGGCATGTTGGTACAGCTCTCATTCACTAAGTCATCTGCTGGAAGCAATTCTTACTTGCCCTGCTTTGAAGATGGAATGGAAAGACCCAAAGAGAACTTTAAATTATAGTAACATATCTCACACTGGTTCGCGACTCTTGTTTTCTTACTTTGGGACAGGATGGTGCTGACTGCATCTGGATACATGTGGCCTGGTGTGGTTGGAACCCATGGTGACACTGATGTCTTGTTTCCACAGGCCTCATTTTGGCCAGTAGAACTGATTAACAGCATCTTTATGTGCGTGTGTGCGTGCATGTTTGGCAAACAGTGGGGGATAGGACTGATCAGCTTGTTACTAGGTCCTCATCAAGCCATCAATGGAACACATGAAGGGAGGTGGCAGGGAAGATTTGTTCACTCCTCTCTCTGTGACAGGGGCAGGAATTGACCTTTTTGTGTATTTTCTCTCCTCTGGTGAGTGTAGAAATAGCAGTAGCTTCACCCCACGAAAAGAGCTTCATATGGCAACACAAGAGTGAAGAGTAAAACCCCGCCAAGGGAAAATGTAGCCTGTCCAAATCAGTTCATTACTTATTTTCCTCCACAAGCAGCACTATATAGGAAAAAAGTAGAGACAGATTATCATTTAGAGTGAAAAGGTGGAGGTGGTTTACGAATGGCTGAGAGGTAGATGACAGCTTTCGATTTTTGTGGTATCCCTGTGAGAACTCCTTTTTAATACTGCGTTATCACATTTGGTGTTAGTAGTGCCATGTGTTCATTTATTCGAGGGAATTACTTGGAACTGCTCATTATGTTGTGGATTTGCATAATATGTTTAAAGGCAATTTAGATAAAATTTATTTCAGATTTATGGAATCTTCTCTGAAGAATTTTTTCTCTCAATAATCTGATGTGCTGTTACCTCTGTGACACACAGTGTAAGGCTAGAGCTTCCAGCCAGATTCTTATCTCCATCTGGTGTGTGCACATGGGAGGACAGTTTATAAAGCCATCTGAAATAAATAAATTGTATTCCTTATTTGATCTGAATGCCATCTCCTGTAACAAAGCAGGAGCTATGAAAACCAGGAAATCCTATGACTGAGGGATGAAGAATGGCTGTTCTAGTGCTTACTCTCAGTTTGGGAAGACAGTCCTTCCTTTGGGGTATTAGGTGTCAGGATGCAGCAGGACAAGGTTAAGCATGGAGTCAAGAGCACAGGGCTGTAGGGCTGGCAATCTCTGGGCAAAAATCTCTGCTCTGACATGCACAAAAATGTGGCTGATTACTCCAATCCAACGGCCAGTTCATTGATTAAAAGGGTGAATGGGCTTCCATCCAGGAGTGCAGCAGGAAAACAAACAGCTAGGTTGAAAAACAAGACTATTTAACCATCTGAAAGAGCGTGGGGCCATCCCAGCTGCTGCAGAACCTGTCACGACTTGGCTGCCAAGAAGCCAGATGCTTGCATCAGAGGAATGTGTGTTTCACAAGCCGATACCTCTGCTTGCTGACACACAGCGACATGTCCGAAGAGGCAGCAGCAGAGTGCAAATTAGTCAGCCTTCCCATTAGGTACCAGCCCTGCTGGATCACTGACACCTGTATTTCATCAGAAATAGATTATGGCAATAACCTTCTCCTCATAATAGAGACCACTTTCTGTATCCAGCAGGGGACCCCTGTCCATATGTGAAGCTAAACACTGCAGAACTGATTTAATGATTGGATCCACTGGAATCTAAATTTTCAGAGGCTTACTCGTGTGATTATGGATATACAAAAGCCCTTGAACACACATTGGTTTAGGGCCTGCTCCAGAATCCACTAATGCCATTGATTTCAATTAATTCTGGATAAGGTCATTGGTAGTTGAATCAATTGTTTGATTCCAGAAACAACAGGAAAGGAAAAGAAGGACTAATGACTTAAACTATGGAACAGAGGAGAGCCAGTCCTATAATAATCATATATATGTAATCATATTTACAATATTTCTGAGCTCCCCTGTAATTCAAAAATCCAGCTTCTGCCTACTTCTTCCAGTTTCAAGTGGCAAACACTCAAAGCAAACTTTTATGATTTGCTTAATATCATATTTTACAATGAGGCAATTTGTAGTGAAAGGCAATGTCCTTTAAAGACATCCCATCAATTTTCTCCAATGAATGCTTTTCATAGAATTCTACTGAAGCAAAAATTATGGAACTGAAAAAGATTTAGAAATTGATTGCAAATCACTGCTATGGCAGGAACAACCGTATATGCTCATTTTAGCTCTCAGCTCATCTGAAAAGGCTAGATTAAACATTTCATTTTAGACTTTCTTTTTCCCATGTGTCAGAATCGAGTGTCAAGGCTTCATCCTGACACTTAAGGACAGGATTTCCCACTGTGTGGGATGTTATTTCAAGCAAATATTTCCATATAGAGGTGCTCTTCCAGGAGGTAGAATATAATATTTTTTAAGCTGCTGGAGTGACAGGTACTGAGGAGCACATAGGTTTTACAGAAGCTGTCTGGGAGCTCTTGGGGAGAGCAACATAGCAGTGCCAGGCATGGAGAACACAACTGGAAAGGACAAACCAGACTGATGGTATCCCCAGCCCTGCATGGAGCAGAATGGCCAATGTGAACACAGTTATTTTTGTTATATGTTATTTGTTGCTTTCTCTGAAGTTTAATTTCATAAATATGACAGAAGAGAGAGCTATTGTTTGTTCCAGCAGTAAAACCTGCCTTTGCTAAGGACCTTTTCCATATTCTTGACATGCAGGGGAGGTAAAAAGCTTTGAAAAATCACCTAGCAAGGTTAAAAATCAAATTATCTTTGTGATCAAAAGCTCACCAGCCTGATCAAACTGCTTCAGCTGAAGGCCAGTTTTTGACAGTGAGTATCTGAGGAGATTCATACACTGCCCTCACACCTTCCTTTTATTCTCTCCACTTATTTCAACTTGTCAGTTGTTTATTTTCTTGGCCAGCTACCCCAGGAAAGTGTTTACTGTGTTAACTTGTGTCACCTCACATCCTTGTAGGTATATGTTTTGTAAGACATACTTAACTGTGTTGGCAAAAGTGAGCATAATAGTAATTTTCAAACAACATTTTGCTCTTCAGTACCCTGGAGAAATTTCCATGATATTTTAGAAGCAGCTTAACATTTCCAACCATGTGCAACTCCAAGGAGAGCAAATTCTCCAGTCTACAATTTAACTTTATTTTTTTTTAATTTGTACTCCAGGGATCTGAGTATTTACCATAGGATAAAAATGTAACAGTTCAGGATTTTATATTCTATTATATTAAAATCTGTTGGGATTTTAATGTCCTGCAGTTTCGCCCTAGACTAAACTGCTCTTCAGCCTGTGCTTGCCCCAGCAGTAGTTAGAGAGTAAAACAAGGCTTTTACATGGGCTGGCTGTCTGAAGCTGTACTGAACCACACAGGACTGTCAGCACAGTGAGACATCCCTTGGGGAAAATGCTCTTAGCTCTTCCCACCTGCCTTTTAACTCTTCAGGCTGTGGGGCTGATCACCTCTGCTGCAGCTTTAGGGGTCTGTAATGAGACAAAATCTTGAAACTCCTGGGTCTAAGCTGTTTTCTGCTCCTGAGCTGGTAAGAAGTGCATCACAAGTGCAGGGATTCCTGCAACTTCAGTAAAGATGCAGTTTAGGTGACTCAATCCCAGCCAACTATTTCATTTTCTGAGATGTCCTTATTTTGGCTTCTTCAGTGAGGAGGAATGCTCTAAATGAGTAAAAATGTAAAGTCAACTGTGGACAGTGAACCTGAAATAGTATGGATTTTGTGTTAGTGTGAGACATGGGGTCTTTGAGAGATCCTGGCCATACTGCAAGAAGTTAATTGACAAGCTTTCCTAATATCTGTGTGTACTTAGATCAATTTGTTATGTCTCATCTTACCTGTCTGCTCATCAAAAATGAGGCAGTACAAAGCTGAATTATTTCCTCAGGTACAAGAATCAGTTCAGCCTACTGCACTTCAAGCCAGGAGCAATACCTGTAGCTCATGACTTTGACTTCTTTATCTTTTCACTCAACCTGCAGCTAGTCAATGTCTGAATTCTGCTGTTAATTTTGTTCTAGCACAAGCCGTGGCATTCCTGCCAAAAATAAGCTGTATCTGCACAGCCAGCAGCTATATCTTATGATGACTTAGAATAGAAATTAGATGGATAAGTGCACTGACAGGGTGAGCTAATGGCCACTCCCTTAATAAGTGCTGTAATTTGAAGAATGCAGAATCTGTTTGTCCACCCTCATGGCAATTCTCCTCTTGGGAACTCGCTGGTTAAACCCACAAATCTCCGAACTTGTTTTGTTGCACATTTATTTTTACAATAACCACAACTTCTGAAAAACTCAGAAAAATAGCTTTCAGACAACTCAGCTCAGTGCCTCTGCAGTGCTGCCTAACCAGAGTGATGTGAGAAGTGTGTGTGCTGTCTTGGTCCTGCTCACCCAGGTGTACTTAGCCTGGAAATGCATTAACATACCCTAGGAAATTTAGTAAGTGCTAAATTTTGCTAAATAATACAAATTCTTCCTGGGAACTGGTTATGATTTTCCTTAAGGCTCATCCTTTTTAATTTCATTAAACTTTTCCAATTAAACTAGTGGTTTCCTTCTTTTATGACTCTATACTCTCTTCTTTCTTCTACATGTGTCTCGGAGCAAGCCAGTTTTCTCATCAACAGAGCTTCAATGTAACCTGTGCTTTGCATTTTTATAAATACTTGTAATGGCAGGTGAAAAAATGAATCTTGTCCTTGGTCTGAGGAAGCACACTGTAAATCAGCAACAGGTTTAAGCAAAATTTAACTCTTCTGCTCATTTTATGGGTTTGTTTCTGATAGAAAAAGCTGAAGCCTTATGGAGCTGTTTATCCAAGCACAGGGCATTGTTCATGTTTGCTTAAATGGCACTTGTGAACCTGGAACTAAAGCTCTATAGTTTGAAATTAATCTAATTCAATTTTATGTGTTAGTACTTACTATTCCCATAGCCCACTTCATCCTCAAAGTATTTTGAAGACTTCCTGGATCAGACTGGCAAACTCTAAATGAGCAAGATATAAAACCTTGCTGAGTGCAATGGAAGAGGAACACAACCCTATGTGTTTGAGGCAGGGAGGTAAATATAACCCATATTTACACATTGTGGTGTTTCTTGTGTGCTACAGGCTGATTAGCCACAGGAATAAATGTAGGGGATTTACAACAGATCTCCATCAAAAGCACAAACTCATATTTTAGAGGCAGTAAGCAGCAGAGGTAGCAATTGACTACATGAGCAGTTGCAATGAACCCAGCACCACTGTGTCAGCAGGGTATTGCTGCTACTCAGGGCAAGCACCAAGAAAATCAGGCACTCTGTTATTAGGGTCACACAAATGTTTTTAATGGCACTCTTTCAGGCTAAAAGCAGGATTTCAGCTTGCAGCTGACTGCTCTTGTTCAGGTGTGTAATTGCATCTAGCTTGATTTACAGCAGCTGAGTATCTGACCCAAGATTGGTTTTCTCTCTGTAAATACAGGCAGAATTTAGGTTGAGGCTTTTATGTGTAGCAATTAAAAAAGCAGTGCAAACTTGGCTTCAGCTCATCCCTGAGCTCAAGTTTCACATGTTTTGTTGTTCATGGAACAGTTTAGGGTGTTTAGATGTGAGTGGCCAGGTGTTTCCAATATTGAACCTCTTCGTGTGGAAACGTGCACAGATAAGAGAGCTCAGTCTGTCACAAGCCTTGGTGGTGCTCTTTCAGTGTTTGAAGTTCTGACTTGAAAGGACTAACTTCTGAGGAAATCAAGGCACAGAGTCCTAGCCCTCTCGTTCAGCAGGAACTCTGTGACAGAGGCTCAGATTAGGAGCTGGACTAGTTCTCCAGGGAGTACCCCGTGCCTTGGTGGGAGTCGAGTGTGTGTTTCAGCTCCACAGTGCTACTTAGTCTTGGACCTCCCCTCTGAGAAGGAAAGGTCAGTATTTATGCCATTAGCACCTTGTGAATAACTATGTTTGATGCTGTTTCTTGCTTTCTTGTATTTTCATCTTCAGAAAGTAAGATGGTTTTCTTCAAAACACATTGATACCGAAGTTGAGCTGTCTTAAACCTTGCAAAGATTATAGATTGTAATTCTGTAAATTTTCAAATTCAGAATGAGGTGAAACTTTCAGTTCAACTTACTGATGTCTTCTTCTCTGTGCTTTAAAATCTAGGCAGGTTTGCACTCCTATTGTTAAATAAACAAAAGAATTAGAAGAATTCAGTGATAAATTGTGAAAAAGGCACCGCTGGCATTTTTTTTCTTTCTTTCTCCCTGTTTAAGTTTTTCTTACTTTTCTGCTTTCCTTGCAAACACTGTTTATTCATTCTAGAAAAACATCAGTTGAGTAAACAGAAGTATTTATGTGTGTAGCACTGCAACTCCTACTAAGATGCAAATTGTGCTGCAGGGAAGATAGTTTGGGCTTTTCTTTCCTCCTCGCTTTTCTTTTTTGACAGTCGGTTAATAAAGACTCAACAATAAGCAGCTGCCTGTGATGTCATTTGGGACTTTGTCCACAGAGCTTGTATTTACAAGTACTGAGCAACTACATAGCAGCAGCAAACCCAACTATCAGCAAACTTCATGTCTGCTGTTACTGAAGGACTTTGGTGCTGTGGAGAGTGTAGAAAGCTAACTCTGTTCTTCTAACCACAGACTTTTTAAAGCTTGGTAAATAAACACTGGATAAACTCAAGAGAATTTCTGGACTGCAAAGACTTCTTACGGTTCTGAATTCTCCAGGGCTGGCATGTTTTGACTGAACTGCAGCAAGTAAGGCTTTTGCTGTTTTGGTGTTTTTATCATCTCTGTAAAGCTTATTTTCTCTAGGAGTGTGTCAGCATTGTTATTTGTAGTTTTGTTTTAATTAAAAGAGCGGCAAGTATGTAGTTGTTGGGAGTAATTACAGCCATGCATCTGACTGTGGTTCAGGACAAATGAAAACTTTATTCTGGCTTTTGTTTGTATGAGATTACACTGAAGTGGCTCTCTCTTAATTTAAGTGATGAAACTTTAAGATTCTTCAAATCTCCTGAGTGCTGTCATTAACTGAACAAAACCTGGGCTGTCTGAAGATTGTTCTTTTATAATTTAATTATGCTCATTTGAATATTGAAGATTATGTTGCATTTTTAATATAAATTCCTTGTAGTTTTTAGTACAGTTTTCTTTAAAAATTATTTTGCTTCTTATGCAGGTGTTTATTTCAAGCAAAGCTTGACTATTTTTCACTTTCAGCCCCTGTTCAAGTTCTGGAGGCGCACAAGTTTAAAAGAGAGAATCATACAGTGCTTGGAAATCTGATGCCTTTTGGACAGAATGAATTGTCAATTATATGAGAAACTGTAATTTTTGTTTTGAGTGTTTAAGTTAGAAATCCATCACATCTTGAAATATCAGAGCACTCTGGTAGCTGCTGTGAAAAAACTGTTTCTCTGCTGTCTGTGGGACACAACTGTATTTCTGATCAGAGATTAACTCATTTTCAGGACAAGTAGCTGTGATTGGCATGGAATTATTTGTGTTTTACAGAGGAGTAAACTGGTCCGTTGATGCGGTTTATTAAAATTTAGCTTACCCACTTCAAAAGCTGGTAACAAACCCCAGGTCTCTTGCTTCTCATTTCAGTCTTTCACCAGAAGCCCATGCTAAATTACTGCAATTTCAGTTGTAGTGGCTTTTCTAGGACGTAACCTAATCACAGTACTGTGTATGAGGAACTTTTATTACTGTTTACCTCTGTTTAATGAGCAGTCTTTGTGAAGACAAAGCACATTTCTGAGGCTTGAAATCAGAAAAGTATGATTGGCAAATGTATGAGGGTAAGACGGTGCAAATCAATCAGATAGGAATTGGAGGATTCCTTCTGAATTATCAGCACTATTGATTTTGGTTTGCTTTGCTTGCTGCTGACTTTGTTTACAAGGCTTCTCAGTCCCACCCAGCAACAGATTTTTGGGGCTTTTTGTTAAGGTCCGAGTGGCTACAACTACAGATGCCCCTCTCAAGTGACCCTGTTTCTACAACAGATGAAAACTGTCCAGCTCTTCTCTTTTCATGCTGTAATGTGGCTTGGCATGTCAAGATACTGTGCAATTCAGGAGCTGTTGTTCTGTCTTTGCAATTGAAGCATATTCTCCTGGGGTGTGGGGGGAACCAACCTAAATTTAGCTCTGCATTAATGCCATGGGAACGGCAAAGGCTTTTGGTGTTTCAAATGGGTGTGTGAATAAGAGCATATTTTTATTCCTCAGGTGTTCATCCTCATTTTTCAGAAATAGTGTTAAAAAAAGTTTATATGGTCTTTAAAAGATGTTTTTTGTAGCTCAGAAACTTCCACCAAATGCAGGAGTGAAGAGCTGAGAGTTGTGATAGAGGCTTTCCTTTGGGGAGATGGAATGGGTTTAAGGTGGTTTGATCCCTATCACTGACTCCTGTGAGCCAGTATTTCCTTCCCTCTGTGACCTTGTGACCAATAAAGCTGATCTATTTTTGTGAACTGATAATTTACACTTGCAAATTTTCAGATATTGGCAAATAAATGCCTTTGAAATCTTCAAAATAATTAGAACAAAGTGAGAATAAAAAAACCCTACTCATGTTCTACTTATCTTTCTTACTTAAATTAATTTTAAGTGCAAGTTTTCATCTGAAAAACATGAATTTTACTGATTTTAAAGAAAACTTAATGGGTTCCTATGGTATTGTTCTTGTATATGAATTTTGTATAAGTGTTTAGAGACTTAGATTTACACAAGTGGAAATCCTGTCCCAGTAAATGTAAAGCAGGAGGGTACAATTCCACTTCAGTCATGAACTAATCTTCAGATAATCACCTTAAAAGCAGAAGCAGACTCTCAAAACCTGATGAGCCTGTAGGCATCCAATTTTCATTTTCCTTCTTAAATTTACATTTTCTTTCTTATATACCAATGTAGCAAATTAGGATATAGATTGAGCTTACTTTTCAGCCAAGGGATCCCCTGGTTGGATTTTTCCTGAGAAATCTGCCCAAGGATACAGCATATAATCTGATAATATTCTGGGATGGCATAAAAAGGGACAATTGCCAAGGGAATGTCAATTCTTTGGGCTTTCTTGCCATCTGAAAAGAGACAGAATAAGAGCAGACTCCAGCCTGTCATCGTCTGACAAGTGGGACTGGGGTTGGGATAAAAGACATGGAACAAAGGTGCCAAAGGGAAGCTCAGCTGGCTGAGGAGATCAGCATGGTGCAGCCTGGGCCAAATGCAGCAGGGTGCTCTGCAGCTCGTGTGTGGCTCTGCACGTGTTCAGCTCCTGGCAGGACTGCAGTTATGCTGAAGAAAAATTCATGCCAGAGCTGCCAAAATACCTTCAAAAGTTAAAGCATGTAATATGCAGTTTTATTACTAAACCAGAATAAATGTACAATGTAAATAGAACACGAGCCATTAACACTTGTAATGTTCTGTTCTGTACTGTCTACTGATACTGTTCGTGTAGCATGCAGGAACCTGAATTATATTAGGTTTTCCCTGATGGTTACATAAATTAGTCATGATGTTTTCAGGATGAAAAGTTAGATAGCTATTATGTGAAAAACACTGGGAAATCTTTTATGTGCCCATTGCTTAGCATTCAGGTGGATCAGATAAAAGTGGTTTGTACAGAGGCAATGGCTTCTGGAAGCGGGCTGTAACGTTGTCTATGGGCTATGAGTGATGCAGACCCTGAAAAGCGGGTTGGATTATAAAGCAGTGGATAAAAATTATGTTGCTGAAATATGGTCTATTAATATTGACACACAGCAAGAACAAATGCCACTGTTAAACTGCATGTTTGATAAGCTTTCCACAGGACAACGCTATTTGTTTTCCAGAGCCAAACCAGCCTTGGATAGTGTCTGCACACAATAGGTCTGGACAGAATCAGATGCATGTCACAAATTATTTTCTTTGAGAGTGCTAATTGATTTTTATAATTCATCGTTATCTAAATTGTTAAACTCAGTACTTTATGGTATCCTTTTGTTTCCTTGTTGCTCAGACATAATACAAATAGGAAGAGTTAATTACCACATGCAACAACACAGGCGAATTGCGTTGTCTGCTTAGCTTTGATTGAAGCTGTATTGAATTGCCACTGTGGATTTTCAGCAATGGTGGAGGAAAGAAGGAGGCAGGAATTCTTTTGCAGTGAAGTTGCTCTTGGTGGTAGTTAGCATTTGTATTTCAAACAGTACCCTTTTGGCAGCTGGGCTGTATTATGCTTGTTTCGCCTATACTAAGTATTACCTAATTGTGCAAACTGAAATCACATGTGTGCATCAATCCTGTGGGGAATCAAGTGGCACTCCTTGAGGAATACAGCACAACTTGACACAAGTAGAAGGACTGCATTTGCTTCTAAAATGACTTATTCCTCTAGATATGAGCACTTGGCTTGTTTCTTCAGAGCTCTGTTGATGGCCAGAGCTGCATCTGGTGGGTGAAAGGAAGTAGTGCTCTCCTCAAGGGAATTCTAGAGAGATTAAGTGATGACTTAATTTATGCAAATTCCTAAATCCGTGATCTACTCTATCTTTTAAGATTTGGTGTAACTGCTGTAAAATGTAGGATCTTTTCTGCTGCTCTGAAATGATCTGACAAAATGGTACATAATGATAAGATTTTGGGGGGTTATTTTGCCAGTAGAGGGCCATGTTAAACTGGATAAAATACCTCCCTCTTGGACTCACATTTTCAGTGAGGAACAGCTTAAAGCATATGGTTGTTTTCAACAGCAAAATGAGTAAATAATTAGATCTTTTAGAAGCTATTGAATGATTAATTATTTAAAGTCAGAATCACATCACCTTTACAGTGTGACGCAGTTCTGTGTCAGTCTAATCAGACCGAATTCTGGCCTTTAAAATACATCACGCCTACCTGTTTATTCTAAATTGTTCAAGGCTGATAGATAGAGCCCTAATAAGTCATTAAGCTGACGTGATATACAGCAGCAGCATGTGCTTTTGCTATAATGACACAAATGAGAAAAGAATTGTTTTTCAGCGGTAAAATCACGTTTGTTTTTGATGTGGCCTATAAACTAGAACTCATTATTCAAGCTCTAGTGCTGCAGGAGTTGACCTTTGGCAAAATATTTTGTTATCCTCAATCTTTTATACAGGCCTTTTGTGAACTCTGCTCAGCCCTCATTTTGCTGATTGCATTTAAAGTCATTTATTGCACAGTGTTTGCCCTTCTAGCAGATGTTAAAGGATTCCCTGCCTCCCCCTTAAAGGCTACTCCTCCGCAGCATCTAATTATAACCTACACAAAAGATTAACAGATGTTATAATTGTCTTTACTCATTGATTAAATAGTTTCTGCATGATTTGCTCTCTTCCTCTCATTGCTGACTTGTGAGGTCTTTCTGGACAAGTCTCGTGCATCTGCAATTTGTTAACAGTGCTATCCTTAGTTTTTAACTTTTTGTGTTTGTGGTTCCGTTTGAGCAGGTTATAGCTGTTCTGCTGGACAGTGTGACAGGAAAGTGATAAAAATGGGTGCATGGGTACTTGCTTTGATTGCACACAGTCCTGTTCTTCCTCTTCCTTTTAACCACTCCATCTAAAATATATGTAAAACGCAGACTCCTTTTAATGAATTTAAATTGGGGACTGAAGGGTTAAGTGCTTAGGGTTGCTTAGCAGTAGTTTTGTCCCCATATTTCAGTTGCCACTTGCAGAGGAAATTAGTGGATGAGAAAATCAGTTTAAAAAGAAAATTCCTAGTAGGAGGAAATTTCTAGTAGGACTTTTTTAGTTAGGACCATTAGAAAACTTTGTTGTTTTTTTTTTTTTTTTTTTTCTTGTGGTTCATATCTCTCACTTTTTCACAAAATTAAGGTTACTCTGTTCTTGAGCTAATTAATCTCGTCTGTGTTTTGTTCCCACATTGAGGTGAGGGCTCTGTTCTTGGATGGATCCATAGTCCTTCCCCTACAGGACAACAGTGCCAAGCTTAGCAACTGTTCTTTTATGTTCTTATAAATCCTATGGCATCTTGAACAGGGCCAGACCAAACAATGTTCCTTTTCAGAGAGGCGAAACATCTTGCACGTGTATTTAAACTGCTGGGGATTGATTCTACCAAAGTGTCTTTCCCTGTTTGGATTCTGTACGAGGTTTTCCTGCTCTTTCATTGACACAGATGTGAGTAATTGACAAGTCCACAAAAACTTCCATGACAGGCCTGGAAAGTCTCACAGTTTTATGAAGCTGCATCTGCCATAAGGCCTAAGCCTGAAGGGCTCTGCCTCGCTTTGTTCAGAATTGATATAAGAAAGAAAAGTTCATGGAAAATATTTTCTCACGTGTTCTCAGACAAAACCTCTGAATGAGTTAGAGAAACAGATTAAAAGCTTGAGGCTTGATTTTTGGGCTTGGTTATTCAAAAGCCATAAAATATTGTGATGTTTTCCCTGCCCATCCCCCCAAATCCTATTCAAACAAAGCTGTTGCCTTGATTCCTGATCAGAGAACCACCTCATTTTGAGGTTGGGCTCACCTTCTCCTGTCAAAAACTCTTTACTATTTTTTGCTACCAAAACAAGTTCTATGAGTTCTATGTGTATGTCTGGGAATATTGATTCAATTAATGTAGATTCATGCATATGGGAGACACCTTGTGTGATACTTTGTTGGTGCTGTGTGTATTTATATTCTCTTTACAGTGAACACCATGGTGAGATTTTGAGAGAGTACCTACAGCACTCTAGATTTTAATTTGGTTTTTAATGTTGATATCTAACATTTAATTAATGAGTTTTAATAACCTGAATGATAATCTTTGCAGTGCACAAAAGCATATGTCCAGGGACTCAAAACTGCTGTAGAAACAGAGGTACTTTGTTTGTGAGATTAGCAAAGAACATTGTATCCTCCTTGTTTTTAAATGACATCTCAGTGCTCCTGAATACTTTGCATTTATGAACTGGGGGGAGCAGATTATAGATTCATAATAAGAAAATTCCAGGGTGCCAACTGTGCTTGCGAAGTGTATTTTGATCATATAGACACCTGTCCACTACCAACTTGTAATATTTCTTAGAGGTCATTGAGCAGCCAGCTGATGGAAATCACTTTTATTTAATATCAACCTCATCTGAATTTTAAATACTGATCCAGAAGTGAAAGGCTAAAATCCCACTTATTAATAATCAGACCTATCTAATCCCCATATTATGCTGGAGGTAAAAGGCCTAGGTTCTCTTTGCAGTTACATATGAGAAACACTTAGAAATTACTAGAAGTTTAGCTAAGTCATTAAAGATTTTTAACATCTGCTGCTATGAAGGAAAACATTAAAGTGAAACTTGGTGTAACAGTTTAGTAAACAGCTCTTTGTTATGTCACTGGTTGTTAGCTCTAGCTTTTGAGACCAAGATCTTCATCTGTATTTTGAGGTTGCACCAATAAATGAAAGAGAACTCCAAATGACTGGCAACAGCAGCACATGGAACCAAGCCTCAGGTTGGCTATTCTTCTTGTCTCTCTGCTTGAGAAACTGTAGACTTGTCTAGGATTTAATCATGTGCTTTCCTAAAACTACTAAATTCCTTTCCTTAAGCTGCAGTTCTGTCTTGGTGTTATTGATTGGGAATGCATCCAGATGTTCATGGCAAACCAGTTCTGTCATTTATATTTACCAATTTATCTTTAGTCAAGTGAATTGCCTTTCTTTTTGATTACCAGAAAATTCTCCTGTTGCAAGAAAAAGCTTTAATAAGACATTGAAAATAATTTATCACCTAGATGATAGTTTTGGGTGCAGTCCTGGGAACAGAATGATTTGTAAGGTACACAGCCATGGGCAGCATGGCAGTGCACAGGCAGGCATGCACCACAAACCCCAGGCAGGGTTTTCCTTGCTCCTGGCAGGGAACCAATCTTACTGGTGTGTCCTGTCTCCCCAGTATAGCACTGAAGTCTCACTTTTACCCACTGGCTGTTGTCTGTGTGAAAACAAGTTATGCTTTACCTGTTTTACTTATTCCTCTCTACCTGAATTCCAGGTTTGGATCCTATGGATCCTATGCTCAGAATATTCTGAGCTTGGATGCAGAGTCCAAGAGTTTATAACTATGGGAAGCATAACTGAGACCCCTGCTGAGATCTCTCACTTAACCAGGGGATCCCCCTGGCTCCTACCATACTCAGCTCAGATGGGGTGGCACAGCCATGTGTGAGGCAAAGCAGAGGTGGAGATTCAATGTGCAGGATCCTCATCCAAGAAGAGAGGAAGGATGTGAAACCTTTTTGTGTGTTTAGGGCATACCCTTAGGCAAGAAGTCCCATGAAGACCCCACCTGGCTTCTTCTTTTCTTTTATCTTCCCTTTCCTGTAGTCCCGTTTCTGCTCTTCAGTAGTTGCAGGTAATGTTACTGTGAGCCAACAAGGAAAATCAAAGGTGAACAGCACTGAAGACTGCAGTAAACTGCTTAATTCCCACACTACTAAAGAAAAAAAGGGGCCTGCTCTAACTTTTCTTTTTTTTTGAATGTTGCTTTAATGCTTCCTCGTTTCCCCTGCAGGGAAGATGGGTTTAAATCTGTGGAGGGAGTAGAGGATATCTGTCTCACAGCAGACAGATGGCAGAATCTTTTGGTGGCAGAATCTTTTCTTTGTTGGCTTTAATTCAGTTCTAGTTGAATTTCTCCCATCAAATTAATTTTGACAGAACAGCAAAGAGGTGAATGAAAACTGAGTGTCTTCCACTGCACAGCACAGAGTTTGGAGAGAGGATTATTCCCCTGTTTGAGTTTATAGTGATGTGCACATCTGGTAGATAGAGAAGAGTAATGACACAGAGAAGCAGCACTAATAGAAAGTTTCACTATTAAAGTCTTTGACAAAGAGGATTTACTCAGTAAATGACACTTAATATATTACTACCTTCACAGTGTAGTGGAGAAACCGGGACAGGAGAAGTCAGAGAATCAACCTAAATCTCCAGTTCAAAATATGGGCAAACATTTAGGATTTACCTGAAATGAACCAAGTTTTGTTCTTTTTTTTTCCCTTGCTTATGCTCAAATTGTTTTCCCCCAATCTACCCTGAATTAATAAACCTTATGTAGAAAAAAAAATACTTTTAAAGATTATATTTGGTCTCAAAACTTTCAAATTCACAGTGGATCATTTAGAACATGCAAGTGTGTTAACACTTTTCCCTTCCATACTAATAATACTTTTTATTTCCCAGCTTAATTTTTGAGCTTAAGAGGAATATTGAATAACTTTGATTATTGCAAGTCTGGAGGTGCATAAACAATACTCTTAAAGGCTTTATCTAAATCTGCATAGCATTACATCCAGGAAATAATCTAGGTAAAAATTATCTACTTTGAGATCTTGCATGAATTCTATAGAAAAAAGTGGATGAGAAATTCTGTACCAACCTAACTGTTCCTAATATAAGCAAAGACATCTTTCAGATTTTAGTGAATAACTGACTTATGAATTGTCAGTAGTTTTGGTTTGGTGGTTGTTATTTCTTTTTTCTTTTGTAGTTGAACTGTTTTTACTCTGCATTCAAAATAGACAGATGCTTGAGAGAGAGATTAAGAAATTCTAAGAGTATAGCTCCTTTCTTTCTAATATTTTCTGGGTAGTACTGTATCCATAATCCCAAAGTGTTGGATTACTATCTGTGATGGCAGTTTATATGTTCACTGACATTTCATTTGGTAGAACTGAGCACAGATGAGTTAAAGAATGAGAGAATGACATAAAACATAGAAGAGCTATGAACCTTTTAAATAGGAAATTCATTAATTTTTTAAAAAATTTACGTCTTTATTACATTTCTGGCAGATGGAGAAATTAGAAATCAGTGTGTGACAGGCAGTCTTCACACTGAGGAACTGGAATAAGCACTGCCAGCAGCTGATGGCATGGGGAGGAAGGATGGAGTAACACTTTTTCCAAAAGCAAAAGCCTTTCATTATCTCCAGTGTGGATGAACCACAGCAAAGTACAGAGATACTGAGAAGAAAGGAAGAGCAGGCTCTTTTCTTCCTTATCAGGGTTGTTGGACGTCTCATTTCTGGCAGCATCCTCACTTTCAGTGTTTGTTATTGTACTTCATCCTGCCTTATTTTTTTCATATGACAAGCGTTCCTTTGATTCTCTGCATTGGATTTCACTTTAGGTAATTTCTTCAGATACTCAGCATCGTTTCCTCCTCTATTTCTTTTCAGTCTACTGTCAATAAACCTAATCAATTTCTTTCTGTCTCTAGTGTTAGGATATGTCCCTCAAACTTGTGTGGATGGTCATTCCTTCCCATTTTAGTCTGTTTGTCATTGTTTAAAACTGCAGTGAAGGGACTGTTTAATCATTCCTCACCAAGTCAATACTTTATTCACCTTTGCTGCAATTGTCTGAATTCCATAAAGTTTGTCTCTATCCTTTTGGCCCAGAACTGAATTTGGTGATTGAGATGAGATTGTTCTAGAATTGCAGAGCTAAGAGGTGGAGGGCTGTTTGGTATGCCAACACTGTGCAGTGTTCTGTCACCATTAAGAAAATATGCGTGAAGAGAGAACATCATTCATTTTTAATGTTTCCATGATAGTTTTCTTGGCCATAAGCTGAAGATGGAGTTTAATCAATGTGTATCAATTTCTTTCAATTTTATGGTCTTGATATCCCACAGTCCTACATGCTCTGCTGTGTAAGAATAAAGTAAACTTTTATTGGCTGGGATATCTCCCTAGAGTTTTTCTTTATGTATTCTCAACAATGTATAGGGAATACATCCTACAAAAACACTGCAGGTGGTAGAGCTGAGTTGTACCCTGCCACCTTTCTGCTGTGACCATGAAGTACACTGCTGAAGCGTGCATGAAAGTTGGAGCTGAATTCTTTTGGATCATCCTTAGATGATGTTAGGTCAGCTGAAATGAGAGTAGACTTCTTCTAGCTTCTGTAAAGCCTGAAAAGGTGGGGAACCAGCTGAAGGTTTTCAGTGCCCATCCTTACAGGAGCTAAATTAGTTCTGGCACCTCCAAATTCTGCTCTGGTACCACATCTCTTGTGTGTCTTGTCCATAGCAGTGAACAGAGGTGACCACAAAGTCCAAGGACCTGTCACTGTAGCTATAGCTGTCCTAACTGCCCAGATTTACACAACTCTGAAGGTATTTGCACAGAAAGATAAGAAATACATGAAGAATTTTTTTTTCTGATAAAGATAGGCACGGTGTTTTGTGTGGGAAGCACCTGGAGCTGCTCAGCTGACTGAGGAGGTTCTTGCTTCATTCCCTGCTAGTCTTTCCCTTCAAACCAGGGGCTTAGTTCTGGTTTGGCTGGAAGAGATCAGTGCTGTCTTTCCCCTTTTGTTCTTCCCCCGGGGTGGACTCCAGTCATGGTGGGGGGAGGAGTTATTTTCACATTTTGCAAATAGAGGAGTGGAGTCCTTTCTCAGCTCCCCACTTCCTAGGTCATGAAGGGAGGGCATGTATTTCACTGTACCTTATCTTCCCTTATTTTTCAAAGGACCGAAAGGGATTATGAACTTGATTCAGCTTCTTTTCTGGGCTGCTATTGAACTAATACCTTCATTATGAGGTTATTGCCTGTAATGTAAGGACAGCCCGTGGCCCCCTGGGAACGTCTGTATAGCAAGGTGAAATGTGAGACACTGTGTTACAACCAACAAAGCCCCAGATTCATTAGAAACAAGTTCTGCAGCCTAGACACTGACATATTCCCTCTGATGCAAATAGCTTTGGTTATCTAAGGATGCACAGAACTGGATGTTGAACGTGTTACTAGTAACTAAGGAAACATTTTTACAGTGCTTTCTATTGGGAGTTTTTCTTTGAGCCATGTGAACGTTTTGAAGTGTTACCCAGTGCTCTGTGGAGTAAAATCAGATGACTGAACACTATGTCAAGATGGTTTAATAATTCCTCATATCCACTGAGCTGGAATACCACAGTAAATAAATGATCTTTCATTCCTTTAATCTGTGCTGGTGAGGAGGACTAAACAGAGTCACATTTATTTAGGGTACTGTGACCATTGCAGACATCATCATCTCTTTTAGCAGTGCAGGTGGAAGGGGTGGAGTGCACACAATGAACCAATGATTTTTAGTGGTCCCTCTGGATTATGATTACAACAGATGGGCAGGCAAAAGAGATGCTGACTGAAATGCATTTGTCTTGGAGAAGGAGGGATCTTTAGGCACGTTTCACAAGCTCTTAGTTCTAGTTTCAAAAACTGAATTGACAATCCACCCCTGTTTGCAACAGAGACCCTGCTACAGGTCTTAGGTCTGCAGTTCTTGGACTTTGAGCAGTGCCTTGATTTATGTCAGTGAAAGAAAAATGAGAAGAAAACACAAATCAAACTGAGCAAAACTTAGAGAACTTGACTATGTGTTTTAAATTCTTTCCTCCAGTTAGTTGTCTGTCAAACTGATTCAGATGCTGGATTTAATTACATTTATTTTTCTGAATATTGTAACATATTGCTGAACTGGATGCCACTGCCTCTGAAGATGATTTGTAATTCAGTGTTTGATGAGATCCTTGTTGGGTTTCTGCTGCCAGCCAGCCATTTTACCATGAGAAACAACTAGCTCTATTAATGATCTACTAGATTAGAGGTTGCATCTACTTGATGCCAGAGGAGTCTTTATTGGGATATAAATGGCACATTTGCTTTTGAACCTCAAAATCTCCACATAACCCTTGAGGTCTGTGAGCAGTAACAGTGAAATTTCCTCAAGTCCTGGAGTTCAGCTTCTGTAGGTGCCTGGAACTGACTATTTCTGACTAAGCTCAGCTGTGGCTCCCGAGGGAGACAAATGTGTGTTGAAACCCCCAGAGGCAGCTGCTGCTGTGCTCAGAACATGTCTTTTGCAGGTTAACAGCCTTGCACTGCTGAAAGAGGCTCAGTGACTAAAGGAATGCATGTTTACCACATAATAACCTATTTCACATAATTTATAGTAGTATTTGGTAATAAGCAATATATAATAATAGGTGGTTAGAAACTGAGCCAAGAAATGGGAGCTTTGGGTCTAATGTTTCCTTCAGCCTGAATAGTCTCAGTCATGCCTGGATATCTCTTTCTTGGTTACAGGTCTTACACTGCTCTGAAGGATTTGATTTCAGTGCAGAAGCTAAGGATACAGAAACACCATTGTCATAATCTGTTTTTTATTGATGATAACACTGTAATATATCCTTTTTCTTCCCTAGCTGTCCTGACTACAGATTCCTGCATTCTGTCTGCTTATCTTTCATCATTTTTGTCTCGATAATTTTATTGCATGATATGAATGCTTCATATGTCCCATAAAAGCAAACAGGGGAGGGTAATCCTTTGACCTTTCCAACATTCTTTGGTGTAATTTACTGGCGATTCTTCTCCCCCATGAGGCATGGCCCTGAAATCCTATGATAAAAATGGACAGCCAATCCAAATAGAAAACACTGAAAAGGTTAAAGCTTTGATTATGTTAGTCTATGTTCATAGTCTCTTTTTTTTTCCTGCCAGAAAGAAAATGAGAGCTGAAAATGGCAATGGATGAATCATGCTTATTACAGAATACGGAAATGATATTGGTTCAACCTGTTCTTGTTAATGCTGAAAGAATATAATCTTGTGCCCTCTCATTTTATGTCACTGCAACCCACCTTATCCTCTTAAATGAATGCATGCATCCATTTAATTAACCTGGTGAGATACTGAGATATAAATCTTTTAAATGCTTCTCATGCAATTCATCTTGACAGCTGTCGTAGTAATAACAACTTTAATGCCATATTCTTTATTTTCTGATGTATTGAAATTCCTGGTATTATTTTGAGCACACTGATAGGTTTACTGGATTTAAGCCCTTAATATTAACTTGTTTAAATCCTAGGAGCAGTGCTATAGAAAGCTTTACTGGTTGTTTAGTTTGCTGAATAATTGGAAGATTATCTTGCATGAAGAAAGCATAAATATACTTTGAAAACTGAAACAGGGTGGAATTTAGAGCTGGCATACTTTCTCTTGAAAGTTGTGTTTCTAGAACATTCTAAGAGTCTGTTCTTTGCTGGCCAAGTGATCACCAGTCAGAAATTGCTGGGACCATCCCATGTTCTCTACTGATTCCCTTCTGATGGACGGGGTAAGGGCAGGAGAGATCCACAGCATCTGGCTCTCAAGGAAGTCAGCCCTCAGTCTCTTTGTAGACTGCCTTGTGTTAGTGTCATTGTACCTAAATAAAGTCTTAAAAAGCAAAGAATCATGGAATAGTTAGGGTTGGAAGGGACCTCTGGAGACCATCTAGTCCAAACCCTGCCAAGGCAGGGTAAAAGATGAGACGGTTCCTTATCCACCTCTGGCCCTTCCTGCACTTCTTTGGGGGTCTACTTTACTGTGGCCTGGTGCCTGATGAGCAGTGGTAGGACAAGGAGGAATGATTTTAAACTAAGAGAAGAGAGATTTGGGTTAGGTGTTAGAAATTCTTTACTCAGAGGGGGATGAGGCACAGGTTGTCCAGATAACTTGTGAATGCCTTATCCCTGACAGCGTTCAAGACCAGGTTGGATGGGGCTTGGAGTAACCCAGGATAGTGGGGTGGCATCCCTACCCGTGATGCGAGGGTTGGAACAAGATGATCTTTAAGGTCCATTTCAACCCAAACCATTGAATCTATGACCACTGGACAATTTTCAATCAGAACTAGAGGACCACTGGTTTAGGGAGTGTTTTAGGTCACAAAATAACTGTAGGGCACAGTTGTCTCTGGGCACTGCCTATACAGTTCCAATAAACTTTGTAACAGCTTTAGAGACTGTAAGAAATTTGGGGTGTATCAAAATGAATTATTCCACAGGAAAACAAGAACAACAAAAAAGAGAACTAGACAAGAATATTATTCTACCCAGATATTTCAGAACAACTTGACATTTTTCAATATAACTTTCCAAAGCCAGTCAATATCTAGGTATGTAGGCAGAATGGTACAGCAGTGCTGTGTTTGCTGTGTTTTAATTCCCATAATATTCTACTCATCTAAGCATTTTAGCTTCCTCCACTGGAATTTTTCTAATTTAATTAACTCATTAATGCTGGCACATGGCACATTCTCCTTCCCTCTCTGCAAAAATGCAGCTTGCTAATCTAAATAGCAACCTAATCCAGTGGGTGTGAGTGCATGACATGTACATTAGTGCTAATGAACTGCTGACCAGCCTCAGCAAATACCTGGGAGTATTTGGCACGAGGCAGGGCCTGCCCCTGGCAATGCTATGAAATACACTGGGGCAAAACAAAAAGAATTTAGCTGTCAGGTTGCAGAAGTGCTGATGTTGCTGCAGTTTTCTATTTCCCTAGTACTGAATTTTGAAATACCAATTCAAAGGAGAATTTAGGAACTATTTTTCTACTTTGTCACTTAAAGTCATGACCAAGCTACATACCATAATGGGGAGAGATAAGGATGTGGAAATGAAACCATGTTCACAGCTGCCTTTTAATGACTAGGCAGAATGGTTTGAATACTCTGCCTTTAGGGGAAGAAAAAACCCAACCCCACCAAAAAACCAAGGGAAATAATCAAATTGCTTAGTATAAACCTAGTATTTTTTGAGTGGTCTATGCCTAACAAGATAAATGCAGTCATTTTCTAGAGCTGAACATTGGTCTGTTATGCAAACATCAACTCCTTAATTCTAGAATCTTTTTTTCCTTCCAGTTCTGAGAGGCCCCGATGAACTGTACTTACTGTACTTTCCCTGCAAAGACCACAACAAAAGCCAGTGTATGCACATTGGTGTTAACACCAGAGCTGGCAAAAGAAACCGAGCTGCAAAATGACAGACTCAATTCAATTCAATTAGGTTCCTAGGAAACTGAATCACTCCACAGATTGATAATGAGATATAAAATATTTCACCTTTAGGTCACCTGTTCATTCTAACTAACATTTCCATTGACAACAATCTTTACTTTCTCATTGCTGCGTCCTGACCTATGCCAGTGATATCATTTTCCTCCTCCTCTCTTTGCTGAGGGATAATACCAGTTCTGGTTGTTTTCTCTCAGTCTAAAATCTGGCCATCAAGGAAGTAGGGCTAACAGAGTAGAAAACACATTTAAAGGTGATCACTGTATAACTCTGGCTTTGTTTGGTTACCCAACAGTTAGATTTCCACAAATCACAAATACTCTCCTCTTTTTAACACCTGGGAAAGACAAGCTGGCTGCTGAGAGGGAATTCCTTGCTGCCCCACGGGTGTTTTGCCTCCTGGCAGCATTAAGTTGTGCAAAACCAAGAGTGGGGAGACTGCATTGTATCTGCCCTGAATTTAAACAAAACGATGCTGGTTTGCAGAGCTGTCACTTTTGTCATGTGTCATAATTGTTAAATTTATACATGTTTGTAAGAGAAAAATAAATACAGTCCATTTCCAGTTACCAAACAGTTATGCCAGCTGGGAACTAGCACACAGTATATGCTGGCATAGCTCTGTTGAAATGTGACTGCAGTTTCAAACTGCCTGAAAATATCTCAGATGCTTATCCAAGGAATATAATGTTGTACGTTTTCATCAGCTAAAGCAATATACATCAATCATCCTTTGTTACTACTAGAAATGAAGAGGGTATTATAATCCAAGAAATTTCTTGCATAGATTTTAGAGAGTGCTTTTCTATGTTGATCACACCAGTTCTCCAGGGCATGCTTTTCAAGCCATCTCCTGAAGTAATGAACATTCTTGTACTGAGTAGTAAAAACACTGCACCTTGGGATATATAATCAAGCTGATGCCTCTGGCTTGCTGGCTTCCTGAGCAGGGAGGATAATACCCTATTGAACCATGATTACACTCGGGTCTTCCTCTGAGAGTTTTTTCTGTCCATACAAAACCTTCTCCCCTGAGCTCAGCACAAACCTGAGAAGACACTGGGCAAACATCTGGGACCTGCATTCTCTTAGAGTGATCCCCACATGCTTCTTGGGGATACAGCCTTCATCACCAAGTGCTCTAAACCCAGTGCCTGCCCACATATGCTCAACACAGATGAACCCTATAGTCCCTTAGGGAAGAGTCCTACAGCAGAAACATTTCCTGCAGCACAAAGGACTTGAAGATGTGCCCCCAAAGATTTGGAAATGTGCATGTGTGAGTGCAGTATGGGTGAAGATGCCATAAATCAGATGTGACTTTGCAATAGTTCAGGGTTCCACTGAGTTAAATGGGATTTTCAGGGTCTGAGTGCTGAGCACTGGGGTCTCTGCTGTAAACATATTGACAAACAAATTGGTCACGGAAGGCAGGTAAATTTCTATAGTCTGTTCTCTTGGTAGCACAAAAATAGTATTTCTGATGGTTGGGCAAAATGCTTCTCAGTACTTTGGTGTTCCAAGACTGATCTATCTGGACTGCTGTTCTCTTCTGCTGAGCTTCCCAGTGGATGTGTTAGCTCCATTTTGAGTTGTTGTTAGTCTTTTGTTTGGTCTCAGAGGAAAAGAGCTTTACCTGGAAGGGTCATTTTTTTCTCTGTGATGAGCAGTGTGATGCACAAAAAAGACCATTCTAAGATGGAAACTTGCTCTGTTTTTCTTAAGTGCTTCACTCTGATGATAATTTTTCTTTAAAGGCCTTCTGAGATGGGTACTTTGAGGCATCAACATATGTTGGTACAAGTATTGTATTATCTTGTCTGATAATTACCTGTAATTCAAAACTTTAAGTGTGTTTAGCCCTAGGTGGTTAACTCTTCAGACTGATGTGTGACAGCTTGCTAAAGGTAACGTGCAGAGGTAGGAGCTCCCAAGGTGTATGTGGGGGAAGGAGTGGAGCCAGCAGGTCTGGAGTTGTTGCACCAGTACATGAGTAGGTCCTTGTGCTGTGCTAGGTATGGCAGTAAATCCACTTCAAGTGCCCAGGGCAAGATATAAACTATAGGAATAATTAATAATAATCCTTCCTGGTTTTACTTCTAAACTAGAATTTGGGGTGGTTCCACCAAATATCTGCAGATGGAAACTTCAGGCACTTAACTCATATTAAGTACTTGACCTTCCATGGGGATTACTGGCTCCAGCTGTAGCTCTCACTAACTCATTCCTAAGTAGTTCTGTGCTCAACAAAGGCTCCCTTGGTAGAAGTCATGCTCTCCATGCATGATACATACTCAAGAGAATGATATAATGATTACCTAAGGTCTTTTGCTAATTTCTGGCATAATCACACAGTGTCATGCAATGCTGCTGTGTTTGTTTGAATCTATTGTGGTGTTTATTTTGCTCACTAATCAGGAAACAATGGGAATTATGTGATAGTACATCATTGAGATTCCTTATTAACTGAATTAAATAGCATGTGTAGTTTTAGGGCTGGAACTATAAAAAAAAGCAAGCGAGGGCTTACGGGTAAACCTGAAGAAAACCTCACAAGGCAGCAGCGATTACAGTGCAATAACAGCTTTTCCCACCATTGTAAGTACGTGTTCTCACTGCATGTGCTCCTTAGATGAATATACAGACAGGTTAATTTTTATCTGTTTGGGAGAACGACCTGAATTCTGGTCTTGCATAAGTATAAACCACAACAACAAAAGAAGCATAGGAGACACGAGGTGCTGTTCAACAGAAGGCTGAATTCACCACTGCATGGTTTGGTAGCTGGAGCACTCACAGCTTCCCCATGGGAAGTGCTTTCAAAGAGCAGTCCCAGTGTAATGCCCACAGCGTTCCTGATGATCCCAGTGTGTGTGTGCCTCTGGGAGCCCTCTGAATTCCAGCTGGCTTCAGAGGCTGAGCCTGGAGCATCCTGCTCTCCTTGCAGGCAGCCTGTGCTTGGCCCACGTTCAGGCCCCTGTGTGCCCTTATGGCAGAGCATTCAGGGTCAACTTGAGGAAAGAGCTGTGACGGTTTTATCTGCTTGATACCCCCACAGTGACAGATGGCATCGTTCACAGGTGCCTGAGATGTCTATCCACAGGCATGCAAATGTGTTTGGAGGGCATGTGCAAGGCTGCTTTTGGGAATGCCAGCTGTGCTACCCTACAGCAGAGGTATCTGTGCATCACCTGGCTGTGTGTAACCCAAGGTGATGTTCATAACAAGCAGAAAGGGTTGGAAACACACAGATCCTTTCCTTTTACCAAGTCTTGTTTTTTCAGTCAGTGAGACTCTGATAGAGTAAATATAGTCACTATGAGATGCAGGAGATAACTCCTGTTCTTGGTTCTGTATGAGCACATCTTCCTGCCTTATTTAGGCTAGACTCTGATATCTGTTATCATTCTACTACTTTCTGTATATTCTGAATAAATTCATTAATTTTGCCCATATTCCTGTGTCACAAATAAATATTATCTTAATATACAAGCTGAAACTTTCAGATACATATGGCAGGGTGAACATTTACAAAGAGAACCGGTAGTTGTTACTTGTAAACTGTGGCTTGGTTTTAGTAGAAACCACTGGCCAGGACTTACCAAGCCCTATGAAAGAGGAAAGATTAATTCTCTCTGTGGAAGCTTTGTGGTCTGAATTCCCTGAGTGTACTGTACAGGCAGTGGGACTGTCTGATTATCACAGCAGAATCTTTGACCTTAAAAATCTAAGGAAACTGCTGAGGGCGTTTTTCTTTCGTTAAGGATAATGGGAGTTGAAAGCTCTTAGAACTCTTTAGGATTAGGTCCAAAATTTGTACATCACAGTGGCAGCACAGATGTGCCAACAAGCAGGGCTTACTGAGAAGTGCAATTAATGGGAAACAAACTTTCCCTCCCCCTGCCCAGCGTCAGGTAAATCATTGGCTCTGCAAATTCAGCTCTCAGCCCATTTCAAAAAAGACCATGGAAGCATGGGTGTATTGATAAAGAGAGTTGTAGCAGATTTTTTTTTTTTCTTCCTTTGAGATACTACCCAAATATATTGGTAATATTTCTGTTTGGAGAGTTTAGATTTTTTTGGCACAGAATATTTGTTCCTGGAACATAGTGTACTAGAAACACAAAGTCATTAGCTGCTGGGTTATTACAAAGTTAATGATGAAAGACAGTAACTGTTAAGTAAGATATTGAAATATGTGTTTAAATGTTTTATTTTTTTTTTTTTTTTAGTGATGCTGAAAGCAGCCTGGCATTTCTAGTCAATCAAAAGGAAAAAAAATAACCTCAGCTATGGAGAAAAAAAGACAGCTACAGAAAAGGGAATTTGGGAAAAGACTTTCTCTGGACAGCAGTCTTGTGGTAAGAATGAATATTTACTGCATTTAATGAATATATCTTGTCATAAAACTTTAGTTGTTAAGAGGCAATACTCACAATTACGTGTATGTTAAAGGTGTTTATCTCTTCATCAAAATATCACAACATTTTGTGTTTATTCAGATTCTCCAGAGAAAAAGTACTGGAGGAATTTTACAAAATGCTAGGTAGAAACTTGTCATCATATGGAAACATGTCCATTCACTGGATTTACACAAGGAAGGAATCCAGACAATTATCACAAACTTGTAATTAAAATACTACACAGCTCCTGTGGGATCAGCCTATATTGCTTCATACTTAGCATATGAGAGCTGTAAGTAGCTGAGGTCCTCTAGTCAGAAATATTTATCAGGATATCAGGAAAAATATGTTCACTATAGCAAATGTATAAACTACTGTAATATATACTGAAAGAGAAGCAAAAATGCTCCATGCTGTAAAACAATTGCTTTTGCTGTACCTAGGATTTAAATTCATTGGAGATTGTATTCTAGATTTATTTTTAGTTAATAATTTCAATGGATGACTGAGACAAACAAGGAGTTTTTAGAATTGTGTTATAGATACCTGACAAGAAAAGGCTCATAGATGCTGAAGAGATGTGTATGAGGATAAGAGTGTCCATGTCAGGTACTCAGCATGGCAGTCTGCAAATACTGAAACAGGCAAAGCTGAGAGATCCAAGGAAACCTGTGCCATCTCTTTAACATTCATAGGTGGTCTTCTGACACAGAGGTAGTGACTGTGGGACCCCAATGCCCTTTTGCCTGCAATGCCACACCTGTGCCAACCCCATTACCTGAATTTTACACATCATTACAGCTATGTAGTTTCCTTCATCTTATGCTAAAATTGTGGTTTGGGCTTTGTTTCCCCCCAAAGTATAAAGCCCACTGATGTGTTAATAGCAGTGAACGTGGACTCAGCAGGTTTCAGTCTATCCACTGACACTCTTCATTCACCTGCTGTGTTCTTTATTGGGGTCAGCAGAGCAGTTCCACCTTCCCAGGTTTCCACTCCTTCAAGGACTCTGCTCTTCTCCCTCGGGCCTTAGCTACAAGGCACGTCTCGGGTAATGTCAGTTGGCCAGTGAAGAAATGTGAAGAGAATGTTTAAAAAAGGGTCTGTCCTTTTCTTGGCACCATTTCTAATGTTGATGAATTACATCCCTTTGTTTTGAAAAATATAATCAATTGGAGAGAAATAAAAGTAGAGAAGAATAGAGAGTTCTCTCTCAGACTCAGAGCTGCTCAGGACCTTAAGGAAGAGCTGTTTAAGCTGCCCCTGTTCAGGCCATGCAGCTCCAGCCTCTGATACTGAGACGTGACTGTTTTCAGGTTGTTCAGTCTGCAACAAAACCTGCTCTCTTGGCTTGCATGCACTCAGCAGGTCAGGTTGTGCTCCCAGCACTTTAAAACTTTCTAGTTTGTGGGCAGAGAAGGTAGGTTTGGTATGAACTCACAAGTTTATGTAATACACCCGGAGACAAACAAAATCTAAAAGGTGTTTGTAGGCTCAGAAGTTTGTTTAGTCCCTGGGCCTAAACCTCTGTTTTTAGTTCTAGGCATGCACACCCCCAAAAGAGACTCCAGCCTAAATCCTGCAGCTAAAATATACTGCTGTGATCCAAGCAATCAACCACAGACTGTCAATGTTTATTTGGAGAAAAGAATACTCACAGAAACTGGGTACTGAAAGCTAAGGGAAATGTTAGCAGTTGTGAATTTTATATAAAGATATTGCTCAGTATGGGAAATCAATAGTATTCCCTTGAATGTTTTCACTGATGGACTAGATTTAGCCTTTACTAAATGTATTAAGATAGAAACTTTCATTTCCCTCTGGTGACTGTGTGGTCTGCTGGGTGGATGGAAACAAGGAACCAGGTATTTCTGGCTTCCAGTCCTACCTACTGCAAATTTGAATTTGATTTATAGCCAAGATAGGGTACCATGTCTAATTCTTAACCTTCCCTATCAGTAAGGGGAGAGTATAGACAGACATTTGCCAATGACATACTGCGTGTGTGACACCATCTAAAGTGCTTTGTGCTATAATCAGTGCTATGTGCATATCAAAACACCCATGAGGATTTGACTGGAGGAAAAACAGAGAGGCTGTATGGGATGGTAATGCTCTCTCTCTGATCTTCAGTAAGTGGTAAGTAGGGTGGGAGACTGCACACGGCTGAACTCAGTCTTCAAGCACTGGCTTGAGGTCAGTGAGTTAGTGCCAACATGTGGCAGCTGAAGTTCTGTGGCTGACTAACCCACATTGGTGTGAAGGTGTCGAAGAAAGCGTGTTGAGGGAAAGAAATATTGCAATACTTCAATATTTTGTGCATATAAACCCATCATGCTGTCATCACCCAGGTGTAAAACAATGTCTTCTGCTACAAATGGCACTTACAGGTTGTGTCACCTGTCAAGTTTCTCAGTGCACACATCCATTTGCTGTACTGGGGTGTTACAGGTCTGGGTCTGTGAAGCTTTGTACTGAGTCAAATATGTGTAACTGGATCAGAGAGTGTCATCCATACATTTAATTAGAAACTTTTGAGTACTTTGTTGTCTACTCCTAGTTATTATTTCATAACAAATTGGAAGAGATGTTCTGAGATTCAAGTGCCTTTGGCAGCCTGGTAGTAAGCCACATAGATGCCTTGTGACTCCATGAAATTGAACTGGGAAAGGCAAAGCTCTTTGTATTCCCCTTGTTGTCCCCAAATTCCTGTTCTATCATACCTTCTCTTAATTGTTGCCTTCACAGATGTCTTTCTTTGTTACCCTTGTATCACCAAATGCTGTTTGAGCATTGTGCTTTAGTCCAGTCCCCTGCTTGTGTAAGTTCTTAGGTCTCTCTTGTCCTCTCCCTTCCCAAAGGTTTTGTGTTTAACCTCTCAGGCATTCAGGGTTGGACACTACTTGGGGAATCTGGCCTTGATTCTCTTGAATCCAGCTTCTCCCTGTTTGATGGAGAGTTTATCATATCTCAGAAAGAATTCTAATTTCTGGGTTTTTAAAGAAAATATGTTTCTACTTTTGCACTCTGGACCATGAGATACAAGTAGGCGTTTCTGATAACATTTCTCATTTTGCCTGGCTCTGCTGCTTTTCCCATCTGCATCAGATTGTAATCTGAATTTTTTTTCCATGATTTAATCTACAAGTGTTGCATAGTGATGTTTAAAACAACAAAAAATTTCCTCTTCCTTCCTCATCTCTTAGACTCTGAACATAGACGCTACAATGGTAGCGTCTTGATGGAAGAATGAGAAAAGGAAAGAGGTGTTTCTGAAGAAAAGACATGATTTCTCTCTCCCTTAGAATATGGATCTGGGCCTTCAAAATATGACCGTAAATTTCATCAGTGGTTTGTGTTCAGGCCTGCCCCATCAAACAATGAGTTTCAGGCTTCAGATAAAAAGATCCATGTTAGGGACATCCTTCAAACAGGGAGAAATTTTGTACAAATTAAAACTCTTTTCCTTACACTACAGGCACAGTGACTACTTTTTGATCACTCAGCTAAAGAAGGTGGGTTCAGTTTTGTTTCCTATACTACTCTACCCCTTGCAGGTGGCATCTTGGGGGAATAAGCTTTACAATGAGGGCAAATAAATGTTTTAAAATTTAAAAAGATAGGTGCAAAAATATGTTCATAAAATGTGTTTCATAGGGCACATTTTTTTTAGTGAGTGATGATTAATGCTTTACTGGAAGTTAATAGTTTGAAACCATGCAGTTTAACAAGCTCCAGAATCCTACCACTGTTAAGAAAAGCCAGAGCAATTGCTAGTACTGCTGCCCAGGTCAAAGGGACATCTTGCTGTTAGCTTCAATTAAATTAGATCCCTATCAACTTTTAGTCATTATATCACAGGTGGTATTCCAGAAATCTCCAGTCTAGCCAATGGCTGCTACTGCTCTGTGGGTTTCCCATATTGGCAACATGCTGGAGATTTATTATACACCCACTCATTTACATTTGCAGGCAAAGCAGGTGAGCCTGCAGTGACATTGATGTTTCATAGCTTTGTATTCAGGTAAAACATTTCGTACATATTAACTTCATAACAATTCTCCCAGGTAATCCTATGAGATCAGTTATAGAAAATAATATCTTTGTAATTTCTGCCTGACATTTAAAAGCCAAAACATACCACCCAGGGTGGATATATCTTTTACAGTTTCAATACAGTTTTATACTACCTTATTGTCTCATCTGTTGTACAAGTGATGCTACTGCATTTTGAATTTATAAAGTTTTCTTCTGCAAACTGATTCCAATCAAAACACCACAACTCTGGAAATCAAACTGGTTTCAGATAGAACTAAAGATTGTCTCAATCTTTTTTGTTTTAAATAACATATCTGCATCTGCCATGTTTTTATGACATTAGTAAAGATATTTTATTGTATGTGTGGTCATAGGATGATAAGATAGACAAGAGTTGAAGAACAAGATAGAACTGTGTGTCCTTCTGGATTGCTGTTCAAGAAGTCAAGACCAAAGTTATTGCTGTTATTGCCACAGTACTTCTGTTTAGCATGAAAACAAATTGCAAAATTCAAAATATTGAAGGAGTGTATTTATTTGGAATACATTGCTTAGCTGTCACATAACACCCATGTCAGATTGTTTTCTGTTAAAAGATAAATAGTTCTTTCTGAAGAACATTTGGCTTTATCGTGTGGCTTAAACCCTTTAGGTTTGGTTAAATAGAACAGCTTTACAAAATGTAAGAGTGTGAACATTTTATGAGTTTGATTTTTTTTTCATTTTTTTTTTTCTGTTGAATCTTGCATTT
The DNA here is from genome assembly GCF_041296385.1 of Aphelocoma coerulescens. NCBI lineage: Eukaryota > Metazoa > Chordata > Aves > Passeriformes > Corvidae > Aphelocoma > Aphelocoma coerulescens. The sequence goes on along the minus strand of NC_091021.1, from coordinate 33,114,097 downwards.
AAGCATATGTAGTTGAAAATAACTAGTGAAAGAAATAAAAACAGGAAAGGAAAGGGATTTTTGTGTTCTTTATTCATTTCAGACTGGAACATACAATGGAAATTAATAAGAAAATTCATAGAAAATAAAAAAAATGTAATTGATGGAATTTAGGCACTTATTTTCTTAACATGGGTAAATAGAAGACATATGAGAAGATTTCTTTGTTAATATATGCAATTTATTATTTGGTATGTGAGGGAGGTATCTTAGACAGGCAATGATATTAAAAAGCCTCATGAAAGGATTGATTGTGTTTCAGGTTTTCCCTACAAAAGTTCTTAAACAAAAAGAAAAATGGAAAAACCCCAAACTGTAAATAGACCCAAAGCCAAGCTTTTAAGTAATTTGTGTGGGATGAGGGGAGTGTTAGAACATATCACTGCCACCAGGGCCACATTGGCTACTCTATTCACTGGGGTGTTCTTTGAAAATAATAAAAGCCCTATCCTTTGCTTGATCCAAACTGTCCAGTTGCCTCCCAGGCCCTTTTGATCAGGAAAAAGTCAATGTTTCAAGCTGTGCTCTTTATTTATGTGGATAATTCCCAGCCTGACTACACACGTGGTTGGCCCTTACAGCTGTGGTGGCATTTAGCTGGGGAGCTTTGAGAACAGAATATCTTTTTGAAGCAGCCACCATTTATCAAAGCAGAAGTTTTTGTTTTATTTAAAATGAGGCTTTTACTTCTGAAAGCAAGTTGTGGTAAAGTGCTTCACTGGTGGCTCGTGAACTGTGCCCTGCTGCTTTCATTCTGGTCACACACTCCTGTGGGGCTCTGTAGGATGGGCTTTAATGGCACCACTTTGTTGCAATAAGGGTAGAGTGTAATGTAATGAATTGCTCTGGGGCGTGGGAGGAATACCTTCATCTGCCTGCAGCTGGGTTGGAGTCATGGGCAAAAACACCGAGTTCAATTGGAGACTGCTGAGAACTGTGCATGTGATATCTGGGGCTGGGAGCCAGGAATTCAGGGGTTAAGTCTGTCATCTGTCTCCTCTAATCAATTCCTAGCTCAGTTTAATAAATTTCTAATTCCGTTTTCTCGTTAACAAAACTCTGATTCAATTTTCTCATCAATAAATTGGGCTTTATAGTAATTTCTTACCTCGTAAGTATTCCAGGAATAGTCTGTTATTAGTGTGAGTCTGTGGCTTGCTTTGATATCTTCAGATGAAAGGTGTCACAGAAAACATGACGCTGTAGCAGAGCTGTGAAAAGTGCTGCAGCAGCAAGGCAGAAGGTGAACCCTTCATATCTGGGAATTAAATTCAGCAAAGGGAATAGCCCTGACTATTTTTTTTGCTACTTGACTGTGACATTCACAGTGTGTCTGACATCACTGTGCAACATAACATAATCCAGCATTTTGAAATGAAAGGTGGCATTAAAAGTATTGCCTTGTCAGATGTCAGCTAATGTTCTAACTTTTGTAGCCTGAATATTTTTTTCCACCTAAAAACTGCTGCCAAATTCCTTAGCAATACTCCTCTGGAGTATTTTCAGTCCTCTCAAAACTTGGGTTTTTATTTGTGTGCTAATTTATAATTCAGGATTTTGTTCAGCTGGGTACACCATCACAGAAAAGCCTGTGCCAAGGGTTTAATCCAGCACTGCAAAAGTATGGTTCAGCAGTGGGAAATGAACCCAGAATATGAGCCTCAAACAAAGAGTTTTCAGTGTGTTTCAGAGGCAAGATAAAGCATTCATAACATCCAGGGCATCCAGTGGGAGTGTAAGTCAAGGAGAACAGTTTAATAAAGGTGACAAGTGGGGAGTTTTGAGGTAGAAAACAGAATACAGGGAAGAACAGCAGTGAAGCACAGGTTGTGTGACTAACTGCACAGGTGAAGGTTTGCACATTCATGGAGAGAACCATAAGATATGGAACTGGCATAAGGGCTCAGTAAACGGAATTCTAAGAAATATTTATTCATAGAATTATGCCATGGTTTGGGTTGGAGGGGATCATAAAGATCATCTTGTTCCACCCCTCTGCATCTTCCTCAGGGCAAGGTTAGTATCACACTATTCTGCAAATCTGTCAGTAAAGATGTCTGTTCCAGAGACTGGGCAAATGAAGTGCTATCAGCTGTCTGCATAATAGACAGTTCTGGAATCTGACTGGAACTTTGTAGAAAAAGAAAATCTCGGTGTGGGTAGAGTGTGTAAAAGCTGTCTAAACAGAAGAAAGATTCTGTTGTGCACACCCAGGGCCTTTAACGCCTGGACTTTGAGAAAACAGAGCTCTCTATAAGTGTAGTGCAGAGAGCACAGACTACTCTGCATTTGCATTTTTAATAAAGTGAAAATTCAGACAAGAGCTCTGGTGTGTTAAGCAGAAGAAAAAAACCATCTAAATGGGTCAGTTTACAGCAGAAACTGGGGAGAAGTGAGTGAGGAGAAGAGAGAAACCACTGACAGGGCACAGCAGTGTTTAGGCTTTATATTAACATACCAGTAATACTAACAATGTGGGAAACTGTGGTCTGCATGGATTTGAGGACATCACTTACCAACACAGCAGTACATCTAGGGTACTAGGAGTAGAATCTACTACAGCTTGGATAAAGAGCATGAAGTCACTAGTTATACCAAGACAGACAGATGATGGCACTTCCATGTAGCAGTGGTGGACATGGCTGGTTTGGATTGCATTTGCAGAAGAGGGATTTGAAAATGAAGAAGTGTGTAAAGCACTGGACATCCTGACAGCAGTTAGTTACTGTGAGTGCCATTTATAAACTCTGGAGCAGCCTGGCAAACCTTACATCATAACTAAGAAATTGAGGGGCTGTGAGTTCAAAAGGTCTCAGTGAACCCAGGGAATTATGTTAGAAGATGTGAGTATAGGGTCTAACATGAAGAAATGATCCTGTGAGGTACCAGTGCCACAGAAAGAACTAAATTTTGTGCTTGGGGTGATACAGAGAGTGACCTATTGCTTTAATTAAAGCTTACACCAAGAGAAACCAGTGATCCTTTCCAGGAACTGAAGATGTGGATAAACAGTGAACAGTAGAAAGATGCTTGAAGAGAGAATAGAAATAAAATGCTCACATCACTGAAAACAAATAGTGCATGGAGCATGTTGTTCCTGAGCAACACTTTGAATAACATTGCTGCTGGAAGATACCTCAATGGTTTATTGATCAAAAGCACTGACTGCAACATAGGCAGAAGTTTTCTCTGAGAGAAGAATTGTTTACCATTTGTTGCTGCACATCAAAAGTTACATCAGTAGGTGTATAGGGTGAAATGGTGACAGCTGAAACAGTACCCATGTCCCCAGAGATCATGCTTTGACAAACTGCTGGCTTTTGCTCTCTCATGTCTTTGGCACATAAACTTAAAGTGACAAACATAAGGCTTGAAGGTTAAAATAGAATCTTTAAGAGAAATTTATGCAGCTGATCTACCCTTGTTCATTGTCACAGAAATGGATGCAAAAGTAAAGGAAAAGTAAGTACAGAGAACAGAAAAGATGGTTTTACTTGTGCCTGCAAATTAGCTGGCAGATGGACTGGGAAAAAACAGAGGGCAATGATATTCTGTTGCCTTCTAAAAAAGCTGGAAAATTGGCCTATGTTGCTACAGCATCTCAGTAATTTTGCTGTCAGACTTTAGACGTTAAAATATTAAATTCTCAACAACTCCTAATAAGCTTTTGAAGACACTGATTTGGCTGCAGAGGAGGAACTAAAAATGAAAATGAAGGAAAAAGCAAGAGATAAATGCATGAATTTTGAGAGTTATTCAGGAAGGAAAGTTCAGCAGAGTACAATACAAAATTTGGGTGTTAAAAAAAGAAATGGTGTTAAGTGTTTAAATTGAAAGACTCCAGAAGCTGAAGTTTGTGGTAATTTATAGTTGCAGATGCCAAGGCTTGGAAGAAAAAAAGTTGTAGTTTTATCTTGGTGTAGGGGAGACAACTGTGCTGAAACTTGGTTTTCTTCACTATTTGGGACATACTAAGGAGAAAAATTGCTGTGGAACTGTTTGATTGCTAGTGGATCTTTATTTTGGATGGAACCCCATGTCATGATTTGGATGAGTTTGATGATTTGCAGCGTGCATGCCAGGCTCTGCTCCCTGGGGTTTTTGGAGGGAGCTGGCAGGTGCCTTCCCTCTGGTCCAGAGCCAGCTCAGCAGCCTCCTGCCTGCTCCTGCCTTTTTCCCTGCAGGACCAGGCTGCACGCAGGGGAGAGGAGCTCGAGTGGTGCGATCGGCTCCTGGCTGCGATCTCAGGCTGCTCTCTCCCTTTGCCCTGCCCCACCAATTAGAGAGTAGAGCTGTGACAGATATAAGTGCAGCCCCAGAAGAGGGGAGGTCACGGGGAGCTTTGGCTTTAACGGGAGCGCACACACGCTGCGTGTGTGCCACGCGATTACGCGCCTCCTGTGACACGAAGGCTGCGCATCGCCGGACTAGCCAGGGATAAGCAGCTACCAAGGGAAATGGATATTCTGGGGACCCTTATCTAGATCTGGTAAGCTACCAAATGCAGCAGGGTAATTGGAGGCTTTGCCTGCCCAGATGTTAAAGAACAGAAGGCTGCCTGTAACAAGAGATCTGAAGAGATTGGGGTTAACTAAATAGGGATTTTATTGACAAACCTTTTAAAATGCTTCATGCCTTCAGCAATTAAACATAACACACATCCTGAGAAGCACAAGTCTCCTCTGTCTCTCCCAGTTGCCTGATTCCACTTGAATACAGTCCTAGGGAGAAAAGAAAGAAAAAATTATGCCTTGTGTTGTTTTATAGTGTTGATATAACTCCCTACCCTGCAAGACCAAGGATGAATAGTGAATCTACCCCCTCTATGTCAGTCATGGCATCCTCTCAAATGTCCTATTTTGAATATTGTTGCATCCATGGAAGATTCTAAATTTCTTTTCACAGGCTTGTGAGCATGCTAATATACAAAGGGAATAAAAAAATCTTTGCAAAAAGATATGTAGGCATTTTTGACATTTCTTGAGTTTTGTTTTACAAATAGGTATGGTCTTGAATTTTGCTACTTTTGTCCACTTGCTCGAGGTGAATGTGAGATAACCTCAAATCAAAGCTACAGCTCTGCAAACCAGTATTTTGAGCCCACGTTAAAAATTCTGAGGTTTTTATACTTTAGTTCCACCTGGAAAATTCTGGTTTTGTTAATATAATATATAAATATATAAATATACTTTTTTTCTTACATATATAATATATTTTTTTTTTGGTTTCCCTGCTCATTTAATTCTATAGCTATGATAGATGATGCACACTAAAACTGATGATGTACAATGTTTTGCTTCACGAGTTTACAATTTTGATCTTTAGATAAAGTGCGCCTTACTGAAAATTTCAGTTAAATCACAATGTGTTTTGCCTTTGTGGAATAAGTGTTTCCTCATTAAAAACCAAGCTGCCAAAGAACTGGCTAAGTCTTCCACATGGAAAATGTTCTGCTTTGTGCTGTCAAGAGAGCCATGCAAAACTCTGCAGTGTAAATATGTCTTGTGCTTGGGACCCCTTGGAGGCAGGGACATTTGAGGGGAGGTACCCCGATTCCAGATATTTTTCTGTTCTAGGGAGGCTGTAGGTGCTTGTCGAGCTCTAATTGCTGGGAATGGCTCTGCTGGCAGCTTGTTCCTGCCTCTGCTCCTGCACCCCTGAGCCTGCATGTGTGCTTTGGCTTTTGGGGCCTTGTGTGACCCAGATAGGAAATGAGCTGGGATCATTGCAAGGCATTTAAAACAATTGGGCATCAACAGCTGGCTTTATGGGAAGCTAACAGTGTAAATCCAGAGAGTTTTTATGATTTCAATGGGTATTTTTCCTCGCATTTAAAGCAGATCCAAGTAATTTTGGCTGGGAAAGAGTTTCCCAACTTATTTCTATAATGATACCTTAGAGTTTTTCACTATAGTGAAAATCTCTAGTAGGTCTGAAGGGAGAAATTACCTCCACTGTTTCCAGACACCCAATATGTTTTCTCTGTGCTTGAATTTATGAGTTTTGGCAAAGATAACTCATAATATGATTAGGTTTCAGGGTAGTGGTTTCTTGCACTGAATCCCAAACAAACGTGTAACTGTTCAGAATGTGTCTTTGGTGATGTAATAATATGGGACATTGCTCTCCAAAATCCTGCCAATCTGTTTTTGTCTTCAGTGTATTATTTGTTGCATAGTGTATTGAAAGAATTTTTTGAAGTACAATTTAATTCCCAACTTCTTTCAAAGTTTTTATGGCATAAATTACAGTCCTTGTCAAAAAGAGCAAGATTTGACTGTTGATGACAATTCTTTTGTTTCTATTGCTTTGTAAGTAGATTCAAATATACCTGTTCATTAAAGACCTTTCCTGGAAGAGATGTGCTTGAATCAAATGACTCTGAGAGCTGCAATGCAGAATTCCTGTCAGATTGGGACATTAGACTGGGACAGAACAGGTATTTCCATCCCAGGAAATTTGCTTCAATGCTTTGACATTTTGGTTTCAACTAAAATTTTATTTATTTTTATTTATAAATGTGGAAAATATCTCCTCTTAAACTGAATTAACTTTCTTCCCATCTTTGTTGCATCTTTTATGGCCTTAAACACACCATGCTTGAGTGTGCAAACAGAAACCTTCTGACTCACAGCAGGAAGGGGTGTGGGTGTGTGTGCATTAGATTCATGTAAATTGTCCCTAGAAATTAAATCTGTTATCCTAAAGGAAATGTATTATTTTTTTCAGAATTATATTGTCATTGTCCTTCAAAAATTCTGATTTTTGTTGTGGAAACTGCAGTCTCCTCTGGAGTAGTCTATAGAAAATTCCTGAATATCTTTATTGAAGCTGGAAAAGATGCTGCTTTTACCATTAGCCAGTCTATCTATTGCTTTACTCCACTAAGCAGAAACTTCAGTGGTACTGATTAGAGAGCTATCTCGGGCAGGAAAGTGCACACTCCACAAATGTTAAGGTGATAGAATCTGACATTGCAAGTGTTTGCATCTTAACTTATGTGTGTCTTCCACATGCCTGGAACTCTGCAACTCAATGGATTTGTTCTGATGTACATTTGTATGAGACAAAAATCAAGCTAACGTCCTTCATTTATTCTGTAGGTATTTTCATTCAAACGTTTTTTTGTTATCAACTAGCACGTCCTGCCTGTTTCTCCTGCTGTTACTGAGGGTCGGACAGGAGATTTCTCTCATGTTCTGTCTTTGTAAATGGGATCATCTTGTGATATTGAATCATGCTGGTTGTCCCTGGCAAAGCAGCAGGTTCCTCCTAACCCTGGTTCTGTTTGATGGGATTCTTACATACTTTCCAACCACCTTGTAATCTCGGTTTCATCTGTGACTTCAAGCTTTCCTTTGAGTATCACATCAACTACATTTTCAAGGCTTTTTTTTTTTTTTTTTTCATCTGTGTAGGAATTCAGCAAAAGCTCAGGTCTTGCTGTCTCAGCAGGGCACAGAGGGTTTGATTTATGTCTGGATAACAGCACAGGTTGAATTATTGCAGTAGCTGGTTCACAACCTCCCAGATTGGCTGTTACATGGTGTTCTTAAGCTGGTGCAAAATTCACTGTATGTGCTAAAGGACATCCAGTTGAACGTGTTTGAAAGCAGCACACCACACCTGTACAAGGCAGTGAGTTATGTTGGAATGTGGCATTGTTTAAACCTAAGAGGTTTTACCTTCCCTCTTCACATGCCCATGTCCTGGACTATCCCACTGTGTGTGTGACGCATGAATGGATTTAATGACTGTAACATACCTCACTGAAGAGGTTGTCTCACAACCCTCACTCACTGTCCTTGAGGGAGTTGGGCACTGCTGGTGTCATGTTGCTGCTTCCCTCTGGTGCACAAGCTCTGATTCCTTTCAGAGCCAGTCCTAAGTGACCTGACAATCTCCTTTGATAGAGGTTATGTGTTTCAAAGGAATCAAGTTTTTTTGCATTTGCCAGTCTTATGGTTATAATCTTTTGATTTATAATTGCTTAGTTCTGCTGGTTGTTAATTGACTAATGACTGCAGATGGATTACTTTGGGCATTTCACTTTGAGTACTTTTTTTACAGAAATGTTGGAAATCTTGAAACACAAGTCCCATTAAGGGGGACATTAGAAACTTTCAGACATCTTGAGTCACCAGTTCCTTTGAAAATCTTAACCAGTGTGCCTTCACCTGTTCAGAAATTACATTCACAAAGATGTGCTTGACAGGGGGGTGCTAGCTGCAAAATCCAGCCTTACTTGTTAAACAGAAGTAAAGATTTGTAATCATGCACAGATCAAAGTATTCTTTAACTGCCAAAACTTTGCTAATGCAGATTAGATAAATAAAACTACTTTTCTATCTATAAAGAATAGTTTATATAGCACCAAAATTACAGAATCTACTCCTTGAGTACAAAATTAACTTTCTGAAATGAGCAATTGTGACAGTTAATTCATTTACATATTAAGATTAATTTTTAAAAAATCCTTTAAGTATTTTAGAGATGTGAGATAATTAAAAAAATTCTTTAATGGAGGAATAGTACCAACCCTTAAAATTTTAAAAAGTCAGGTTTGTAGTAAGTACATTTAAATTTTTTTCACACTAGTTTTTGTAGCTACAAGTTTCTTTTTCAGCAGAGGTTCTTCTTTCTTCCAAATGGTAAATACATCCTCCACGTTCTTCCATTTGCATAAAGGAGAGAGCATCAGTGCTTTCTTGAAAAATGCACTGTTTGGAATAACTGTTACATCCTATTGGGATGGGACAAGTCTGGAAAGATTCTCATTGTTTGTCTGAGCTCAGTACCTGCAGAGGCTGGACAGGGCAGAAGGTCAATTCCAGCACTGCTGGAGCTCGCAATGGTGTGAGGGCAGACTGAGTGAAAGCCTAACGTAGATCATGTGGGCCCATCTCATGTGTAACCCCAGGCCTTTCTAAGGAGGGTGCTGGAGCTGACTTCTCTGCCTGTTATTGACCAGAAGTGTTGCTGATATTTGGGTCAAGGACAGTGTCTCACTCATTACTCCATTCTGCTGGTCAGGACCAATTTTAGGCCATGGAAAGGGTAGTCCAACACAACCTGCAGCTTTCTTACCCACTGTGCCCCCAGTGGCACTCAAAGATATGGGCTTCTGTCAAAAAAGACTCTTACTTCTTTGAGCCTGAACTTAAGATAATACCCTGCACTGTAAGAAAGCCATGCAGCAAAGAAAAAAAAGTTTAAAAATTAAATTTGTAGTGCTTCTTTTTCAAATAATTAAAATATCTTTGCAATGCTTTTGCCTGTAGCCTTCTGCTGATGGTGTCAACTCTAGTTTTCACCTTTTTGCACTGGCAATGTAGTTATATTGTGCTGTGCTCTGTGCAGATATGCTGTCAGGTTGGCCCACACACAGAAAGCTCAGTCCACATGGGTCCTAGAGGAGGGATGGAGATGAGGGATCCTATAAGTTACTGCTAGGTCAAGATACTGACTTGAACATACTTGCACTCAGTGAGGAGCATTTGAAAGTCCTACCTGTAAGCCTCAACTTCCTTTGCAGAGATACATGCATTATTTACAACCATAAACCTCTCCAACCCTTCTATAAAGCTAACCTCCAGTACTTATTTCTGTGAGATTCTGCAGTCCTGATAAGTATATCAGTGATAAGTGTAATCAGCCAAGGTTAGTGATGTCATCTGTGGGCTTTTAGTCAGGTGTGCTCATCAGGCTTTACAACATCCAGGTAAAAGCCTGAGAGAAGCCAGTAAGAGTCTCAGATATGAAAGAGTTACTACAAATTAAAACTGTGTTGACCCAAATCCTTGTATCCAAACATTTCTTAGCATGTTTAGCTTAGGGTCCATCTCAGATAAGAGGCAATAACTAAGCCAATATATTGTCTGCCAGTGGAATTCATAGGTGCTGGAGCTTGCTGAGGTAGATACTGTGGACGAACTTTTAATAGTGTTCAATAATTTCTTGACCTTGGCTAATAGTGGTAAGTGTAATTGGATCTCTTGCTGCAGGGTATAACAGGGTTTTCTGTAAAGGCAGGAGAGAGTTTGTCCTTTCCTGGTACTTACCTTTCACTAAGATCCTGGTACTGTAGGGAGCTGACTCAATAGGCAGCTGGTTTGATGTGTGTCTTGTCGTGTGTGTTCCTATAGGATTAAAAGACAAACAAACACTCCAGAGGTGGAGTTCAGTGCTTTAAATGCATGAAATAAAACTAAGTTTAATACTAAAACCAATATTATATTTCTTTTCTTTCCATTGAGGTTAAAACTTTGGGCGTATTTTGGGTAATGTCTTAAAACATAGAGTTTTGGAGATAGAGGTTTCCAATTTCAAGCCACAGATGCACCTTATTTAAAAGTAGCAGAAAAAATGGAATTTTGTTGCAAATAAATAAGGGGAGGACTTGTAAGTCTTGTTTGCCTTGTTTTTAATTGTGTGAATTTGTAATTTCATGACTGGAGACTGATAGGTGTTTTTATCATTGCCTGTAATGCTCTTTAAAATACAAAGTCCACTGCCTGGGCTTTGAACTTGCTATTATTTGCATTCATGTACAAACATATGTAAAAATTTATGAAAATGTCAATCCCTGCAGGCAAGATAGGGAACATATAAATGTGTGTTTAGATGTAAGCCTGGAGGCACACACAGATGTTTGAGGGATGGTCTGCTGGAGAGTCCCTTCAGTCTCCCAGCTCTGTGGAGGTAGGGGATGGAGATCCATGTGACAGCAAAGGCACAAGGGTCGGGAATGTGTTAGAAACCACAGAATGCTTGAGAATAGGCATGTAGAAATTAGGGCTTAAAGGTGGTGGGATCAATAGCCCAGCTGAAGTGCCTCTACACCAATGCCCAGAGGCAACAAACAGCAGAAGATGGGAGCCATTGTTCAGCACCAGTGTGGCAAGCATGGACTGTCACCCTGTATTAGGCACTGGTGGGGCTGCACTTCAAATCCTGTGGTCACTTTTGGTCCACTGGCTAAAAGAAACACACTGAGGTTTTGGAGTGTGTCTCCAAAGGGCAGCGGAGCAGGTGAAGGGTCTAAAGCACAAGACCCCAAAATGGTTATCAAGCACTGGAACAGGCTGCCCAGGGAAGTGATGGAGTCACCTTCCCTGGAGGTATTTAAAGGACAAGCAGATGTGGCATCTGGGGATATGGTGGACTTGGCAGTGCAGGGGGGACGATTAGACTTGGTGATCTTAGATGTCTTTTCCAACCTAAAAGATTCTTTGACATAGTATATACGTAAAATCCCTTTTTGGGTGATCTGGGATCATCAGAAGGAACTGTGAGGTCACATGCAGCCTGAACCAGTTGTTGTTTATTTGGAGAGCGGGTTAGGTAGGTAGGTTGAGGCAGGCAAAAGGAGGGAAGTGACATAAAACTTAATGGTAATCAGCACACATCCTCCCTTGCTAATCTATATATTACAGAAGAATTTTTCTGTCAGCCTCCTTTCAAAATTAAGCTTTCAGCTTGAAGATTCAATGTAAAGAAGAGACAAAGCCTGATTTCACCCCCATATGCTTCAGAGTAAATCAAGCATCATTTTAAGAAAGTCAGTGAACCAAGCTCTTCTGTGATATAAATTGGCACTGATGATAATCAAGCTAATTCAGTTTATGCTAAGTTAAAATTAGCTGTAATTAAGAGCTTAACAGTCAAGAAGGTGTGACTAAAATCAGGTCAACATACAAGAAACCTGAAGTATTTCCTTTTGCTAAAGCTGTTTAAGGACATCTTTGAGGCATTGCAATGAGGGGCAAGGTGATGAGGTTTCTACAGATGGATGCTGGTCTGACTGAAGGCATAAGCCTGGCTCTGTAGCTCTGTGAAATTGCTTTGTTCCGTCAGTGGAAATCTCAGCAGCATACTCTTGTCTCTGGTTTTCATGAATCTCCATCAGAGGAAGAAGTGTCAATAGCTTAAGCACTTAAGCCTTTTTCAGTGTTTTGAACAGATTGCTTGGTTCATATAGCAACTTCAGAAATCAAGGGCTCAGTGTAAGTATCCTTCCAATCATTGTAGCATTCAGTCTGGGTTCAAACCTCTTATAACTTGTAGGTATTGCAAGTCCTCTCCTGTATCAATCAATTGAGAGAATGAATATTTTCCTGCCTTGCTACACAGTCCTTGCAACACCTTACAGTGTCTTATCTAAACGTCCCTTCTCAGTCTCTGATGTATGAGTCAAGAGGGTGAGTGTTACACAAGATATAAAATGTATTATGTAAAATTTCCCTTTCCTTGGGAAAAAACCTATAAAGAGTGAAAAATTACTAATTACCCATTTTCAATTTCCTCAAAAACTGTAATGATTTAACTAAAACTGAGGAGATTCCCTATATTTTATTGGAGGAAAGCATTTCTTTCTCAGATTAGTGGTGCTAGGTGAAATGGTGTCTGCTAAGTTTCTCCCTGATATTTGTCTGCAGTGGAAGGAAATGCACCATGTTGGATGGTGCTGTTTTTCCTGACCATAAGCTTGGCCTGACAAACCCCTGTTCATGTGCAGTTTTCCAGTAAGGCCTTCTCAGGCTCCTGAAGGGGAAAAGAAGGAGATCTGTAGTGCTCTCACCTCTCTCAGACATCTACCTGGCATCAATTTCACTTGTCCAGAGAGCCTGAGAGTTCAGAGGATGGAGCTGGGAGCTAAAACATTTTTTATTTCATAAAATATCATGTGTTCTGCATTGATGGGGTAAGCCTATTCCAAGGCTCAGACTAATAATATTCTGTCTTTTTGCTTTCCAAAATTTATTTCAATAAGGCTGAAAAGTAAAGGAATAATGCAACAGTGCAATGGTTAACTCGGACAAGCTGTGTTGAATTGAAGAAGTCAAGACACTGGTGTTTGGTTGCTCAGTTGGTGTTAAATTTTCCCAATGTGCACACAGGATGTGTCAGAGCCATGTGGTAAGGAAGGCAATTAGTTGTGCACACGAGATGAGCTCTGAGCTGGTGCTCATTGTGTGTACTTAGGGAATAGCAAGGTAATATAATGTGTGCTGCATTTCCACCTGCAGTGCTCCTCAGATCCGCTAATTTCTGTGTGTTTAGTCTGAAGATTTCCTTAAGAACCAGGCTGATTTACAGGCAGCCTGGATTTTACACATTGCACTGGAGAGGAAGTTTGCACAGATTGAAAGAACAGAGCACAAGGCAGTGCTGGATCCACTGAGCACAAACATGCCTCAGTGAATAGTACTCCCTAAGCTTATTTAGCACCATACACTGCAAAATGCTCTAAACAAAGAACAAGCTGCTCTAAAGAGCTTCCAGACATAAGAACCTGAATCCATATGATACAGTGAATAATCTGTGCCAGATAAGCCTTCTAGCTGAAATGTTCAGAAGAAGTTCTTAATTGGAAGGAGCGAGGGGATGTAAGTGGGAGTTATGTGTATATCATTAGCAAGAGAACAAATGTCTCCAGCTTTAACTAATATTGACTACAATAAATTAAAATCAAAAGGAACAAACTGACACTAGATTTGAAGCCTGAGTTGAGTGTTAATTTGAATTTTCTTGACGTACCTGGCTTGTTTCATAGTCTTGGGATTACTTAATTGTACTCTTTGTGCTTCAACTGTTTTAATTTAAGAAATTTCAGGTTATTAAAAATGCCAGAACAAAATAATAATAATAATAATAATAATAATAATAATAATAATAATAATAATAATAATAATAACAACAACAACAACAACAACCCAAAAACAAACAAAAAACCAAAAACCAACAAAAAAACCCACACACGCGCCCCCCCCCCCCCCCCCCCCCCCAAATCCCTTTGAAGTCAGATACTGTTAAAATTTGATATTCTGTGACTTTGAATGGAGTTTATTCAAGCATTGCTTTCAGCTCTTCCTTCAAACATGTTACTGCTGATGGGTACCCTGTGATGCCTCTGAGGTGAAGCTCTTTTTTGGGGGTGGCTTGCTGCCGTGGAAGTTCAGATTTGCAAAACTGCAGAGTGGATGGAGGAGAGGGTTTCCTCACCTGAAATTTAAATGCAGGTGGTTGTCTAAGGAATGCATATATTGTTCTCATTTACTGATGCTCAACTTTGATGGGAGAGAGAGTTATGGAAGGATCCAAGGGAGGAAAAATATATTTAAAATTGAGCCCAAAACCTTGGCTCTGCAGTGGTCAGTGTAGCATTGCATTATTGTGCTTTGTTGAGACATCTCAAGAGCCCGTGTGGCAGTGCTGATTAGGCACCCATTGAAATCAGTTTTAAGGAATGCCAGAGAAATAATAAGATGAATTATACTCAGTGAAAGTACAAGGACAGACCATTTTCAGGGTTTGTTTTTTCATATTCCAGTCAGGTAAGAAACCTCATTTTCTAGTGGGAAATAGAATTAACTTCTCTAAGACCTCTTGAAATCTCTTGTTCATTTAAAGTTTGTATTGTCTCTTCTCTGATTTACTGCTCTCTCATGCTGAAGTTCCTCTCCTGCTGTGGGGAGGAAAATACAGTACTTAGGGAGAGACTTTAGATTGACTCTTAACTCTTTATGTTTGGGTAATTTGCAGGTTGAAATGCTGCCATGTGTAGTAGCCAACATTTCTCATCTCAGTCTTTTTCCTCAATGGAGCTGGTCTTACCTTTTTGCAAGAACATATATTGCAATCATGGGTGATTGTGGGTATAAATCTCATGGCTGCTTTTTCCATAAGTAATCTGAGCAACTTGACTGTAAATAATGTCAAAAATGTGACCTTTGTCCCTAATCCTGCCATTTTGAAAAAACATTTTGAGGGATGTTTTAAAATACATTTCTGTATACTACAGCACTGCCAAATTTACAGTTTAGTCCTTGCTTCCATAAGCTTTTAAAGCAATAACATTGACAGTTCAAGCAAGCAGAGTTATTCAGTTCTGTGCAGATCCTGAGATTCAATGAAATTATGATGTCGGGGAGATTCAAGCCTTGCTTTAGTCAACCAAAGGTATTGTCAGAAAACAAATAAAATCCAATTTTTCTACTGAACCCAACCATTTTATCTCATGCATCCAAGCGTTCTTCTTGGATGTGACGAAGTGAGTTGGGAACACTGTTTTATCAAATACCATTCCAACTGTAGAATCCCATATCATGCAACTGGAAACACCTTTAATGTTTTGGTTCCTTGCAGTTTTCTGTGATGCCCACTGTAGGAAATATTTCTGAGGATAACAAGCAAAAAGCCTGTCACTGAATGGATTCTGTTTGTTCAAAGAGTCAATGACTGTCCTTGCTGCAAACCCTGTACCTTCAGCTTCTCAAAAGATGGAACTGCAAGAAGAGAAATTGCACTCAAAATAAGCTTCTGTGAGCACTTTTATATTAAACCTGAGTTTTTCCACAAGTGTTTGTAACAAGTACAGCACTTAGGATACTTTTTTCTCTAATGATAGAATAAGTAAATGAGCACAGCTTGAAATTTGGAAGCTTTTCTCATTTAATTTATTTAGTGTATTTATTTAACATATCAATGTATTACAGCTGAAACTATGGACTGTTTGATGGAAATTAGTATTTGGATTCACCATGACTATAATTAAACCAGAATTGATGAACTTACGCCATGTTGTCGGTAAGAGCCATGGGAGAACAAAATGGAAAAATTATGTCTAAATCCATCCAGGAGAGACAATGACATTTATTTGCCAGTAATTCCACTACAGTTTGAGGAGAGGAGATATATTGTATTGCAAACTATGCCTATTTTCTTAAAAGTTTACAAAATATAAATTAAGTAGGGCTTCCTTGGAGGATGAGTTTTGTTCCAAGGTGCACAAATGGGCTGGGACTGGAGTTTTTCAAGACTCCAACTATTTTGCAAGTAGAGGAAGCCACCAGGGTGACAGGTTGGCACAAGCAGCACTGAACAAAGCAGGGACTTACACGTGGTCTTTATCTGGTATGCTTGGTAAGAGTTTAGGTGTGTAATAGTTTAATTTGATCCATCAGCATGTGCTTAACAGCTTCATGTGTTAAAGCAATCAGGAGAGGAAAACAAAGCATCCAGCATCTGTGCAGGGCCTTTCAGACAGCAAACAAATGGCTAATAAACCACTGAGCTAAACCAATTGCTGCCAAATGGGCATACACAGGGGGCATCAGTACAGCACAGGATGGAGAGAGGAAAGGCACCTTTGTCAAGCTGCAGCATTTCCACACATATAACGAAGGAGGTAACTGCAGTACTTTAAATATCATTGAGTTGCAATTTTACAGAGGAGTAAAAGTCTCTGAGTTACATGGGAGGCACATTTGATATGGTGGAATGTATCATTTGGTCAAATTAGGATGCCTGGGGCATGACCAGTTATCATCAAGGCCTCTCTGGAAAGAAGTGAAATTAGGTTTTCACAGGAATCCCCTGAAAAAGTAGGACTGCCAAAGGAACCACCACTGTCATCATGGGTGACTGCAGGAGGATGGTGGTTGTGCTTTGGTGCAGATACAGGCCATGGGTTTTGGAGGATTTTGATGCCTGAGCAGAAAAGGAAAGGTCAGAGCTGTGAGAGGGCCTGTAGCTTTGGGATACACTGGGTGTTTTGGGAATGGACTCCCCTGCTTGCCCTGTAGCCAGCAAATGTCCTCAGCCTGGCCACAGTGAAGTGACTCAGAAGAAGACCCCCAGGTGGGAATTGGGAAAGCTCTGCAAGAGAGGACTCATAATTGGGGGAGCATCTGTTGCTAGGGGCTACTGTTCATTTGCTTAAAATGCAGCCAAATTGCAGCTTGTGGTGAACCTTCTCATATGATAAATTGGCCCCCATTCTGGATAGCTTGGCATGGGCACTTCTGTCATGTACTTTCCTGAAAGAAGGAGATGATGCTGTGGGGTTTACTGTGATTTCTCTGCTGTAAATTGATGCTACTAGTGTTTTCTTGTTTTTCATTCTGCTCATTCAGCATTGTTTTATTCCTATGAAATAAGGATAAAAGTAATCTTAGAAGCAAGGTTTATACATTCTCCAGTATTTGAGATACAAAAGCCTTGCCAAACTTATTTTCAGACTGTTTTCTTCCATTTTACCTCCCTCCCCTGATGATGTTTCTAGGCAATATAGGACTGTAGATCAGCAGTAAGGAAAGGCAGTGTGGGCTGCATTCCCAGCAATGTTTTGATATTTTACTCTTTCTGTAACTGTGAATTACACAGAGTTTACTTTTGTTCATGACAAACAGGCAACATGGGCTACCCTAGAAAACAGAGAGGTGTTGGGTCTGGCCTTAGAAAGCTGACAAACACTCCCCTTTATGTGACATTTTCTATTAGATCTGGCAACAGCATTAAACTAAAATGCAACTTTCAGGCAACCTTCTTGCATGTTCTGTCAGTCCCAAATTGCCAAAAAAAGTCAGGAATTACAGTAATTCAGAATATAAAATTGAATTTGTAGGGCAGCTGGCTTTTGTCTCTGTGCAAGGCTAACCCAGATTTCACATTACCAAGCTGAGATGCTTCAAGTGATATTAGAGATTTCTAACATCTTTAGTCAGACCTTGTATCTCTATCAAAGATGCTTATTTGAATGTGGCCATCTGTGAATTGCTGACAGACTTTCTGAGCTCATGGCATATGTTTGTGCAAACAGATATAAAACAGAGCATAGAAAAGTGTGTGTTGGAAGGGTGGTGGTGAAAGGGATTGGCTCATCTCTTGGTGAAGGTTCCAGGACTGGGCTGGACTGTGGACTTAGGTTTAAGCAGATCTGCTGTATAGCTGGTCTTAGCTCAGGGCTTTAAGGCAGTGGCTCTGTGCTTGTAGATACAGCCTGAGAGAGTTGATAAATGAGGATAAGGGCTTGTAAGCAAATTCTGCCCATTTTTAAACATGGATAGTATAGAGTTAACCTAGCTTTTACTGTCTGGAATGGAGCAGCCAGTAGATATCCTCCTTTTAACCTTACAAGTAGTCTCAAGAGCTGCTTCAGCAGCAGAATCAAGCATCCCATATTAGTTCCCTCCTCTGACTGGATTACCAAATGAAATTCTGTGACCTTCACTATTCAGGAGGTCAGACTTGAAGATAATGGTGGTCCTACTTCTTAGGAAAGCTAGTACTTCTGCAGTTCTAGAGGGTTAAGGATCAGGAACTGGATTTTGCTGTCATGGCCTGGCATTCTCTCTCCTTGTTATTCAGCTCTCTAATGCTGTGAAGCCACACTATCACTCCTGTGATTCCCAGAGGGGAAAGAGATTTGCAGCATTTTATTATTCTTTACAAGCAAATAAACCAGAGAAGCAAGATCTGGCATAACTTTTCAAAGATGATGGGCAAAACGCAAGTGAAAAATAGAAACTGGTAATTAGTGGCTGCTTTCAGTAATAGCTGTGCTTTCAGTGTGGTTAATTCTGTGTCTCATTTTCAGCCTGATGGTTCATACCTTTCCTGAAGTGCTTTGCAATGCTGTGAGAGTGCTCTGGAGGACAGGGTATCATTATTGTGTGTCACTTCTATTTTCTGAGTAAAAGTGACTACCAATGGTTTTACATATGGACAAACTTTCATCCTCCCCAGTGGAAGGACTGTGTGCAGGATAGCTGGAAGCAGCATGAAGGGAAGCAGGGCAGTTCAGGGAAGAACCCAGGCAGAGTTGTTTCACCATCTGGTGCAGCAGCCAGTTGCCTTGAGCTGCTCGCCTTCCCATGACTTTTGGGATGGAGGGAAGAGCTTCTGTGCTTTTAATAGAAATGTACCAGCTTTAAAATTCCTTTGACCTTTTGGCTGGAGGAATATGCTGTACTGAAAACACTAATTTAAAACCAAGAATTTCTAAAAAAAAGTATGAATAGTATGAATGAGAGGGCCATTTCAAAGAACAAAGATGCTTTAATATTTATTTTGGGTTAAGCTTGTTTGTAGAAAATCTATCTGTTCCTCTGTTCTCTCTGGACTAATACATCAGATTGTGACTTGTCTGCTTGCATTAATAGCACTGCTTTATGATAAATGTTACAACACAGCGTGACTCAGATGAGTCTCCTCATGCCTTCAATGCAGGACTGTCACAATGAAACCTTAAAGAATGTGCATCTTTTGATTCACCACTCCATCAGCACTGTGCTGATCCTCCAGCCATTTTTAGAGCTATTTGTTTTATCTTTGCCATGTATTGCTTTGCTTTTGCTTTTAGAATCCCAATGGAATTTTCAAACTGATCTACCAAAGGCCAAGGTGATCTGCTATGAATAAAAGAAAAGAAATAGGAAGAAGGAAAGGGTGATGTTAGAAACCTGACAAATTGTATCATGTTCTTCACATTAGGGCCAAAACTCAAGAAGAAAAATTTGATTTTTAGCTATGGATTTTCCAAGACAGAGAAGTATTCCAAAGAAGACCTGGGAAACTGTTTCTGAGAACTGTCCCAGCCAGTGCAGACCACATGATGAGTCTAAGAACAATGTCTTTATCACTTTGTTTTGTATCCAGTAGAATAAGAGAATATAATACTCCAACTCTCTCATAAAATATAAAATACCAGATTAATTTTCTTGCTAAAATGTATCAGGTTTTTATTTATAAAGGTCTCTGGCATTTCCCAGTTCAGTGTAGGAAAATTCTGAAATGCATGCTGAGACATTTCTTGCCAAAATCTGTTTGCAGTATTTACACCCACTGGGGTATATCTTGGATTGTACCATTGACACATCATGGGGAAATTGCCTTTCCCTAGGGCAAGTGGCATAAATGTTGGAACATCTCCTGAAATGTGAACTTCCTTCAGAGGAGCTATAGGGCATGAGTGGAATGAGCACAGAAACAAAGCTAGGAGCTTGTTCTAGCTAGAATTTCCCTATCCCAGAAATAGTAATACTTAACCCGAAAGGATTTGTGAATCATATTCAAATGAAATTGCAATGTATGAATATTGTGCCAAATTTCTATTAGCTATTTTGAAGTTATACATTTTTTATTATATAAAGCATACTGAAATTGTTCCTGATCTCCTGCCTGCCTGTTTAATTGTAACCAATGTTGACAGCAAGAGCTGGTAGAAGCATCCTGAATTAAAACTAAAAATCAATGCAGAAAAACCCCAAACAATTTCTGTAAAATAATTAATTCATTTTGTTGATGGACTCCATTTGCAATACAATCTAAGTCCTTTTAAACAAAGATAGCAATACAGTAGATCTCCACAACATCCAGACACCTGAGGCAGGCTTTTCTTTATAAAATTCAGGGACTAGACTGTCCTCTCATATTCTGTCTCCTTCACTTTCTGTATGTACACACAGACACATAATTATAAATGACACGTCATTTTTTGAGAGTAGAATTTGGTTCTGAGTTAGGTGTGCAGTGTGTTTATGGAACTAATGGCTCTAATATTTCTTTTGAAATGTTATATTCTGTCTCCTGTTTCTATTTTGCTCGCCCTCTAGGTAAGAAAAACCATTTATAGTCAACTGATATCAAGCAAGACATGGCTGTAGTGATTGTATAAGTTATGAAAACTGAAATTGAAGCTAAATTTTTTAGATTTTCCTCTGCTCAGCAGGAAATGCGTGTACTGTTGCCAAAAGAAGAAATCACTCTTCAAAAGGAGAGACATATATTTTGGTTAAAGGTCTTGTATGCACACAAGGTATGCGTGAAAGTGGCAAAGGACTTAATTTTACTGGCAAAAATAGCAGTTTTGCTACAAAAACCTTGACATTGTATTATTTGAAGAGATACCACTGCTCAAAAATCTTGTGTGTTAGACTGATAATGCTTCAATAGTAATATCTAAGGGTGAAATAAAAATCAAATGAAAATGTGTGTGGAGCTACTCCACAGATCTGTTCCTGTGTGTGTTAGAAATGTGATTCTCCACATACTGAGGAAAATACACATCAGTGTCATTTCTGGTGCTCTTCTTGCACTGTGTGTTACAGTGTGTAGTAAAAGGTCTCAGAACTGACAGAATGGAAAATTCTCTTGTGTTTTACAATCTTTGTGCTCTTCCCACTTTTAGATGAAAGAAGAGATACATGATAAGAGAAACGGGGAAATCTTGGTTTCTCTGGAACTGTATGACTTCAGTTCTCATTGTCCTGTGCTAGTTATAGTCCCCATTTGTGTCTGGGTGTGCTACCTTTTGTATTTGTGCAGGCTAGAACAGCAAGTCAAGAGCTGCTGGGACTCAGAAAATCCATTTTGGCATTAAGCAATTGTGTTTTCTCAAGTCAGATTCAGCTCACAAGTGGAAGGGATGCCAGGCACTCAGAGATACTGTTCCCTGCATTCTTCTCTCTCCCAGCTGTGTTTCCTTCAGACATCTGTAGCACTTAGCCATGTAGCTGTGAGAGAGAGAGAGGAGCAAAGCACATATAAGAGTAATGAAAAGTTCTTACTGTGGCTCTTGAAGGGCATGTGGAATCATGTGCTTATGTTGACCTGTACAATTTACCAGACCTTTAAAAACTAATTCAGCATTACTTGATCATTTCCTATTTGTGCAGAAATTGTCTGCATTTGCATTTAACGTATTTAAAGGTTGTAAGTCCATTAAATACAGCAGAGTCTAATTGAGAGAGATGATTTTTGTATCAAACCAGTCTAATCTATTTTTTTCTTTATGATTACCTGTCTCCCTGAAAGTCCTTTTTTATCCAATAATTTGTAACTCCTGTAAAGATACAACGTCCATTGCCTGGAACAGAAGGCACTGCTTTAGCAGAAGAGCACAGGCTGCCATGTGAGGCTGTGCAGCTGACAGCCTGATGCCAGGCCAATAGCCTGGGACATTAAATCTGGACTGGACACTTCAAGGCCAAGAGAAGTCTTATTGCTACTCGTGTGTGTTGTGCCCATGCTGTGGCTATGAGGTCCTGCTGCTCTCTGTGCTGAGAAGTCCTCTGAGGGATTCACAGGCTCAAGGCAGGAGTCATGATGTTGGCTTGTTCTTTGACTGATACACTCAGTCCCCCAAAAAACACCATAGAAGCTCTCATATTGAAGGCACCATGGAAGCCTTTCCACTGGGGTCTATCAGAAATTTTCAGTTTCTTCTCTGTAGCTAAATATCCCGTTGTGGGGTATTCCCTCATAGAAAAGGAAATTTATGGTGCAAGGATGCTGTGTGTTAGGGGGAAGCTGTCCCTGGAACCTATGGCTTTAGGCTCTGTATTAATAAATACAGTGCTGGCACAGCACGCATCACATTCACGTCCACTGATGCCATGAAGATTTTTGCCTTTTTTTTTATACCCCTGTTATACCTTTTTACAACTTCTGTATTCCTAGTGCTTTTTGCCTACATTCTTGGACTTGTTTGTCAAGCTGAGAGACTCAACATTTTAGAAGCTTCGTAGCCAGCGATCAGTGTGCCCCAGAGCCCAAGGTGCTCTCCAGAACACATTCTGTAAACCAAGACAGAACCATCCAGGAGAAGGTTCCTTGGGGAGGGGGGCTCACTTGAGCGTCTCATTGGGGAATCTTTGATAGATCTGCTAATTAGTAACACCTATAATGTTATACCCAGTGTTGGGGAGGGAGAGACAGAGGGACTCGGCGGGGTGCATCTCGATGCACACGACCTGGATGTGTGCACCTAAGGATCCTTAAAATAAATACCAAGGTAAAATCCCTTTTCCTCTTCTAACCATGTATGACTCTTGATTTTAAGACCAGGAAAAGGCATCACCACCATTCAAATGATCCAAAAATCATTCCTCCCTTTTAGACTCAGTTTGGTTTAGATCTTATTTTGTCCCCCATTTTGTTGAAAGATTCTGCATTTCAGAACCACGCTCTGTCAGGGGATCCCACTCCTAGCTTTGCTCCAGGTTCTTCACTCAAGTTCCTTTCCATGTCTCTGCAGAAGGCAGCTGTGCTGTGACCCCTTCTGTATCTGATACAAGTTTTATAATTTTTTTTTTGTCTGGTACAGAATGGAAAGAAGTAACATGAAATACAGCAAACCTACCTCTTTCTGTTTCACCAGGAAATTCTTTTGGAAAAAGCTCATTATTGCTCATAGGAGAGGAGTAATGATGCTTTTAACTTGTAAGTAAAAAAATTTCAAATTAACATGCATTTGAGAAACGTTTTTGTTTTTATACTTTATTTTCAGTGCTGGATAGAGATCCTAAGACCACTGTTCTACTACAACACCATCTTTATTTGGGAGATGTCAAGAAGTTGAAGATATTTTAAATCTATATTGTATAACTCTCTTTTTGATAAGAAGGTGAAATTTTCAATTCCAAACAAATTTTTATCTCCTAGTTTTTATTTCAATCAAGCCTATGATTTAATAATTTTATCAAATGAATGCAAACTATCTGCTATTTACTCTTCTTCATGTGGGGTTTGTTTCATATAAAATGTTATTTGTATTCAAGTAGTAGCTTCTGGTGTAGCATTTTTACAAAGGATTAAACTCACTCTTGAACTAATATCCTTGGACTGTGAGAACATACATTTAAAGATACAATTCTGCAGAAACCCCCTACTTCAAAAGATAATTCTCAAAAAGCTTCCCTGTAATAATGGGTGATATGCAGGTTTCACATCATTATTCCAGATCTAGAAAATGCAATGCCAAATGCCCTGCTTTCATCACCTATCCTAATATCACACAGACCAGGGAACACAAACTGTGTCTTCCCCTGCCCACAGTCCTCTAAAGCTCCACTGATCCCTTCCCTCAAATTGCTCAGAACTACAATATTTAATAGTATTTTTATAATTTTGCTGTTAAAGGTTTCTTCCTCTGGAGCAACAGTTTGTTTACTTGAATTTCTGGTTAAACCTTGCCTGCTCAGCCTCCTAAATACTGATTTAACTTGCAAGCTGGAAACCAAGAGGATCTTCATGGCTTGGGAGGCTGTAGAAGAGTCTGTGCTCAGATTTAGTGATGTGGGGCATAACTCCTTCCTGCTCTCTGGGAGGACAGGTTCTGTGCAGAATTCCTTGAGACCCTCATGCAGCCCATCACAGCTGCCAGAGCTGCACCATCATGGACAGAAACTGGGGTTCTAACTTGAGAAGAGGCTGTCAAAAACGTTATAAAGCTGCATTATTTTCAAAGGCAGAGAATCAGACTTCAGTGAGGAGTCTGAAGCTGAGCTGAGCCATAGACTTCACCCTCCTGTGGCTTTCAGTGAACTCCCACCGAGGATCTCATCACCTTCTCATATTTCTGCTCCCTGGGTGAGAGGAAAAATATTGTTATAGAATAATGTGCTGTAATTCTTAAAGGAGAAACTTTGCTTTAGGACATGGTGTGAGATAATCAATAGGTCTAACACACAGCCTTCCAGAGGATATGCAGAGTTTCTGGAGTTGTGTTTGTAAAAAAGGGGAGGACTTGTGTGAGGAAACCTGTTGGTTTAGGAACTGTATGGTAGAGGGGTAGAATGCAGAAAAGCTGGAAAGTCCTGTCTTCCATTGTACACGAGTTTCAGGGGTTTATCCACTTATTTAAAAGAAAGGCAACAGTAATTTTAATTTATAGCCCAAATGGAAGAATGTTGTAAATTAGGCAAGATTTGATGTATGAAGCAAAATGTTTCATTCAGTTGCTGCCTTGAGAAACAAATAGCTTATTAGGGAGGAGATATTACAGGAGCTTACCTCTAAAGAGAATACAAGATTGGAAAGCTTATAATATCTTTTCAGCTGAAGTGACTGCTGGTCAGAATGAATCAAGCAATGGCCAGGAATTCAAAGACCCACGGCAGATGTAATTTCAGGGTCAAGTTGTAAAAAAAATCAAAAAACTACAGAAATGTTATTAGTTTTATTCATTTTCTAGAAGGGAAAAAAAAACCCTTTGAAGATCTGTTCATCACTTCTTACACTAACCTGCCAATACAATGGTTGCAAATGACAGGATTTGTTTCTGGTGAGCCACTTACTCATCACAGGGACAGTAGCTACGATATTTCTGTGGTTTATGACCTCTAAATGCTCCTCTGCTGGGATTATTGGAGTCTATTCTTCACTCTAGCTTAGCAGTTCTTATTTCACATTAATTGAGTTGCCATTTTAATCTACTCTTTTACTCCTCTTGTTTAAAGCCATATTCAATAATTTCTTTGTAAATAGATCCAAAGCAGGAAAGAAGATGATTACTGAGCAACTTGCAGTATTGATTTAGCAAATTCCTGGCACAGCCAGAGCTTGAGCCTGTGGTTGTGCCAGTGGCCATTGCTTGAAGGCAAGAACCACTGACACCAGTTGAGAAAGAGAGTTTGTTTTTCTGCCTGGTATCTTTTAAGTCATGGCAGTTTATTTCAGAAATATTGCCTAAAAACTCATAAGCTTGAAAGCCCACTTTTGCAAGTGAACTCTACAGGAAAGAAAAGAACTGAATATTTTAATGAGACTTGCTGTGGTATAAAATAATTGTGGGTTTACTTGCGAAGAACATCACAACAATCTTTGTCCAAATGTATAAATTGTCAACTCTTGGCACATAATTATTGAAAAAAAGGAATTGTCCAATAAAATTTTTATTTTTCTAGGAACTCTTCAAAATTTGTGAGCATATCAAATGCCATTAATTATCTCTGTGAAGTCCCAGGACCTCAGCTGGTCTCATGTCTGTAGCAATAGACTTCTACGTCTGCCTGCTGCAGAACCAAGAAAACACACTATTCTTCAGCCTTTCACCCCAATTTCAGATCAGTGTCTCCTAAATGTTTTTGTGTTATGGTTTAAAAAAATAATAAATAAGATTGATGATATAATTCTTGGACTCAATGCAGACTCTTCCTCCCTTTAGTCATTAGGAAAATATTTTCTCTAACTGATCATGTTGTAAAACGTGTTATTTCAAACCACAGATATTGGCAATTATTATAAATCAAGCTGAACAGACATAATTAAAATTTAATTTTAAGTTTGTCAAGGTCTTTGGAAGCGTGTCCTATGGGCCATCTGTGTCTAGCTTATGGCTTTTTTCCAGCTGACTTTGGGCCAAAAGTTGACAATGTTGTTGGACCCCCTTTCAAAAACAATTCCCAGGCACTTCAGAGGGCTAGTGCATGTTAAGATGAGTGAAAATTGAATGAAGTTTCCAGAATTTGTCATTAAATATGAGTTGTGGGAAGAAATAGTTCTAAGAGATTAGATACTTTTAACCAATATTGCTGCCTAATTGCTTCTGATTTCCTCTCCAGTGTTGACAAACTCAGTGCCTGCCATTGCCATCGTGCATGTTCTGACAGCCCCACTGAGAAGGATGGAACATCAAAGGGATAATATGACTCTCTAGGGGTTTTTCACATGTGCATCAGCTTGGTTGTCATGTGGAAAGAAAGTGAGTCTGTATTTTGAGGGCAGGCTTGCATTCTTGAATTTGCCATGCACTTGTACCATGAACTCATGCTAAGTCAGTGCAGCTTTTACACTTTGTTCCTGAGCAATAAGGTTTACAAAATGTCAAATGTTCTTGAAATGCACGTGGGAATGTACATTTATAGTGAATACCAAACATCTGTAAGTTGAAAGCACTTTCTCTAGGCTCTTCTCCTACAAAACCTTATCTATATTTCACTTTTTATTCATTGTGTCTTTCCTCATTGATATCAGCAGCCAGTTTGCAGTGCACAGAGAAACATTTGCTTCAGCTTGCAAGTTCAAGGCTTTGCTGACTCCAGCATAGTTGTACAGATATTCTGAGCAGGACTGGCACTAGGTCAAAATATACACAAAGTAATTCATTGTAAGATAGGACCTGAGCTGATACAGCCTCAAGCTAGTATAGGTAGATGCCTATGTAGTTACTATAGTAATTTATTTGTGGAAATTAAAAAAAAATCAAAACAACAAAGCCTTGCCTACTTTCAGCTACACGTTTACTCTTGGAGAGCTTGAGTACTGATGTAAAGTTTCAGTATGAGTTTGCTTAGCAACTCTTACAAGATAGAAGTAAATTAGTATTATTCTTTCTTTCAGTATGGGCACAATCTGACAGTTCTGTTTAAAGAAATTCTGCAAGCAGAACAGGGAGCCAACAACTCATAATGTCAATGCTCATGACCAACAATGTTTAGCAATTCATGTCTTAATTTTTTTTTTTTTTTAAACTTTGCTTTTGGTTATCTTGTAACTGTTTATGACACACAGCCAAAAAGCCAGGGATTACCCATGAGTTAATAATTCTAATGGCCCCTCTGTGATTTTGGTGGAAAAAAAGGCACCAAACTCAGAAACCAAAACCAAATCCGCAAAATTCTTAGAATATCTCTGTCTTTTTGCTTTCAAATGTCTGAAAGCAACCAAGAGATCACTGGATGTATTTATTGCTCAGCTATATTTCATAACTGTATTTTAATTTTTAAAATTATGATTGCTCTAGGGGCTGGTGATTAGATAAGTGTTCAATATGTTCAATATATTCAGATGGAAACTAAGTACTACTGTTCATGGATGAGGCATTATAGTTACTATAGATAGTTTAATGAAAATGTCAGCTCAATTTTCAGTAGCGCTCAAGAAAGAAAATTGAATTTAGGAATTATTGGAGAAGAAATTAAGACTAGAACTGTCTGAAAGTGTTCTGTGAAAGCACAAAAATATGCTTGCCATCCTCTTAACATTTTCACTTTGTTAGGTTCTGCTGGCCAGTTTCAGAGCCCTTGATCTGACCTAGTTTGGCTGTTCTTTCCTTTTCTGATACTTGAAACTCAGACTGTTCTTTGTCACAAATCACATTGCTCTAAGGTGTTTTTATCATATGGTGTAAGATTTTCTCTGATTCTTTTTTCTTGATCTATTAAAAAAAAAAGATAAAGAATGCTGAATGCAAGAAGGAAAGGGGATATCTCATCTTGCAAACTTATTCCTAAGTATCCTGTAGCAATTCTGGAAGTGAAAAACCACATCTGAACAAGAAGATAATTGTACTCTTGTGATCAGCCTGATGAAAGCCAATGAAACTATTCCAGTGTGTAATATTTGGCCATTCCTTGGGTGTTTTAGCTGCATAAGCTTGTAGAATGCTTTTCAGTTACTAACAGATAGTATTATATGCTGTTTGAATTAATTTATGCACATTTTGTAGGTGGCAAATACATTATTTAACTGGAAAGTCATCTTATAGGGATGAGCAGTCTTTACACTTTGCATTTAGATGTAAGTGCAACATGAAAGATGCTCTAAAGCAACTGCTGAATTGGTTCCTTACGCTCTGCCTGTCCTTCTGCCCTCAGTCACAATTTGTAGAGCAGAATGTTTTTTGGTAGGATGAGGTCAAACAAATTACCCTTAGAAGATTAAACTTTAATTATTTTGATTGAAGATGAAGATTAACTCTACCATAACTCCAATTGTGTTTATTAATTGTGATAAAATATCATGTGGGATTAGGAACCAGCGGCTGCTTCCTGTTCTGAACCAAAAATAATGACTGAGTACATATTTGAAAACTTATTTCATTAATAAAATCTGTCACCAGTTAAGCATTAATGCAAGAGGAAAATGAAATCAGTGTGGCACAATATTACTTATCCTGCATTGACAAACTGTATTTGTAACCTGAGAACTTTGTCAGCAGAATTGGCAACTTGTAATTACGTTGGCATGGCCATCGGAGTGTTTGAGTGCCAGATGATTAGAATTGATGAACTCTGGTTAATGAAAAGCCCTAAAGGTTAGTCAGTCGCATTTATATAATTGAAGACAATCTCAATTAACTGATAACAGTACTCCTATTTTTCTATTTTTTTTTGTTTTTACTCATTTAAAGATAAAAGTAAGGTTTCTCTTTGTTTTCTGTTCAGTGAAGAGGTTTGTTTAGGTGGGTTAGTGAATTAGTAAATTTGACACTGTTTTTCACTCCCTCAGTCGCTCACTATATAAAGTCTGACTATGTCCTTGCTTATGCCCTGCATCACCCAGTGACCACCCCTGAACTTCTCTGGCTTGAGGCAACTGTAAATAAAGGAAGAATATGGCTTCATAATAAAAATCCCAAACACTACATTAGCACAGCAGCTAAACTGGCTGCCGAGGTAAGCGGGTGTTGGAGGCGTTTCGTTAACTGCTGCTGCAGGAGCAACAGACATGGAGACAGTAATTTTAGCAATTAGGATGGTCTGTATGTGAAGTGATTCATAATATGCTTGTTTGTATCT
The DNA here is from genome assembly GCF_041296385.1 of Aphelocoma coerulescens. Classification (NCBI taxonomy): domain Eukaryota; kingdom Metazoa; phylum Chordata; class Aves; order Passeriformes; family Corvidae; genus Aphelocoma; species Aphelocoma coerulescens. The sequence continues at coordinate 33,084,974 of NC_091021.1, read as the reverse complement.
CATCAAAGCAGATACTGGGTGTTATTATCTGTGAATGCTAAACACAGTGATTAATTACACCGATGTACAAGAAAACAAGATAACTTGCATTTTCATGATAAGAAAATGCTGATTCTGTTTGTCACTGTAATAAATGGTTCTGTCTTCCTTTGCTTGCCTGTTTAGATGTATGGAGATAATACTAATTACTTTATAATTAGTGATGTGTACAAATGAATATAGCCCAACAAATGCATACATTTCAAAGAATCACTTTTCAGTCTGCAGGGAGCAGGAATTTGGAGTTATTAATCTGGATTCATAGTGAAAGAATAGAGAACCTAATACCTTTCCTGTGGTGCTGGGATGCCTGGCATATAATCTAAGCCCCTGAATACTGGAAAAATTAGAGGCAGAAAAAATATAAGCCACCTCCTGTCTTTCATTAAGCCATTTAGAAGTGTTAAGCTTTAATCACTTTAATCACATGGAGCTGAATCTGACACGCAGAGTCCAATATTACCAGATACTCGTGCCAGGCTGGCAGAAGGCCTCTCCAAGGACCATTTGGGAAATCTGGGCCCCTTCAGGCTTTTCTAGACCTGCACTTTCACAACCAAATTGCCTGTGACTGAGGTAGTTCATGCTGCCATTGTATGAGGTTGTGCAAGTTCTGCAGAACCGGCTGGGACACTTGCAGAGCTAAATTATCTGGACAGGGAAAATGACCGACATCTCTCTACTAAAGAGATTATGGGCCTGGTTAAATTTTAACCCAAGGAAGTGTTATTTTATGTTCCATTTCCTCACTGGTTCTTCTCAGACTGACTGTTCAGCCGTTGGCAGCCTTTGCCATGCAGTGGGAGAGGAGCAGCCCAGGCTGTGCCCGCCAGGGCACTGCACAAAGCCTGCCCCATACAGAAAGAGGCTTTTTGCAGCTGCAGTTTTACATACTCGTTAACCGTGTAATCTTTAATTTTATCCACCCTCTACTTCCTTTTATAGGAATATGTACTCGAGCTGGTCTTTGGAGGGAATGCAGTTAATGCTATTCTCATGCATAATTGTGTATGTCCATGGGAAGCACTTTCGTTTATATTCTTGTGGCCAGATATGACTTGGATCATTTTTTACCAGCACATTGTCCGTGGAGGCCAATGTTCCTCGGGAAAGTGGACACTTCAGAATTTCATTGTCTCTTTGAAGGCAACTGTCTCTGGATCGCATGCACATCCGTTTGAAATACGTCTGAATCAATGCTGATCTTAATAGGCATTAAAACCTCAATTTTGGTTTCATAACTGTGAAACTGAGGGGAACAATAAAGAAGCACCACAAGAAGTAAACGGGCTATTTTGGGATGCATGTGATGCGAGCATGTTCTGCAGACTATGTCATGCCTCTACTGAAGACAAGAGGTTTTTTACAAAATATTTCTTTTATAAGAAAAAAAAAAAATGCAAATGAAGTCTATTAGCAAGATGAATACTTACTAATGCATGCTATCCATTTCTATAAAATATATATATAGATTTCTATAAAATATATAAATAGATTTCCCATGATATACTTGCACTTGCAATAACAAATAAAGTAGCCTGAAAGATGATTGAAAATAGAATATGATTAGGGGAGTTAAACCCTGATTTTTAGATGCACTTAAAAAGATGTGGTGTATGCTCATTTATGTGCAAATGTAATGGAAAAAAGCTGTAGGTAAAGTGGCGAAAGCCTAAACAAAATAAACACTTAATTTTCTTTTCTTGTACTTTGCAACTATTGATAATATTACGGTACTAAGGCAGAAACATTAAACTAGGCAGGGGACCAATAAATGTTCCTAGACTGTGCAATGCTGTTGATATTAGTGGCTAATAGCTCCAGAGTTCACATAAAATGCAGATTGAAATACAAAGAAGATGTTTAGTGAAGTCAGCAGTGGCAATGAACTGTTTACAGGTGAAGCTAGTAACCAGAGGGCAGGCACAGCAGGGCGTTTTCTGCAAAAGATATTGAACAGGAATTTTTGGAAGCACTTACTCAGACTGTCTCTGTCCTCAGGGAAGAGATTTGATAATCACAATTTATTTCTCTTCAAAACTAGCTTCTGAAAGCATTAATTATAGTGTGCCGTGTTTCCATTTATAAATATCATGAAGAATGCAAGGACTATAGGGTATGCTGATAAAAAAAAAAGTCCACATTGATTTAAGAACATCATACTGAAGTTATGAGAGATGATTTGATACCACACTGTTGGGTACATGAATGAGAAACTGGATTTGAAGTTAATGAACCGTAATTAAGTTCACTCACTGTGACACGCAGAAGAATGTGAGACTCTGCAGTAGTCACACTGTGCTTTGTTTTGCCTTGCAAATCTGGACACAAACTGTTTCCCACATCTTTATCTGAGAGATCATAAAGAAAATACTGACTGCAGAAGAAATAAATAGCTGTATATTTAATTGAAGAAAGCAGATCTCCGCTTCTTCTGTGCCCTCCATGCTGAATGGCAGGGGGCATTAAAAGTACAAAACTGACAGAGTGTTAGACAATATTCATCTTAAGAATGATGCATTTTACCAATGTCAGTAGAAGAACTGAAATGAGAATGGGTGCCTATTTATATTAATATGGAATATGATCACTCAATCCAGAAAGTAAAAAAATAAAACAACAAAAAGAATTTTGAGGAAATACTTTTTTTCTGAAGTGTTTTTATTCAAAACAATATATAATTATTTTCATTATTATTTTATTGTACAATATATTCTGCCTTTATAGGAAAAAATTGAGAGAGTATAGTTCTTTTGCCTGACTTTGATCAGCTTATACATTTATCTAGTTTTTTCCCCCCTTGATTTAATTTATTAATTAAAACAGTATCATAGGTTACCAGAGTCATTAAAATATCTTGTCCGTGTGCACATTGCACAGTAGATAAGCACTGATTATGGCATCTCTCTGGACATCTGCTTCTTCAAGACAAAGAATATAGTTTGGGGATGGGACAACTAGCAATAACTAAAACAACAGTCAGGCAAACAAAATTAATTGTACAGATTATTTATATTTCTACCCAGTTTTGCAATGAGCTGCTCTGTTGGGTTTCTCAGTGCAAGAAGGAAGCAGAAGCTCAAGCAGGGGTTTTCTTCAGTGAACAAAGAGCTGGGGTGCAATTATCCTCTTAAGTATCTCTGTCTGCATTCACATCTGTCTAGGAAGAATAGGGAAGACTACTGGTAATATTTGGCATATTGTTATCTCAAGGGCTAATTAACAGGGCTTTACCCAGAACTAAAGATGGATAGAAATCTTTTCCTAATTAAATTGGTTACCTTTTAATATACTGAAAGATTCCAGGCTTCTTTCTGCTGTGGCACTGAACCTCAGGGTAAAACTGCAAGGCTTGTCTCCAGAGGACAATCCCAGCTTTAACTTGTCAGCACTCTGAGAGTCTCCCTTCCAACAGGAGCCATCTCACTGGAAGTCCTGAGGATCTGCTGTGATGGCTGAGCCATCAAGCAAACTATCAGCATGTATGATGTGGTCACCCAGTATGAGAGAGTGATGGGTGAGAACTTGACCGAGACTTTTTCCCCCTAAGCTGGTCAGAGTTGGCTTTTCTTCAGTAGGTCAACTTGGCTTTTCTTCAGTAATCTAGTACCATAGAATCATGGAATCTGTTAAGCAGGTTAGAAGCAAACTCCACTATTTTAAGTCTGTTGAAGGGAGAGACTCCTTTTCCTGTCTGCTCAGTCGTCAGATCATCTCCTACTTTGTGGACCTCCATTACCTCACCTGTCTCTCAGTGTGTTTTAGGAAATTTAGCTCTCAAGCCTCAACTCAAGGTTGAGTTTGCCTTCTGACCCACCATTAGTGTAAAGCTCAACTCACCACTCTGCTTGGAGAGGTATTGAAAGGCATCCATACTATTTCCCATGTCTTCCTTACTCAGAAAAATGTGTCATCAATAGCCAAAAGATACTGCTCTCCTTTAAAAACCTTTAAAATATATCTTTAATGCACCATGTATTGAAAAAGAAAATGATTAAGGTGTCACCTCCTCTGAAATCCCTGCTTGTTCTCCTGCCCAAAATCCATGCTTTACACACCACCAGTAAGTGGGTCTCCTAGATCCAAAACCTAGTGAAAGGGCTTACTAGTAATTTCAAACAGCAGAAATGGAAACAAGATTCTAGATGGTGAGGGAAGGATTCCCATCACTTTCAAGATCTGGATCATGATCCTTTGGAGGCAAAAGTATTTCCTGGTGATCAGTATTTAGTGTTTTGTCAGTGACAGGAAACTCTCCCCCCTGCCTTTCAGAAGTTCCTTTGCCTTGTGGTATGACTGCAATCCATTAAGTCTTTCCAGCAGGGTGGCATGTAGCATCTCAGAGCTTCATTACATATTCTGGCAAAGTTCAGTTGCCGGGAAACTGCTTGTGAATTTGGGTCAAATTTTTTTTCTCATTTCAGGACAAAAAAAAAAAAAAAAAAAAAAAAAAAAAAAAAAAAAAAAGGCAAAATAGCAAAAGACCTCTATTATCAAGGGAGATGATTTTGTCCTGCTTTTATGAGGTTCAGTTCTCTCCTCTGCCTCAGGAGCATTACAGCCTCCAAGAATAGGTCAAAATGTTGCATGGGGCATTCACAGTCCCTTCTGTCAACTCTTTTCTACTTTGTATGAATAATTGACTGTCCACTGGTACAGGAATAGGAATCTAAATCTACTGCCACAGAACAAGAAAATCTTTCTGGCTAATTAAATATTCTGTGCAAAGTGAGGAAGCTTCCACACAAAGGGTGGGAGAGACCCATACAGGAATCACTTATCTCAGGCACACTCAAACTGGCTGTTCCAGTGGCATCTACTCAGTTCATAATTTTTGTCCAAACCACACTCAGGTTCCCAAGCATGGGATATCTCCAGCATTCTGGGTGTTATGCTTTCTATTATTTTATCTCAGCCTGTTGAAATGAATTTCTGGCCTTGCTGCCTGGAGAACAGAGATGCTGATAGTGGTAGGCAGCTGTGATGAACTGACACATCAGTACAAGAAAAACCTGAGTAAATTGTAATATTCAGTGAATATTCATCTGAAAAGCAAGTTAGGCCTGTGCTAAAAGACACTTCTCCAGGTCCCAGAACATGTTATGTCTGAATAAAGTGAATGCTGCTTGGCCTGGTATGGCTCAGGATTACCAATGCTGTCAGTCTTAAAGAAACCTGTGAGCTTTTACACTTTTAACCAGCATATTTATCATCACATACAAACCATCCCTTTCTCTAGGTTACTCATTCAGATTACTGAAATTATATTTTATGAGCAATGACTTGACTCTGCATTTTTTTATGTTCTTAACCCACAATCTGTCTGGTATGGCGCATTTTATACCTGTATTTTTTAAATATCTTCTTATCCTGGTTACATAATAGCACTTGAACTGCAAGTTGTATTCATAAAACCAGGAAGCATTCCAAGAACATTGGCACTTGACACATTGCAGGTTACAGGTTTTGATATTAAGCCAAACTGTTGTTTTTGGCAAGTGTATTTTCCCCTCAACCTGATGCATCTGAAATATTGATGCAGAGGAATTAACTGTGTGGCTCCAGATCAAGAGACTTACTCTGTTGGATCGCCTGCATAAATGTGATCCTTCCTTTCACATCTCATTAATGATGCACGACTTCCATGCACAGGTCAAGAGGTAACTCGACCTCCTTTTGCCCTCAGCAGTGCACACTGAATTTGTGTAGAATCAAATGGGCACTCCATGCTGAAACGTAGATATAAGCAAAATATTTCTATAAATGACACAAATACTGATAAATTTTTTAATGCATCTGGTTGTGAAAATAAGGTGATGGTGCTTGTAGAGCTCATTGTGTCCTGATACTCAGGTGAAGGATTCATATCTATTTCATCACCATTTTTCACCATCAATTTGACTCTTTTGACAGCCTGCACAATGAATCCAATTTCAGAGCTGACAAATATATGTGTTTGCACCAGGGACAAAAGCTACAGTTAAAAATTTTCCAGCAATTATTTTTTAGTGTTTGAAAGAGAACAAAATGGAATTCTTTCCTGGAGGACTCTTGGTCCAAAGAGTTAAAAATGATAAAATACGTTTTTCTCAATAACTTAGGCAAATGTGACCTCAGATTTAATACTTGGATATGTAATTCTAAACAATGATTCTGATTATGAACCTGCACTTCTTAGTTGAAACTTCTGTCCTAAACAACGTGCTAGTGCATTCATTTCCCAAGTGCTTTCCAAGACAGAGTTTTGAAGATCTTTGACCAACTACAGGAAGAGATCATTTGGTTGTGTGTTTTATACAATATATAAAGCAGCATATTTTTATACAATATATAAAACAGCATAGAGAATTTGGAGCAGCAGTATATGAACTTGATTCTTTCATTTATGTTTCCATCTTGAGTCAATGTATTCATCTCTGAGTCCACCTGTCCAGTGCAGCACTTTGAATCTGTAGGTGCACAGCTGTATTTGGAAGTTAGCACAAGTGTGATTTATTGTTTATTATCAGGTCCAGTTTCTGTTGGATCTATCTCAGAACTGAAAATAGGTAGGAATGGAGACCAAAGCTGTGAGATATGACTGCGCTGTGTAAGGGAAATTCATCCCATGGTGAGGATGAGAGGTACAATGTCCATGAACCACTTACACCCTGCTGCTATTCAGATATGAGGACAGAAGGGAGAATTTAAACACTTTCCTGCTGGTTTTTGTTAACATTCAATTTTTCACAGCTGTGGACTACACTGAACATGTTCATCATTTGGTTCACAGCTTCCCTTTCTGCTGAGGTTTCTTATAATACCACGCTGCAAAGAAAAGAATCGAGGGACTAAGCATCAAAAGCAGTGCAGTAGAGGAGGAGGAGGAGGAAAGAAGTCATATTGGAAATTACAGATGACTGGAATCTGGAAGAATGAGATGTAGTAGATTATTTATAGTTATGCAAAAGTGGAAGTCAAGTACCTCCAGGACTCTGGTGTAGTTGGCAAGGGAAACAGGACCTGACCCTGCATGAGCAGAGCACAGGATACCATCACTGACTGAATTAATTCACACTGCTAGAATGTGGGCTGGCTGCTGTGTCTTTTTAAATTTTGTTCTTGGCTCTTCTAATGTCTTATGAGTCACAAGGCTTTTATTGGCCTTGTTTTACAGATCAGAGAGCAAGGGAGCCACAATGTTTACCTATCTCATATGGAAAATGTGAGGCTTAATTAATGTTTGCAAAGACCTGGTGGATCATCCACCAGAAATGTTACATCTGTGCTGTGTTATTCTTATCTATTTTAAAAAGTTCTCCCTCAACCTTTTCTCACCTTCTAATGACCTTTTTAAAACCAAGAAAATATTATTGCAAATGGCTTGGGGCTTTATTTAATATGGATTACATATTTTTCAGGGCCAGTGATATGATGACATATGCCACTTGGGGGCCCAGTGAATTTGCATTATGGTGCTTTCTTAATGAGTACCATAGGTTGTCCAGCCCTGCATGAATTGCAGGATGGCACTTGGAAATAAGGATACAAATTTCAGGAAGCACAAACCTGTGAATCTGGGCTCACAGTGTACGAGGTGGACTCTGAAAGCCCTGAATGAGAAAAGACATGTTTTCAACTCCTGATGCATCAAGGCTGAGCATTTTTTCCCAGTGTAGTAGAAAACAGGAAATTCTCACTGATGGGAAGAAATACGTCTAATTGACATTACTGATATCTTGTGGAATGACTTGAATTATTTATGATGGTAAAATCATTGTTTATATTGTACTCACAAAATGAAGGCAAGGAAGGAAATATGAAGAACAGTGCTCCCTATTAGACACAATTGGCATCTATTTTTAGGGATATTTTTAAAACTCAGACCCACAAGGTCTTTATATCTAAGCTATATTTATATATCCACATGTATGGCTCAATGCACTAATTAGCAAAGCTCAGGAAGTGGTGCAGAAGAGATAGGGATAGAGATGAATATATGAAAAACCTAAAAATAGGGTAAGCTACTCTATACACTTGTTGTTACTGTACAGAAAGGAGAATTGTGCTTTTTTTCACAGCTCCTCAGTTTGGAATCCACATTCTGGGTATTTGTGGCATTCAGTGTTGTATCACAAGATTTTCTAAAACTCACAAACCATAATTTTCTAACCTCCAAACATCCCCCTTCCCCAGCGTGAAGTGTGTCGATTTTGGATGTCATTGTGCTGTCATTAATTACTGTGTGGACTGGAAGCTGGTGTTTGCCCACAGACCAGTGACCAGAACATAATTACTTTCAGTCTGCACAGAGCGAGGCCAGTGCCAAGGCTGTGTCATGTCAGTGCATCTGAAAATTGTATCTCTCATGGATGCTGGAGTGTGAAACTCTTTTGTTACCAAGAAAAGCTGCCTAAACAAGCCGAGGGCAGGGCTGGTTGAACCCAGCAGAGGAACCTTTAGACAATGAAATTAAGCTCTTCCCAAGTGTTGTTTTTTGTCCTGGCCTTATTAAGTCATTCCCCGTGACTGAGCAGCTAAAACCACTGGATTTGTGATCTGCCTCTGTAAATACTTGTGTTGTAGAAGTCAGTCCTGCTCTTTTTTTTTTTCCCTAAGTGAATGAGCCCTCTGGGCCATCTCCAACCAAGCTGCCTGTGAAATTATTGGTCTGTAATCATTCCAGCTGGTTCACAAACCTATGAACTGCAACTCTGTGCACCTGTGTGTGGGGGACCTTGTGTCCCCAGCAGGATTTGGGTGGAAAGTGGAAGGCAGAGAAGCCTCTAAAGCTGCTCCTTCCCCTGTAGTGACTGGGTCATGGGTAGGAGGAGATGCTGGAAAGCACAGGCTACAGTTTTTTCCTCTATTTTTGGTTTGGGCCTGTCCTATCCCTTTTCCTAAGCAGATGTCAGCCTTTTCTTGTGTTGTTGTTCTTCTCCAGGCATTTGTTGCCTTTGTGTGTTTTTCTTAGAAGTTAGCCCATCTCCTAAGACAAATGCAAATAAGTGGCTTCAAAGGGCACAGGTATTATAAAATAAAGATCTTTATCTGAATCCATGTAAATGATCACTGCTCCTTCATATTATTTAATAGGAAACACAAGAAAGGGTGTCATGTTTACAGACTGGAGATCCTCACACACTCAGAAGACCAAAAGTGGGTGCTGCTGTGGTGATGGGATTGCCCATGGACTTGTTTTTCCAAACTGAAAATAATGAACAATATCACACATTCATAGATTATTTAAGCAGATTCCCTCCTGATTTACAAACCCCTCAGAAAGTTCTGATAATTAATAAGCTTCCAAAAAGAAACTGGGGGAAGTGTCTGCACTGTGTATGGCACTTTTCATTATCCTAGTATTTCTTGGGATATGAATGATGGCTTGCTTTCAGTGAGGAGCCATCAGAGATAAATTCCTCCCATCTCTATGAGAAGCAGCAGAGTCTGTTAAGTAGAACTTCATTTCCCCAGAATGGTAATACGGGCATTTATGAGCTAATCAAAGGCAATGGATCTACTGCCCTTTATTGAAATCCTTGATAGCTTTGCAAAACAGATAAATTTTTCTTCTCCTCTTCATGACACATATTTTTTCCCATCCATTTGATGTAGGCAATTTCCCTCAGCACAGAAGGCACTCCTCGAGTGTGTCCCCACTGGCAACATCCATTACACCATGTCCAGAATCTGGATACTGACTGAGGGACTGACACACTCTCACTTTCATTGCTGTCACTGTTGTGAGAGCAGAAAGGACCCCATTGTAGGCAGATGTAGCAAACTGAAAATGGGAGTAGAAAAACACATTTATTTTTTCTATTGGAAAACAATTCCCAACGTATGTGTCTGCCCTCAAACCTGGGGCTAATGTAGCTTTTGTCCTTTTGGTGGGGTAACCTCTTAGTAAATGGAGGCTGGAATTTGGTGCACAAGAGCACTTAAGGCCAGAGTTAAGTAGTCAAGGAAAACAGCAACAATAAAAGGTTACAGATAAAAAGAGGTGATTTTCTTTCTTGAGCCCTGAGGACTCGTGATCCCAGTCCGTACTCATTAGGATACAGCCTAGTGTGAATTCTCAGTAAGGAACTTTGATCTGAGGAGGTTTTGATGGCCTTTGAAAGAGCAAGTTGTATTACAGCTAACAATAACATACCCGTCTTCCTTCTATGATCTTCCAAATACCCTTTAAGGAAGCAAGCAATTAACTAAGACCTTTTGCCTTGGCTACAGCAATTACTGAATCATGATGAGAGCAGAGGATGGTACATTGATGTGATCTACATCAGTATATATAACAACATATCACTGACAGAGCCTGTAAAGGAGCAGAGTTCAATCCAGAGAAGGAATTCAGAGCCAACAAGTTCAGTGTCAGAGAAAAAACGGCAATTGCTCAGGATAAGATTTTTCCAAAATTTGCAGCACAGCCAGTATGCTGAAAATAGAGTATCAGGATCAAGAGAGAACATGTTTCAAAGACAATTCAGATTTTTGGTGACTGTAGAGATGAAAATGGGTTGAAGAAATTAAATTCTTAAGCAAAGGCTTGTACTTTACTGTGCTTGTAGTCCTGGAATAAGATTGATCTTACACATCTACTGCAGAAGATGATATTTGATGCCTTCTCCTCGGTTACAGAAAAATCCTTCTACTGTTTTAATATTTAAAAGATACAAATCTTGCAAATAATGCCATATTTTTGAAAGAATTTGATAAACATTCAAATGTTTGTGATTTTTCTTTTCTTCCTAAGTTCCCATAAAACATACTTAGTTGACCAAATAAAACACAAAGCTCTCAGAAGAGTGGAAGACAATTTTCACTTCAGGCATAGCAGTAAAGATTGATTTCCATTTCCTGAATCAGATAGATGACTTGTTTTTTGAGAGGAAAAATGATTCTTAAATATTTTGTCCAGCTTTAGGTAAGACTGCAGGGGCAGGAATTTTTTTTTTCTTGCATTTGTGGAGAATACTTACTAGGTTGTATGTGCTGCAGCAAACAAACATAAAACTCAAATTTTAAAACTCAAATTTTAAAGCAGCTGGGAAATCTTTTGACTGTATTCTGAAGCAGTCTCAAATAGAGCTCTGAAATTTGATCACATAAAGGTTGAAGTGGAGGCCTTCAGGCTCTCCAAACTCAACTGGGTTGGGAAATGCCTCATGAAACTTCTTATTTAGTCCAGGAGGCCAAACACTGAGTCAATATTTAGACTGATGGATGGGTTCTCAGCTGGCACAAAATCACTTCTTCCACTGATGTGAGCTGGAGATGGACAGACTTTGCAGCCACTATTTCTCATGATTTTGTTACTTACCTTGTGGTGTTGGGTACAAGATTTTTCTTTCATTCCCTGAAACCCAGACTTGGGGAACTGCATGCAGTCTCCGTTTGCATGAATATGAAGTGTGACTAAGTCTCTTGCCTGTCTAATGTTGGAAAGAGCCTGGAAAACAATAGCCTGGAGGCTCTTAAACTGTAAGGCAAAGAAAACAGATTTATCATTTCAAAAAATAGGGTTTATACAATGATGTCAAGATTTTTTCAAACATGGAGCTAAAGATACTCTTAATTTATCCCAGTGGAGAATCTGATCCTAAATATTAGTCAGGAGACAAAAATGAACTGTTTATGCAATAGGGATAACCTCCCTCTCTCTTTTTCACTCTGTCTGTGTCTCTGAGCTGACTGTTCCTATGGAGATTGCCAGGCTCTTCTGCAAGCTCATCTTATATTCTGTCTTGGATGGCTACTTACAGTTGAGATCCACAGGATGCTGGCTCGTTCCCATTTGCTTTGGAGACAGAAAATTTTGGCAGGAGAACAGCTTCGAGTGCCAGCTGGCATCAGGCTTGACACAGCTGTAGTAGTGGGACAAGAATTTACTTACAAACAGATCTCCCTGTTTGAACCCTGTGTTACCATCCTTACAAACTGTGAATGCACTGAAATGTCTTTGCTGGACTCAGAGGATGCTCCTCAAGCTCAGATTTGTACGGGTCAGAGTCCAGGAGGCAGCTAGTTAACTTCATCCCTTCTCCTCACTGCCCTTGACAACCTCTACCCAGCTCCCATTCCCTCACACAGCGCCTTCCCAGCTTGTCCAGTGACCTACAGAAAAAGGAGGTGTTTGCTTCGTGCAGTTCTGTGGGCTCCTGACTGCAGAGCTGGAAGAAACAGTCTCCTTCTGACCTCAGGTGCTGCTACTCTCATAAATTTATTAGTTTCTGGTAGGACCTGCAGGGGAAGGTGATGCATTATCCAGCTTTGCCTTATGTGGCTGCTTTTTGCTGTCTGATTTGGATGTTGCAAAGAACCTGCTGTTTAAAAATGTGCAGAAAAGGAGATGTTCCTGTTTAGTTTATGAGGCTGAAATGTGGAAAGCAAAGGATGAAAATCCATACATGAGTGATCAACTAGAATACAAATATTTCCTATATTAAAGTCAGTCAGCTCACATTAAGCTTGCTAAGGGTGTTCAAAAATAAATATATACTCTACCAATACTGGTATAATGCAAGTATTTTCATTGCCACGGATTTATTTCTCTTCTGATGGATTTTATTCTAGAAACAAGAGATTAAAAGAACACAGCCTTATTTAAAACCAATTCCCTGATCTCAATCTGCCCCTTCTGCTTTTTCCTATTGGAAAAAAACCTTTGTAATCTTGTAAAGCAACAAGAGAGCCTAAGCAGGGAACATTTTTGTGTAAAACACTATATTCCATCCTCAAAGCTTCTGTAGCTCTCAGTCTTTAATCACTTCCAAATCAACCCTTTTCTCTGACTTTACAAAGCAATATTCCAACACCCATTTCTTGACACAGTGGAAGCTGTCCTGCTGCAAGTGTTCTCTAAAGATTTGCAAAAAACCAGAGTAGAGTCTCCCCAAAAGGAACAGAAGCTGAAGTACGTCATGAAAAAAGGGTTCAAATTTAGAAAAACTGAACAGAATCATCAGTTTTCTACTCTAGATCTTCATGGACAGAATGAGGACTAGTGATAATTAACATTACCATGCCAAAATGATAAAAGCCGTCTTACAAAACATTTAAGATTTGTTATGTTTGCCTTGCTGCTCAGACCCTTTGGTTTGCACAGGGATAGTTTTATGTCTGCTGAGTCCTGAGAGTCCCAGATACAGACATGCCTCCCCATGAAAGCAAGCAGAGAGCAGAGAGGAGGCAGCTGTCTCTACCCAGCTCCAAGTCAGGAATGATGCCATATCTGTGCCCTGTGCTTCCTGTGGTTTTAGAAAATAGTTTTGTTTCCAAGTCTTCAAAGAGTTCTTAGTGGTCTTGTTCTACGCTGCCATAGAAACAATAGTCTGCCAGTTGGAGCCATTTTTATTTTTATATATTGGATATGCTAACAGGGAGACCTGTCAAAAGTCTGTCTAATGGAGGTCTGGTGGTTCCTCGCATCCCGGTAAGCCCATTTAAAACCCTGTTTTACAGCTTCTTGATTCTGTCCCTCCCAAGGGCAGCCTGTAGTGAATGTGAAATGTATCATAGTGGATGTTTTCCCTCAAATCCTTCAGCTTTAAATCCTTTCATTTTCTAATTCTAGTGTGAGTTCATCTGCACTTCCCCTTTTGTGCTCTTGTCTGCTGTCGGTGGAGACCTAGATTTGATCTAGTAAGAAAGTGCTGTGTGTCACAACAGATGCTTTACACATCCCTTAGGCTTCTGCTTGGCAATAAACAAATAAATAAAGTCACCATCAGACAAAGACCAGTACTGTTTTGTTTTCCTTTTAACTTTATGAAGAAGCCAAGGAAGAAAATGCAATAGCAATGTGTTCATAAATATAAACCGTTCATAAATATAAACATACTTATATGAGTGTTTATGTGAATGTACTGCATTTGGTAATTTCCACATAGAAGAACTTTTCAGAGCTTTTCATACATTCTGTCATCCTTCCCTGGGGCCAGGTGTAATAGATGCTTCTCAGTAGGCCAGTTTTGGGCTTTTATGATCTTTCCTATTGTTTGGCACCGATGAAGAAAAGTTACAAGCTCAAATACTTTCCAAAGAAACTACTTTGTCCTGAAGCTATTCAAGTGCACATCAGCATTTCATTTTCTGTAACTATCATGGTGATGTGCAGCTCTGACCAAAAGGTTCAGCCTCCCTGATTTTGTTTTGCTAGTTTTTAATGTTAAATTAATTTACCAGGTAAAGTTTATAATCTTTTGTCTTAATATTGATATAGAAGGCATACCTTGGTCACAGGTAATTTTGTCAAGGATTAAGTGTCTTTTTCTCTGTTTTATTTAAATCCAGCAAATTTCTACTCATGCAGCAGTGGAGATGAAAAAAAAAATGGTATTTGTACTGCCAGCAAGCCTGGTTTGGTTCATGCAGGAGACAATGGTCAGGTTAAGCAGATCTGTTTATTCAGAAGCTGTGTCATCCCACAGTGACCTGATGTGTTGTACCTGCACCGAGGTATTGCAGAACCTCCTCTGCTGCCTCAAGGAGCTCCAAATTAAAGGCTTGTAGAAACAACCTCCACATCCCCTCTAGCTCTTTTCTAAGGCGACTATTCACAGTCAGCAGGCAACCCTTTGACAGTAAGTAGTTTCACATTTCTTGAACTCAGCTTACAAAAGCTGGCAAAGGATCTAGAACACTCTAGAAAGTTTGGCCTTTTTATAATGTTTGTGCTGCGAGTGCTCTCTCTGTTTGCTGGGTGATATGTATTGACAATAGTCACTCCAATCAACAAGGATTTTTTTGTTGTTTCTGGTAATTTATAGCCTGTTACTGCTTTACTTGCATTGATTGGGCTCACCATAATACTCAGCAAATCAATTTTCTTTTTTTAAAATCAAATCTTTTAAATCTGTGTGGTTTCCTCCTAGTAAACCATACCCCCACTGGTGAGTATCAGCCTTTCAGAGCAGCCTAAAGGAGAACTAAGGGACTTTCTTTCTTTAATGACCTTCAGCTGACCAATGTTTGATTTAAATTTTATGGGTATAACATGTTGTTAATCGCACAGCTATTTGCATTTATGGCCTGCAGCCATCCTTCCCTGGGCTGTGAACTCTTTTGCTCTCACAGTGAGCCAAGCTTGGCTTGCTGATATTTGGATGTTAGATTTTCCAGCATTTCGATATATGGATAGCACGGGAAATGGTGTTTGTAGCTCTTGGGTGACACACTCACCTCAGACCCACTACAGAACCCCAGAATGAGCTAATACCCCCTGCACTAGGGGCTGTTATCTCAGGCTAGATAAGGGAACTATAGGATGTATAGGGTGAGGCACTGAGGAGATAAGATTTTGCAAGAGCTGCTGTGACTGCTCTTGGGAAAGAGGGAGATGTGACTGGGAATGAGGTGGGGGAGAAGAAAACAACAGATTTCCTCATCTTTCTCCTTTGGCATCCATGAATGAAGAAAAACGGAAGGTAAGGTCAAAGAAGGGTCTTTTCTGCCTCAAGAAAGTTAAGTTGCCTTCTTATGGAAAGCAATGAAGGTCAAAGAATAAAAGAACTTTCCACTCCTCAGATTATAGTTTGGGCCAGGAGGCAGCAAAAGTTTGGAAGGGACATGGAGATGCTCTGAAGAGAAGTTGGCAAAAAAGGAAAGCAGTTTCCTTGTTTCTCTTTAGTTTAAAAAAAGCTTAGTGACCTTGTAGCAAATGTCCTTGTACAGAGGAATGACCTTCATGTCACTGGGATCTGCACAGGGAGAGTGTTCCCACTCATGGGAGGGAATGCTGGACTGCAGGACTAATCACCCTCTTCACATTGTGTGCCATCAGTTTTATTAACATTGCCACATTCAAAAATTAGTGTTTCAGAGTCCTTTTGTTTCTTTCTGAAAAGATCCAAATAGAGGATATGGAGAAAGAATTTATTTCTGGAAAGGCTGAACTGTTTAATGCATTCTGTGAAAAGCAGGTATTTATTTTCTAGCCCAAGGCCATAGCTGTGTATTGCACAGTAGTGAGGGTTTTGAATTCCGTCATGCCTAAAAAAGTAAAGTACTGTTGTCAAACAATGCTCTAGACAAGGTATTGCAGTGGCTGGGCTTATTATAAGAAAACCAAAATATTTAGTGTAAGTGACATGTAGGAAGTGATATTTTCATTTATATGTTTTTTTTGGCCATGCATACTGAAATGAAAACTTTAATAATTGATGAACATTTTTTATTGTTTTTCATTAAAAAGTCATGTCTGGTTTGTTGTGTGATGGGGCAGACACGGCAGTGTTGGCACGGCAGTTCTGTCAGATGCTGTGTGCTGTACACTGTTGAAAGTTTAATGAACAATTCTAAGACAATCTAAGACAAAGGAAAACATTACGAGCTTATAAAAAATTGTAACTTCTCATTCAGCCTGTGGCACTATACTCAATTTATTTAAGTGACACTGAAAAACAATTGCACTTCTTCAGTCTCTTCCAACATCTACTGCAAAAGACGCATTGCCAATACTTTTGATGGGAGAAAAAGGTTTATAACAGTGCTTGGAAAGGTATGCTGTCCAATACGTAAAACCTGCATACTTGGATTTTAAAATGCTTAATGTGAGTTTAAATCTGTTCCCACTGAGGTCAATGGAAGTTTAATCACTGACTGATTTCACTGGGAACAGAGTCCAAAAGAAAGCACCTTTTAAAATCCCACACAACAATTCCTGGCACACAAACATGGCAGCTACCAAGACAGTTCATTTTTCACTCCAACACAGAGCAGGGTCCACAATTTCTTTTTTTAATTTAATTTTGGGCAAATTTCCACTGGGGGCAATGAGAGTTTGACAGAATTAGCTCAGCGGTCCCTGTGAGACCGTAAGACCTCAGCTGACATGTCTAAGATGCATAAGTGAATCTGGGAGTTCCCTTTGTTGCAGTGTGTTACCAGGAAATGTTCCCCTATGCACGTGCAAAATCCTGAACATGCTTAAGCGGGTTTCAAGAAAAGCATGACAAATTTTCACTGAGCTCTAAAGGTTAGAATTTAGTCTCATTCCCCAAGCAACACAGAATTTGAGCAACATAAATATACCTTTCAAGGTTCCCATTTCACTTAAAATACTATTTAAGAATGCAAAAATGGAGCCTTGTGTTGGAAGCAGCAGGTAACACCTTGATGAGATGTGGCACAGGCAAGTTTTGGAGACAATTGCCAGAAGCCACATGACCACTGAAACAGCTGCTTTATTCAATGCTGAAGTGCTCCACAGACCCATTTATTAAAGAGCTAATTCTGCTCTACGTGAAATTTTTGGTCTTCAGCTCTGAATACCGTCAGGGGAGACATCAGTTGGCAGCAGATGTGGAAAGCTATTCATGTTGGCAACCCGAACAGCTTGGCTGGGGAAATTCGTGTGATACTTATATAAATAAATAATGGATAAGGAGTCAGAACTGCGTTAAGTAAACAAAGATTTTCCTGTACCAGGTTTGTAGTATTTTCTTCTGAGGCTCATGGTATTTTATATTACTTAAAATATTAGGCAGATTGTGATTATTCTCAGGTTTTCTGCACTCCTCTTTTGTTTGTAAACTTTGAATCTATTTATTTTCAAAAAAGCAGAAAACACCCAAACTTCAACACAACCCAGAAAACATTAAGTGTTTCAGCTTCATAATAAAAACTCCCAGCATTCTAAGCTCAAGAATGTAGTCTTTTCTAAAGACTTCCTGATGTCTAGCAATCTTATTCAGATCTGCAGATTCCAGTTATTAAATAGTTTTCACTAAAGTTTCATCCAATGATAGTTTTTTGAAAGCAGCAATTCAGTTACACCGAAGGTGACCTCATGACCAGTCGCTGCATGTTATCTTGTAATCCCTGCAGCCAGATGAGCTCTATCACACAATATCCCTGTGACAAAACTCCCCTTACCCAGTATCTGCTCCCTCCCTCTGATTGTGGTGAGTCTGCAGAGTTTCCCCAGTGAAAAATAACAGTTAATAAGGCAAAATTGGAATGTTTTCACTTTTTCACTTTTTAACCAATTAAAAGGATGTAAAGAGCCACATTAAAATCTTCTGTCAAGTAATCTCCAATGCATTTCCTCCTGTCAAGGCCACAGGCAGTAATCTTGTGTTTGGTGATCTGGTACTCCTTGGTCTGAGCAGCAGTTTTGCAGCGGGATCTGGATCACAGCCCCCAGCAGCTGAGTGCTTCTAATGATAGTGTCAGGGAAAACTTCCACTAGTTATGAAATATGGGTCAGCTGCTTTGGCTATGACTATTGCATGTCAGTTAATATTTATCAAAGACAAAAATATCTTGCTGCAAGAGAGTAGCATTTGTTCCACTAGTTTCAGAGGCCAATTGTGCGTGGTTTGGGTTTCAGACTACAAAATCACTTCTGACTGTTTGAGGCTCAGCATCTATTTCAGGGCAGGCTGAGTGTTTCAGAGAGCACTGGGGAAGGGGGTGGGGAGTTAAGTTGCTCAAGAGATTGTATATAGGTTAAGAATCCTTTTATATCTGGAATAACCATTGCACATACGATTTCACTGGCTGATAACTGTCCCCTGAGGGTTTGTGCCCATCAGGCTGAGAGGCAGATGTGAGCTTCTGCCAGCTTTTGGTGATCTGAAATCATGTCATGCTGGACAAGACCCTGTACATTGACCCTGAAACAGAGAGTTTGTTCTCTTGGAGACAGAGGTATGGGAATGGAACTAAGCAACACTGAGTGCCTCCTGTGCTTTTGAGCTGGTGAAGCCTGGCCCAGCCTGAAGGTCAGAGAATGAGCAGGAAATCTTCCCATTGCTTCATCAGCCTTTGGGTCAGGCAGAGTGACACAATGATCTCAATCTGATAACTTATAATGGGAACTCACTGTGTACATCCATGTGTACAGAGATGTTTTCAGATTTGAATTAGCTATCAATAACACTAGGTTAATTTAAAAAACATTACAGGGATGTAAACAATCTGTATTATTGAAGATATGGGAAAAATCGCCCAGCAGCCACAAAATTCCAGAAATTCAGCTGGGGAATACAACTAGGTAGACTCCACCTCCTGTACCTTTACTGCTCCTTGCAAGTGAATCTCATTTCTCCTATAATTTAATTGAACTGACTTTGGCTCCAAATATCCTTTTCTTTTCTTTTCTTTTCCTTTCTTTTCTTCTTTTTTCTTTTTCTTTTTTTTTTTTTTTTGTGAAAAAGCTTAGAGGGAGGACAGGGGAAAAGAGATCTGTGAGGAATATTTATCTATTATTTTGAAACCTATAGCCTTTTTGCATCCTATCCCTTTTTGGAACAAGTAAAGTTTATTGTTAAAAGTCAGTGTTCCCAGCCCCAAATCCCCCTCCCAAAAAAACCTCCCAAAACACAAACAAAAACCCACCAAACTCAGACATTGTAATATTCTTTTTAAAAATCTACCCTCTGAGACAAAATATTGCAGTGAACTGGTGATAATTGACTTTTTAATGTTACCTACTGTAGCTTGAAGCACTATACAGGTTTTGCATCATCGTTTTTGCTGCTTGATATTATCAGTACCTCTTAATTTGGAAAGCAAAATTGTGTTCCATTGAGAACAGTGTTGGCAGATTGCCTGTGCCTAAGAGACACACTTAATGTGCAAATAAATGTAGATAAGTGGTACAAAACGTGAATTCATATGAGCCTGTTCATAGTAGTGCATAGCTGCATCTCCAGCAAGTCACACTGAACTGGTTTTTTTGCAGACAGCAGAAACAGCTCTGGCCATGCTGAAGTGGCTGCAGGGAAGAGGCAACCACATCTGAGGGTGGGATCAGCCCTAAGGAAGCACTTCCCTCAGCCTCTGCTTAAAAGAAAGTCTGAAAAAACACATTATTTTATCCAAGTTGTTGAAAAGTGTGTGTATATTGGAATTCCTCCAATTATTGTGAGTGACATTTTCCTTCTGAGGCCAAGAGTGATCAAGAAATGCTGAAAATCCAACAGAGCCCTTGTTTTCTGTGGGTGTTGCTGTGGAACACAGAAACCATGGCTGTTTGTTCACCGTGGTGGTTTCTCTGGTGCACTGGTTTGGCGGCTGCATCGCCTATACATGAAAATGCATCCAGGAAGAAACCTTCCAGGCCAAACAAATGACTTTGATAAGCTATCAATACATGACTAAGAAGCTGCCTTGGAAGCACACCCACTTAGTTTGAATTAAAGGAGTGGGATTTAGGACAGGAGATATAATCCAACTTGACAAACTAGTTAAATATTGACAAGAAGCAGAAAGGCAGCAGCACTCGGGCTGAAGAGAAGAACACGCTCTTGCTTTTCTGATTGAGCACAGGCAGGATTTTCATACCCACAATGGATGGCTGCAGGAGCCCAAAAGATCCAGCCCAGTCCAATGCCCTGCATGGCTTATCATTCCTTCAGTTGCTAAAGGTAGGTCTGCTCTCCCAGGAAGCTCCCACCTTGTGAGGGAGCTGGGTGGGTACCTCAAAGCTGCTTTAACTTCAAGGGGGTATTTTTGTTATGGGTCACACATTTGCATGCAGGCTTACATTATCAAAAATTTAATGACTGAAAAATAGACAGTGGAACATAATTTTCTTTTCTGCCTTGTAAATTGGAATGGTTATGCACATGTGTGTGTGTGTTCATTTTAAAATGTTTATTTAGTTGGTAGAATTATTATAAGACTGCATTTTAAACCAGCTATTAGCTAATGGAGAGACCTCATCACCAGGGGTATTAGGAGATTAGGGCTTCATTTACCCTAATGCACAGAGATAGCTCAAGTGCTCTACTTTTTATTTGTGTTTGTTTAAATTTATATACATACTTTAACCCATTCCATAGCATTTGTTCTTTCAACAAAATCCTCCTATAATCCAGAAGGTTGAGCAGAGATGCTGCTCCACATGATAACTGAAGAGCTATGTAAATAAAACCTGACATATTAACTGCCTTGGATTCCTGTAACTTCATATTTGGAAATAAGAAAATGTAGTGTAGATATGAGAAACAGCCGTGTTTGCTTTTCCAACAAGGTAATTAGTCAGCAGCTGGAAATTCTAAAACAAAATAACCAGAGCCAATCATTGCTTCTGTATTGCCCTAGCAGCAGTGAAATTAGGGCATAGAGGAAAATAAAAAATATGGTTGGGTTATTAGCACAAATGGTTTTATAAACAAATAAAACATAAACCAAATTGTAACAAGCACACAAGAGAGTGAACAATAAAATATTGATGGTTTATTTTAGCATGTGGTCTCCCTGGGAGACATTTCATAAACACATGATGATGTACATGTCAGAAAGTGATTGTTCCGTACCCCCATAACTGCAGCATTGTTCTGTACAGTTCTGGGGAGCCATATGGCCTGAACATACCATACAATTCATTAGTGAACATATTACAGCTTTATATAGCCTCAGAGAAATGTGGCAACACGTGATGTAATGCTCATGGACAGTAGTTTGTTGGCTCATTTACCAGTGCTTTAAATAGAACTATGCTGGGCACATTAAATTTTATGGGTTTGCTTCTAAGGCTGGGAAAGTCCCTGCACTCTTTCTTGTTAGCAGTCTCTCTGTATGAAATGTTGCAGGGAAAGGGAGCTGTGGAAAGAGAAAAGTCTAACATTTATATGCAAACTGATGTGCAATGGACATTGCCTGGCTCTGCAAACAATGGGAGCAACAATGAACCCTGGTTGTGTTCTTAGACAGAAATCACAAGCACGTTCTTGATAAAAAACTTGGATCCTGGCCCATGGTGCTATAGCCAAGGTATCAAACTGAGAAGAAAGCCATATGTGACACTGACTAAGGATTAATAAACTGTGGCTTAATCTAATGAGGAATATTTGATCAATTTTGCTGCCTTACAACACGATAACCTTTGATATCTCAAATACCTTTGGGTCCCAATGGAGCACTAATGCTGAAAACAGTTCTCTGGTTTTTTGCTTTGTGTGAGTTTTCTAAGTGTACCTTGGCATGCTGAGCCCATGTTTCGCAGAGTAATGCAGCCAGCATTTGGTAAAAAATGAAAAGCTTTCATTGATTTCTCTTTGGACACATCCAGAACCCTTCCACATGCAGAGCTGCCTGGGTGTGACTCACTTTTGTGTTACTGGAGTTTTCTGCTGCTGCAGCTTTATTGAGATCAGGGGAGTTACTGCGGCTTAACCCAGAATTGCACAGCGGTGACATCAGCCTCATTAATCCAGGAGGGAATTCTGCACATGGAGAGGCTTCCAAATGGAATATAGTTTTTCAGAAAGGAAAAATGGAGCTAGGAATCCAATCCAATATAAGGAACTGAGATTATTACGTGTAGCACATAGTGGAATGGCATCTGGTCTACAAACAACTCTGTGAGAGAACATTCCTCCCAAAGAGAGCCTGATCATTTTAGATAAATGGTTCAAATTTGCAGGACTGGGATATAAGTCCCTGTGTCTAAATAAAGGTGACTAAAGAGACAAAGGAATCAAGAAAGTTGCTCTGAGTTTGTTAGAAATTAAGGAAATATCAGGAGATTTGTGTCAGTTGGAGCAGCAATCTCACAATAAGCACTGCTAGGGACCTCATTCCATGCATACTTGAACGTTTGCTCTGATTTGGCTTTGAATCTGAATGCAGACTTCGTTCTCATGCTGAATCCAGAGCCCAAATATATTTCCTCTATCCCATTTATTTTCCCAGGCCTCGTTAATTAATAAGATCTGTGTGCATTCCAACCCAAGTTCCAGATTTTGACATCTTGAGGACTTCAGCTATTTAAAGCACAATTCCCATGCATAAGTCATAGTAAACAAGAGTCAGCAGGAAGTTATCTTTTGTTGCTCAAAAAAGTAGTGAGTGCTAAATTAAATAAAGAGCATGTCTTTTTAATGTTCTGTCACACAGACTAAAATCAGATAGAGCTTTTATTGAATCTGGTCCAGAGGTTACAGAATAAAATAAATATAATGAAGTTGATTTCATTCTCCTGTTTGTTTCACTATAGTTGGAGGAAATGCTTGCCTGTGGAGGTGAACATTTTGAACAAATCCAGAAATACTTTTAATTTTCATCTCAGAAACTTTTAAGAAAGTGTTGTATTTTGGAGGGAGCTTAACTTTGAATTATTAGACATATTATTTTTCAGTGCATTGTCACTTAATGTCATATTCCGATTCATGCAGTGAAAACCCTGGAGCTACTCTGTGTGATTGAGCTAAACCAAATGTTTGGCAGGAGAATGGGGATTTTCAAAACTATAAGTTGCTTCTTTTGGTGTCTGGTTTTGTTTAACTATGGAAACAGAAGCTTAAGGGGAAGAAATTTTGCTTCATGATTAAATGGCTGAAAAAAAAGTGGCATGTACAGTCTCCTCTATGAAGCAAGGTAGCTGAGTTTTCATGCTAGTTTGAAAAAGAGCACAACATCTGTTTTGGTAATGGTTTTTGTGGTATTTTTTATAAATTTAAGTAAAAGCCAAAAAGAACAGCAAAGATGTAAGAACAGACTTCTAAGCCAAGTTCACAAATTGGTTTTAAAAGTGATTAATAACCACTCAACATAATCAGGCAGTATAATGTAATCACACTTGGGTAAGACACGAGGAGGTTCATCAGGCTCTCCCTGCAAATGCTACAGAAAACAGTTGTTTAGTTACATTTTATGTTTCTGGTAAAGTTCCCTTTAGCATGAGAGGAATTTTGCCATGGAAAGAAACACAGAATTGTCAATTAATGAAGTATTTTATGCTTGTGCAGAACCAGTCACCTTCCCATTAATTAACAGGGATGTCCCTGGTTCTGTGGCAGTAATACAACACTGATCCAGTTGCTGCACTTCCTTGATATTCCAGCACTGTGCAGTTCTCCCTAAAGATTATATCTCTGTGTAGGATATACTTTCAATTCAGGCTGAATTTTGAAGAAAGAATCTTGCAACTTGTATTTTCTTTGGATTGTGTTCTGATCCTTGGCCCTGCCTAGGACAGAATTAAAATTGCATGGCAGCTCCTCCCTGAGACTGGGGCTTTAAAATCCAATTTGGAGATTTTAGATTTGAAATGTGACTTGAATCCTTCTCAAACTTCTTCATCTACTGTGTTCATTTATCTTTGTAATCCACTCCTCAGGCTCCAAGATATGACATAAAATGATATTTTTAAATATGTATTATGTGGAATATGTTGAATATCTTCAAAGGATATTAATAGGAAAATAAACTCTGGAAATAGCTATGTGTTTTTAGAAGCAAGAACAGAAATGCAGTGTTTTGGCAGTGTATAGTAAAAAAAATACTTCTGAAAATAAAAATGATGGTAGATTTTATTTATTTATTTATTTATTTATTCTTTGTAAATAAATCTTAGCTTGTACTAAGGATTCTTTATGTTCTGTATGAGAGTAAAGAATGGCTTTGTGAATTATTGTCCAGTTCATGGGAGACAATGAAGCAGCACCTTACAGGTACAATGGTTGTCACAAACAACAGGCAGAGCCTGTCTGACTCTTCCCTGTGCTTGCCCTGGATAGTCATGTCCTTCCCATATGCAGTTTGCTGGGATTCCATATGGTTTCTCTGCAGACTGCCAGACATGTGGGAAAAGAAAAGCCTGGATTGCACACAGGATGACAGGCCAGCTAAAGCCTTCAGATATTCTGCATTAAGGTCCAGTTGGCTCAAAGGGTTTGCTTTCCTCCCCATGGCATTTGAACGTGCTGATGGTCAGGTGAGCACTGCAGCCACTTCCAGCCCCATCGACTCCTCACTGAACTTCTCTTTTTAAATCCTAGGTATTCAAAAAGCAGGGGAATTATTTATAGTACAGAGCCACAGGCACAGAAATCAGCCTAGTTCCCCAATAATTTTAAACAAACAAACATCTGTTTGGCAAAGTATTTACTAGTCAATGCCAGAATTTAATAAGGCACATAGAGAAAACACTGATGGAAGGAATTAAAGGAAAAACAGGGGGAAAAAAGACACTCAGTGAATGTATCTGCTAAAAGGTGGATATTCCCTGTAACTGCTACCAGAGGCTGGAGACAGAATTTTAAATGTATTTTGGTAGCTGGCAAACTGTCTTAAGGGTTCTGCTGGATTCCTGCTGGATGGGACTGTGTGACTGCTGGTGCCTTCAAGACTTCAAGAACAGTGGTGCTCCATGCCTTGTGTATACTCAGCTTTACCTGCACTTAAGTATGCTACCTTTTTTTTCTCAAAACTGAAATTTTGTTTCACATACTATATGTACATGTATTTGTGGAATTTGGTACCAATATTATTAATTTTCTAATTCCTTCTATGAGTAGCAGTGGTTTCCACTTTTGTATGCAGTAAACTGAAGTAGTGTGAGGTACAAGTCTGTTCTACAGAAGTTGGGAAGTCCAGAGGAAATAGGTCAGGTAGAGAGAGACCTGATCTGGGCAAAGGAATCCCCTAATTTAAAACATTCTTTATCTAGGAGAGAAAGCCCTTTGCTGGCATGTTTTTTGAAACAATGCTCAAAAGCAGACAAGTGTAATGCAGACAGGGAAATCTCTTCTGAACTATTTTCTGCTCCAACACTGGCATGCATCTAAATACCGGATTTGTCTCTGTTTTATAAAATGTGTTCTCAAGAATTTTGTTGTTTTTACTTTTCTCCCCTTGCAGTATAACTTCCTGAGTGTTCCCAGTGCCAGCAGCTGTACCCAGACACCGCTGGGTTGCTGGGAAGAGCGCTGTGCTTCCAGCTCCTGCTTCAGGCACCTCGCTGTCCCACTTGGCATTTGCTATCTTTTATCTCTCATGCTGTTCTGTATATTTTGCTCTCTTTTCCAAGGACTTGGCTGCAGTTCTGTGGGATTGTTTTTAAAATCTGACATCCTGAAATTACATTTCTGACATCAGCCAAAGCTCTTTGCCCAACATCACTGTCCCCACCCTCAGTCACCAACACACAGAGCTGTGTGTATTTCTGTGAAATGTTTTATCAGAGTAATCAGAACATCTATACCTTTCCAGGGAGGTATTGGGAAACCCAGCAGATCTGCTAATTTCTGAGTATTGTGTTGTTTAAAAGATGAGTTACTGAAATGGCATTTTAAATGTAATGACCTAAATACTCTTTCAGCTGACTGTAAAGTAAATGGACAAATGAAGCACATTGCTGTTTATGCTTCATTGTGTAATGTTTTAATACTCTGTCATGCTTGTTGACAAGGACTTCATCTTAACCCATACTCTTGTTGACTTTGGTGGAAAATTTCAGTAGAATTTTATAATCCTGGGGAAAGTCTCTCAGGTAGCTGGGGATTTTTTCCCTAAGTTCTCTGAACCTGCCCACCTGTGACAAAAGTCAAGATAAGAAGTAGGGTGCTGTGCTGTGTAATGCTCTCCAGTGCTTCTGCTGGACCAGGACAAATCAAAGGCTGAGCTAGAGCTGTACCTTTCAGCTGTCTCTCAGCACTCAGTGTCACCCTTCTGTCATCAGCCTAGGATGATATATGTTTGCTCTGCTGGTTCCTGGGCTGAAAACCTGACCCTCAAGAAAGGCTCAGTAATGCCTCATGTCTTAGGCAGGGAAATGGCTTGTTCAGCTCCTGTTGCTGCCTGAGCCAAGACTGCAACCGCAAGGATGAGATCCCACAGGGATTCATGAGGGAAGGGGGAAACTGTTTGGTGAATTCTGCTCCATTCCCCAGGAGGGCATTTAAGGCTGGGGCCCATAAAAGTCTCCATGGCAGTGGACCCCAGAGCCTGGAACCCCAGGGGTGGGGTGCTGCCTTTCTGGTGCATTTGGAGCCTTCCTGGGAAGGAAGCCCCTGGTGGCTCACAGGGGCTGCAGGGCAGCCAGGGTGCTGAGAACAGAGGTGCCTGCTCTAATCACTGCATGCTGGGTGCCCAACTTGGGGCTGCATGCAAGCACCATCCTGACACTTATCAAGAATCCAGAACTGCCTCTAGACAGTGCTTTCCCCTGCAATAATAATCAAACAAACTTGTTTGGAAAAATATTTACTACTTGCTGCCAGTACGTAATGGATAGGTACATTCTAGCTCTGCTTTAGAGGACTTTAAAAATTCAATTGTTATCTAAAGCAAGGACTATGGTCTGCCCTGTGTAGCAGAGCATCCTCCAGCTTAGGTCCTGCCAAGACAACCGTGTTGCACAGCAAATTATTGTCAGACTGAAGATTCTAGGGAGTTTGGTAGCTTGTGGGTTCACCTGTAAGTTCTAACCTTGGCAAATGCCTCACGGGTTGTAGTGAGGGAACAACTGGTCTAAGAACTGTGGAGTTGGGGTCCTGTAACAAAGATTTGTGTGAAGCACAGAACTTCAAGCATTGAAATGTTAAGGATATATATAGCTATAGCTAATGCACAGCATTTATTGGAACATGCCTCAATAAATCTTCCTTTTATAGGATAATTAACTACAAGGAGAAGGGAGAGTGGGAAAATTATAAGTGGAAAGTCTTTTATTTGCCAAAGCTCTGTGTTTTAGGCGTCTTAAACAGTCAGTTATATGCTGTGCAAAGACAGACCAGGGATAGAAAATCCCACTGGCATCACTAGGGTTTTCTGGTCTCGCCTGACATTAATCTGTGCTTTCTTTACACTCTGATTAGCAGTTTTCAGTTACTTTTTGTGGTCGCAACTTGGAATTAAATGAGACAAACCATGTTTAAAAATCAGAACGCATTCTGGCAGACAGATTGTTGGCACTGGTTACTCTTTCTGTGCTGTGCATGAAGCTGTGATCAGGATCTCCACTGAGCAGAACTAAGGCTACAAGTGGATCTGTGCAGAGGAAGATGTAAAGTTGAAGATACTGCTGGTTTAGGACCAGAAAATAACATGGCATATTGATTACATTGTTTCATATGTTATTAATACTTTCCTTGGTTCACTCTTCATTACACAAAATAGTCACAAGTTTTCTGGTCTCCCACTCTGCAGAGTAAGTTACAGAGACATGCACTCCATTAGGCTCTTTCAAACTCTGCTTCAGGAGTAAACAAATGGTGGCAGCTTTATAAAACTCTTGACACTGTTCCAGGGTTTAAAACCTCCGTTTATCCAGGATTCAGCAAGAACAGAAATGACTTTCATAACAGAACTCTAGTAATGCTCCCTGCTAAAGCTCGAGTCCTTGAGATATCATTCATTAACTCTCAAATTTATGTCTACTGTATATTGGCTTCAGGCAGAATAGTTCTCCTTTTAATGAAGGAGAACTGGATTTTTCTCCTTGATCCATGTAAGTCAGCATCTGATGTTATCTTGGAGATAACTAACAAACCTTGGGTTTAAGATAGAAGGGCAATGAGCTGCTCCCCCCAGGTCAGGAAGTCCTCCAGATCTTCCCAGTGGACTGCTCTGCACCCGGGAGGGTGGGACTACCCGGGAGGAGGGAGGGACTACACTTTGGTGTGAATGTAAATATGTCCAGGGAGTTATAAAGAAGAGGAAGTTTAAATATAAACAAAATAGTAAAAACAGCACAAATAGCACAGTGAGCTACCAGGAAGTGACAGAACTGACAAAGAGAATTGGAAAGGAAGAGATGGAAAGGGCACAGATGAGGGCAGTTTGTCAGTGGACATGAATTCCTCTGGGGAGAAGGGTGAGGGTGGGATGGGAGCCCTGAATCTGACCCTTCTTCCCTGCCCATCCCAGTGAAAAGCTCTGTGCATGGAGCAGTCCTGGAAGCCTGCATCCTTCCATGCTTTAGAGAAACTTGTTTGGCTTTGTTTTTAGCAAGTGAACCCTCAAAAGGATGTGAAATAAAACCCTAAGTAATATCAAGCTCACAAAGGACACCAGAATAAAATGAAAACCAATTTCTGGTTTTGGTGTGCTGTTTCTCAGTTTGGAAGTCATCAGTCCCTTGAAGGTTTGGCAGTGGTTTTACCTTGGCTGAGGTCAAGGGCCTCACTGTAAGGCCCTGTGTGTCCTGCCTTTGCAAACACAAAATAAGATTCAACATTCTGAGCTAACAGAATTGTGACCATATCCTCAGACATAAGAGAAATTCCACATAGAAGAACAATCAGTATTTATCATAATTCTTCTCATAGCTTGTGTTACGCTTCTCAGCACTTTGCAGTGCTTGAACAGTTTTTTGGCCTGCAATAAGTTGCAGTTTTTCTAACACGAAGAACAAGTGATAGCTTAGAAGCTACCTAATGAGGAAGTGTAACATCTGTGTCTGGGTATTCAGTTCTTGCAGCTTCAGATTGGTTAGACCAGAGGCTTTGCATACCCAGGTGCTTACTGTCATTTGTTTAAATTGTCCCACCAGTAGAATGTGTTTCTTTGGCTGGGTGGCCATAGATCCTCAGTGCCTCACTGACACTGACAGTGCTTCAGTCACACAGTGAAGAACTAAATACTGAGTGTTATGTGACTGTAATAATGAATAACACCTACCAATTCCAATTAAATACACAAATCTTGATTTGATGGAATATCTAGATAATGACAAAGGAGCTCTTTTGTACTACAGACAGTTTTGAGATGTGCATTTACATGACTACTATATTAATTCATTATAACATTATTTATTATAGCAAGGGATGTATCAATCCAGATTTTAAATCTGCACCTTTAAATACTACTGAGAGTTCTAACTCATGGATAGTGACTTCCTGACATATACTGAGCTTGTCTTCACTCAAGAAAGGGCATAACTAAGGTTTCAGAGCACGCAGGCTTTGGTCTGGCAAAGAAAGGCACATCTGGATGTCCCGACCATGTTTATCAGCTCACTGGTCTATTCTAACCTGGATAATGAGAGGGTGCAGATTTAGAGTCTCTTTTATAAAAATAAGCTAGTCCATGATGAATGGATTCTCTCTCCTCCTACTGTAGATGAGTGTCAGCAGAGCATCTGCAGAGTATCTGTGTCAGTACATACTCTACTGATGATATCCTGTGAAGGCACTCACTAAGTCATCTCTTCACCTTTTCAAGCAGTATTTCATGCACAAGGAGGCAGCTGTAATCTGTATTACTGAGTCAGGTTTGGTAGATTATTTTCTAGAGTAAATAAATTAGACTGCACTGATCTGCAGATGAATTGTCATAGTGGGGCCCTGTCTTAAGCAAAGGCTACAATGATAATCTCTTATCTGCAGTCTGCACAGAAGATGTGACCTCCAGAGGAGCACAACAGCTCTACTGAATTTTCATATTTCTTATTTAATCTGAATTAATGTGACCAAGTATGCAGGTACACTGAATAGGCATGTAATCCTTTTTTAAAAAGTTGTGTACAGGTTTTTGTCCAACTCAATTTGGTGTAGGAGAGAAGAGACACATTGCTTTGGCTTTTCTTTGTACCCTGAAAAGATGCTCTGAGAAAGCAGGCAGACAAATCAGAAGTGTGACAGAGCTTTTTTCCAAATGCTCTTTGGATTTTTATGTGAACAATGGTTTGATTGGCTTGGGGTTTTAGTTATTTGTGGCAAACAAAGCTCAGATGCTGTATTGTCCTGCACTTGCTTGGCTGTCTTTATAGGAACATTTGTGAGCTTGGCACACCTTTCAGTTGAAATGAAGTGGAAAATCTCCAGCACTGTGTCTGGTTTTGGGTTTCATCACATAACTTTCAAGCAACCATAATCTACAGTGAATTTTCACTAAAATAAGATACATGCTTCCTCAGATTTAGTGAAGAGAGTAATAAAATGTGGATTACCTGCTAAAAACTCTTATGAAAACATGTTTTCAGTATGTGAAAGGGGAAGGAAATTATTTCTGTCTCCACAATGAAATGGAGAGAAATAATTTTTAAATCAGTTCAGTCTCTTTCTCATTCTCTAATATCTATGATGCTCCATGCCCTTTGTACTAGTGTCAGTCAGATAGAGAAAACTCATGAATGATGCACCTTTGTAGTCACAGCTGCAAAAGCTTCAGCCTTACACATTTTCCTATGAAAGTTAAATAAATAAAACAAGCAGTAAGTAGGTAGTTCTTGAATTCCTGCTGAAAACCAAGTTTTAACATCCTTTCATCAATGTAAGGTTGAATTTATTGCAAGAGAACTCCATGATAAAAAAACCCCAAACTTTTTTCCTAACTACAGAAAACAAAGATTTTTCAGTTTCTCAACTTCTTGTACAGTTCTTGCCCACCTTCAGGAAGCACTGGGCAAGGTTCTATGTTTCAGCTCCTTTCAGGTTTTTAAAGGTGCTTGGATTACCTATTACACCTACCAGTTGTGGTGATGGTGGCCACAGAGCATTAAAATAAAACAACAGTTCAAATTTGGGCTGTTGCCCCTTCACAAATCAGGAGTCAATCTGCAAACAGCAGAAGGTGAAATGCCCTACTAAAATTCTTTTTTTCCCATAAGTTTTTGTGGGTTTGTTTTTGTTTTTGTTTGTTTATTTGTTATATTTTTCTTTGCTTTTTTGTCCTAAAATCTCACAAAGCACTTCCTGGCAATGACAATACAGTTATGGCACATTTGTGTGGAACATCAGAACAATATCACCAGACTTCTGTGTAACCCATCAAAATTTCCTCGGTACCCCTTACACCAATTATCTCTGATAACTCACTCCAAAGCATGGAATAATTGCACGTTTCCATGTGTCCTGATATTATAGGTCATTACAACTTTCTTCTCTCCAGCGTGTTTATTAGCCCTTCAGCTTTGTTTGTGAGCAAATTCAACCATGGTTGAACTTATATCAAAAGGAGAATTCAACAAAGCACTCTTCATTAGCCCCTAACTCGTTGTTTGTGAGCTGACTTGCATTCCTGCTCCGGCTCTGGCAGACAGAGGGGCACAGAGGGAGCCTTGGCAGGGCTGAAGGGACTCTGCTGCAGGACTGATGAATGCACAATTGATGTTTTCTGCAACAGCAAGATGACCTCTTCTTTTAGTTGCACTCCACTGAGCGGGGCTGCTTTGTGCCCTTGTGGGAAGTGCTTTCTTGCAGCTAATTTTTGAGCTTCATCACCAAGCAGTGGATAGGCTGCCACCAAAGCTACTGGGCAGTACAGCTGGCCTAGGTGGTGTAAACATCCCTAATTCCTAATATTGATTAGTGCAGAACATTACATACAGGAATGAAGCTGGACAGACTGAAAAATCTACAAGTGGAGTGCCAGTCCAAACAGCAGCAATATGTGATTATGGGCATCGTCCTGGCTCTCTGCTCCCTTTGCTGACTCTCTGTGGAACAGTCCAAAGTCTCAGCCCCTCATACTTAAAAGCCATCAATTGACTGGCTCCTGCTACCTTTGAGATCTCTTCTTCTTCCAAACACCTGCATCCCAAAAGCTTCCAAACAGCTGCATCCAAAAAAGGGAGAAGCTACATTTTACCGTGGGAAATGCAATTTTTTTTTCCAGAAGTCACGTAAAGAGAATATAAAATAAAGAAAATATCAATTCTTTCCAGAATTGAAGGTCAGATTTGTGTCCTCAGTTTTAGATTTACATCAGTAATTCCATCCCACATGTAACCTGCTCTGCTGGCTCAGTTGAGTACACAAATGGACACACAGTAAATTAGGCTATTTCTCCTGTAGAATGAGAAGGGAAAGATAAAATGGATGTTTTATTATTTCTCCTTTTATATGCCCAAGGTTTCTTGGATAAGCTGATGGAGTGGACGATGTAGATTGCAATTTAGGGAAGAAAAAGCTGCAGTTGGATGGTTTTCCATGATTTCCTTTTCCTACTTGTCAGTGGGCATATGTGCCTGTATGGGATGTGAGTAGGAGATACTAATGAGTCTCAGCAGTTTGTTCTTTTTCTGTTTTGTTCTTTCTGCTTGCTGTGATGAACAATCTGGGCTGCATCACTGAAAACAAAATTATTATACTTGCAAGTGAATAATTGATGTAATTTATTAATTTTTCTTAATTAACCCAAAAGACTGAACTGTGGCAATACCTTCCTGGTGACATCAGTTTAAGAATATGACTACAATCCTGACAGACAAAAAAAAAATCAAGTTTGGTTAGAAGATATTTAATGTGCTCTCACCAATGAGATCACTCCCCTCAGATCCTCATGTCTGGGAAGTGCCATCTCCAGAATAACAGGGCTGCCCATTACCAGGTCCTTGGTGCCACATTGCAGCTGGTATTTCAAAATGAGCCTTGCTTAGGAAAAGTCAGTCTTGGCAGGGTGGCCATTCCCAGAGATCATCCTATTTGGTGTAAATATATCCATGTGAGGTAGGAACACAAAAGGATGATCTAAAAACCCATGTGGTGGGCATGTGATGAGTTCAGTGGAGTTCAAATATTCATTTTTGGGTTGCTGTGTTAGAGCTTTGCATAATTTGGATGGAAATAGAGGTAGTGAGTGCCTGCATATTTTGAAAGTAGGGTGCATGTGTGGTGTAGGGCCTTGGCCGAGACTGTGTGATGTGCAGTTTTCTTTGCTGTCACTTTGATCTTGTAATTCTGAGGCTTGGAAAGCTGATACTGAGGGAAGATGATGTATCCCAGAATGTTTGTTCTGTCATGAGCAAACTAAAAGTTACAAGATGTTACTAAAAGCTGTGCTCCTTTCCAGGTCAATTTTTATGCATATGCAAAATGATAGCCAAAGCCTTTAGCTCCTCCTTATTGTGCTCAAAGCACTGACCTGTGAAACAGTGCTTACAATTGATCACAGATGTGTAATATGGTCCACCTAATGTGATAAAACTCCTTTAGGTATAAGGCACAATTAAATGGAATCTGAAGGTAAGCACATGATATGTGTACTTTATAAATTGGATAATAAAATAAATGTTCATTGTTACGTTAGGACTCTTGTGTTATTCACAATGTCTATGGATCTATATGGGCTAAATATAGTATCTGAAGGTGGAGAATAGTAGAGCTTATTTTGGCATAAATTGCTTGATTATTGGAACGTCCTATTAGAATTTCCTCTAAAGCTCATTTATGGAAATAATTAGAAACAAACTCTTCAGACCCACTTTGACAGACTAATCTTCTTTACAAATTGCCACTCCAAAGTAATTTGTGTCTCTCTGTTCTGAGAAACTTTATCACAAGTAAGAAATGCAATATTAGCTCTTAAAATTAATACACGATAATCTTCTGATGATTGTTGGACAGCACATAATAAGCTTATGCTTTTGCAAACAACTGAGTGAGGAAAATATTGCTGAAATGAAGGAGGAGAGCTGGGATGGATCTGAATCCTTTTGAATGAAATTCCATACTTTAGAGGATAAGTAGAGCTCTAGTATCTGGTTAGCAGCTGGACAAGGTAAACAGTGTTGTGACACTTTGGAAAGGTATACTCAGTTTTTAGGGAAGTAGGATTGAATAGAGATGGTCAGGAGTAGTATTTTAGAGACTTAAATCAATACTAGAGTGCTGTACCCTGGCCCAGACTGAGGTGTAATAGAGCTATAAGTGCAACATAAACTCTTGTCATTTGGAAGAAAACCTCCACAAAAATAGCTAATTGGAAATTAGCTGGACACTGGGAATGTAAATGTAGGTATTAAGTACACAGCATTTGCTGTGCTGATGAGATGGAATGCTCATCAGCAATTTCTCACATCTTATATTTTCTTAAATATTTCTCATGGTAAATAATTACCATTTGCTGCACAGCAAAAAGAAAGGATCTAATATACCTACTGAGGAGAAGAGTTTCAAAACATAGCTGAATATACCTCTTGAGGAGGAGAAAAGATCAGCAGGCAATATTGTTGTTCTGTGCTTTTAAGAGAATTCACATATCTGTGAGTTTTCTCCTTGTTAAAGAGTGGGTCTGTGATGGATGTCAGCTGGTAACATCACTGTCAGTTGCACTGCAACTTAAAACAGACATCACCAGGGGCTTTTAAATGGCATTTCTGCAGAGTCAGATCATGAAGCCCAATTCCTTGCAGGATAGCATGTTGCCCTCTTCACTCAGCTCTGGCACTCTTGCAGCGTAGCATAAAATCTTTGGCAGTTCAAATTTAATCTTCTTTTTTTTTTTTCCCCAGACCATAGTTTACTTAAGAAGACATAAATAAAAAATCTTGTGCAATTTACAAGACATTTCACAGGTAAAAGTGTCCCAAACCCAAAAGCAGCCCCCTACAAGTGTGCTGTCTGGTGAGACATGCCAAGAGGATGGCCCAAAATACCTGAATCCCCCTGTTCAGAGACAAGTGGAAAACTGAGGTTATAAATATACCTTAAATACCAGAATTATTAAGGGTCATGTGCTTCCTGCATTCCCCACACTGCATCAGTCCAGACCCTTAATAAAAAGCCCACTTGCCACCAAGTGAAGTGAGACCTCTCATTTCTGACAGCCACAGTGTCTGTAAACAACCAGTTTGAAAGAATTATTTGTAGGCAGGGAGTAAACACTTCACAGAGCCACAGAGCAAATGGATCCTGCAAAGTCCTCTCATTACCCACCTGCTGATTTCTGTTTTATCCTGGAGGCATCTGCCTTTCCATCCTCACTCGACCTGGAACAAGCTTTGGAGCCTGGATGGCAGCTCCACTAGGAACAGCAGAGGGTGAGACTGTCCCTCTCACTTGAACCTGGAAACTCCTCCACCAAATGAACTTAAAAGGGCAGTGAGAAAGAGGATTGACCACAGCCAGTACCTGAAAATGACAACAAACATTTTCTGCAAACAGATGTTGACGCCAATCGACACATTTTTCTTATTTCCCTACTTTAGAGCTACCCTCATGTTGGGCTCCATTATTTCTAATCATGTGTAGATGCTTCTTGTCCATCACTTTGTTTTCTGCTCACAACTTACTCTTTTAATTATTTTAACCATCAAGTGACAGGAATCATTTCTTGCCAATGCACAAATATTATCTGCTGCTCAGAAAGCAGTGCAGCAGAATTTTAGCTCATTACCTCATTTCTCCATTGCAGATCAAGATGGATCTATTTGCCTATATGAACGTGTAGATACAAAAATGCTGCTAGCAAGGATTTTCTTGCTAGTTTCTAAGTCTGTGAGAGACTTTTCTCTCTCACAGAAGAGGTAGCAGGGAATGTAAACAACCAAGCCACCTACAACCTTGAAAAGTCTTGTTTATGGTCTAGTAGAAAAATATTTTGACAATGGATGTTTTAGGATTTTAGCCAATCACCCCCAAGGGGTGGCTGGTCCTTTGTCCAATTAGACTATGAAGAAAAAAAGTCTATAAAAGAGTTTGTAAAATAATTAAATAAATCAATCTTGCTGCACAATTCCTGCCTGCTGGATCTTCTCTCCTCCTCCTCCCTATGGCTGCAGGACATGGTGATATACCCTAGGAACCAGGACTGGGGTAATATGAACGTGTTAAGGTGTAAAAGTATTCTGAAGATATGTATAGACACGATGGTTCCTGTTGGAATATTTCTTTAACATTTGGCCAAATGTGAAACTTTTCCTTAAGGGCTTTTTATTCCAATAAAATGACAGTAGTAGGACCTGAATACTGGAAACAATAGATCCTTCTAACAGGCTTCCAAGGGCTGCATGGACGTGTTTCCCAGTTGTTACAGATGTAAATGATGGCTCCGTGCTTAGTACAAGTTTGTATATTTAAGCCACTGAGTATTCTACAGGAACAATTTTCCATTAAATTTCATGCTTTTTTCCAGAAAAGCTCATTTCTTAAATAAGGGGCAAGCCGAGGGATAAATAGTGAAAGGGAATGAAGACCTCTTAAGAAAATTAGACTTCACTGAATCAAATATACATTAGTAAAACTTTAAATTGGCTTCATTAACGTCTCTAAATTATGCATGCATTAATGGGATTCTTATTATTAATTCATGCAATTGTTTGTACTACTTTTTTGATAGGGCTTTATTTATTTATTTATTTATTTATTTATTTATTTATTCCTGCTATTCCAGCACTGCATTGATGGGACTCATTAAATGTAATGGTGTTTGGCAGTTCATCACACAGATTAAAAGCCCTTTCCAGATCACCTCTACTCACCCTTTCTTTTGGAGAATATTTTTGGCATATATCTGGGAGGCAATGAATTGCACAATTTTCTTGGATGCAGCATTTCAAAACCTGTATGCCTGAGAAAAACAGTTGAGTTTTTAACCACCATTCCTTCATTCTCTCTAATTTATTCTTATTTTAAAAGCACTCTTTCAGACTTCTGTTTTAATTCTAACCACAAAAAAATATGCTTAAAAATGCATAGGGTAGTATAACAGCTCAGTTAAAGTCAATAATGGGCTTTACCTGACTGTATTTTATCAACTACCTCCAAAAGGTGCTGTAGAAGAGCTTTTCAAATACTAAAAAGCTCTATTATTTAACACCATTGTAACATCAGCAATAGATAGAGTAATGTATTCCCAGTAGTGTATAATGAGGCTATAAATTCCTTTGAGGGTTCTGGCAACATTATGAACCACCAGAACAAACTTGGATTTTTTTTTTTTATGTCACCAAAATCAGAGCAATCAATTTATGCAGCTTTTGAAGCAGATTACCCCTTCAGAGCATGGTGGGGCAGCAATCAAAGTGTTGCAAACTGGATCGCAAGCAGGCTGTGCAGGGGATGGGAGATACGAAAGAATCATCCAAAGTCCTGTTGCTTCTGAAGTATAAACCACTGAGTGAAAGGGTGTCATATGGATTTTTTTTTTTCAAAGGCTTGTCTGTAGTAGTTTCTTGTTGAAAGTTAGGTTTTAATTAAAGAGTCTCCATTTCAGATGTCTTCCTGAGTTCACAGGCAGCAGTCCTGAGCAGTGGGTTAATGCAAGATTATGTGGGGAAGACAGAAGTTGTTCTGCATAAAGATACACACACCTCAGGATGTGTTTGTCCTTCTGTTACAAGCTGCATCTTAATGTTTTTTTCTATTACTGGTGATTTGAGAATTGCTTAGACCAGCAAGCATTCATCAGTAATTGCATAAAAATAAAATTTACAAGGTGATATGTAGAGGTAGTAAAAAGGATGAGGGTCACTTATGAGGAATGAAAGAGTGGCAGAGGATAATGAATGTTTTGAGATCTAATTATTGATACATATAGACATATAGAATGTTAAAGATCTAATTATTTTTCTGCCTCTACTTTTTGCCCCTTCCCTTCCATTCAGCATTACCAGGGTAGTAAAGGACTTCCCACCTGCACCAGCTTAGTGGCAGCCACATGATGATTATCTGAACTGCAGTCTATGACTGTCCAAGACTTTAGATTTTATTTTGGAGTTGTCACATGAGCAGGCTTTTCTAAAACAGCTCCTTGAACTGCAGTTTCCTTATGCACCTCCTGTTTCTAAGAGTATGTTTCTTTGCTCCCAGAAACTTGCTGGGTTTGTGCTCTAACTCCTCTGCCTGAAACAGGAGGGATTTTCCTACCAAATCCCTGTGATTTCTTTAGTTGGATCTTCCATGGTGGAAAAGCTTGTCATGTTCCTGTTTTCCTGTCCACTTGTTATGCAAATACGTGGCTTTCTGGGAGAGTCCAAGCCTGAGGAAGGAGGGAAGTTGCTCGCTGGGGTGTGGAAGGGCTAACCCATGACCTTGACTGAAAGCTGTGTTAGCCCCTAGTTATTGTTCAGCCCAAGGTGGACGGGCTGAATTGCTTGTGACTGATGTGCAGTGATCAATCTCAGTGAGCTTGCCCAGCTCTGAAAAGGACACAGAGCTAGGGATGGAGAAGTTAATGTTTCAAAGCACTGGTGTCTACATAATTTTCAAAGTACTGTCCACACTGTTGTATTTAGTTTTAAATTTAAACCCTACCAGATCTCCATCATGAGCATTGACTGGAGATATTTTCATCAAAGGAACTTTATAGACGCTTTAAAAATACCTCTGATGCATTCTTCAAAATATGTACACCTGCACCAATTCATATCCCTCTGCCTAAAAGAGGGAACATCCTTGTCCTCTGTGCAATGCACAAACTTCTCTGTTGATAAAACCAGTCTGGTTTGCAGCTGTGAATATCCTGGCAGGTACTTTCTCCTAATCCCTGCAGTGGGGGAGAGGAAAGATTCAGTGGTCACTATTGCGCAGAATTATCTCAAACACAATAGATTTTCCTCATGACAAATCACACAGAATCTCCATAGCAACCTCACATAATTATGCACAAGATTTCAAAGTAGCAACAAAAATAAGCGTGGCAGGAATTGTAAAGAACAGTTGTATAGTGTGAGACAGATGTGGGAGTAGATGATGTATAGAGGACTGAAACACAACTGTTCTCAAATGTAAAAAATGAACAAAAGACAGAAAGATTGCCTACTTTGTATTGTGGAGAGTGGTGATTAAGTCAGTATATTATCTGGAAATTGGAGATGATGGGCTCAAATATCTCCTCATAATGTAGAGGTTCCTGATAGTGCCACAACAGTTTGAGGAATGCCAGGAGCAGTTTTATTCTGCTTTCATAGGATTATTACAGCTGTAAAAATGATATCTGAGTTGTGAATTGGCATGCAAGAGCTAAATGAAGCAGGTTGTTGGGGCTTTTTCGCAAATTTTGTTTCAGTCTGTTTGGACAGATTGATTAAAAGGAGCTTAAAAATATTATGGGCAGTTTTTCCATCATCCTTATTTGTTTATCTATATTTATATAATCTATATCTAATATATCAATCAATCAGTCAATCAATCAATCAATCTATTTGTTCTCTATCCATTCTTTGGAATTCAAAGATTGCCAATACCTTCCACATGAGCAGATTTCTAGTGAAAGAAGGACATTTTCACAGCTTTTACTTTCAAAACTGCACAAGGATTTAGGGAGAGAATGGGAGAAAAATTTTTAAAATATTTTATGCCTCATGCAGTGTCTTATTTCTCCCTATGCTCCTGGTACTTTTTACAGAATCCTAAATTAACAGCCAACCCACCTGTGAACACATTAGCAGTGTGTGTAACACACAGATTATATATTCTGCTTATGTATTCCCGTGCTGATGAACCCAGTGATCCCATTGCTGGACCAGTCCATCTCAGAAGTGAGGGCATCTCAGGGGGCCTGAGTATTTTGAGCTTCAATGGTATTTGAGGATTCCCAGCAGCAGATTCAATAATTAAGTTCACACTTCAAGGGCAATAATTCTGTGTCAAGATGTATCTATGATTAAATCATTCTGATGGTGATTTTCTTTTAATTATCATGGCCTGATCCAGAGCTCCACATTTAACCTGGCTCAGTCAGGTTCACTCCAGCAGATTTTGACTAATGCTATTTAAAAAATGGTGTAATTACATTAATTAAAAGTTTGGCTAAAAATATGAGAGAAGAAGGTTTACTAAACCAATCCATAAAATTTCATTCAACTTTTTGTATTCAACTAATGTTATGTGCTTTATTCAAATTCATAGATTTATTTTGGCTCAGAACAAATTTAAGCCATAGGAATAGATACCTTCTTACTTTTAATATTTTATGCAACTTCATTCCAGGTTTATCCTCCTCAAATAGCAGATCACATGGATAGCAGAGATGGGTTTGGTATTACTAAGGATGGTTTTGGTTTTGCTAATTTGTCTTATTGAAGACTCCCAGTTTTGTTCATAAATGAGAAAAGTTAGACCAAGAACTGACCATCATTCCTAATCCACGAGGTTTTTTGTCCCTGAGGCAGTAATA
This sequence comes from Aphelocoma coerulescens, assembly GCF_041296385.1. Taxonomy (NCBI): domain Eukaryota; kingdom Metazoa; phylum Chordata; class Aves; order Passeriformes; family Corvidae; genus Aphelocoma; species Aphelocoma coerulescens. Next base: position 33,044,435 of record NC_091021.1, on the reverse strand, counting down.
ATTTTTAATTGGAATAATGTGACATGAAACTCCCAAGTGAGAATCAAACCAAGACATATCTCTCCCCTTGTACCTTCTAGAGATATCAGCTGAGAAATTAGCTGTTTTGAATCCTCTTTAATGGAGCATTCAAGATTACATTATCTTCTATTTTTAATTTATGCCACTGCTATTAAATTGCTTTACTAATATTAAGTATTAATGAGCTTTAGATACTTTTTCTTGCATTCAATATATCACTTTTTCTTACAATTCAATTAAAATCCATTTCAAATGAAGCAAAGGTGACAACAAGAAAATAATTGAAAGTTTGACTAAGATTTTCTAGAAACAGGGAAGCAAGCACTGCATCCTGTTGAGGTCTATTAACATTTCCTACCACAAGATGTTCTGTCTACTAATATAAAACATAATGAGATGATTTGTCAGTAGATATATGCTGAACTTCTTATTCCACTCTCAGTCCATTTTATTTGCATATAAAGTGGCACATTTCCACTCAACAATAACTAGTCCTGAAGGAATGATATTTAAGGGGAGAATATAATTAATCTATTCAGGTCATAAACATTTTCTTCAGGGCAACGGGCAACCATCTAAGACAACATCCATAATCATTTGTGGACATTACTAAAATACTTTAAGATGAGCTGGCAAAGCTGAGGATGGGCAAAATATTGTCATTTTCTTCCAAGGACATCTTTGTGTTTGTCTTATGCAGCTTTTTAAGGATTATATTAACGAAAAAATCCTTTCTGTTTTTTGTATTTGGCTTTGTGTTGATGCTGCATTGTGTTCCACAGAGTGCTTAAACATGATGTAGGAACTGTGTTTCCCATCATTTTATGTCAGAGCTCAAAAAGCATACAGGAATTTTGCTATTTTTCAAATATTATGACCACCTTATATGGAAAGTAGTTATAAAGCTCCTCAGCAGCTGTAATTATGATAAAAGGTTTTCAGCAGGTCTGCCAAATAAGAAGGCATTTTTCAAGTACATTTCCATGCTGCTTTAGCTTGGGTGGCTTGGCACATGTTTTTATAAACTTTAAATATTTCAGAATTTTTTGAAAGTTACCTGGATGGAAGAGGAGGATGAGAGGAGGGAATTGGACAATGTTTAAAGGAACACTCTGGTCTGCTGAGTATTGTATCCCCTGTAGCACCATGTAGGATTCTCCTGTCCACTGAGTGTATTAACTGAAGGTGCAGGGAGGGTTCATGCTGGTACCAAATTATGTACAGAGGATGAAAAATGGGTTAAAATGCAAAGTCTGTGTAAGAAAACATGGGGGAGCCTATCCCAGCTACCTGAGTTCACATGTGCACTCCTTTTGACATAGTAATTTTAAAATAATGAAAGAAAAAAGGAAAGCAATGCTAAGCAGTCACAAAAGCCCACAGTCAAGAAAGCATTTGCTAAACCACTCCATCGTTGTGGCACAGGCTCATGCCTGTCTACTCAGCTCCCTTAATGCCAATGTATGCTTTTAAGGCAGCCTTATGAAATAAATGTTTCACTTAAAAATATTTTTTGAAATTAATTTTATGTTTTTAGGTACAAAAGGGCCAACAGATAATGTTTAAGTCTAGAAAGGGAGTACACTGAGCCACTGCTGAAGCATTGGTATTAACCTGTGATGAACTGGCTTAGCCACACACAGATAAGTCACAGAAAAGTAACAGTCACATGAGTGAACCTGAAATAACTGGTAATTACTGACCACAGTACAATGCAAACCTTTCATATGTTGATTAACTGCAACTAATTTATGTGATTTTATCATCTCTATAATTGATTTTAGCTATTTTGTGGATGCAGCTAAAGAAAACAACAGCCCACATTTACCAGGCAGGAACCACTCAGTTATTGCAGATGCAGCAAGAGATTCAATTTGGTCTTTAAAGTCCAGATTTGCTTTAATCTCAGCTTTAATTTGTTCCTAACAAATTCAAACTGTTCATAGAGCTGTGTCAAAGGACTGGCCACAGCAGATGATCAATTTGTCATGCTCTTATTATCACTGCACTTCAACTTGGAGGGAAGCAGAGTTTGGTTGATAGACAGAGGAACCAAAAGGTGCATATCTGTGTCACAAGGCAGATGGGTTGGTGTCAGCATGTGCATTTTCCTCTGTGAGAGAGAGGAAAACTGTACAGCCACCCAGCATGAATCACAGCATTTTCCTCAAGATTGGATTTTTAATAGTCAGACATCTAATTGGCCAAGCAGACGGCTGCTCAGACGAAAATGAGAAGGCTGTAGGGGCAGAGCTGCCTTTCTGAAGGCCACACATCTATTTGGGATTTAGGCCTTCTCTGAAAATGTGTTTCTAATTTTGTCGTATCTATGGGAAAGAAATTCTGAGCCTAGGCGGGATGGAGTGAAATATTTTACTTTATATGTATATATATGTGGATATGGCTCATGAGATTTAGTGGCTTTTAAAAATGTAATCACATTTATCCTGTGAGCTCTTCATGTTGTCTCACTCTTAGTTTTCTACCAAAACCTGTCCACCTGCATGCTCAGTACCTCTCCCCAGGCAGGTGCGCCGTTCTGATACGGCCGATCGCCGTCAGCCGAGGGACTCCTCCTGTCTCATCCTCTCTCTGCTTTGCCCTCTGTGATGGGTTTTTACTGTCCTGATGAGAAATCAAGCCCTTAGAGTGAACACAGTGAGGTGGGTTGCAGGAGGCACGTGGCAGAGCCGGCAAGGAGAAGGTAACGGGATTTTCCGTTGGCTCCATCTCTGCAAATTTCCACTGGGATAAAGAGAGTTGCAGCAGCAGTAAAATTCATTGCATCTGGACCAGCTCGATGGAAGGAGGCTTTCTGTCTGTGGTGTGACAGAAGAGGCATGGCCTAGAGAAAATCAATGATGAAGCAATTGAGAGCAGTGAGCTGTTCCTACAAAGTGCAAACTTTTCAATCACCATCGTGGGCAGATAATAAGAATCTTTTCATTTACACTGCAGAAACTTGTTCAAGGCAGCAGCAGAGGTGTAATAATAGACTTTGCTTCTGGAACTGACAGCAGGGGATTGAGATAATCCTCAGGCAAATACTGGCCTCTGTGATTTCCCCCCTTATTTTATGAAAGGTCCTGTTTCTTTCCTTAAACCTGAGATCTGTTTGAGCTTCCTGAAACCCTGAGCCTTCAGTGAAAGAGCTGCATGGAGTTCTGGCACCTCCTGCCTAGAGCTTAAACCTACGCCACAGCACTGGCAGTGACAGAGCTTATAGAAATGGGATTTTACAGGAAAAAGCCACCTCCTCTTTGCCAGCCTTAGCTCCCTCGATGGCAGCAGAGCAGGCACATCCAGTGCTGTATTCCTGTCTCCCCTATTCCTGTCCTGCTGGAAGGAGACAGCAGTGTACTATATATTGGTGACTTATAATGAACAGAAAACGTTAAATGCTTGGATAAAAGGCAAAATTCAGCAGTATTCAGTCTACCTTTCAAACATCATAAACCCTGAGAGAAATGGAATGGTTGTTTAAGGGACTCAGGTATTTCCCAAAATCCTGCAGTAAAACTTGTCTTCTGCAAGACCAGTACTACTGAAATGAGAGGACCCTGAATTCTTCTGCTCTGTCCTCTCTTCATCACCATCTTTAATGTTTTTTACTCTGAAGAAATGGGAAGAGATCATCTGGCACATAATACTTTGGGAATGTAGGAAGATGGAAGGCTGTCAGGTTATTCTGCCTGGAAGTCTGGGAACAGCTCAAGATTAAAAGCCTTCCAGAAGAGGTCAGCTGTGAAGGGTGTGCTCACTTATAACGGGGTTCTCTTGAGAAATTTAAAAGTCCCTCCTGAGACTATGATGATCTGCCTTCAGTCTTTCTTTCTGAATGCCTGCACTTTATTACCTCCTATGGAGCTCCCAGGGCTCCCAGTGAAATTTGTTCAAGTGTTTGCAATCACACCAACCCACCCGCCCAGCCCCATGAAGTCATGCTCAAAAACTGCAGGATGTCAAATGTCGTTGGCATTCCTTCATTGCCTCTGGAGCCCAGGATCCTCCTGCTAGCCCTGACCCAAGCCCGGGCTTATTTATGACTTACGACTACAGCAATGTATGTGGTTTTTATTAAGCAAAAGCCCAGGGGACCAATTTTAAAATGAAGCAAAAAAACGCACAGGAGCCTAAATATCTGTCATTTCTGTAACATACCAGGCTCCCCAGCAAATCATAGTGCAATTGATACATTACACAGTTTGTGCTACAGACTAATCATGTCAAGGTGGCTGAAATGGGCTCTTCATCCATTTATAGACTTTTCTGTGTTGCCAAGGATCTAATGCATTCACTTTAGCCATAATAAGGGTGAAATGCATAGCTATTTTAAATGGAAATCACTTTTATTTAATCAAAACATTTTTGGCAAAGTAAAAATTTTGAAGTGTTTATGGTTCTGATGAACTGCATGACTATTGCTACTGGCCTTGCTGTTTCAACCATTTTACTGACAGTGGAGTCAATGACCAAATTTTCCATCAAGCGAAACAGAAATTAGACACCAGAGTTATTTCTTATCAATTAAATTGTTACAATTAATTTAAACATAGGGGTTTATTGCTTGGTAATGTTCAAGCTAACACCAACAGCCATCAGGAAGAAATAAGACATTCACAGTACTTGACTTTTGGCTAATGTGCCTCAGAATGCCACAAGATTTACACCTCTAACTACTGTAGCAATAAAATCTGCTTAAAACAAAGACGATGAGAAATAAATCCAAAATATATTTTGGATAAACTCCATGCTTAGAAATTCCTACAAAAATACACCACGGTGATATAATCTGTTTCATTTACATGCAATAATGTAAAGGGAAAATTCTTGACACTCAGTGTCAGGCATAAAATGCACTGAGGCTGCCAGCTGTGCACCTGCACCCACAGGGGACACCTGTGGATTGCACAGGCACTGAGATATGTCACTCCAGCATTCTGCAGAATTTTTTTCCCCTTGTTACAAGGAAATTCTGTTGACATCTATAACTTTGTGAGTGCTCTCATTTGAGTCCCTGCTGTCATCACTTATGGCTTTTTATTTGGGTAATCTAGCAGTAATTAGGCAAGGAAATCTTGTGCAGTAAGTTCCATAGGTTGGGACAGGGGGCCACTGACTTGGGAAAAAATTACCCTGAACTGGTTAACAAAAACCTGCCAAACAGCAGCAGCAGGTTCTTGGCAAGCAGAATAGAGTATGGAGAACCACAGCGATGCAATTTGTCCATGGCTTGTCTTTACCCTCAAAAGTGGGGGTAGTTAGCCCTCGATAGAACCACCATGCAGGTGAAGTTTGTTCAATATTTGACCTGTTCTGGGAAGTCAGGCAGCAGGAGGTGTGGTATGAAATCCTTCAGTAAATTAATCTTCACTTGCATAATGCTTCCCTCCTCTTTCATATCTCATCCCCTTTGCAGCCTGCTTATTTGCATGTATGCAAAAGAGAAGAATTTATGCCATGAGAGTGAAATGCAAAACCTCATCAAAGCTCATGCACTTGGTTGCTTTGGTACCTCAAACCACTAAATACCAAATAACACTGTGACACTGGCTTTTTTCCTTTTGGTTAGACCTTATTATTAGAAAGCAAGTTCTGGTAAAAAGTTTCAGATTTTTTGATGAACTAAGATTTATAAAGTAATTTAGAGACATAAAGAACGATATAAATTCGAAGTGTTATTATTCATGAATAATCAACCAAATAATTAACGTAAAGAATGGCAGTCCTCTTACTTGTACTTTTGATGTTAAATGAAGGGAGACCAATAATACATAATGAATGAAGATAAAGCCAAATGAATTTCTGAATTTTGTTTGTAGATGAGTACATACATCAAACAGCCATCTGCCCATAGAGAAAGGATTAGAGGTCTGCTACCACTTTCATTCAGAGCTGACAAAAGAAGGGAAATACAGTATTTCTCTTCTGTAGCCTCAGTACAAATCTGTTGTAGATATGAGTGTGATACATTAGAAGGCCATACAAAGTTAGAAACTGAGGATACAAAGTTCTATTTCGAGAGCCATAGTGAACCTCCTGAACTTTCACAGGCCAGACTGAAATGTCTGTGATTCACTGATCAAAGTGGGTGTAATACTGACTCTGGAATTAAAAGTCAGCTTTTCTGGAGAGTTTTAGGAAAAGAGAAACAGAAGAGAAACAGAAGATAAAAAATGAAATTAAATGAAAGAGAATTAAATTAAATGAAAATACATCCATATGCTATAGATTTTGGCAGCTCACATCCAAAATTATTTGGAAAGAAAGAAGCCTTGTGTTTACATTATCACTGAATCTTTTGGTACATCTCAGCTAAGACCATATGCTGTATCACAGCTTAGGAAAGATTTTATAGGTCAAGCTGTTAAATACCAACTTAGTTCATAGGCTGCGATTTTGAACAGTTACCTCTGCAAATGCAGAGTGTTTCAATCTCATGAAAAACTAAAAGCCCTTGTTTCTATCAGATCACATGAAGGAAAGCATTTCGTCTGTTATGCAATATTCCTTCTTCACCTCAGACAAATTCTTGGCCAGCAAGAACTGGTGTATTTGGGAAAGTATATGCTCAATGTTCATGCAACACCATGTACACTTGTGGTAAAACAAATGTGAGGAAAGGCTGTCCATGATGCAAAACACTGCAAATAGAATTTGGGAATTTTTTATTTTAACAAGCAGCACAAATCTAATTTTCTTCATACATTTTCCTTGCATAATTTATGTTATATATATGGATTTACATGCTAAATTGCAGCCTACTATGGATATTGTACACTGTGTAGTGGGTAACACATGTCACCTGCAGCCTTCAGAACTGGAGAAGGATCCAGGTAATTTCCTAATCCAGCCAAACACTATCAGCAAGTAAACAGTGATTTTATCTTCACCACTAATAGCATTGCAGCAGCAGGGTTGATAGGTGACTGGTTTCTGAGCTGCTGCTGAAGGAGCAGCCTGCACACTGTGTCTGAATGGGGAAGGTGTCTCACTTATTTTGGGAATACTATGATCTCAATCTCTCTATTCAGTGCAAGCTTGCATAGGGTTCATTCATTGAAAATTTGTGTGGTTTTGTTAAGATATAGAGGATGGCAAAAGTATAATTATTGTCTGAGTAAACAGATTCTAGACCTTTGTGATCTATCCAACATGGTTAACACAAGACAGATACTTAGAAGATGTCTATAAATTGAGAGTTCTCTTCTAGTATTTTCATATGAAGCACTAAATGTAGTGGCTTTGCTGCTTGCACTTGCATGATTTGTTAGAAATAAAATGATGTATAAAGGTGTATTTTCTTCTAAAATCCCACAGTTACATAGACAGTGCCTCCTAAATATGTTTGTAGATCATCCCTATTTTAAATGTTAAGTAACTGTTTAATATATGTTAGGGAAAATAATTCTTCATGACTGTTATTATTATTGGCTGGCATTACATGGTAGTAAACACTGAGAACCCTATTCTTTTATTACCTGAAATAATGCCCAGTCCTGAGGCTGCTGATCCTCTCCCTACAACTGATTTGAGATCCTCTTCCCTAAATCTTAAGATACTGATCAGTACTGGTCGAAACTTCCTTTCATAACTAGTGGAAGATTAACTTTTTTCTTAAATTTAGTCATACCTCTGGCTTTTTTGTTTCAAGTGTTTATATATGTTTTCTTCACTTCTATGGGAAAAAATAATTTCTAAATAGCAGCAGACTCATGAGAAACAAGCTTTGTATAGTAAGAACTACTGTCTCTTAGCATGCACCTCTACATCCTTTTGTGTGTGTGTATGCATATATATGCAATTTGTGAGTTGGGGTCCTTGATTGCTTTTGGCCAGCTGCAAATGTAAATGTCCAGTTATTTTATTTCCCATTTTGATTCTGAGACTTCTTCTGTTTGATAACAGGAGATTGCACAGAGAAATAGCATCTGACAGTGTGCAAATAAAACACCTGTCCCTCCGTCAGACAGGTTTACAGCCACATAAAAACACACAAAAGGAGTGAAAACAACTGCTCAAATGCAGAGCAGACATAAATCTTGTTTCAGTAAAGCTGAAAAGTATTAACTGACTCCTGGAGTAAGGGGGGAGAGGGAGAACATAATGTTTTGAGGTGTCCTGTGCTGGAGTTGGGAGCACATCGTTCACTTTTACTTTCCAGTGATTAGACACAGTTATGGGAAAGGCACTCGGGTTTGGCATCTTTCCCTGTGCTTAACAGGCACTGAAGGTGACATCCAGGGGGATCCCAGCTGGGATTCTGAAGTGTCTAACCACTTACACTGGCACAGAGCAGGATGTTTATATTTTTAAGCTCTAAAGCTCTACACAAATAGGCCCAAGATTTAGCGAGGACACAATAATTGCTTTTCTTTCAACAGCAGGTGACGTATTTCCCACTGAGAAAAGTATAAGCCTGCTGCTTTTAGTCATAACATGAGCAACAGGAGGAAAATAGATGAGGAGCTGGGAAATCTCACCAGTCGTGCCTTGGAGAAGATGTTTGCAGTCATGAGCGAGCCTCTAAGTGCAAAAAATAAAAACATTAATTGACAGGTCTATGCTTATTGTTCTTGAGCCACAAGTGCCATAATTATATCATTTAGTAATGAAAATTACCTGAAATTTTTCTATTTCAGAGAATGAAAGAAACTCTTTCTTGTTCCTTTTCCTTGCTGTGTGTAGCACACCTTGACTGAGCAGGGAGCATTTTTGTGTGCCTTGGGTGGTCTGAGAAAAGGCAGCAGCTCCACAGGCTGGTCCAGGGAGAGAGTGGGCTCAGAAAGGGCTTTGATGCTGCTCTTCATGCTCAGCAATGCAGACACATGCTGCTCTATCATCTTAATTGATAGCAATAACACTACACCTCTCCTGCTGAATATCTGATACTGATATCACACTGCATCCCTTTCCCTGCTGCTGTCTGCACAGACCCTAATCCTGGAGTTCATTCTCAAGCTCAGTCCTCCCTGTAGCCTTGCTAGATTGAGGTTTTCCACTGACCTTGGGGTGGTCAAGGCATGAAGAGCAGCGTAGCTGGGCTCCACATCTGACTGCCTCTCTGGGAGCTAATACATGGTGATGAAAAGAATGATGTAAATTGGTGGTAGAAATGGTGAAATCCAGCCTAGAATTGTGCTCAGGTGTCATTGGAATTGCAGTGCTATCCACTAGAAAACTTTCCCAAGGCTTTGAGGGCATAACAATAATAATTATGAAACTAATTAGTGCTTCCATAAAGATTATAGGTTAGTAAATACTTCTGAGTTTGCAGTCATGTTCAAGAACTTCCTCTTGATGGATATTAATATGTGCCTCATGTGTTTTTCAGATAAAGCAGTTAGAGCATATCAGTGTTATAATTTAAAAATTAGATGTGGAGGAAATCCTCAGATCTCCCAGGAGAATAGTATCCACATTATTCCAACTCCAAGCTACATTTATGATGTACTATATCTGCTAAGAATTGAATGCTGCCTTTTTTAAAACAAAGGTTTTCCTCATGTAGCACTAATCATGACTAAATGAATAATTACTGACTTGTGGAAAGCAGAAAACTGCCATGATTAATAACTTAGTATTGGATTTGATAGCAGAGCTCTAATCAGGAGCATTTTAGGAGACAAATAATCTAAAGTTCTTTTTCATCAAAATTTGAAAAATAAAACGATTCAATATGGCTTGAGACTTATCAGCTGACACATATTAGCACAGGCAATGCAATCTGCCAAAGCAGCAAAAAATCACTTGTGCCTGAGATGTCTCTGGAGCTGATTGCGTGACTCCCTTATGGAAAGGGCCTCTCCAGTTTTCAAGGCTGTAAGATTAAGTCACAGGATCTGAACTAAATAAACACTTTTTGAATGAGCTATTTTTGTACGTGTGTGTGTATGTGTAATGCACAACCATGCCTGGCAGCTTTTGGATGTCAGGTTAGGATGTAACCAGACTAAAAGACTGGAAGGGCTGAGGTTGTCTTGTTTTCGCCCATGGTCCTGCCAGGGTGACTCAGAGAAAGGCACTTGTTCAGTGACTCAGTTTCCCCTGGTATGCAGATCAGTCCAATAATCTCTGTGAACTTCTTAACTTTTTTTGGCATTGCAGGAGAGCCTGAAAAGTTTTGCAGTCTGAAACAACAGACTCGTTTGCCTTGTCTTAATCCTCCTGTGCACCATATTTACTTTGTGGCTAGACAGATACTCTCATATTCATCATGTCCTTCTGGCCCCAGGCACCTGATGCGTGAATACAAAGTAATATAAGGGGGAATTCTGCGATCCACATAAGTGATTGTGTCTTTCAAATATGTACAGAGGAAATTTTTCTTCACCTTATTCAGTATGAATGCAAGGAAAGGAATTTATATGCTGGGCTTCCTTGCCCTCCCCCTCTCAGAAAAAGAAAAGCAAAGCAGTTGGATACACAGGAAGGAATGGGGAGACAGTTTTGAAAATTTACCAAAAGCATTTCAGAAACCTCCAAGGAAGCAGAATGAGCACATTCCCATTAAAATCTCGTTAGGTGCCTATCTACATCTTTAGCTGTTTAAATGCTCCATCTAACACTGTGTTGTTTTGATTCCTTTGTGATTTGTGCTTTTCCTTCCAACAACTGGAGTGACACAGTGTAGTGGGTCACGACACACAGGTAAAAGTGGCTGGACTGAAAGACCCAGGCCATACTGAGCCCTGAGATTTGTTTGATTAAGTAAACACTGCAGGATTAGGCATTGTCTGAAATCCTACCCCAGGTATCCTCATCAGGAGAGGCTGCAGCAGGAGAACTGATCGGGATGCCAGGTCTAGGGCCTGAGTCACATCCCAGGTGCATGGAGACCTCTCTTGAGGCCCTGTCCCTTCACTGCTACCACAGAAACCTTTGGGTGGAACAATTTTGTTTTACAAGACTCAGTAATAAAGGGTACATGGGAAAAAGGGAGGTGAGACAAGAGAAATGGCTCTGCTCACCTGCAAACTTTTGAGTGGCTCCCTACAAGTCTTTGATCATGAAATGTTGAGGCAACTTCCTACTAAGAGCCTTTGCCCTGCTTTCATGGTGTGCCACTGTCTCCACATCCAAGCAAAGACTGTGTGACCCTTGTTTGTGACAAAATTTCCACGGAGTCCTATACAAATGGTGTAGTACTGTTGTGCAGTGAAGTGTTTGGTCTAAACTAAAAAAAGTCGGCAAGGAAAAGAGGAGGAAGGTTGTTATTAAAATATTAAAATATTGTATTAAAATGTAAGGGCTTTTGCCCTTACAAGAGAGAAGTTGCAGAACTACCCATGATATGCATTTATATAGAAGTAATTCAAAGGCTTTGTACTGACTAGCTGGCTTTTCTTCTTAAAGCTTTTGTAGCTGATTTATGAAAAGTGTTATTTCTGTTTCTCAAGCATATGAAAAGAAGCAAATTAACTCATTACATTATGTGGACAGTCAAAAGAAGAGTTAAATGGACCATACGACTTTCCCTTAAAACATTAATTTTCTTGTGTTGTCTTTAATTTCCTTCATAATAAAATGTTCACAATAGCCACTGGGTATTACTGTATGAAAGATAAATTAGATCATTCCTATTAGATGTAAATCCTTTCCTAGACTTGTCATCAGGACACGATTATTGTAAATTTCTCTATACATGTGAAATGCCAATCCTTGAATACATTTCCTGTTGGGAAACAAGAGATTTTCAGAGTCTTTTCATTTAGATACTGTCAAGTTGATGGCTATGGAAATGTTTTTTAAATGAATGATTAAGGACTGTATCTAAAGTTTGGAAATTGGTTTTTCTCCCCTGAATAAGTTTAATTCTGCAGCATCAATGAGACCTGAAGATGTTCAGCACTTCTCACAGCAAAGCCACACAACATGACATGAGCATGGCTCACTGGGGGCAGCAGCTTGGTTTTATGGCTCTCTTGATGTGTGTAACACCTGAAAACCACACTTACCTGGTGGGCCTCTCTTTATGTGAGGAGTGAGACATGAGAAATTCCTGCCATTGTGACTTCTGATGGGAGCTGGGCGTCTGGGGGACCTGCCCTGCCTGAGCTGTGGGGCAGGGCAGAGCCTTCAACACTAATCAACCCTTTCAAAAGTAATGCCTGTGAAGGGCATGTTGGTGTAGATGATGTAGGTTTGAAAGGGAAAAAAGGACTTTCTGGGCTGGAACCTCTCTTAACTTTTCAAGTTTTTTGGAGTTGTTGTTTTGGAGTTTTTCCTTCTGTGATTTAATATAAGCTCAGTATTTCTGATCTAGGCTATGCACACAAACAGCCTAAGGCTTATGGAAATGAATCTAAATCATTAGCTTTTGTGAAGATCATACAATAAACTGCCTGTGAGTCACGCAGGGAGCACGTACACAGGTCAGATGCAGAATTTCAGCCCCTCTGTTGTACATCAATTATTGCTGCTAGTTTTGAATACTCAGAAACATGAGATGCTTAACAAATGCTAGATAATAGCAAGAGGCCAGTGCATTCCAGAGTGTTTATGTACAATAATTACTATCCCCAAATGACACTTCTTCAAACCAGTGTTTGAAATTCTTTTTGTCCCATTACTCTAAAAATCATCCATTAAGCATAGAGAGGAAAACCTGATTACTTTCTGAATCTCATCTATGTTCATTTTGGACTGACATGGCCTCAGTTAATTCCCTCAAGGTGAGCATGATTCCAGCTGAAGGGGACCTGTAACACCCTTACACACTGGAAACGAGATGTGACCTGCATGTGAAAAAAAATGCCTTTAGGTACAGGATTGATGCATGGTGGGTTTTTTAATTTGCCCTCTCTGTCTCAGAACAATGAGAGCCAAGGCTTCTGCAGGAAATTGTGTCTCTGCCTCTGGTTCCCAAGACAGAGACACTGTCTAAGCATCACAATGGTGGCAGTAGAGCAGCGGGTACACTAACAGGATGCATCACTTGTTGCCATAGATTTTCCAGTTGATGATGATAAAGATCTTTAAAATGTAATTCAGTTAAATATCACAAAGAACTTTTCCAGTAAGCTGCAGTTAACGACAAAATTATATTACCAGAAATATAAAGATTTATGCTTATATTTCCACTGTTAATTCCTATTAAGTTCCCTGTGGATTGAAAGATTCATGTGTAAGAAACATGGACAGCTAAGTACATCACTTTGTATATCACACATAAAATTAAAGGCATTTTTAGAGTTGCATTATTGAACGCTAACTGGCAAGATGGTGTATAAAACAAAAAGCTGTCATGTAATCTGAATTGTCTCTATATATTCCTGCATAGCAGCCAACAATGAATATTTATCTAAGCAAATATTTTCCAGCCTTTCATGCTACAGTTTGTGTTTGTTTCAGTCTGATTTGAATAAACAGAATGCTTTGCAAGAACTGCAACTAATATCTTTAGGCACATAACATTTGAGATGGATCTGCAATTCAGGGCAGCAATATTCAACTGCAGAAAAATTATTAGCATTAACCAGGAACTAAATTAAAGCTACTACATTGTACCTGTGAATTGTGTAATGCTGAATGCAATTAAAGGTTCACTTTAATTTTTATGAAAAGGAAATAGATTCTTGTTAAATTGAGCAGCATCATTATGGTTGTTTAGCAGCTGTTGTACATGGCATACTGGAGTCACAAATGTTCAAGACACAAAGCATTAATAGTGTGTCAGATTGCTTATAAAAGCACAAGATAATAATGATTATTAATACAACAGTAGTATACAGGATTTGAAGAGGGAGTTTTTCTTTGCAACATAAGTAAAGAGGGAAAACTACCAATTTCTATTTTATGAAAGGCTTTGTATTAGGCTCAGTTACCCCTATGCATTAAACTCAAAGACTGGCATCCATATTCCCCCTGGGAAATGCACCTTGACAGCTCTCCTGGTGCCACTGGTCATTTCCCATTTAGCCCATGAGTTTTTTAATCTTGCCAAGGCAAATTTCCACTGTCCCAGACTGGTACCAATGGCTGTGAGTTTTTATAGTGTTGGTGGGGATGACAGGGTTGGAGTTGCAGCCCAACAAGAAATTGTCCTTGCAGTGCTTTCGTGCTTTCTGTTCCACCCAGATTTTACTGGGAATTAGTGTCTGTAACTAAAGGCACTGCTTTGGCTTAAGTATTTAACAGGCCTACACAACATAAGTGAATGCCTGTATGCTGTTTGCTGACACAAATATTCCAGTTCTTATTTCCTTTCTGGGACTTTACTGAACTCTCTGCTTATAGCTTACCATTACAGTGAAACATTTTCCTTCCACTAAATCCACTTTCACTAAATCCCTGATACACTAAAAATTTATCTCCAGCCAGGATCACATGATGCTGTCTAGCCTACACACCACTTAGGAAATGCCAAACTTCTTATGATTAATCCCCTGACCCAGAAAGTCAGGTTCCATCACGCTGCCTGCCTGTCCTGTGCGGGGGGGACTGTCAGCTCCTCACGAGAAACCTGCTTTGTGGAACAGCCCAGCTCCCTCCCATATGGAACTGAATATTTACTTACAAGAAAATACATAGAATGTTGCAGGATTGTTTTTTTTTTTAATTTGCCTACCTTCAAATACCTATGAGCAGGGCCAGTCCTGTTGCATCCATGAAAGTTTTTATTTTCTTGGATATCTCATGGAAATTAGTGAGTTGAAGAAAAATTGTGATTTGGGCAACAGCTTATAACTGATTCATGCCTTAGACTCAGTTGTGTCCTACAATCAGTCAATACCCAAAGCTGAATCTGATGCAAGTCCTGGTAATGACAGTGACAATATATGTGCTTCAGGCAGACCATGAGATGACAGAGCTCCCTGTGAGCACAGCTCCTGCTTTGTTTGTAATAAAGTATGAAAATGCAGAGATATATTTGTGTGTTAGCTTCTGATGAATTTCTTTTTTCTCTGTACACAGAGTGAAAAATTAACGGGATGTTTAGGAGCATATTTATTTGCATGTTTGGTCATTTTTCTGTGTGCTCGTGTTTATGTATCATGCAGATGAGATGGATGGATGTAAGCAGTCCCACTAAATTCAGCATACCAGGAAGGGGTGGAGTGCTGGAAGCAGCTTCTGAGATTTTCTGAGCAATGCTACATTATTAACTCGGAGACAATTTTTTCTTGACTATAGATATGCACAGGCGAGACGTTGCAAACAGAGACGGCGACATAGAGATTTATTCTCAAAATGTGCCATAACCAGTTCCCTCCTCTGTGTGGAAATGTTTGTGGTTAGAGCAGAGCTTGGTGGCAGGTGGACAAAAGAGGGATGGTTGGAGAAAGCAAGAGAAATCTGTCTGGAAAAGGGGTCCCAGCCTGTGGTGCCATACATCACCTTCTCTCTGCTCATCTCCAGATTCCCTGCTTTCCATCCATAAAAACCCTCAAGGGTTGGTAATTTGGGTTTTTCTAAACCTCAGGTTACCCTTGTGCTTAGAGTGGTGGTTGGAAGCTGGAAATCTTCAGAACTTTTTCTCACCTTGTTTTGTCCACTGATGCTTGGACATATTTCAACATCATCAAATTGATGTGTTTATAGCACTGTGTTGGATTTTTAACCTCACATTCAGATATTTTATATATGTGAATGAAGCCTACAAGAAAGACAGAGAGGGACTTTTTACAAGACAGGACAAGGGAGAGTAGATTCAAACTGAAAGAAATTAGGTTGAGGTTTGATATCCGGAGGCCCTGGCACAGGTTGCCCAGAGAACCTGTGGCTGCCCCATCCCTGGAAGTGTCCAAGGCCAGGTTGGATGGAGCTCTGAGCAACCTGGTCTAGTGAAGGGTGTCTCTATCCACATCAGGGGTGTTAGAACTAAATGGTCTTCAAGGTGCTCTCCAAACCAGGCCATCCTATATAGTGTATATTGCATAATTTTTGCTGTTGACTTTTAATGATTGAATGAATGAGCATCTACTGTTTGTTTATTAGGTTGTTTTTAAGTGTAAATAAAACCATATGAAGATAGGTTTGAATTACGTGTATGCACATTGTTCCTCACCAGAAGCTGCCAGAATAAACATGAGGACGAGTGATAACAAAGCAATTGCAGAAAATGGTAGCAAAAATGTCAGGTCCTGAGATACTCATTGTTGGATAGATGACAGTGGTTATTTCAAGTGAGATAAAAAGTCTGATACATTCCAACAATGAAGCATCTTTATCTGTGAATCCCAAACGTCTGTAATAACCTTAGAATTCAATTTTCCCAACTCTGCAATAGATCCTATGAGTGTTTTTCCATCCTTGTTGTAACTCCTTGTCTTCTCTAGACAGTGGGAGTCACATGCAAGTGCCATATGTCTATGTAAGTCAAATGCCTCCCACCAGCAGTTCTTCCATGTGTTGTGGTTGATTTATATTCATAAAAAACATTCAAAAAATGATTCAGAAATTGTAATTACTTGGTAATGTCAGAAATTGATTAATTAAATGCTCCAGTGTTTACTCTGCATTTTTTAAGGCTGCTAACATTTCTGGGCATTTTCTTACAGCATCAGAGTCTTTGCTGGGTAAAGTTTATTAATGTAAATTGGATTTGACATAAACAAGACTACAGCTAATTATTTCGTGTAAATATACACACTGCATAGCAGCAGACTCATAAAATCTGCACATCTTCCTACACTCTTTTTTTTTTTTTTTTTTTAACTCTGGATATCTGTTTTAGCTAAATAGCAAATTCCTGTTGCCTTAAATAACACTGTCACCTTTTCATTTGTGGAATTGCTGGGCTATAAACATTCATGACTCTCTGACACCTCCTTAACTTACACATGGTCATCAATAACTTCCAGCAACCAGGAACTCTCACATGTACCACTATGCTAAAGCTCACTTTCTCCATTAGCTTTATGTTTCACTGTACAGAGAGGTTTTATACTCACTGAGGACAAGAACTTTCCATAAGCTGCAGTAATTGGGAGAGAAACCCCAAACCTGCTCATAAGACAGGCAGGGTGCTCTGGTACAACCTGCTCGTCCATATTCATTCCTCTTCCTGGCCAAAAAGCAAATTTTTCCCATTTTCTGCTGAAATCTTTGGCTGATCCAGTGGTCTTGATTTTTTTGGCATGTTAGAAGTTCAAAGAGTAATTGGTGTTTTCCTTCCTCTGGGACAAGTGCTGGTGAACGCAGCCCATGATCTGCACCATCACCTGCACCTGCTGCAGCTCCTGCTCCTGCCTGCCACTCAGCGTCAGGCCCTACCCAGCCACTTGAACCTCGGGATAGGTGGGTATCCATGGATAGTCAGCCTTTATGGAGACTGTTTTGGATCCACATCCAAATTAAGGACATCCACATGTCAGTGCTGTAGGGATGTATTGCTCAATGAAGCTGTTGATGGGTGTTAAAAGCTCCACAACTTAGAGGATGACTAATAAATGCAAACTGTCCTGCTACGATATCATCCTTTTCTATTTCAAGATGACTCTAATGACTCAGGTAATGTTTTGCATTTGATTTTACTGATTTATATTTTCAGGGGGAAAAAATCAGCTAAAACCAGCATGGATTTTCCTGATGGAAAAAATGTCCAGTTTCTTTTTCTTCTACAGCCAAATGGAATAATTTGCTCAATATTTAGCAGAAATGACAAAATTTCCATGCTATTTGCATAGGGAAAAAAATTGCAACAATCCAAAACAACCAAGCACCTGAAATCTGAATGGTGGTGGTGGTGGTGGTTCCTACCAAATCTGTTCTGCACCTTCCAGCTCATGGTCTGCTGGCCTAGTAAGCTGTCCTGGTTTGAGACAAATTTGGAGGAACGTCCGAAATGAACGTATCCTCTAATAGAAGGCAGATTTCAACAGCCCCTCCCCCTTCAGGTTCAGAAAGAAATTCCTCAGAGGAAAGTGAAAAAAAAAAGTTATTTATTTTATAAGCAGAGTGCACACAGGCACAGAAAAAGAATAATGCTAAATAATAAAACCTCTCTCTGTGGAGAGAACATGGTAAAATTCAAAGTCCTTTGTAGGCACGTCAAAAGTTCTTTTCTCCGCTCTGCCGCAGTGGTGAGGGAATGCAGGGGAGTGTACAAGTCCTTGAGATACAGACCACTCTGAAAAAATTCGCCTGGCTTCTCTCCCTGCTCTCCTAAGAAACAGCTCAAAGACACAGGAAGGCACAAGATTCATGTCTGGCATAGGGCAGACGATAGGGAATACAGTATCCTACAGTCCCCCAGGACACAAGCCACGGAAGAGCTCTTGCAGAGTACTGGTCCCCACATTTCTCCTGCACATGCCTGCCTGAGATAGGAGATTTGCTCCTAGAAAATGTCTTACTGGAAAACAGAAGGTTTTATAAGCTGATGGAAGACAGCATAAAACTGCAGTATTCTCTCCCCCCATTCTCTTCCTTGTGGGGAAAGAACTCCAACATCAGTGTCCCTGAGTAGCAGGGTACCCACTCTGTTATCCCAGAGACTGAACTTCTTTAGGGACAAACTGGCAAAAACCCAAATGCAGCAGGGTTCTCTGTGCCAGCTGCAGATCTGGATAGCATTCCTCTGAGAACTATCCCTGCATCCCTGTCCTCAGAGAGCACAGGGTGCAGAATCTGTCCATCAGTTAACGAGCTTGTGCTATTTCAGGCTTTATTAAACTTTGCTGCCGTCTGTGGATGGTGCCGGTTAATAGGGTGCAAAGCGGAAGCCAAGCAGCAGCAGCAGGAGGAAAACCCAGCTGATTTTTTATGAAAACAACTGGCTTCAGATGAATTGGAAATCGGTTTTAATCACTGCAGCTGAGATGTAATATGAACTGTTCACTGAGGCTTAAGTGATTTTGAACAATTAAGAAATTTGCTCAACATATTTATTAAAATAATCATTACTGCTTTTTCCATAATGGTGTAATGTGCACGAGGGCTCTTGCCAGCCTCCTGCTCCATTCCAGAGGCTCTCAATGTGCACTTTCATGCCAGTTGTTAATAAACCCAACAATTAAAATAACATGCTGAAATCATGTAGGAAAATAATAAAACAGCAATAATGGCAGTTTCAAAAGATATTATTTTCTTAAGCCACACAGTTTAGCTCTTACTGCTATTTAGGACCAAAGGTGAGCAGTCTATCCAGGTGTGGTATTGAAAGGTGTGAAAAAATACTAATCCTAAAGGGTTTTACTTTTTTTATATCTTGTTTCTTTTTAGTGTGCAACCGAAAGATCACTCAATTCTCATTGATATTGCTTTTGGACATGAGAAACATTATCTAGACAAGACAATAAAATAAATATATCTATATATAAATATATATGTGTGTCCTCTTAGGCTGCTGGAAAAAAGTCTGTTTTCTATCCAAGGTTTATGCAGCAGGATAAAAACAAAAATAAATATTTTACAAAAGTTATAATATTCTCTGAAGTCACTCTCCCTAGATTTAAAGCTTTACCCTAGGGCACTCTTCCAAGATCCTTCAAAAATGACTTGTGTCTCCACACTCAGTGTAACAGCTTAGATGTCCCCCTTGTTGCTTTGCTAACATCATTTCCTAATTGCAACAGTCTGCTGTTTGGCTGCAGACAGCTTTGTTGTTGTTTGATTTCTAATAACCTTTCCCTGTGAAAATGTGACTTCCTGAACTGTAGCAGATGATTGTGGGCTCTCTGTGGAGCTCCCTGTCTGCAGGGCTGGATGGCTCCAGACACTCAGAGGAACTTGTCTGTGCGCTTATCCCGTTGTTCATTTGGTTTTTCTCTGCTCCCCAGTGACCAATGTCTTCCTCTGTGGAGCACAGGAGCCTGAATCCATGCTGGTGCTTTCCTGCCTGGCTCCTAATACAAATATTAGGGGAATCAAGGGGTAGTGTTGTGGAAGAGTGGGCTGGGGCTGTCTGCACAGAGTCTGTCCCAGCCAAACTGGGAGTGGAATTAGATGTGCTGGGTGGGGGAAATGGGAAACTTTGTCTGGGCTGTACAGGGCTGAATATGTTTATGTCTCAGCCCTGCTTCAAAACTGGTCTGCAGGAACATGAGTGCCAGCCTAGTCTCTGTCGTGGTGTCCCTGTTTTCTGCACAGCCCAGGCATCCCAGCCATGCACGAGGCCCTGTGTTGGGACCTCATTCAGGACAGGAGAGTGGTGGCAGGGGGACAGTGGCCGTGTTCCTGTGTGCCTGGCTGAGGTGTGTGGGTCTGGGGGAGCTGGGGTGTCCGTGCTGCAGGAAGGGCCAGTCCCACCCCATGGCCCTGCTCCCCAGTGCAGCACAGGGAGAGCCTGCAGCTCATGAGTAGCCCTATTGAATTAAGTACGTAATCAAGCGATTTGCTGGTATCCTTAATCCTTTTCACATCTCACTAAGCTCATTAAACTCTCTTTGATACCAAGCTGTGCAAGTTCCTTAAGAGAGGCAGAGCCTACGTGCTATTTCTTTGGCTTGAATTTATCACCTCCAGCTTCCAGCGAGGGAGATTCCTGTGCTGGGAGCCTAAGGTTGCTCTAAGGGTTTGCTCTGTAACAATGGATGGGAAAATGTTCTGTGTGCTGGATAATTTTTGATACCCTGCCCAGCACAACAACAGGGATATGCCAGAACAAATACCCACGTAACCAACCAAAATACCGAGCAGTGGATCCCGGGCCTCAGTGGAGGCATTTCATTTCCTTTCTCTTCCCTGTTTTTTCCTGACAGCCATCCAGCTAACAAAGAAAATAAAAATAAAACCCTAAAAAACTAGCAAAACAATTAAGCATTGCAAAATGAGATATTTAGTTCTGTCAAAAAAACATATTTAGGTATATTTCTAGGTTTGAGCTTCAACTCAAATCAGCAACGATTTGGGTAGAGCAGTTCTCTAATGCTCTCTAAATTAGATGAGCTGGTATGTGATATTTGCATGCCATCTCCTCCTGCATGCCAGAATACATGCAGCTGTTAGAAAGATTTGCTCCTGTATTTAAACATATTACAGAAGGGGTTTTTTCCTTAAAACAGTGCAGTTATATGCCATCACAGGAGGATAGATGGAGGAGTGAGTTTCTCATGGCTGCAAGGTAACTAATTCAGAAGAAAAGAGACAGGTTTCACTCATTATTCTGAAAAATGCTTTAATTGTTTGTTTGTTTGTTTGTTTGTTTAAATAATGAACTTCTCAGTAATCCTGCAAGTTGTGAGGCATGGCTGGAGGTAGGAGTGGGACTCCAAGCAGAGCCAGCACAGTGCAGGCTGCTGAGGTCTAGTCCAGGTGTGGATAACAGCATGGATGGCAATTCTACAACCAGTACAGTCACTATGTAACAGTATCAAATGTACATAAATACACTAATTTGGAGTCTACAACTTCAGATTAAAAGTGCTGCATCATTTCAGAAATATTGACTTGGCCTTACACAGCTCTTACTCTGCAGGTGCTCAGTGTCCATCTTTCTAGGGGGAACAGGAAGAATTGTGACCCTCTTTTGAAACCCTGGGGCTGCTATGCTTTTACAGCCTTTCTCCCCTTTGACTGGTCTGTCTCATTAGTATCTAATATTAGCACCATCATGTCTACCTAAATGATTTTTACCCTTACATCAGAAAACTATGCTCTTTCAGACTCCACAGATATCCATGCTACTCAGAGTCTGCATGGTACAAGTATTCATATGACAGAGCTCCAAGGAAGCTACAGAATAGTTGTATTTCCCTTCCAGATGTGATCTATTGGGCACTGTGAAGTGCTTTAATGAACTGTATACATGGTCTCATTGAACATAAAGTCAGAGAATCATTTAGGTTGGAAAAGACCTTTAAAGTCATTGGGTCCAGCTGTAGCCCACTGTGCTTACTTTGGGGTTTCATTCACATTTTCTGCTGTCACTGAATGTGCCAAGTTATTCCAAATCACAAAGTTGTTCTAAATCTCAAGTGACTGTTTGCTATTTGCTTCACACTGACAAAATGATAACACTGGGTCCTGATCCAGGGATGGCAGAATTTGTCTTATTGGGAGAGCTGATAAGAGAAGAGAGCAGAAACCTGGGCTTGGGGACAGAGGCCTTGTCTGAAGCAGATGGCTTGCTGTGGACACAGCTGGCACATGAATGTGCCAGAAGAAAGGAGGTGCTGCTAACCATGATCAAATCATGGCTGATTTTTTTACATCACTTTTGGACACTGACAGATCACATACTCCTAGGTTGCAGGTTTTTAAAGAGAAACAGAATAATATTTCTGATTTGTCACAGGAAAACCTTAACATTAAGGCAGCAGTCATATAGGATAAACACAGTGCTTTCTTTTTCCCCATTGTCCTTATTTCCAGAAAACATTTTTAAGAAAATTGCTTCAGAATGAGGTTTTTATATTATCATGGTAGAATTATGCAGAATAAAATTGCTGATCCTATCTTTGCCTGTAGGGCAAAGAGCACTGATGAATAAATCAGGAATATTGTTTAATATTACATTAAAAAGATGTAAAGGTATTAATACTAATTTATGCCAGATTTGTTGTAGTAAAAAAATATTAAGTAAAATAGGCAACTTGTTTTAAAGAACTTGGTATTGCAACTAATCATCATTATATATTTGCACGGAATATATTTTCTGAATTCTCATATATGTGTATTGCAGAATGATTTTACTAGAATTAGCTTAGAAGAAGCTTCCTGCTTAATTGCCACTAAAGTTCATGGTGTTTCCCAGGATTTACATTATTTAAGGTTTTCTGAAGGAAACAGCTACAAGATACTTCTATTTACAGTGGTTAGAATGAAATTTAAACTAGGAGTAACCACAGAGTTTAATGGAAAATTTTACAATACCCAAAGCTTTTCAAGCCATGCAGTTTGAACAGGATATGGCTGAGATGCTTTTGCAGAGGCTCCTTGGGAACAGAGTTGTACTCTTGCTTCCTGTCTGTGCCAGGGACCTTTCCTGGTGCCTTTGCAGGACCACTCTCCCTCCCTCCCTCCCTTCCTCTCTCTCTCTCTCTCTCTTTCCTCTAACAAGGAAATAATTACTGTGGTCAGAAACACAAAATCACTTGGAACAATTCCAGTACTGAAAAATAAAAATGTACATTTATACATAAATTATGATCATTAAAATCAGCTAACATTTATCTTCACCTTGAGAAGAAATGATGATGTACTGTCCCTGTAGTGGCTGTCTCATATTCCTGGCCATGAAGATAAATAGCTCAGAAGAAACAACTACTTTGCAACAAAAATCCATATTTGTACACAAAAGAAATAATAAGAGTAAGGAAACAACTTCTAATACAAACAGGAAACCCACAAAGTGGTTCTGTGATGAGTCCAGAGGTAAAACAGTGGAGCTATAAAAGTGGAGCTTTTGTCTCCAGAAAGTGAAGATGGATTCTTTTCCATGTAGTACTCCAACACTTGCTATTTCCTGAAGTATGAGGTTTGAGACATATTTTTGCTTTGGTGAGATATTTCAGGAAAGTTATATTATTACTGTTAGGCTTTCAGAATAATAGTAATGTGACTGTGTTGGTACTGCTGTCAAACAAATATATCATATCACGTTATTTTGTGGGCTCATTCTGAAATATTTGATATAAATAACACTGATGTTGCCTTCCTCCTGGAAATGAGGTGGTGTATTTCTATTACTGACAGATTTCTCTGCTGAGACTAAACATCATCTCTTTGCATTGGGTTTAAAGAATAGGCTTCAATAGGAAAAAAATCAGAATTGTTCATCTGGTCAAGATTATTTATCAGAAATTCTGTCTAGATACAAGTACAGGAGGTTTCATAGAGCTGATATTGCAAGTTATTGCATCTGCAAAAGTTGGACTGGAAAATAATATAGGAGCTGAGTTATAGCTTCATTTTCAAATAGGGTACAGGCTATAGTATTTTTCATACTGTCCATGAAATAAATATTTGAGTCAAGTATTCAGTTCACTTTGATTTATATCTAAAGTAAACAAAATGTGCACCAAAACAGTGACAGCACTGCTGGGAAGTTATTTTTTCAGTCTGGATCCAGAGAAGATTGTTCTGGGCTTGGAATATGGATATGAATATATAATGTGCTGCTTGTGTATCCTCAGTGCCTCTTGTCTTTCCCTCAAATAATCTCTGAAGAGTGCATTGGGCTTCTGCCCTGTTCATGTGATATAAATCCAAATGTGGATTTAATCTAGATTTTTACATCACCGTGATTTCTATGGACATGGGATAACTTTGGGAGCAAAATCAAAGTGCACTCCACAAACTGACTCTAACTGGTTTTTACTCAAAACTTTACAAATGCTTTGAACACTGAAAAACTAATGTTTTAATATATTTTTTTCATTTAGGAATATATGGACTCCAACAAATACATAGAGCATTTAGTGACTCAGCTGGAAGAACAACGCTGGAATTTATGGAGGTGAGTACTGTGCACACATATTTATTTATGTTGTTATTTAGGAAAAGTTACTGCAATCTATAGTTTCCATTTTTTGAGTTCAAGGAAATGATTGGGTATTCAGTTTCTCAATTTTTTAATTCTTTGCAGGGACCAAATCTTACCACATGAAATAAGCAGGGCACACACAAGTCAAATCAGGGCAGTTACACACATGCACAGGTTTATTCACATTAAAGTTTCTAGGCAGTGGATGCTAACTCTACTTCAGATTCTTTTAATTGGACTGAATTTCAGAAATATCCTCGAATATAAGTGTTTTCATTGAATGGCACACAAAATCTAGCCAAAAACCAGCATAGCAGCATGACCAATTGAAAGTTTTGAAACTAAAATAAATACAGGTTTACAATTTTGTGGTGTCTTGATAGTCTGGGTTTTCTATTTCTTCTCTGTTCATGTTGCCCAGACTTCACCCTGGTTTAAGCAAAGCAGGGATTGCCACATGCTGGTGGGTGTTTCTACCCTGCCTACAGCAAATCTGTACTGCTCAAATCCTGTCTAACATAACATTTAATACAAAGGAAATCAAATACTACCAGTGATAAAACTCCTTCAAAATTCACAGCAATTTTTTTTAATGCGATATTTAATTTTTTCTGAAGACATATGAACAGTGACAGTCTTTTAAAATACACAGTCAAATATAAAAGAATCTTCAGGGAATAATTTAATCTTCATAGACTGAAACCTATTTCACCTTAGTTTTGATCAAGGGAGAAGTAATGATCTGTCTGATTTTTCAGATGAATGCCTCTCATGTACAAAAAAGAGCAGCTTTGCACATACCAGTATTAGTTGTTCTGCACCTCACAAACTTTTTGACCTATACAATATAAAGTAGTATCATGGCATTTACAGCATACAGCATTATGATATTGACTCTTACAGACAAACTCAGAAAGTTTGTGCTTAATATCTGCTTTTCCTAAAAAGTAGGCAAAATAATTGACACAAAAAAATTGAAGTTTTCATTTAACATTGCAGAACTCAGGAGGCTAACTTTGTAAGAATGAAGGTGATAACATTATATGCACATGACACTGCTGTGGTTAAATATAAATGAATAATAAAAAATTAAAATTTTAAAAAGTCTTTGAAAAGTAGCAGGGGTACTGACTTTATTATAAACAGACACAGATGTGTTCTGAAAATTCAGAGGTTTTGGAAAACTGAAATTAATTTATTTTTAAATATTATTTATTTTTATTATTATTTTTATGGGGTGTTGGCATAAAAAGTTAAGACTGGTAACGAGCACTACAAGAAAAACCCTTCTGGTTTAGCCAGTCTTCTTTGAACACTTTATTCCTCTCTTTCAAATCTCTAAGAAGATTCATGGTGAGGATTATGCTAATAGCTGGCACTATACAGGGGCAGTGCTGGGCTGTCTACAGCCAGACAGATGTCCTAATAAATCAGCAGAGCCCTCTCCTCAGCCTTCATTATGCTCTTGATTTGTGACTGCCATGATGTGAACCCAGTGGGTCACTGGGCGCTGAACGTGACATTGACCGATAACCCGCACTGTACTCGGGGCGAGCCCATAAAACTGACACACACAAATTCTGCCCATTTAGCTCCTCCAGCCTCACTCACAGCCAGGACAGATTTATAGTGCCCAGGCCAAAGCAGAGGAGACTAAACCAAATGCCATGGTGTGCATATCAATTTTACATTTCCACACGTACAATGGGACCCTAAAAGACATGTGGGGGCCAAAATTTCTTTTCACTTTAGAGGATGACTGTTTATACATGACATTAGCATCTGCTGTGGAACATTTATTGCTGTAATTGCCATCCCAGGAGGACTGGCTATGGTTAGGTCGTGTTTTATTGCTTTCCACTAAAGCAGACCTCTAGCCCAGCTTCAGATGCCTTTTTCTTGAAACCTTGACCACAACGAGTGAAGGTACCTCACTAGTTTGTGAAGATGCAGTCTTTACTAACATATTAACAACTTGTCAGTGATTTCCCTATTTTCAGGGAAAAAGCCACATTTACCCAATGTGAGACAAATTTCACCCCATCAATGTAAATCACCAACATTTACCACAGAAGGTGATGCATGAGTGGTTGTGCACCTCCATGTATCAGTTTAAAAAAAAAAAATTATTTTGGATTTCTCTGCCCTATTCTGTCTGGAAATAGCTTTAGACAGGACAGAGTTGGGTCAGGGGAGGGAAATCCCCCAGCAATGTTGTTTCTTACCTAGTTATTTAATGGTTTAGTTCAGCTAATGGGCATTCCTATGTATAATATTTATGGCAGAATCCCATGGACAATCAATATGAGAAGCAAAAATTTGCTCCTGCAGTCTTTGCTAATTGACTTGACAGTAGATAGTAATTTTTAAGTCTTGACACACAGATCAGTGGCAGCAATTACTAATTCTCTTAACAGAAGAAAGAAGTCATAATTCAGCATAGGGTGCTTGCCTGAATAAGCAAAGGTCAGACCCTGGTCTTGAGACCTGTCCAGGGAATTTTATTAGTAGTGCTACTAGAACCAGGACCAACACTTCAGTCTGCCTTGGTGAATGCATGAGGATATGCTGCACTTCAGACATGACTGATATGTAATAAATTAATGAAGGTGCAACAGCACTTCCTTACTTTATTGCAGTAATGTAAGACACAGAGGGGAGGGACCAGAAATTCACATGAGGATTGCATTGCATTTCTGCAACGCTCTATATTCAAAACAGACTTTGTTAAATAGATCTGCTCTGCTTTCATCAGCAGCATCAGCATGCTTCTGTGCTCCTGGTTTTAATGCCTGTGTACTAAAGAGGTGCCAAGTATTAAACAGGTTGCTTTTGCTGTAATCATGAACTTTCATTGGGAAGCCTTAATTGTTAAGCAGAATAGCTCTGTGAGAATTCTTAATGGTGAGCACAGATTAAAATAACAACTGCGATTAGCTTTAAACTGCTTGACTAGAAAAAGACTAATCTGAGGGGAATAAGTTGCATGGCAAACAAAGGAAAAACCCTGTGTATGATATTACAGTAATGAAGGCCGAGAAAAAAATCAAATGTTACCCCAACTAAATAAGGTCATGCTCTGCACAAACATCTTTTTCTTGCCAGGGTTTAGCAACTTGGCCCGAGGGGAATGAAGGTATAAGCCAAAATGAAGGTCTTGGGGCCGAAACTCCATTTTAACCCATGTTAAACCCACTTAACATTTAACCCATGTTAAGTTTCTCATAACAAACATTGCCTCTGGTCTATGATGCTAATGTGAGTTATAGATTGTATTTGGAATTAATTATCTTTCAAAATTGTTGTTGTAGTCTACGATTAGAGGTTGGTGTGGTGAGGTGTGGTAAGAGCATGAGGCTTCCTTCTACTTTGCTTCTTGATCCACCTGTCTGGTCCTACCATCCTGGCAATGCATAAACTCAGCAAAAAGGTGTTTTGTGCTATTAGCCACTAAAGCCTGCCTCTTGTCTCTTCATCAGTGTTTGGTTTTGCTGGGGTGGTGTTTTCTTGGGTTTTTTTTTTTCTACATCTCTACAGCACTGCTGGATGTATATGATAAATTTGTAGAATCCATGCAAACATTGATTCATTTTCATTTCCTTAGTATTTGAAGCTGAGGCTGAATGAGGTAGAGTAGAATTGAGTTTTGGAAATTAGGAGTCATTCAGTCACCACAGGTACTCAGATGCTTCCAACTAACATTGTAATATCACATATATCTCTTTAAAGCTGAGGTTTCTTATCTGTGACCTTATGTGTGAAAAAACACACAAAAACATAGATAAAAACCATATAAAGCTACCAAGTTGTGTAACAGAGCTCACAGTACTTCTTCAAACGAGCATTTCTGCCAAGGATTGGTGTTTAAATATGCTCATGAGGATACCCATTTAAAAATGTATCTTATTTTTGGCCAAATATGCTTTTCTTTAGCTGAGTATAAACGTGGATGGTTCAGTGAGCAGTGCAGATGTAGTTACAGGCCACAAAAAGCGCTGCCATTGTATTATCTGTGAATGAGAACCACTTGCTTCCTTTGGCTCCCCAGTACAATGCCCATGTCACACCACAGCTATTACAGCTACTTCTTCAGGACCAGACTGGGTGAGAACAATTTTAATAATGAATATAGAGAAAAGCAAGGTTTTTACTGTTTGCCTTTTAATTTGTATTTTTGATAGGGTCATAGAAAAGTAA
Source organism: Aphelocoma coerulescens (assembly GCF_041296385.1). Classification (NCBI taxonomy): domain Eukaryota; kingdom Metazoa; phylum Chordata; class Aves; order Passeriformes; family Corvidae; genus Aphelocoma; species Aphelocoma coerulescens. The sequence continues at coordinate 33,015,847 of NC_091021.1, read as the reverse complement.
GAGGGGATAGTTTAAAGATTACAAATGAACCTGATGGACTATGTATGTCCACTATAAATACTGAACATGCACAGGAAAAGGCTGAAGAGCTGCTAGAACACTTGTTCCAGTTGCAGTAGAAACAGGGCTTATTGGAGGATTTGTCTCAATCTTGTTCAAATCAAGATTGATCACTGTCTTTCAAGCAAATATAAATGCCTCACAGAAGTTTATACCTGCTAAGATTTTTTTTAATAGTTCCACTAATTAGACATATAAAATGATTGTCCTCATCTGATTAAAGTTGATAGTAATTTTATGTGCAGCTCTTTACCAGATCAATAAATAAATCTCTTTCAGCAATGAGCCATTTTAGCTCCAACAAGGCATATTTTTCAGAAGTATTTACTAAGCTGACTTAAAATTAAACTCAGCTTAATGTGCTCTGGTAAATGAGAAATATGATCTGGGATGATTTTGGCATTATATATTCATAAAAAGTATTAATTTTAAAGAACATGACTCTCAGCCTGTTTCCTCTAACTGGAAAAAACTCCCATTAATACTGCTCATCAGTGCTGCATGAGTCAGGAGTGAAGTGTCAAGCCTCAGTTATTGAAGTCATTACATAAAGGACTGGGAACCATCTGAACAGAAAATAATCTTGATATAAGCAAATATCTCTGTATCTATGCTAAACTACCCAGATTTCAAAACTGCAGGAAAAAGATGAGAAAGTGGTCTGTAAAAAGTAACTTCATATGGCTGTTTATAAAATTAAATAAATTAACCATGTTAAATTTTTAAATATTAATAGCATTCTGTAATTAATTAGGGATTGGGGTATTTTTGCACAGATGTATGCTTGTCATAATAGCGAGACTGCCAGAGCCATGAACTGATTTTGTTTCTCTTAAATTATAAAATAGAAGGCCTTGAGCAAAATATATTCTTTAGATATATTTGGTAGAATAAGGATCACAAATGTTCCCTACCAAGTTGAAAGGAAAAAAACTCCAGCAGGGAAGTATGTGGAAGGTCTATTTGGCATATGGATGTTTGTTAAAAGCAAAATGCATGAACAGCCCAGACTAAATTAGTTCCTCATTTGTATGCTGGGAAATGAAATGTATAATCCTGGCATGGTTCTGCATTTGTTTTAGATTTTTTGTAAGAACAAGCTCTTTTGTGTATGCAGATATACATATCACTGTAGTGGCTATTTAGGGTTAGGGAGAAAAAAAATCTACTTTGAAGTGGTTTTGTCTGACGCTAAGTGTGAGTGGCAGGAGTTTGTCTGTGTCCTGCAGTGCAGCCTGGCCCAGGTAGCAGCACCGGGCGCTGCACAACTGCTGCGTCACTGCATGGGGGAACAGGGCTGACCCCATACAGCCCTGCAGGGAACCCTCAGGGCACCTGCTCATCTCCCACAGCACCCAGCCTCAGAGGGGAAACAGAGAGCAGAGCAACACAACCATCTAAAGAAAGGAATACGCAATTGTCTGATGTTGGTGCTCTGAGATTACCTCGTTCTTCCTTAGAAAGCAAACATTTCAGAATGGGAACTGACTGTAGTCTCTCTTTATTACTGAATTTACTCTTCTACTAATGTCTACACACAGCCATGCTTACTCAAATCATATTTCACTCCTCAGGTAATCCCAATTATCTTATTGGCTTTATTCACAGAGCAAAGAATAATTTCGATGAGTAACAGTGGCATTTCCCTGAAGTCTTCTCTAAGACTGAAAAACTTATCTTTACACAGAGCCTTGGCTCCTATTTGGCAAAGGAAAAACCTACGGATTTACATCAAGGCAACAACTGAGAATTCAGCCCCTTATAAAAACAGGATGTCAAAATATATTATAGAAATAAGCACGGCACAGACACAGGCTGTGAGATGGGGTTTTAGACAGGGGGTTTAAGGAAGAAAAGGAAGATCTATGAATTTGCTATTTTTAAAGGAATTGTGCCTTACTGACCTGTTTCACTAATGAAGTCTACAAATAGGGCACAGCTGATATAGAGGAGGAGGCCAAGGAGAAATTGTATATGAAATCATACAAGTCGGGTTAGCACCTTTCCCTATAAATGAGTTTCACTCATGAAAGAGAAGTTAAATAATGAAGTTTAGGATTTATATTTCTTTCTGTAATGCTTAACCTTTTTTTTTTTTCTAAATTACATTAAAGCAAGAGTTTAAGAACCCAAGTGAGAACAGGGCCTCATTGTTCCACACAAAGTGAGAAACGGCTTTTGTCTCCTCAGACCCAAGGATGCAACAAGAAATAATATAATTCCCTTTTAACAAAGAAAAGTAAGTAATGGAGCTTATACAAGAGATCCATGTGTAAGCCACAGTTTTGCTGTGTTCTCATGTCACAGCACTGTGTACTGTCAGCCTGTTCACTCCAGGCTGAGGGATGAAGTTCCCACATGAAACTTTAAAAGGCTCTATGGCTTAAAACACACTTGGTGGCAATCTCATCCCATGCTGTGTGATGGGAGAGGCTTTTCTTGTGTCTACAATTCACACCATGATGAGGTGTGGAAGAGGTGACCTATCTTTGGAAGAGTCCTCTCCAGCTCCTGTCCTTGTCCCTGGTCACTCCACGGTATAAAGTAAATGACGTCCTCTATCAGGGGGTGGGAAGTGGCAAGGGGAGCAGGAGAGAAGGGCTCTGTCCTGTTCTCTTCAGGCAGTTTATTTTAAAGTACATGGATGTTCCTGTGCTGATGCAATGGTTTTTCACATAGAAAAAACCATGGATGTAGATCCTGTGTCATCTGGCTGGGCCTTTTACAAGACAAATACTGCTTGAGTTGAAAGCAGGACACCTGTGCAGCCAAAATATTGCTGTGGCACCACTTCTTCCTGCTGTTTGTGTGCTGATCCATCACTGTCATCTTCCTGCTTTTTCCCATGACAGTCAGTGCCTGTGTCCAGGCTTTGTGCGAGACTGGCACCTGAAGATCCAGTTTCCCTGAATTCTGTAGGACTTGGCTGGCTTCCAGTTCACACATGGCGCAGGAGATTTAGGGTGCACCTCCTATCAGTTCTTCCTGCTGTACAAAATCCTTTTTATGTTAACAAATTATACTTTTCATTGCTTCATTTGTTAATAAAAGGGCATTATTGTGCCTGTAGCAATCCAGATTCTGGGATATCATCCATTCACACTTTTTTTTAATCAGGAGTAAATTCCAGCATATTCTGCTGTAGGGAAAATATCATGCATTTATAGCATAAACCTGTATAAACATTATTGTAATGGGTTCCACTGGGAACAGGGTTTCAAATATAAAGCAGCATTCATCACATATTAAAGACATGAGCATATTTTTTTCCTACTTAAATCTGCATAGTTCACAATTTGCTAACTCTTGCTTATGTAGACATTCCCCTGAGTTTTTCAGAATTTAATAAAAGCCTGCAAAATGCAGGGCTCTTAGTTTTATTACCACCTGATTAGCTAAGCAGAATTTAGAAAGTATAACTCAAATAAGCAAAAAATAAAAACCCCAAATTGATCTCCATCAAATGCTTTGCAGTAAGGAGATGCCAGATTTTGCAGGCTATTTAGTTTGCTGTAATTTATGTGGCACCTCTAAAGATGGGAGAAGCTGATCTGCTTCCACACCCTGACAGAATCAGCATGTGCTCCTATTGCCCTGTACTGAGGAAGCTTGATACTACCTTACAAATTCTTCCCAGTTCAGTTCTTGATAATGCTGTAATAAATCCATTATTGTTTTTCATTCAGTAGATTTTAGTCCTCTGCCAGGCAAGCCAAAAGCCTCTGAAGCCCTTTTGAGAGAAATGAGTACATATGTTGTGGCTCCTGCAAGGCTTCCTGTGTTTTTATGATCTTCCACTCCTCCTGGTTGGGAAAGAGAGATTAAATGCCAAGGAAGTACCTATATTCCTGAAGCGCCCTGCAAGAAATTGGTCCAAAACCACACCAGAGGTTGCAAACATTCTCAACTCCTCTTCTTCTTTCCTCTAATAACACTGCTGTAAAATTTTGGAAAAATGGCCAAATGCTGTGTCCTCCCTGTGACAGTAAAGTCATGATTTCTTTTCACTTCCATTCTGCAATGCGGAAATGTGCAAGTGGCAGCACTTGACCCTTTATTCAGCCAATTCAAAAGATACTCAAAATTCCCGTGAAGGATCTAAATTCTAATTCCACTGAGATCCAGAGAAAACTTTTATGGAATCATTTTTGGTTTGAATGTACCATTAGCATCAGGAGCTGATGCTAACACATGTCAGCAGCGAGACTGCCTGTCTTCTTGTAGTTCCACTGCACTGGGAAATTCCATCATGGTTACTGGGGACCAGTTTGTTCTGCAACCTCTCCTCCAGCAGCTGATTTTTCCTGCCAGCACAGGGAGCTCCACGAGTGTCCCTGTCAGCTCCTGTTGCACAGCTTTTTGTGCAATAGCCTGGCCTGGCAGTTTTCCCGGGTGCACAGGCAGTCGTCCCCAGAGTTGAATTGAAGTCCTCAAAAGGGCAGTGCTGCCTCAGGTCTCACTGAACAGTGCCCTGTGTCAGGCTGAAAGAGCAACTGTTTCTATAAATGACGTCAGTCCACGCGATTTCTACCCTGCTCATGTTTAACAGAGCCTTGGAACACCGCTGGTGTTAAGCACCAGTAACCTTTCGGTAGAACATCTGAAAATCTGGTCTTATGTCACCCATACACAGCCTCAGTCCTGTGTAAGCAAATATATAACTAATAAGAGGACAAGAAGTGAGTAAAGCTTCACAACTGCATTTTGGGAGGTTTCTTCCCCCTCCTAGACTTTTTAAGTGTGAAGTTTCTCCGTGAAGCAGCGACTGTCTTAAAGGTTCCATGGTTGTTTTGGCGTTATTGACTCATACTGCCATGCAAATCAGTCACTCCCAACCTGCCAACAGACCTGCTCTCTCCCAAGTCCTTCCCACTTGGAAGAGCTGCAGAATGCAGCAGTGAGCAGAGGTTCATCACCTCCACATGCACATTATCCTAGCTGAGAATCAGAAATCATTTTAGGAAGTATCTGTCTCTCCAATGGGAGGCTTGACGCCTCTGAGAAAATGAAAAAAATCCCCCAAATCATTGCATTTGCCCATGCCAGATGTTAGGTTGCTTTACTTAAAACTATGGCTACCAGTAATGTATTGAGCTAATGCTATCATCTACTTCATTTTACTGTTTTGAAGTATGAGCACTGCAGTTTTTTGTATCTCTCCAAAGCAATGGTGAGCTAAGTCGTGAATTTTGTTTGAAGACTGGTGCATTATCTTGTAAATGTCTATACTAGACAAAATTGTGCAAGCCTGGGGACAAGAAATAATTAATGATTTGGAACATGTACTTATTGCTGTGTATGAAACTGAGATACTAGTAATCTTAAAGAGACACAGAAGAACAGTATCTCAGCAGTCAGATACAGTGCAGCTCGATATGCATAAAAAACACTTTCAAGTTGTAATTATAGCTTTAAGTTGTAGATAAATACTGGTTCTTTTTAATTGTAAATCACTTCTAGTTACAGAGTAGGAGACCAAGTCTGTCACTCTTGATTTCAGTGGATGTAAGGTCAGGCCTGAAAATAATTAAAGAACAGGCAATATTTTTTGTTACTTTTTTTATTCCTTCAGCCCCGGTTAATCTAGCAGATTTGGTGAAACCATTCCATGTTTTCACTAAGAATTCAGGAAAGGAGAATCATGGAAAGATAGATGTGGTCTTCAAAGAGAAACTTTCTATGCAATAATTTACAGACTTTATAGAAAGACTTGACCCTGACTAGGATAGTATTTTAAGATCTGAAGTACAACACCTAGGAAGGGAGCATGATTATACCAGTGATTTTACTGCTTCTTGAGTACCAGTTGCAGTTCTGGTCCCCCACTTCAGAAGAGGTGCAACAAAACCAGGTAAGTTCAGGGGATGAAAAGGGTAATCAGAAGCAGGAGTTGGTTTCCATTAATGGAACAGCTAGGGCTCTTCAGTCTGAAAAAGCAGCAACCCAGGCAGCGGAATGACAGCTCAAATGTGAGCAGCACGGAGAGGAGCTGATTGTCCACTGCTTATTTCAATGCAAGAAATACAGGCTGTCTGATGAAAACAGGCAGCACATTGAAAAACAAATGAAAGGAAGAGATTTTTTTATGTAAACAAGGATCAGAGCATCTGCAACAGGGTACCATGGATTTTAAGTGTTCAGCCATGGACAGTCATGGAAGAGAGCTAGTGAGATGTACTAAACACACAGAGGGCAAGCTTGGGTCAGGAGATCCCTGAGCTCCCAGGGGAGTGGAGAGAGGTGAAAGGCTGGATCTTCCCCTGGATATTTGGGGTTTGCTGAAGAGAAATGACACTGAACTACGCAGACCTTCTGGACAGATCCAGCGCAGCCACTCGCATGTTAGCCAAGTCTCAAAAACCACGTAGCATTTGCAGTCTCAATCACTAATTAGAAAGGATTCTGGATCAGCGGTTTAGGTTGTTTGTGCAAGCAACAGGCATTATAGTGTGATTACATTTTATTGGGTTTTTTTCTATTTAAACAGAAAATTAATGTATTTTCTACTCAGTAGGTAAAACTGGCTCTTACAAGAGTTGCTCTAGGTGTTTTCCTACACAACAAAGCAATTAAAACACATCAGCAGATCGGGTCATGGTTTAAATGATGAAATCATGTTTGAATGGAGAATAAAAATCTCTTTGGAGACCCCAAATTCTACTGGATTTGGAGAGGACCTCTTGTCTGCCATGATGCTCAATTCCTGTCTCATGCTGCTTTGCAGCGCTCTGTCACAGAGCTTTGGAGTATTTAAGAACATCACTGTATCATCTACTCTGATTCACAGTGTAGTACAGACTTTATGCTTCACCCTATTGCAATTAATTAAACCCAAGAACATTGACTAGCCCAGGACTGTAGATCAACCCCCAGAAAATTGAATAGTTGTGTCTCATTAGGAGAGAGCACACTGCCTGTGTAAGCTGCTGTCCTGGAAAGAACAAACTTGTAAGTTTGACAGATTCAAGGAATTTTGGAGGTTCTCACTCTATACTGGACAAAGGAATTGCCAGCCTGGAAGAAAATCTGTATTAAGAGACCTGGCTATGGGTTTACTCAAGACACCACAACAACACAGTTAGTTGCAAAGACTGTTTTCTGTACCACCACAGGAAGAGGTTCCAACTTACTGCACTGTATTCAGCCACAGCCAATCTTTTAAGTAAAATATGAGCATTATCTAATTATTTATTCATTCTTCTGAGCTCCTCTGCTCAGAAACCTCCAAATTCAAAATCCAGAAAAACTCCTGTCACCTTCATTTTTGAAGTTCTGCTTCTCCAGTACTTGTCTTTGGTTCTCAGATAGAGCTCTACCTTTTGATTCTGGTCTCAGTACCATATATAAGGATTTACTTTGCACCCTGGTTCCTGCAGTCTCTTCACTCCAGTGTACCCACTGTCTCTCCTTTGCATCATGCCAGTTTTTCTCACCCTGTTTCCATGATCTCTCACTTTCTCTCCTTAAACTGGGAAATCCTGCCTGAACTCTTGCTCACTGTTCACTTAGGTTCTCTCATAAGTACCATATCTTAGGTTCTCTTACACATACCGGATCTACAAATAACTGGATCACGTACCAGTGAGATTTTCTTCTAACCAGGAAAAAATTTTACTTGCTATTTTTGGACTAACAGATGCCAAAGCTTTCAGAGATTCTTTTGGAACTGCTTTTTCATATCCTACGAGGTTTAAAAGCGTGAATCTCCATCATCTGAAGTCTTTCACCTGTGTGTCACACCAGGCCCCCAGAAGCCCTATGGGCACTGCCGCTGCCCCTTGGCGCATCCCAACTCATCCCGGCGGCTCCGCCACGCCGCGTTCCCCCTCTCCTAACTTTCGAGGATAGCTGGGACGGCATCAGCTCGAGGCGAGCCTTCCACTCGGGGCTGTGTGGAAGGAGGGTTTTCCCCATGATGTGCGAGCCCGCGGGCAGCGGCCCCGCCGGAGAGGCTGCGCTGCCCGGCCCCGGTGCCGCCGAGACGAGGCTGCGCGGCTCCCGGACACCCCGTCCCCGGGCAGCCCCCACCCGCCGCCCCCAGCCCGGGGGCACCCGGGGGCCGCCGCAGACAATGGCCCGGCCTCCCCCACCCCCCCCGCCGCGGCGAGCCCCTGCTGCCGCCGCAGATTTGCCGGAGCCATTCAGTTGCGACCGATTGCGATCGCGGCAGATGGGCTGGATCTGACAGCCCCGCTCCTCCGCGGGGCCGGGGGCGGAGGGGCCCGGTCGCCGCGCTCCCCGCCCCGCCGAAAGTGCCACCCCGGGCAGCCGCCCGCCCGCCCTCCCCAGGCACATGTTACGCGTCCCGCGGCTGCGGCGGCAGCGGGAGGAGAAGCCGCGGCGGCGGAACAAAGCGGAGCAGGCGAGCGGCGGCGGCGGGGCGGCCGGCCCGGGGGGCGGCAGCCGCTCTGCCCAGGCGGGGGGCGGCGGCGGGGGGCTCCCCGGCCCGCCGGGACGCGCGGCCCCCGCCCGCCGCAGGATGAGCCACCGCGCCCCAGGTAAGGAGCGGCCGCTCCCGCGCCTCCATCCATCAGTCCGTCCGTCCGTCCGTCCGTCCATCCATCCCTCCCTCCCTCCCTCCCTCACCTGCCCGCCGCGCCTCCTGCCCGCCCCGCCGCCGCCGTCTCCTCCCCTTCCCCGGCGCCCCGCGCCCGCCCCGGCGGCGCCCGCCGCTCCCCCGCCCGGGGCCGCAGCGCTGCGCGGAGCCGGGCGCGGCCCGCGGGCGGGGGGAGGCACCTGCCGCCGCATCCCGCCGCCGGCCCGGCCTCCTCCCCGCCCCGCCGGCCGAGCCGCAGCCAGCGCCGGCAGGAGCCCGGGTCCCTGCGCGCCGGGAGCGCCGCGGCTGCGGGGAGCGGGCTGGGAGCGGGCCGGCCGCAACCCGCACCGCCCCTTGCGCGCCCGGTCCCGCCGCGGGGCTCAGCCCCTCCTCGGCCGGGGGAGAAGGGCAACACGCTTTTTTTCCTGCCTTTTTCCTCCCTGAGCCGCGAGCAAGGAGTCCGCGGGGTCTGCATTCGAGCCCTGTTGCTTCAGAGGCAGCAGGTTTTGTTTCCTTTTTATGCCTCTGGCAGGAGCATCCTAACTAGTTTTATTTCTGTTTTAGTATTATTCTTGATTGTTTAAAGCTTGACCCCGCCACATTGCACTGATGGCTGTCCTCATGGAAGAAGTCTGCTAGGCAGAGAAGAGATCTTTCTGAAATGAGTTGAAGCACACAAAGCAGTAGGGCATGAGGTGAACGCAGAGTGATGAGTGATCCACTGCTGGCCATGAGGCTTTTAGCTGTTGCTTCTTTGGCAGGTAGGGTGTGTTAGATCCACTATCCATCTCCTGAGGTGAGGTTACCCAAGAAGTGACAGAAGTAAGGTAGAGTAAGTGTAAGTGGGCCTTGCAGCAGGAAAAACTCAGAGCCACATAAACGCAGTGTTGTCACAAACTTTACTTTACATGTTAGCAATTCTCTTTCTTCATGTAACAATATAGAGTCCCTTATTGAAAGGGTTTTGTAAGTGTCCACTGCCCGTCTCTTAAAAAGAGATATTCCAGATAAACCCCGTTTATCACTAGGAAGCTAGCAAAGTTTTTAACAAGGGAAGTATCATGAAATAGAGATTTACATCGGAGGGGCTGGCTGTATACATTACTGGATTGCAGATAAGCTATGTAAGTAAACAGAAGCACAGTGCTCTGTTATTGTGCATGACTATGGAGATATCATGGGACTCTCTTGCTAGTTAATAGCATAAGGCTTCGTGGGAACTGTTTGATCTGCGGGACTTTTGCTTGGCAGTAGTTTACTTAAGGTTATTACACTCTGTTTGGAGACTTGTATTTGCTAGCCATTATTGCATTCTTAGCTCCAGGCTTCCCAGAGTTACAGGTTAGTAGGTCAATAAAAATTGCACTGAAATGCTGGAATGGGCAGTCTAGAGTTTTAGATGTGCTTGGGGAATAACAAGGCAGTACTAGGAATGCTGAGGACTTTTTTTCAGTGCATTCTTATGCTGGTCATTGGTGATGAACCAAATATAGGAGTTTCTTTTGCTGTGAATACCACAAATATTTTTACATTTCTTGTTAAAGGAGGAAACAAATAATATAAGATAAATACAGTATTCCATTTCGACATAAAGCCACCAATGCCCTTGGTCGAATTTACCAGGACTTAGTTTCTTTTGCTAGTGAACACTGGGATTAATGCCACTGGCATTACATGGGGCTTTCCAGTAGCAAGAATAAAAATGTCATCAGGTTTCTGCTGCGATGGATTTACATGTTTCTTTTAGAACCTGAAATTTGCTGTGCTGTGCAGGGAAGCACTATGAAAAAGTACATTATTAGGTTGCCATTGCAACCAAATACTCCAATGAAATTTTGAGTCATCCAGGCTACAGCAATTGCAGAGCTCGCTGTGACCCGGTGGATTCCGGGCATGTGGAACGAGGCTGGAGCCTGGCTGTGCTGCCCCTGTCTGAAGCCCTGCCTGTTCCCAGAGCAGCTGCAGCATGTGGTGTAATCCCCATTCTGCCAAATCCTTGGAACTGGTGATTGACTGTGTCGGTGGAGCAGTCCCATTCATGTCAGAGTGCACAATTTACGTGGGTAAAGTGAGCCACATGGTGTGTCCCCCCAGCTCGGTGGTGTGCTGATCAGGGAGGATGCATTGGATGTTCAGTGCAGAGCTCTGATGGAAATATGAAAAATATAAAACCTTCACAGTGGTTTCAGCATCTCTCATGCACTTTCCCCTTTCACTGAACATCATGGACAGTAAGATTATATACTTTAGCTCAGAAATATTGTATGTTATTGTATGTACTTTTTGGCTTCTTCAGTCTGGTCTCTTTTTTAAGAGAATTTCCTAGGAAATTTATTCCCACTTCAGCTTTTTCCCATCTGCATTTTTGCAGTTTATTGCATGTAGCACGCACTTATTGACAAGTTTTTCTTGCTGAAGTGTAAATGTATGCTTTGTAGTACTTTGTGTCACCCTCTTACTTAAGCGAAGAGCTTCCCTTTGTGTAATAATTATTAATGGTTAACTTTTCTACGCCATGTAGGCTTGGTTACAACTGTTGTAAAACGTTACTGCTACTCCACTGCCTGTCTCCACCAGATAAATCCCTGCATAGATAAGCCCAGCAGCAGTAGGAGCCAGGTGTTGTGCATAAATCCACTTCTTACACTGATTAATTTTTTGTTTAAGACTGTGATTTTGCCACCAGTTAGACCCCTGATTAACCTTAGAGTTACAGCATTGAAATAGATAGGCTTCTCTGCATGTAAAGCTAGGTGTGTGTATATCTCTTCACTTGTCGCTTGCAAAGAGGTGCTGTACAAAAAACCCCAAAACAACCCAATCCATTTTTGCTTTGCTCCAGTTCTCAGGAAGTGCAATTCAGTAGCTGCTGTTAGCTTGGCTATTTAGCTGAAATATAATCCCATTGAGTGATGGAACTGACCTGGGACTGGTATTTAAGACACAGGCACGGTGCTTCTGCTCTTGGCTGATGTTTCCATGGAGGTTTGAGCCCTCTTTCTCCACCTGAAACTGCACTGTGGTGAAGTTGAGGCTGTCAGAGCAGTAATACAGAGTTGCCACTGCTCAGGAATGAGAGAATGAAAAGGCAGTTTTAATAATATTTGTGTAAAATCATCATCCAGAAAGTTGATGGTGGGATTTGTGTTTATGCTTCCATTCTGAAGAAGGTCTTGAGGGACTATTACATCAGCAAAATTCTGTTTCTTGGTTCTAACTATTTGATGTTTAGATCTCATATAATGGAAACTCCTAGGAATGACAGAAGAACTGATAGTATTAGGACATTAGATGATGGATACCATCTCAAGCTGATGTGAATGGAATTTTAAAAAATAAACATATAGTTTTGATATATTCAAATGATTTAAACCTTAAGAGAAAGTTCTGCAGCAAGACTTATGGCAGAAGCCCTCAATTGTCTGTTTCTTTGAGAATTTATTTTTCTTCTGTACTTACCATTTGAAATGAAAATAGGAAATAGGAAGGGTTTTTTGTTTTGGGTTTTTTTTTTTTTTCTGAGAAAGTCTTTAAAACACAGAAATTAATGGCTCATAAAGGAGAATCAAGTACTTCTGTGTCTCTTGCTGTGGTGTGTGCACTGACAGTTGGCATCTGAAACATAAATTATTCCTCAGAATAATCAGAATGAAAGTAAGATCATGAAGGAAAAACCAAGATATGGGGGGAAAAAAGTTTGATCTATTGTAGAAACAAAGTTCTCAACACTGCTGTGTGCTGTGAAAGAACAAAAAGAAGTGTTCTTTTCCCCATCTCTCTTTATAGGATTCCTCTTAAATCCATGTGGTTCCAAGTGTCTGAGCCAAATATATACCAGTTGCTATCCATGTACATCCTTGTTCCACCTTCTAATAACTTCCCTTGCTTTGTGTATAAACCTCTCTAAAAAGGCTCTTGGCTCCTGATGGCCTGTGTTGTTCTAAATAGACAATGCAGCTGCTCTCTCATTATGTCCACTTGAATCCTTTTAGTTCTTCTCTGTGCCAAGGTTTTACCCATGCTCTTGGTCTAAGCCACTACAGGAAGCTAAAATCATTATCCCATTGTATAGTTGATGATGATAAAGTAGTTTGTGCCTGAATATACCACACCCTTATTCTAAGTGGTTTTTTTTTCTGAAGATGAGCTATATGCTTTAAGCATTTCAAATTATAATTTCAGGTTTCATTGCCATAAATAGGAATTTCTGTGACAACAGATGTTGATCTTTACAGAACTTTTCTTCCATTTCTTTCCCTTTCTCTTCCCTTCTTTGAATTGACTGCCTGTGTACCTCTTCTCCATGCCCACCATGTATGTCTGCATTCCAGTGGATGTTCCTAGTCTCAGGCATAGGAGCCAGCTGGCACTTTGTAAAATGATGACCTCAGTGACTTACTGCACTCTGAAGGGCAGCAGTGTCCTGACTAAGAGCACACCTGTGTGCAGTGTGGTCAGAGGGGAATGTAGGCCAAACCCAGTGCAACAAATGCATCTTTCTGTTGAGTTTGGGAGAAGACCAGAGCTACCAGTGGAGCCACAGTAACCATGTGTTATGTCTTGGCCTTCTTGGCATGTGCAGTAAAGTGATTCCTGGTGGCTACCGAACATGAGATTGAATCCCAGTCGTTCCTGGTGGTGTTAATGGGAATCTGACATGCCAACTTTCAAGCATATAAAAATATTTTTTCATGTAAATAGGACATGTGGTAGTAGAGGGACTTCTGGGAATGCCTCTGGTATCTAAGCTCTAGATGGGTGTTTGTAGTTCATAACGTAGGAACAATTTGGTCTAAGTTTTGCTGCAGGGCTCTCTGTCAAGTAACATTGGCTTCACTACTTTTGCTCGAGCTTGTATCCTGGAGATGAGTAAGTTATCCAGTCACCATTTTCAATGTTACCTAATGGAAATTAATAATTACTGAGTTGCAGTATGTGGCTATGGTTTGATTTTTTTTTTTTTTAATGTTCTTTCTTGTTAAATAACTTTATTTACATTTGCTTTGACACTGTAGTGGAGCATTGGTATTAGCAACTGACATAGCACAAAGGAGAAGAAAATTATTTTCTGTGGTCTCTTGTGGGTCCAGGACCACATCTCCACTTCATCTCCCAGCTGGCCCGAGAGGTTGCACCACTTGCTCGTCCTGGGCATGCACCAAGGAGTCAACAGCAAGGAGATGCTGGAGACCTTGCATCTGTGTTGTATCTGGGGTGCTCAGGTTGTTGTCCTGGAGCACAGCTGCAGGGGGGAATCAAGGCACACCATCATGAATGGCAGGCCCAAGACCTTAAATGTCAATGCAAGTCAAATTTTCACTGACAAAATGCCTCTCTTCACATTAAATTGGCAGTGCAAATGCACCTAATGAATAAAAATATGATCACAAAGAATGTCTGTGTCCAAAATTTTTCATTGTATGTGCGAAACACAGCTCAGCAAATGATGACAGAATTAGACTGCAGGGTACAAAGAAAAATGAGGAATCATTAGTCAGAGAGCGAGAATAGATTTGTTTTGATGTCAGAGTTTCTATTTGTTCTCAAAGCCTGACATTCTCCCTGTGTCAGATATCTGAAGTGTTGCTTCAAAACTGCTGGGCCTCTTTGTCTGGCACTGTGTCTTACGGGCCCATATGTGACTGGTAGGTAACAGGAGCATGAAATGCACATCACCTGGTAACCTTGGGCTGCCTCTGTCCAAACTCCATATCTGAAACCCAGAAAGTCCCAACACATGCCAAGGTTTCCAGTTCTGGACTCCATGTAAAGCATCACCTGGTCTGACCTAGTATTTGTGGGGCTTCATGTCTCCCTGACAAGGAGTTAGGAGTTGGTTCCTGAGACTGCAAGTTCACAGAGGGTCAAACACCGCTTCTGGTGTTTTGATAGGAAAGACAGGGGTGAAAAAGGATGGGAATGAGTGGCAGTGTAGCTGTTCAGTGTTCAGAGAATGAAGTAAAACCAAGGATGGCTGTTGCTTTTAAGCTAGGAAAGACTGTAACAGACCTGTATGGCAAGGAACTGGAACCAGGGACAGCAGAACTCTAAGGAAGAGTAAGATGACCAGGTGAGAGGAGGGACTGAGACATCAAAATGATCTTGGCAGCTGAGGAGGAAGGAAATAACCTTGAATTTTGATTTGCTTCCTCTTGCAAGAAAACAGTGAAGTTGTGTTCAGAAAGAGAGCTGCAGGTTTGCAGGAATTAATCAAAGGCAGAAAATACTTAACTGCAAAGGGATATTCTATTAAGTTTGAAAAGCTGAGTTAGGAAAGTCAGAACTAAAGGAATAAAAAAAATGCAGTGGAACAGCCTGTTCAGTCTTGGGATTTGTGATACAGGTGTTGCAAAGTGTGAAAGAAGGAGTGGAGAAAGATATTAAGATCTGCAACAGCATGTATTTCAGTGAGGGGTGACACCAAGTTGTAAAACTGTAGGAGAGTAAGTGTGGTGTTAACAGATGTTAGAAATCTTTTCTTTTACTGGGACTTGTTTTCTGGGGGAGAGCTATTTGCATCAAAGAAAGAATCAAATTTTTCATAGCTAGTTAAAAATATTTTTCTTTAAAGCCCATGCTCTTAACTTACTGGTGTAGTGTGCACCTTTAAAGCAAATGGTGGCAGTGGTCCCTGATGGATTTACTTCCTAGAGTAATGAAAATGTGCTTTATTATTTATTGTGCATTTTGTTGTCTGATTTTGGGGTTTGTGTGAGAGTGGAGGCTGGATAGTTTGGGATGTATCAATATGTGAGTTTATCTCTCCCTTGTCATGTAAAGGCTTTTCTAAGAGAGATATTTTTAGCAATACTTACATAAGTGTTGTTGGAGTCTGGATGAATCTCCTTGACATCTTCACTCGGCAGCGTGTAGCTGTGATAGTCTTAAGGACAGTAGGCAAGACAAAGTTTTCAGTCATGGGTGTCTCTTATAAGCTTAAGACAGGAAAAGAAGTCAGGCTTTTGGCACACAAACCCTATTGTCCATCCTTTCAGTTCTTTTAATCTCCTCTTTTATGGTGGCAGCATGGACCACGTATTTTTTACTCAGATCCAAGTTAGTTGAACCCTAACTTTGTTTGTTTAGTAGTAGCTGGATCAAACCTTGGTAGGAGACATGTAATAGTTCTGGTGTGTTTTGCTGCAATTTTCTGCTGATATAACTATGTAGAGGTAACAGGTGAATTAATGACAGCTGTTGTTAGATCTAAAATAAAAACCATAGTTCCAGTCAGGCATGGATTTATTGATGGCACTGGGGGGATATAAGCATGTCATGATCCTCTTCCCTCCGGTCACCCCAACCAATATTTCAAATGCAGAGCTCCTACATGACAGGATGAAATCACAGCCCTACAGATGGGTTTCTCTTCCCATTTGAAGCAGTAGTGAATTTCCCTCTGCCTGCAGAAAACTTGCCCCTTTTTGTTGTCAGGTTGTTCTTTTTCTTTTATAGTGCTATTACAAATTATCCCATCAGTGAGGTCTGGATAGGATGTGTGAAAGCTCCTTTTCCAAACCGTGAGGCACTCAGTCAACCAGTGCAATAGTTTGGATAAAGACTGCATTGAAGGTCTTAATTTATTTCTTTGACTGTCTAATATGTAGTGTAAGTAAATACATATTTCTGAGAGACTGCCTCCACTGCTTTATAGAGAAAGCTGCTCAACACTGCTAATTTATTAAATAAGGGACAGGCATGTATTGCTAGATCTTCAATAAATACAGCTTAAACATCTTCTTTCCTCTATAAGAAAAAGAAGTTTTCATCTGTGGAAAATCATTTATTGCATGCAGGATTGTTGAAGGTTGTGACTAAGGTTACAAGGAGACAGACCAATGTGCCTGGAGAATAATGTCTGGGATTTCCCCAGGGCTGTTGTTGGAGAACTGTGCCACCTCTCCCTGTCGACCCCAAAGGGACGGCTGTACCACCCTGGCGAGGGACCTGCAGGGGTCAGAATTGGATCATTAGTTGTGAGCAAGAGAAAATGCAGGAGAAAACATGGTCTTGACCTACTTGTTATTTATAGTAATTCATATTGGTTTCAAAGCCTGAAAATCGCCTGCTGCGGTTCAATTTGGAATGAGCTGGCCAATGGAGTAGTTGGGTTAAAAGATCTTCAGCAGGCAAAATGGGGCTACAGCAGCAGAGCCTGCTGTGAATCCCCAGCCCTCTGGGTCCCAGCTCTTACAGGCAGATCCTCATGAGCTAAGGAGCAGATGGATCACAGCCTCTCGGTGGAAACAGCAGGATGGAGATACAGACATGCTTGAATAACAGCGATTGCAATCTGTGAGCTAAATTGGATTTTAAAGTTGTCCTAATACCCTGTATTTTAGGCACGTGCCTTATTTTTTAGCTATTTTCTGCGCATAGGCACAGACTTTTTTGGATGAGGCCATCATTGATTTGTGGGTGCTCAGAGGTTACCAGGATAACCAGACGACAGCCCAGTGCCTCAGACACTCAGGTTTTGTAGTGCGTGTCAAGGTTCCAAGGTTTCAAGTCAAATCCTTCAAGAGGTACCATTTCCGCAGCCCCCAGCAGACCACACCCAGCCAGTGCAATGTGGCACTGGGGAGAATTTGGCTCTTGATTGAACATAAACCTGGTCTGTGTAACTCTGATGTTCCTGGGTAGTCTCCATAAACCATTTAAATAAGAATTGCTGGTGTCAGAGAAGGAGTTTTCCAGAGAAACTGGAGAAAGGTATTCACAGAAAGAGAAATTATCCACTGGAGAATAACACAGAGTCACAAAATTGTATGGTTGAATGAAATACCAAGCTCTGTAATGGTGGAATTATGTATATACTTGAGGTGTATGTATACTCCAGCTTTCTTCCTTATAAGTTTCTTGTGGACTGAAATCTTCTTACTTTATGAACACTGTTCTGGATGGAAGACATATTTCTTCAAAAGTTTGAGTCTCATCAATGACCTGTGACTGCAGTTCTTCTGTGGCTGGCAGTGAAAGTTGTCACATGCATTTGCAGTAATGAACTTCTGGCTCCTTTGTGTCTCACCTTTTCAGGGAAAAATCCTTCACAATCTCTCAGCATTTATAAAAAAAGGTTGATTTTTTCTGACTGTATTAGAAATCACGGCTTTTGTTCAGGCTAGCTATATGGGATAAAACCTTCAGAAAGGGTACGTTTCAGTCAGTGAAATGTGACAGTTAAATAAGATTAGAGATTTCCTCTTCATCTGCGAGTATTTACTTGAGTATTTCTATCATAATAAGTAATAAAATATTTTCTGTTAGGAGATGGAATGGTTTGCACATTGATATTTTAGATAGCTGTCTATTTTCACAATTTTTTATGCTCTTTTTGGCAGGTTATCATAATAATTATCAATATGAGGATAGTTTATAAGGCTCTGTATTATCCAGGTCTGTAATAGTGCTATAATGTCGTATCAGCTTTGCTTCCAACAAAATGAACCAATACTTTGCTGTGGCTAATGTGCAGCAACTTTGTAGATGTTAATAATTATGACTGGTGCCACTGAGTAACCCTCTAAAAGTAGCATTTTGATTTTTTTTTTTGTGCTGCACTGGGATGGCAGCCAGTTGGCCTCTGAAGATAGTTTCCATAGCTACTGTCCTACAGAGAAAGAAAATGCTGCCACAGCATTTTTCCTTTGCACCTTTATAGTTTTTATACAAGCTGTCAAGACAATTAATTTTCATCAGATGTATTGGTTATTAGCTGTTGAAAGCAGGGGGGCATGGGTTGGTACATATGATGAAAAAGAGCATTGAACTAAGTAAAACATCAAGAGATTTCTTTATGTACACAATATGAATGCATTTCAGATTTACAAAATCCCATTACCACAGCATCTGATATGCCAGAATGCAATCTATGCTCAAATGGCAAGGTCTTGAGACTGCTCAACTTTGTTTCTGAGAATAAGCAAGCCTGGCACTGACTTCCACTGTTGTTTGTTGTCGGATGTTGTGATCTAGATTTTTAATTCCTTTTACAAATGAAATGAAAAAAAAATCCTTATCTCTCAGGAAAGCTCTCAAACTTTGACTAGCTTAAAATAAAGACAATGTTATGTGCCTCTGTGCATAGAAGAGCATAAAAAGGGCAGTAAATACTAGGGCAGTATGTTGTGTAACAGTGAGCATTGAGTATGAGATTGTTTCTGGTGGATGGCATGGGTAATGTCTTCATTGCTTTGTGCAGTGAGGCTCAAGGCACGTTGTTTCAAAGTCGGGTCTGGTTCTGGGAGTCATTAACGTGGTTCTATTACCAGCTCAAATGGCACATTTCCTGTAGAGTGCTCAGGTAGAAATAAGTATTTGAGTACTCAGATCATAATATTTGAGCAATTTGTGAAAATTCATGACACCTTTTCTCATTTTGTGTTAAATAACGGGAGGGGCTCTGTCAGCTCTCTGCAGTTACTGATCCAGCTGCTTTGACCTCTTCAGAGACTGTGATGTTGGCTCTCCCCAGGTTTGTCCTCTTCTGTGATGTCCAGGGACAGTACACAGATGTTCCTGAATGGCTCTGTCCATAATCATTGACCTCAGGATCAAACCAAGTTTGCTTAGGAGAACCAGCACCAAACACATGTATTAGAACTGGTGAGAACATGTTGACTTTGGCAGTGTTAAGATCCTAGTGAAAGGCGGAGTGCTTTGTGGAAATACAGAAGGAGAGGATGTGGAGGAAGTTAATACAGGCATGGAGAGGAAGATGGGCATTGGGGGGTACAGTTAAATAGGTTAAAGCATGTCTCTGGCCTTTAGTGGGACTGTTTGGTGGTTGGCCAGGGAATTCCTGGGAAAATCCTCTGACCGTTGAGGAAGGAGCAGATTTATAACCTAAATGAAAAAGTCCAGCCAGAGTGTGACAGTGGCTGGAGGTCTCTACTGAAGAGCATATCAATAGAATAAAAGTCTGAAGAGTCAGAGGAAATTTTGCTGTGTGGCAGGGACAGCGTTTTTTCCCCTCCCTTTCCAGTAAATCTCTCCCTGTGTGATTTTTGGCTGGCCAGCTGGGCACTGGCAGAGGGGATGTGTGTCCGAGGCTGCTGGCACTCGGGCTCAAGGACTGAAGGATGGCAGGAGGCGCTGGAGTGGTGGGACTGTAATTAAAATCCCATCTGGGGGATTGTGGCTGGCCCTGGAGGAATGTCCCGCAGGTCCTGCTGAGCCACTGGGGCTTCCAGCAGGTGCCTGAGTGGTCCTGCTGGCCCAGGGAGCGGGGCTGAGCCTCTGGCCTGCCAAGGGCTGGCGAGCCCCAGCCTGAAGTAATTTCTAAACCCTGCTGATCTGCAGCTCCAGCTATCCCACTCCGTCATTGTCCTGCTCTTAGAAATCCAGGCTGGTTGTTTGTCTGGGGTAACTCAGCTGATTAAATACATGTCACTGGAAATGGGCTGACTGAAACCAGCCATCTGGCTGCCTGTTTAAAGTGTTAAATTACTGCTTGGTATGATGGCATAATTTTCTAGTGGTTTTAAATACTTTTCTTCATTAATACTTTTGGCTATCAGTACTTGTGTGCACTTAGAAACATTTTCCTTGTAAAAGAAAAGTTGATTGTTACTGTTGCAGGGAATGCTCCAAGAAATATTGCAGCTTTTAAAGAAAATATGTCTTTGGGAAACCGTGTAGACCATGATCTGTGTATAGGGGAAGAGAAAAATTATTCCCTACCTATCTAGAAAATAAATTGTTTTCTCTGTCACTTGCAACTCTGAGAAATTGGAATAATAGGATTTTTAAACAAAGCCATAGTTTTTATAGGCGCATACGGAAGCACTGTCTATATGTAGGTACAGTTCATAATGGTTTTGTAAGACATTGCTGAGGTAAAATACCTGTTGACAGACCTCATGTACCTTGAGAGTTTATCTTTTTCTTGTCCTTTCCTTATCTTTATCTGAGACTGCGAAAAAGCAGCAGTATGCTAACTAAAATAGTTTTGAATTTAGCACGTAGCTGTATTATATTATCAACACACTGGGACATTGTGTGGATGCCAAGAGCTTTGCAGACAGAAGCCAGGGAAGAGCTACTGGTGTAAGGCCTTACCTTTGTGGGCAGAGCCAGCAGCAGGGCAAGGCAATACCTCTGTGTCTGGGTCATGCAGTCTCACCAAAAATGTTTGATGAAGGGATGAATATGTGGGGGTTTTGTGCAGAAAAATATCCTAGCATTTCATTTCCACATGAAATTAGATGATAACAGCTTTCAGTGTCAGCTGTGAAAACTGCTTTTGTGGGATGTGCAGTAATGAGCAGGTACTAGTTTTACAATAAGGAATAATATGCAACCTAATATGTTTATATGGGCTTTTTCTGCTTCACTAAAAAAAATCCTTAACTTGTCTTCTAGATAACCTCCAAATGGCAGATGAAACTAATTAAGACAATATCTTGTTAAGGAAAATATGTCAACATGGAAGTATCTTAGTGCATCAAAGTCTGCTGGTTCTTGCAGCCTGGTGAAAAAGGAGAAGCGATTCTCTTCTGCTTTGGGGACTTTCAGGAAGGAAAGTGAACCCAAATATCTCTTAGATATCGATCCCCTGAGTTCAGAGCAGCTCTGACCACCTGGATAACAGCTTAGACTATTAGTAACATATATTCAACTTTCAGCTTTTTATGCACTCTTGTAAAACACTGAAGAGCCACAGTTACAATTTTGCTAATGAACCTTGGGTGTGGAGGAGGTCGCTTCTGTTGGCTTTCCATAAGAAAATTGCTGGTTATTGGGGGGAGTGGATGTTAAAGTAGGTGCTTGTTGCAGCCTCATTCTGACCCTTTTATTATTAAAATAAGGTATGGAATTAAAGGTAAACCTTAGGTTTAAGCAGAAAAACATCAAGGTACCCATCTATGAATTTTCTGTCAGATGTTTTGATCTTATATGCTAAAGGCATGGCCATGATGCAGGAGAGTTACCTACAAAATTAATTACCTGTTTTATATATGTCTGTTTTAACTCCTACTCTAATAATCTGGATACTTAAAGTGTGGTTCTACTTTATGATCTCTAATATCAAAGTAACTTAAAATCAAGATTAGGGGCACTTACTTAATTGGAAAATGCCCTTTACTGGATTTATTTTCTTGTTACAGCTTTTGACTGGGGAATTGAATTTTGAAATAATCAATACCTTGATTTAAAATGGAGCTTTTCCTGATTCTGTAAATGAAGTAATACTTGTGGTGATGCTATGTGAGCACTGTGTGATTTTTATTTTGCATTCTGCCAAAGGTGATGTAGCTGGCTGTGGTGATGGCTGTAATAAGTTACTTCAGAGCACAGTTCATTACCCAGATACAATACATCTGCTGTGAAAAATGGCAAAGAGCTTTATTCAAACATCAGATGATTTCAAACCATGATATTTGTTGCTGAAACTGGAGAAATGTGGAATTGCCTAAGTGTCTGGTTGACATTTGAACTGCTGAAAGCATTCCCATTTTAATACTTCAGACAGTTAGTATTTCTTAATATACATTTAATATGTTTGGAAATGCCCAAACACTAACACATCTTAATCCTTATTCATCCGTATCTTTTAAATTACTTGTTTTGTTTGCTGAAGCTGAACTTCCATTGAAGTTGATGCTATTTGAGCTCTGAGAAGCTGGCCTCATTCTCAGAGCAGAGCTGGCTGTCTTTGGGGAAAATGATTTAAAATGCCCCAAGAGGGTTTAGTTTGTCTGGGGTTTCTTGAGGTGTTTGCTTCCCTGATTCAGGTTTTAAACAGAAAGCTGTTTTTTTAGATTGTATTTACTTGTAAAAGGATGAAAGGACACTGTTTTGTAACAGCATTTTCAGTCACATCACAAATAACTGGAAAAGTTCTATGTAACAGTTCTGGCCCAGCTTTGTTGAGCTGTACTAACTGGAAGGATAGATAGTACTCTACTTTCACCTGATAATGTTTTGTCATTTAATATTCAGAGAGCAGAGCTTGAAGCTGTTATATTGAAGAAGTTCAGAGCACCACTTGTTGAGTTTTTTGACTGAGCTCAGTAAAACAACTTGAGCAACACAAGTGGATCTTGTGCCTGTTGCTATTCAGTCTTCCCTGTTTTATTCCTAGTTGTGCCTTCACTGTATGTGAATTTAAACAGCTTCATAAATATAAAAATACTGCCATTGCCCCACTGATATGTCTGGATTTCCTTTTCAGTGTTGTTAAGTGTTACACTGGTATATTATGTGGTAAAACTGTCATTGATAACTTAGTTTCTGCATCTCTACTTGAACATGTTGGAAAGCACTTTGCATATATTGCCATATGCTGCTTCCATTATTTAAAGTGACAACTGTAATTTCTCTGTTGGAATTAGGCTGTGTGCACGGCTGTGTGCTCAGTACAAACACTGCTCTTTGAGGAGCACTCTCAGTCTGGGCTGAGGTCCCTGTAGAGCCACGTCCTTTCAAAAGCAAAGCTTTTCTTCACTTCTAGGTCTACTGAGACAGCAAAGCTTGGGTTTGAGGTTTCAGTTAATCATCTAATTTGTCAAAACACATAATCAGCCAGAGGCCACTGCCTTTGACTTTATCTAGTCTTCTTTTATAGACAGAATGATAGAAGAAACAATTATATCATTAGCATGGAACTGATTTTATTGCTGTAAGGCTGCATGAATATGAATTCGTATGTTGGGTTACTGAAGGATACTTCAAAGTGATTTTCAAAATACTGCTTGTTTTGTTTCCAGCATGGTGAGACATAGTGTAGAGAACATTATTTTGTTTAAGGCACACTGAAACACATTCCTTAGCCTGGGGGAGGACTGGGGGAAATCCAGCAGTTTATAACTTTTTCCGAGGCAGTTTGTTACAGCATTACTTTAAATTAAAAAAACCAGAAGATTCCTCTTATTAGCTTTCAGCTGTTTTTCTCTTAATGAAACTAGTAGCTCTAGTAGCTTACCCAAGTCCATACAAATTTATAGAAAAGTCTGAATTACCTTCTCTTTCAAAATCTTTGCATTCAGTAAACATGATTGCATTTCTGAAACTGAAAACTAAGTGGCAATTATTGCCTGTTGGTAAATCTTAAGTATGTTTGATGTAGACATTTAAGAAATCCTCTCAGAAAATAAATATTTATTTTATCTGTCATTTGCTAAGAGTCCTATTGGAAGGCACCTGCAGGGGCTGTATGAAAAGTGCTGTATCCAAAAGTGTAATCTGTTCAGATTATTTGAATTTCTGTAAAATGATGTGAGAAGAAATTGTCTTTTATCTCTCAGAGGAGAGCAGTGATGAACAACAGAAAAAATTACTCCAGGGCCCTGATCTGAGTTTCAGCTGCTTTGGCCTTAAAATGGAGACAGTTCCCAGTGAAACATGTCCACCTGACCGAGCAGTATTTCTGGGTCTTACCAGAACAGTATTCTTGAGGGTGCAAAATGATCTTACAAGAAAAAAAAACAAAAAGAAAACAATTTATTCAGTAAAGAAAAGGACTTTCTGACCAGGTTTGATCCTTTTCTATATTTTCTCTGCGAGTGGAAGGTTATTGCAGATTGGTTAGTGATTGGTACCAGAATATCTAAGTATTGAACAATTGTGTAAATGCAAAAAAAAAAAAAAAAAAAAAAAAAAAAAAAAAAAGTCAAGTGAGAGGGTTGTGAGCAAAGTGAGCAAAGCATAAAATCACTTTGGTCTTGTTTCTTATCCACATGGTTTTTTCAAGGTATTTCAGTGTTCAGTTAGAGCAGGACGAGTGACATCCAGAAGGTTACAGAGTTTGCAATAAATATAGCTCAGAGAGAAAAAAGACATAGCAAATGCAGCCTGTCAAGAAAACCAGAAGTCCTCATGCTGTGGGCTTTCTGGATGGATAGAAATGCATCACACTGTGTAACACCTTCCTTTAAAGAGAGATTACAAAGAATACCAGGAATTGTTGTGATGATCTGGGAACAAAGGAGTGGAAAACAGAGGTAAGAGATCAACCAGTAATGAAGCAAAATCAAGTATCTGCTTTGAACTGTAAGAGCAAAAGTGAAAGGCTTTGTAGAGAGCAGGGAGGAAAATCTTTCTAAACATTCTCACAAACAAATGAGAACTGGGTGTATCTTTTGGGCAGAGCCGAAGGAAAGCTAGTTATGAAGAAAGCAGTGGGATCTAGGAGTTTGGTTGAGCTTAGTATCCAAAACAATGAATTTGGGGCTTGTGCCTTACACCCATTTTCCTTCAGTGTTGGGTTTCATCCTTTTTTTTTTTTTTTTTTTTTTTTTTAAGAAATGTATTTCTGTCTTTTCATTTCTCTAAAAATACAAGAAGTGGCTTAGGGCTGTGTTTCTGGGTACTCTGGTTTACAGACCTAGTTGCCTATAGTCTTCATCACTCTTTGCAAATTTGTTGATTTTCTAAAGATGGTAATTTACTACCAGGATGTGGAATCAGCACTTTGCATGAATGTTACCCACAGAATGTAAAAGTAATTAGGATTAGGACTAAGCAAAGACCTTCTGGTTCTGGTAAAAGGTTTGTGTGGAAGGAACAGGCACTGTGAGAAGTCATAGTAGTGTACTGACATTTCTTGCTGTTAGTTTATGTCTGGGTAATTTTGGTTATGAAAAAATGTTTCCGTGATTTTCAGTTTTACGTGAAACAAGAGTTCTGACTTCATTTTCATAGAGGACAACCATATAAATTTCAGCTAACACCCTCTCAGACAGCCTCAGGGGATAAGACAGAAGGAGTGAGAATTCTTTTGTGCTTTGATGCATTGGTTGGGAAAGTTACACTCCTGTTAAGTGTGATGCATTTTATGTTAATAAACAAAAGATCATTAACTGAAGACTGAAGTGCTGCCAATCCTGAATCTTTCATGAGCAATAAGTTCTCATTAAAAACCCCTTAGGGAAATGTATGTCCTTTCAAAAGAATTTCCACAGCACACCATCTCCATGTGACAAATCTCCAGAGAAAAAATATATATGAGGAAAAGTGATTGGGGGAATTTGTTAGCTCAACTTTCAAGTCCTTTGCAAAAAGAAAACCTTGTTTGCATCTTTCTTCCTTTGTTTTTCATTTTCCAAGGTTGTGTTATATCCAGGCTCAGTGAAAAAAATTAATTCACTTCTGCTAGAAATGGCTGAAGGGGTTTGGGTCACAAACCAAAGAATTTATCATACAGCAGGAGATAGATATCTTCTGGATTCCAAATATTTACTTAAGAAAAAAAACCCAAAACTAACACGAGTAAACAATGCAATAAAAATGGTATAAATCTCTATGCTGTAAGGATCTGATACTGCAAATCATCCATAACACCCCAACCAGAAACACAAGAACTGAGACTCCATCTAGTCTAGAAAATGGCTTGACCCAGATTAAAACTGAACAGCAAGAAGAGAGATGAGAATTTACACACTCACAAGCTGGGAGACACTGCTAAGAGCAATGCCACTGAAGAGGAACAGCTCTGTGTGCCCTAACAGGAATGCTGTGCACGACCTACAGGTGTAGGCTGGCTTGAAATCTGGAATAAAGCAGAAGTGCTGAATGGCGTGTTCAGGGCAGGCAAGATGGGAGAGGTGGTCTTACACAGAGTGGTTCCTATCTAGTACTTTCTCTGTCTCTTCTTTCTTGAATGAGCATTAAAAAAATAATCTTTTGATAGTTCTATAGGCAGAGCTTCTCCATTCACATCTCTGCTGTTGCTTTCAGTGTCACCAAGTCACAGAAATAAAAATAATTTAGAAGCAACATCTGCTTCAGCAGCACCTTCCTTGTGTTGGTGACTGATGTGTTGCCAGGCCCTTGTCAGCTCTACTGAACAGCCCAGTGTCACCAGCTTTGGTACTTCTAGCAAAGAGAGCAGGTGTTTTTGGGGATTAGGACCAAAAAAAGCGTCTTGTGGGCATGTGAAATGAAGAGTGGCAGTTTGTGTGTGTTGGGAATAAGAGGGATTAAAAGGTGGCGATTTACACTGTTGTCTTTCTCCATGGGCCAGACTTTCATGTAGCAATGACCCAGTGCCTCTTTCTTAACCCACTTTGAACTCAACTGCACTATCAAGCTAAGCTGGGAAGTTTTGAGCAACCTGTTGTATGGTCTTATCATCCCACTTAAAGAAGTGGAACTCCTGGACCATATGCTGCTGAAGGGGGATCAGGTGAATTAGTCATGTACCAGAGGGAGAATTTGCTTTTCACACTGACCTGGACTGGAGAAGGTCATAAGAATAATGTGATGGCTCTGAGAATGCTGTCACAAAGCAGATAAACACTGCTGTATGTTTTAATTAGAAAAGTGCAAACTGTAGGCCTCGTGCTGTTAAAGGATTCTCAGGAAGAAATTTTGTACCGTTTAAAGGCTTTGATTAAATATGCTTTGCTTAGTGTAAAATATTTTTTTAAACTAGCACCTGGAAAAAAGAGCAAGCAGTAATTCTTCTAGAATTACTAGCTGTGCAACAGCTGCCTATATTGTAATGTAAAGTTTTCTTTTGCTGAATTAATATTCCAAACTGACTTTTATTAGTCCTTTCCTTCTTTTTTTCCTGTTTGAACACCGAGGTTTTCAGTGATGATAATTGTTTGAGAACTTGGAAGCTTGCCTAATTGTACAAATTCCCACTGTATGCTTCTTGGATTGCAACCTATTGGCAGAAATAATATACAGCATTAAATATAAATACTACTGTTAATGTAACACTTAAATTGATAAATCAGTCACTTATGTCAAGAAATTCCAAACTACAGCACTGTGAATTTGTCAAATTGTTTTATCTCTATACTTTAAGGTGTGGATTTCAGAACAGAGACAATAAGGTTTATGGTTAATGTACCACTTTAAATAATAACAAATTTTGTGTGATGGATCCAGTGCTCATTTATTTTTAGCAGTGGCTTTTAGTAGTTTAGCTGGGATATATTGAATCAAAAGGTAAACAAGGAGCAAATCTGTGCAGGATTTAGCCCTGCACTTTGCTTTCTGATAAATGCAAGGTTTCCATAATGCATGGGCTATTTGATTCATGATGTGAAAACTTGTACTTTACACGTATTTCAGAGTTCAGTATTCTGGTGCTGTTTACTTGGTGTTTCTTGGCACTTAGGTTTTGATGTTTCATACTTGAGGAGGTTGCATTCAGGTGGATAGCCAGGTGTAAGTCCCTTGCCTGCTGCAGTTTACTGCTCTGTGTTTGGGCTGTTTTTTAAAAGAAGTCTGTAAGTATCTCTCACTGCTCTCTGCAGGCTTTAGACATTGTTAGAAAAACATGGGGTTTGCTCTCCATTTTTTTCTTTCTAGAAAAACTCATCTTTTTTCCCAGACCAATTTTCTTCTTCTTTGCTCTGGAATCTCAGACCAAAAGAAAGGCTTCAGAGGAATGTATCTGCAAAAAAATTGCAGTTGAATGCATAATCTCATGAATAATGGTCATAAAGTGAGATGTTCCAGGAGATTTGTAAAATGATTGCTTGGTATGATTCATAATTATCTCAATGATTTGGCATTGTTTCACACAGACATTAGTCTTTTATCCTACAATTGAATAAGTGCCTAATGGGGGAGAAATCACTTTTTCCTATTTTTTTCTTAGTCAAGAAACTGCATTGATGTGATGGTTGATGCCATCTCTTGCTTGGTAGCTCTACTTCTTGTCATTGTAATTATTTCTCACATACTAATGAAAATTATTTAAGGGTCTGTATTTATAAAGCTTTTGCTCTTCACTTACTGTTTTTTCTGCATCACCAAGGTTAAAAACCATCTTGATGTTCAAGAGAAAAAAACCCCAATGTTTTAAACTTTGGGTCTAGACCTCCTCAACTATGTTTTTTTGCCTAAATCTGTACAAAATTTGAAAGGTGGGCAGTACTGTGGAGTCAGAGCTAATAATCGAAGAAGACAGTCCAACTTTAATAAATAAACAGATATAGATAAATAGATATATTTGAAATGTTGTCTGAAATACCAAAGAATCATTAAAGTATGCAGCCTTGCACACATAATTTCAGTGCTAAAAACAATAAATATCAATGAAATAATAGAGATTGCCAGTGTGAGAGAGGATGCTTCTGTTGCAAATGCATTGCTGCCTGTTCCCATGCTCGTGCTCAGAGGAGGGGAATTACCCTGCTCAGGTGCCCGGCTGACCTTGGCTGCCGTGCCCATGCTGGGAGAGTAATTTGTCATGGAAACAATTTGGGGATAATCTGCCATGGACTCCTGATAAGCTTCCCTTTCTAGTTTCTTTGCCATGACTGTCCCACTTTTTAGCCAAAGACAATGTTTTTGCTTTTATAATGAAGGCTCTGCCCTCATGATGTTCCTCTCTTCGCCTCCTCCTTTCTGACCTGTTCTCCTGCGATTTCTTCCATGGCATTTCTTTTGTATTTGGTGTCTTGTTTGGATGCTTCCAACTAGATTGTTGTCTTTGAACTTCTTCAGATTGATGTACATGAAAATCCACTGGAAATTGGTGAGGAGCTCATGAGGATTGCTGATACTTATTTTAGATTATAGTTATAATTTTTTTTCCTTGCTTTAGTGTCACCCAAAGAAAATACAGTTTAAATAAGTTACTACCTGTTTCGCTTGTCTGGATTTGGCAGAATCATGTCTTATAGAAGAGAAGTTTAATGTAAATTATATATTCTGTAGGCTTATCTTTTATTACCAATAAATTAGCAGTGAATAGAAGCTGTTCCTTGCTGGTGGCTCATCCTATCTTTCCTGCTTCTGCCTGACAGCATTAGTACTTCTGTTATTGTAACTCCAGTCCTTGCAATTATTGTAAAAGTAGTTAAATGAAGCCTGTACTTCGCTCAGCTTTAAATTTGCAATGAATATTTTTTTGTGCAGGATGACTCCTTTATTGCCAGATCTGGCTAAGGCGCTGAGGCCCTGAAAGCCCAGTTCCACAATGCTCTGACATTTATGGAGCAGCGAGCGCGGGCGCGGTACGTGACGGGCGGGGGAAGCAGCAGTGCTGAGCGCCGCGCCCGCAATCGGAGCTGAAAGAGGCGCATGAGTTCACTGCAGCCATTCCACCCTGGGCCCTTCCCCTGTCACATCTCATCCACTCGATGGGGTCAAGCCTGGTCAGCACTCAGATGGGAAACCTCCCTGGAAAACCAAGTGCTGAGGGAAGCCGGGCACAAACTGTGTTTCTCTGCACAAACTAGCACCCTGCCCCTGGGTCAGTTGTTAGCACCGTGCTATGTTTAATCCATGTGTGATGGGGTTTAGTTGTGGCTTCTGGTTTATTGGAAAGACAATGCTGTGTCTACAAGTAATGATACAGGGGGAAAAACGTTATGGAGAAGTAATTTTGGTAGGCGGTAGACAAGGAGTGGTTCCAAGGCACAAGGAGGTTTGGGAGGCCTTGCAAGTCTGGGTTCTGAGTCTCTGTCAGTTTTCTGTTTGCTTTTTCCCCATGAGAAAAAAAGTATTTATTCACCTTCTGAATATCACTGTGATAGTGTAGAGTGGAAACTTGGTTGGGGTTTTTCTGCTCCAAAATAGCCTCCAGAAGGGCTTGGCCATTCTGCTTGGCCACTGTCACCAACGATAAAACAAATATTCACGTATTTTGAAAGTTTGACTTTGTCAGTGGTGATTTTCTGGCTTTTCAAATAGTGAAAGTTATAAAATGACAAGAAAAGGTGGGCTTCACTTTGTGGTGCAGGACTGATCGCTTCTAAATGAAATTGCTTCAGAGTGAAAATTTCCAAGACAGGATGAAACATGAAGAAAACACATTCCTGTTCATGGAAAAAAAAGTGGGTAGAGAAATGAATGAGTAACTTGGGAGCTTCATACCTATTGAATTTTGTTGTGTAGAGAAGTAATAATTTACTTAGAAAATAGGAAAAGTTTGAAATCTTCAAGTGCCAATGTTGATGCTTGTTGAAAATGTAAGAGCTGTCAATACATGCTGGCAGGTTGTGGGGCTGATCAGGACAGGAAAGGACAGTGTCAGGGTGGATAGAGCCCTTCTCTTCCCAGGGGATCATGGGGCTTAAGGTTTGCTGAAGCATTAACTTCAGTTTCAGATGATGTTTCTAAGATATTTCCCATTCTTTTTGAGCCTTGACTGTTCGTCATTAAAGATAAAATTACTTTTCATCATTAAAACAGTAAAATTACCACTGAAAATACATCCTGATTCTGTATAGCTGAGGTCTTGGCAATTGGATATATTTCAGCGCATTTTAACTTTATTCAGAAGCTAATTTAAGTAATATCTTTCTTTGTTAGATGGAGATGCAAAGCCCTATATCTGAGAGTTTCTGAATCTGAGGTTTCCAAATAAAAATGAAGATCAAAGTTTGGGAAGCTGAAGTACACTTCTAGAGTTTCTGGCTTTATTGTATCAACGTACAGTAGCAATACAAAAAGAACAACTGAGAAAAATGGAGCCTTTCATGTACCCAGTGTAGCTTTTATTGTGGTGCTCGATCTGAGGAGATGTGTTACCACATCAGGAAGAGCATCAGCATTTGTTCAGAGTTAAGGGATAGGTAGGGGCTTGTGACTGAATTGACTTCCCTGCCTTTGTCCTTGTGGATGGGGGAGAAGCTCGAGCAGAGTGGTTCTGTGGTGGAGCCCTGAGCTGTTACTGCCATCTGATACAGGGTTTCTTTTGTCTGGCAGTTGAATGAGTTGAACCTGGTGGGAAAGGAGAGTGAAGGAGAATTTTAGTTTAAGGAGAGTTCTGAATATGCAGAATTATTTAGCACATTTATGTTTTTCTCGGACTAAATGGGCTTTCCTCAAACTGTTGTTTTTTAGAACAAGCTACTGCAATATCTACCAGTGATACTGAGAGTTGAAATGTATCTTTCTTCCATCCACACACTGACTGCTTGTGTGCTTGGCTCCATCTGGAAAGGATATAATTGAATCCTTGTTTGGCTTCTTTAATTATTTCTTTGCAAAGTCTTTGGCTGGGAATTTTGCCACTTACAATACAAATATTCAAACCTAAGAGCATAAACTGTGCTTTCAAAGAGCATTTTTGTAAACCTTTTATCATTTGGAGGTTTTTCAAAAGAGAACATGAGACCTTCTCAATGAACATGTATTAATTGTTTAAATCCCCAGAGAAGATTTTGTTTCCTTGCAGGTTGGCTGTAGTTGCTAATTAACTTTGTTAATTAGTCATGCTATAAGGATGAAACATGCTTGATTAAAAATAAATAAAATCATATAGCAACAAAGTGATGCTACTGTTTTTTCCTATTTAAAAACAAAGATTAAAAAAACGAGATTAACTGTGAAGCTGCATGTCAAATGTTCTTTACATTTGAAACATCTGAAAGACTAAAGCAGCTAAAAGCTTATTATTTTTGCAGCTCAATCATAGTAAAATGTTTATTCAGTTGTAATACCATGTTAGAAATGGGGGCTGAGAGTAGTCACTGAAGGTGCTGCCTTAAGCAGAACTGAGATGGTGGATAATAACCAGAGGGTTTATTTGGTCATCCTTAGACATGAAGGTCCTGGTTCCCTCCTGTCATCTATCTCATATGAAAACTTCCAACACTGTGAATTAGTTTTAAATGCTGAGAACTGAGATGGTGGATAATAACCAGAGGGTTTATTTGGTCATCCTTAGACATGAAGGTCCTGGTTCCCTCCTGTCATCTATCTCATATGAAAACTTCCAACACTGTGAATTAGTTTTAAATGCTGTTGGCTTGTAAAGGGAGTCTGGCCACATCCATTGTCAGTCACACCGGTGCGTGTTTGTGAGCGGCGGTGGGAAATGGCTCACTGTGGGCAATGGGCCACGTGCATCACTAACAGAGCTCCTGGAACAGTCTTGGGGATGACTGTGGTCCACAGGCACGCTGAGCTTCTGCCACACATCCTGCCCAGAGGAAGGTACCCATCTGCATGGGCTGGCTGGGTGTGCACAGCTCCTTCACCTGGGGGGTGCAGGTGGGAGGGAGGAAGCGGGAGCATAGAGTTTGCTTGCCTCGAAGCTGACTATTTGTAGACATTGTTGGAACAGATGGCTCATCTGTACCCACTAAGGCACATTTTTTCCCCTCTTCTACATGATAGGCTGGTTTCTTTTTCATTTTCTACTATTGAAAAGTGGTTCTGTTCCTCACAGCAGCAATGTTATAAACACAGTTTGAGAATGCCTGTCTTTGCTGTCTTTCACTGGGTAAAAATTGCTGAGAAAACCTTTCTGAATCTCATCAGGGATCTTCACCCAGACAAGGAAGACCTGGCGTCATTGGAGAAGCCCTCTTTGTGAATGGACCTTGAGGGGAATTTATTCTAGTAAAATTCCAGAAATGTGGAACTGATTCCATGTTGGAGTTAACATGGAGAGAGGGAAGTAGGAGTATTCCTGATGTAGGAGGCATAGCTAAATAAACCTCTCCAGACCACTGGCAGGAAATGTATGGAGGAGTGGTTTGTGGGGGGGTTGTTTGTTTATTCTCCCCCCACCCCCCACATATTTTCTCATAAAATATCTTTAGGCATTTGTTTTGCAATTAAAAGGTCAAAACCTCCTCAAAGGGAATACTTGCTTTTTCCACTAGAACATATTAGGGCACTGAAGCAGTGCAAAAATGCGAGGGGCTATTTCCAGCAGATGAACTAAATCCTTAAAATAGGATTAACCAGTTTTGTAATTTGCCTGTGATAGTATCTGAGCAAGGATGGGGGGAAGTGGTACGTGTCTTTTAGAAGCTGTGTTTAGGACACCTGTGTTAAGGCTCTCAATGCTGGACTCTCAATGCCACTTCTCAATTTTCCATAATTTTTCACATGTGCCAAAGATCTTGATACCATGCTGGAGAACACAAACCCAACTTCTACGGGGCTGTGGCTGTATCATCTTCAACTTTTGCTGATATTCCATGGTTTCAGCATCATCCCTGTTTACAGATCAGGATTTTGGCATTGCTTGGTGCTAATCTGATAACCATGATTGTTGGCTGTGTGGGGAATGCTGAGGGGTGCAGCAAGCATGTGGGGGCAGGTGACCAGCAGAGAGACTCAGCTTAAATACCACATCTTCTGCCGAAATGGAGAGAGGGGATTGGTGCAGTGACCCAGGCATACACTGAGCTGTGGCTGAGTGACAGGAGTGCTGTCATTCCACAGGAATTAGGCAGGCATGCTCAGATTTTCCTCATCAGGAACAGTTCCTGAGAAATGGTTTAAAGGCTACTCTTTTTTTCTGCTCATTTGGGAATAAAATACCATAGAGTTATTTTCCATGCTGGATGAGAGTGGCCCGGTCAATGATAGGAGCATTTACAGAGCCTGGGCCCTAATTCTGCCCTGACTTGGCAGCTCTGTGGGTCTCTGGGGGATGGAGTTGCCCCAGCCCATACAATGGGAAATTATCTTTCCTTTTCTATGTATGCTAATCACTACTTTTCATTCCTTTCTTACAACTTTTCAGTGTATTTGAAAATGTGTTGTGGTTGCCAAATCCTTAATTAAACAAAGTAATTATTAGTTGAGTCGAGCCAAACATTTGTGTAAGGATCTTATATGAAAAAGGTTAATTAAAAAAAAAACCCTAATAATTCAGTAGTTGCAAAATGCATCACAGTGTGTTTAGATATAGAATAGATGGTTTTAATTTCAATTTTATGCATATATTTATTGATGATGCAGCAGCCTTCTGGCATGGGTTAATATGGTGCAGAATAAAGCGGATGGGCAGGGCTATAGGAAAATAAATAACACAATATGATTTGCACAGTCTGTTTCTATATCACTGGCATGATGAGCTACTTTGTTGTTTGAATGAAGCAAATGATGTTTGGATTCAGCTGATTTATTGACAGCTCTGTCAAACTGCCATGAAATGAAACAATAATGCAGCCACTAAATACTGCAGGGGAACACGGGGAGGAGAGCAGGGCCTGCTGGGGGTTACCCCAGCGATGTGCAGGAATGCTGCCCCGATGGGGAAGGCACTGGAAACTGAACTGCTATTCACAGGCTTTTCTTTCCACAGGGAGAAGCTGTCTGTGGCTCGGCTGCAGCGGGAAGTTGCCCAGAGTAAGAGCGAAGGAGCCATGGTAAGCTGTGCCTACTCGCTGCTTTGCAATTCTTGTCTTGCTGCTTCAGGCACATTTGGTCTGGCTGGAGGTGGTCACCAGAGCATCAAGGCTGTCTTGGACACAACAAAGGGTTGCCAATGATGTATTCATAAATGTGAAGGAACTCAAGGCTTTGCTTCCTTGGAAAAGCCACGATAGAGAAAAGCTGCTTCATTTTTCTGCTGATGGTCCTTACTGGAATTGGAAGCAAGGCAAGCACAGAAAGGCAATTTCTGATGAAAAAGCAGTAGATTTACTTGCCTATTAAATCTTAGCCAACCACAGAAAAATGGAAGAACACAAGCATGGAAGCTTAAAAAAACCCCTCAATCTGATAATTTTGTAAATCATGTAGTGCTCCTTGTATCTTCATTTTTCATGTACCAATTCATGAGATTAGCCTTGTAAGCAAAAGATGAAATGGCAGATTTTTGGTTAACCGCAAACCTCAATTTATAGAGTGCCTTATCTCTTCAAAACAATTTTCTTTAGGAGCCAACATGTGCTGAGTGTGCTTAATTACTTAATATCTGAGGAACTGCTCCCATCTGTTAAAGAGTTTGTTTGTCCCTATCTTCAGATAAAATGTCTTAAGCTTCCATGGGATAAAGCAGACCTGTTCAAAAACCTTCAAACCCAAACTGTCCCCTTGAACATACGTGGAAGTACCACTGATCTGAGTGAGTTGCACAGTTGGCCATGAAATACTTTGGTCCCAAGTTTGTTTAACTTAGTGGGGAGCAGCTGTAGAAGGTCTCTGGGGATGGGGTGCTCTGTGAACTGTGTGATGCAGGGTCCTTAAAATGCCACCAGCCTCCAATGAGGGCCATTTATAAATCCTTAGTGATTAATACAGTGATGTGAGATTTGGAGGGACCTAAGTGACAGGTGAGAGAAACCAGCTCTGAATCTGTTCTCACCATGGCCCCAGATGTGCCCA
The DNA here is from genome assembly GCF_041296385.1 of Aphelocoma coerulescens. Classification (NCBI taxonomy): domain Eukaryota; kingdom Metazoa; phylum Chordata; class Aves; order Passeriformes; family Corvidae; genus Aphelocoma; species Aphelocoma coerulescens. The sequence continues at coordinate 32,980,266 of NC_091021.1, read as the reverse complement.
GCTCAGCTGTGGGAGCCACTGCCCTCTCCCATCCCAACAGCACCCCAATGTTCCTGCCCTTGGGGTCTGCAGCGTGGCTGGGTTGGCCACAAGGAGAGTTTCTGATGGGGTTTAAGCAGTTGGGAAGCCTGGCCCGTGGGTAATGTGTGTGAATGGGCACAGAAGTCCTGGAGGAACTGAGGAACAAACTTTTATCAGGTAAAGTTGCAATCCAAAAGTCTGTGACTGAGATAAAGCTCCTGCTGCCTCCAGGAGAAATTGTGCCTGAGGAAGAATGGCAAAGATCAGGCATTGGATTTGCAACTGCATTTTAGTTTTCAGTGTAAATAAATGTCAAAATCTGGGAAGAGCTGTTTACTCTACTTGAAATATTTCCTTCAATTTTTTTTTTTAAACTAATTCCCTTGGAGGCATAGCAGTAATATAATATATTGAGTGTAAAATATCCTTAGTGGGATAATCCAAGGCTATATGAAATGAGCAATACTGATTAACCTTCTGGAGCTGGTAAGGCTTTTGGTATGTGCACCCACCTTGTGGTCTCCTCTCTTGACTGTCAGACACTTCTTACATCTATGGGGCTGTGGAATAGATCACTTCTCCCTGCTAACCAGGGTGTAATTTTGTATAATTTGTTGAGAGGCCAAGTGTTGTAACCCATTAGGAGCTGACAGGGAGCTCTCCGGGGGTGCAGTCTTCCCCCAAGGTAAATACTGGGTAGTTTTTCCCCTCTTCCCTGAGGGGTAATATCCACAATTATCCCGCAACTAGAGCCGAGAGCTAGCGCGCCTGTAGAGACGATTGCTTTGAAGCGGTTGATGTATGGAAAGTTCTTTGTGTCTTAGAGCTGGTGATTTTAATATGCAACACAGCAGTCATTAATTAACATTAATGAACTTGCGGGGCTGTGAGCAGTGTGAGAGCAGCAAGGGTCTAGGGGCTGGAGTACTTGAACCCAGGGGAGGCCAGGGATTAAGAAAGTCGTGTAGCTGCGTTCCCAGGGCGTGCGGCGAGGAGCCGGCTGCGCATGCTGGGTTTGGAGCACACACTTCACAAACATCCACAGCGAAATTTCGGCCAGGGATTCCGAGCCAGCAACCCTTTGGCAAACGGCGGGGCTCCCTCCGGAGCAGCGCTGGCTGCCAGCAGCCTGCCCGCCGGGTGCCCAGCCCATGTGCTGCTCTTTTTGGTGTGATGGACATCCCCCGGGGCCAGCGCCGGCGGCGAGCAGGCTGGGCAGGGCCACCAGCCAGCCGCAGGGCGCCCGAGGGCTCGGCCGGGCTGTCACCGGCTGCGACTCAGGATCAAAGGAATGGCACCCCCGCAGCCTCCCTGCCAGTGACAGGCCACAGCTTTATTTAATCACTAATTAGCTAATCGCCTTTACTCGCTCCCATTTTCTTTTCGTTTGTTGCGCTGGTTAGATTGACACGAAGGTTTTCACGGGACCAGCTCCTCCACTTTGGAAGGGCACAGGTGACAGCACATGGCACCTTCAGTGCCACCTCCAGTGCCTTGCTCGGTCTCGTGGAGAGCATTTCTTGCAGTGAGAAGCAGGGCAGGGAGCACGGGGAGCTGCCCTGCATCCCGGGAGCTGTGCAGGGCATCACACAAGCCTTTGGCAGGGTGGCACCTCATGTAATACCTGCTAGCATTTCCTGCTTATTTAAAAAACCCAAACTGTTTGGGTTTTGCTGTCACAGATCGGTCATGAGGGTAAGAGGTGACTGCTTTATGTAAGCCACACTCACTGTTAGGGTGAGCAGAGTCAGAGAGCAGGGAGTGTGTGCCCTGTCCCTGTATGTGCTGGAAGGATGTAGTGCAGTTGGTTATCCCTGTCCTTCCCACTTGGGTTCACCCAGCACCCCAGGAACCGCTGCAAGGTGGACACGTGCATAAAACCAGTGACCAACAAACACAAAGCATGTGCTGTAGAAGCTACTTACACCATGGTGTCTTTGCTCAAGAAATGGGTCTGTGCATCTGAATAAATAACATCTGGTGAGTGATGACGAAGTGCATGTTTATGAGGAGAGGTTTTTCTGAGGCTGAAGCTCAGGCAGCGTGTGCTGCGTGGTACCAGTGTGTGAGACCCACAACACTCCCCAAAAGAATTGGGCTTTTGATATGTCCCAGAGTCACAGTTTTCCTGACTGATTTCTTACTGGAAGGTACTGCAGAAGATGAAAGGAAGACACTTCATTTCAAGATAAATGTTTATCACCAAAAATATACAAGTAATCTTGTAATATGTTTTTTCCATATGATTGTATGGAAAATCTGATACCTCATATATTGGATGGAGTATGTATTTATGACTTACTTGAATTGTGAACTGAATAATTCAGGCTGAATACCTGACAATTGCTCAGGTTTCTTCATTTTATGAACCACCATCAGTAAATATTGATTGTTCATTATTAAAATGCAGAATTTCTTACTACCAATCCATCCCTTGAAAGTTTCAGCAGCACTGAGCCAGGATTGCTGTTTGGCTCTTCTGGCACTCATGGTCTGTAATTTCATAGTGTGCATGTTTACAATTTTCTTAGTCATGTCTTTTCTGACTCATCAAGGATGACTCTTTGTAAAGGAAAAGGAGATCATCAGTTCATCTGTTTACACTTCTCACTGCATTTGGTGGGGTCTGTGCAGGTGTCTGTAGTGACAGAGATCCCATTATTAAAATAAGCAGCTTTCAAGGCAAATCACAAGTTTATTTCAAAACATGCTGAAGACTGAAAGCCACATTAGTCATCAAAGTATTTTTTTTATCTTTGAAGTGCATGACTTAGCACCTTTGGACACAAAACATGACCAGGAAAAGTATTCATTTTTGTGAAATTTTCTTAACAGTGAACAGTGCCAGGTTAGGAAAAATATAAAAAAAATGCTGCCACACTTAACATGGCAGAGTTTTTGTGGCAGCATAAGTGTTATTTTAGCAGAAACTAGTTTAAAAGCCTAAAATGAACCAAAAGTATACATAATGACATCGTGTTTTGATAACTTGGATTCATTTAATAGTTACCCCCAAAAAAATGGTTACTTTTTTTTTGATATCTCAATTTGTATCTGTCTTATACAGTTTTGTTAGTTTGTTCTTCCCATCCAGATCCTTTAATTTGACTCTGTTTTCCATTAATTCACTGGCCTGTAACCTACATAAAAGAAATTGTACCACTCTGGCAATTTAACTGTGAAGGTTAAAGTGGGATGATACTGCCTTTTATAACTACACGGTTTTCACTTGGGGTGGGCCCTAGGCTCTGATTTACCATGTGTCCTTTAAGTGATGCAAAGTGATTATCATGGGCTCTTCCTGGTACCCGTCTATTCCACACCTGCACCCTTTTGTTGAAAACACACCATGTTAAGTGAATGTGAGGTCCCCACTGAATAGGTTTCCACCCTCCGGTAATCCTTCTGCATTAGATTGATTTATGAATGTATCAGATTCTTTGTTAGCATGTAAACCACTAATTAATTTAAAGCTCTCTGTGGAAAAATTAAAGCCCTGGTTAAGGCTTTCAACAGGCTCAGATGGTGCTAATAATGGAAAAACAAGTTATATTATTGAGTTTTGATGTGATCAGCACAATTCTTGCTTTACAAACAGTTTTTGCAGTAAAACAGTGGAGACTGCAAGTTTTTTAAATAAAGAGTGGAAGAAATAAAAAAGAAAAAGCATAAAAAACCCTCACAGTGTCAGTAAGATGTCCCATTATTATAAGAAACTGAGTCACTTCTGCTTGTTACAACTTTCTTAAATGTAATGGGTTTGGGTATATGTAACAGCCTCTTCAAAAACCATGGGAAGTCCAAACCACTCTTGTTTCCAGATTGAAACAGAAGTTGTAATCAGCTTTGAAAAGATCTGCCTCTTTTCATCAAGCTCTGCCAAACCGGAATGTTCACATGGAGATGGATGTGTTGAAGTGCAGAAAAGGTCTTGACTGAAATTGCATTGAAGTCAGTTGAAAGTTTGACTGTATTATCAGCTTTTCCAAACTCCCAGGGGGGTTGTATGTAATTTCTGTCGCTTGCTCTTTTGCTCAAGTTCAGGCTTTTAGCGTGGGTGCTAGTTTTTGGTGAGGAGAAAGAGATCATACCCCAGCTTGATGGTGCTTTGTTGAGCTGAGTGAAATGAAGATAGAAAGCCAAATCTTGTTTATTTCTTTTTTCCTTGTAGGAAGCTGAAAATGCACAGTTATAGAGGCAGCCCGTGACTGTAGGAAATGGTGCCTCTCCTGGGAGCTGCATTTACCTCTGCTGGTGCTCAGCTCTTGCAGGGCACTGAGACTCAGGCCACCATCCCGGCCCTGTGGTCAGCACCGCAGCTGACATTAATGCTGCCCCATTAATCAGCTAGCAGGGAGCCCTCTGAGCAGCAGCAGGGTCAGCGTGCTCAGAGCCCCAGCTCCCAACATCTGCACTATGTACCAGCTTTTTAGGGAGGAGGGGGAATGCTGAGGTTGCTCTCCAGCCAGGGTGTTACAGATGGCAGCACAATGTCCTGCCACGAGCGCAGAGGCGCTCGCTGTCACCAGTGTGATGAATCCCTGCGAGCCCCTCCGGCCGTGGGGAAGGCTGCTGTTGCAGGAGCACCCGGGTCATTCAAAAATAGAGGATATTTAGTAATAAATGAAGTGTTAAAGATGAGATATGAAAGGCTAAATTGTCTTTCCCACCTTCTGGGTCCTTACGTTCTATGAAAGCTACTATCTGTGCTTTAATTAGAAAGTAGCAGAGAGAGAGAGGCAAAGTAGCTGTTTTGAAATGTCTCCTTGAATATTAAATATCCTAAGCCAGAAAGAAGCAATCTGGCCCTTGTGCTGCCCTCTCTGTGAAGCTTTGTATTTATACACAGATAGCCCTGCTGTCTGGCTCCTTTTTCTGAGAAACTTCACCATATAGTCCTCATGGAAACTCAGTGACATTAGTTGTAGTTTAGCATCAGTAATGATTATTGAAATTCTTTACAAGCCTGGTTTAATGCTCCTGGACCTTATTAGTTTTTCATACTTCATTAGGCCAAATGTCCTCAATCACAACTTTGCAGTTTTATCTTCAGTAGTTTTAAAATAAGACCTTATGTCCTGGATGCTATTTGTTGTTTGCTTCAAATTTGCAAATGCGTGGATATTTTGAAGTTCTGTATTTTAAAGCTTTTACGAATGTAAGTATTCTCTATGATTTAAGCTGCTGACACCTTCAGCAGTCACCTTCCAACGGGAGCCTGATTGCCTCTGCTCAGAGCCGGCCGCCCTTCAAAGCATGGGTTGCCCTGGCGTGGCTGATGAGTTTCAGAGAGCTGTGTATCCGCCGGACTCCCCGCTGGCGGTGATTCCCGTGGATTTCCTCGCAGCGCGGCCGGGTCGCGGCCGGGCGCTCCCCGCTCCGCCCGCGCGCCAGGAGAGGGCGCTGCAGCCCCGGGAAACGCGCCCCTGGAATTCCCGGGGCTGCGGAGGGGCGCTTGGAGCTCTCCATTCCAAAGGCAGCGATGCTCCACCCGCCGCTTCGGTGGCTTTTTCCGTAGGCACCGGCTCGGAAAACCCAGCACTGTATCCAGAGGAGCAGCAATAAGTTTTTTCCCCGCACCGAAGTGGTGTCTCTCTCTCTTCAGCAAGTATTTAGTCAAGGTAAAAAAAAGTCAAACAGAATTATGTAAAACTCACTGAACACTGAAAAAAACCCCAAACCAAACAACAACAAAAAAACCCAACATCAAAATGCATTTATATAAGGTCTGAGAGGAAAACAGAGGCAATCGGTAGAAAGCATGTCATATCACCTAAACTGCCCTCCAGTAGAAATTGCCATTTATAGGTAACAAAGGCAGGAGATGTGCAAGCGCAGAAAGGGCACAGGCAGTGTCATAGCATCCATGGGTGTATGGAATATTGAAGTGGCAGTTGGCTCCAGCGTGAAGCAAATCCTGCTTTATGACTGGAAGCAGATGGATCCTGCTCCAGGCAATACCTCACTGCCTAATGGGGGTGATGCGCCCATGCACTAATAACAGTGAATTGCAGACATTTTCATATCAAAGGTTAAGCTCTGCAATCCTGAGCTCCTTCAGGCAATGGCAGGAGCTGACTCGAGTAAGTCACACACTCACTGGATTAATATTTTTGCAAGGGTGACCTGAATAAGGCCACCAATCTGCAGGCTGGAAAGGCAGAACATTTATGGTTTCGTTTTAGCTCATGCAAAAGAGGGGTCTCAGGTAGGACTGAATTAATCACAACATCTAAGGATGAGGAAGAGAAAAGGTGAATGTGTGCACTGGGCCAAGAGTTTGAATTTTATGCAAACTAGGAAGGTAAATTTATACAGATTAATGGTGGTGAAACTGGTGTGGTATACTTGGTGTCACAACTTTTTTCTTGAAGTAGCCGGGGAAATTAGTGTATTATAAGAAGTAAAAGAAGTCAATAGATTTTTGTTGGGCTTGGTTTGTTTGGTTTATTTTTTGGTGGCCTGTAGTTAAACTGTTACTGTAGAATTTATACTACTTGCCAGCAACTGCTTCTGTAAAAGGTCTGTTTCCATTGTTAGTTTGGAGAACAGAGAAAAATCCCTTAATTTATCTTCTTAAAACTTTTTTCAAATTTTATTTTCTAATTAAAAATTTTGATTTTTTTCCCCCCACTTGGGGCAGAAAAGGTTACCAGGAGGGAGAGAAAGTTCCTGTATAAGGAAGGACAAAATTTATATACCAAGGGTATTGCTCAGTTGTACTGCATCTCTTAATTTCCCATTTATTTAAATTCATGCAGTGTTCTTGAAGCTTGTTCTGTGAAGTCAGTGTTGACCCTTGGAACAAGTCAGTTCAAGCAGTGCTTTAAATTGCATTTGAGAGTGAAAACTCTTTGTTCAGCATCCAGCCCATGGGGCCCTGATCCATACCTGCTCCACAGCACCAAGAGAGCAGGGTAAGGTTCTGCTGGTTGTCTAGCTCCCTCTGGGCAGGGACACAACACAGGTATATTGAAAATAGTCTGTTGGGGGTGAATTAAAGAGAGACAGCAGAAATTCAACAGGGAAATTTCAACAGGGAAAAACTGTTGGCCCATTTCTGACCACCAAACACTTTGCTGGTAGACAGGAAAACTATTTACTGCTCATCTGAGCAAGATTTGGACTTTCTATTTTGGACAGTATTTTGTGCCATTAAGTCCCATGAGCTTTTTTTTTGTTTTTCTCTTGGCAGAGCATAATCACATCTCTCTGCAACTTCTCTCCAAGATTTAAAAGAAATATTAAAACATAGTAAGGAAATAATGTCTTCCTGTACTAAACATATTTAACTTTTTACAGATCCATATAACTTGAGCAATTGTGGCTCTTCCTGTCCTTTCCCTCCCAACTCCAGTCTCATAAACATTAATTCAGTTTTTGCTTTGTCAGGAATTTGCTTTTACATACTTTCTGTTTGTTTTGGCTCCGTGTCCATTGCATTGTGATAAGGCATCTTTTGATATTCTATGGGATCTTTCATAATGAAGATCTCATGACATAGTTTTCCAAGTCTGGAACTGGTGATCAGACTTGCTTGCATGTCCTGCAAGAGGAGACTGTCTAGACTGTGGGAATGACTGTGATGTTTGGATTGTGTTATTTCCATACCACTTGGCCTGATGCACTCTGTAGTTAGTTTGGAAATTAATGAAAGTGCCAGGCCTGGTACAGGGCCTTACCTGGCTGTGAAGTGGCTTTCCTTCATTCTCCAAACTGCATGGAAAAGTTGTGCATTCTGTGTAGTACCTTGCTGTGTGACTGTAAATAATGAGGTGCCTAAAACCCCTCTTCACTACATTCATTAAGGGTCATGTTCTTTAACTTTGGTGTCCTACAAGGCCTGTAATTACCTTTGCCACCTGAACCCTTTATAATCTTGGGAAAGGTTTAATTTCTGATCTAAATAGCTAATTTGTAAAACTAGATTTGTTCTGACTCTTTTGCTGGTTGTCTGTGTGGGTAGTAAACTCTTTGGGGAAGAGGCAGGGTCTTCTAAATAGTGCTGGTTGATGCTTGGGCCCTGGAGTGCTGGTGTGCCATGAACAGTCACAGCCCAGGGGCTTGGAATGAACACTGAGAGGGGATTTGGCCAGTGTGCACTGTTCACACAGCTGTCATTGTGTAATTACATCTTTATGATGCACATTTGTGATTGGCATCCATGGTGACGTTGCTTATTTAGAAGTACTTTCTGAGTGTTGGAAAAAAATCATTATCTCTTGGGAACATCCTGTTCCTGGTGGTAAGTATTAAAAAGCGCCCTGTGGCAGTGGCTGGCACAGTTTTCCATTTAAGAAACTTTTTCCATGGGTGTCTCTAGAGGAGCAGGTCAGAATTTCCAGGTGCTTGTTGGAAATCTTGAGTTATGAACTACTTCCTGATGTCATTCATAATTAACCACCTTAAAAGGGAAAACTTGTGATGCAGGAGATATCGTCAGAAAATACATGCACAAAATGGGAAGCTGAAAATTAATTTCATGCTAAAACTAGCCTTTGAGAGTTGCCAGCTCTCATAGTCTAAAGGCAGGTTCCCAGTGCTTGTATCTTCCATCAGTGGATAAGGGGAACCTGTTCACAAAGAGGTGGGAGGAGATAAGTGGAAGTCAAGGTGTGAAGACCGCATGTGATCTAACACACATCAGAAGGAAGAGCTTGAGAAGGAGCACGAGCAGGTGAGCAGAAATTCTCTTGTGAACCACAAGAAACAAGAATATCAGCTCTGGAAATGTGTTTAATATGTAAAGGGAGACAGAAAGGAGAAACTTTTCTTAGTTTTGCTCTCTCCATGTAGCTACTGACTACAGCTCGATGCCTGGGCAGGAGCAGGACCAGCAGTACTCGATGGCATTGGTGCCCATAAACCTGCAGCAGCTGAAGCTGAGCCAAACCTTTGTGCACCTGATTCCTGGGAACCCAGCTCTGCTTGTGGGGTCATTTGCAGCAAGGGTGGTTCCTTAGCCCCATTTAGACAAGTTTGTTCATATTTCTCCTGGGTTGAATTTGATGTCAAACTTGAGGGCTTGAGCGAGTGACAGGATTTGTTTGTTTTAGTAATATATTGCAGGAGTCCCCAGAAACATTAGGGAAGAGCAAATTTCCTGTTCTGTAAATGTGCAGCAGAATTTATTTCTTGCCAAAGCTTAAAGACTATATAATTACAAAGAGTTTGCTAAGCCACTCTTCATACTCATTGTACCCAGTGGGCTGTACCCAGACTGGCATGGCTGGGATTCAGGAAGCCTCTAAAGCCTTGCTGAGCTGCCCTGATTCAGGGCAGAGGGGTCACTCCCCTGCTTGTACAGGTTCTGCCCCAGTGAAGGACAAGGGAGCTATGTGTGGAAATGATCTGAAACCTTAGTGTGCTGACCAAAATGTACTAAGAAATTCAGACTGCCTCTCCTGACTCCTGTTTCGGTGCTCTGCATGGCAGAAAATGCACATGGAAAGTCCTGAGTTTTAATTATGTGATTATGTGTTTTATTGTCCAGGAGCAGAACTTCTGCTCAGTCTCATAACTGCTGATTTTTTTCAACTGGTGCTGAAGGTAGAAGTGGCAGAAGAGGGGAGAGCTGCACTCCAAGGTTCTAGTAGTTAGTATTTTCTGTAGAAAAAGAAACATAATTACCTTTTTCTCTTCAAGAATATCAAGCTAACACTTACAATTGTCAACACTCACTATTAAGTTGAAAAAACCCAGATTTTTTAATGTCTTAAATGAGATATGTATGTGACTATGTGCTATGAAGAGATGAGGATAAACTAGAGTTAAATCCCATAAAACAGTTACATCCTATGTATAAAGATTAATGAGGACATGAAGACCAGAGAAGAAAGTGTCAAGAGTTTTTATATCTGTTTCTGACCTTCAGCTGTACAAGTGTATCCAGGCTACTTGTTCTAGTAAGAAAGGGGTCTAAAGGAGTAGAGCCTCTAAAGGCTGGCACTTAGAGTTGAGCTGAATTTCGTCTCTGGCAACACAAACAAAAATTCAAATGGACCTATTACTGAAAAGCGACACTGCAAAATTATATCAGGTGGAGACAAAATCTTTTAATTACTCCATTTTCACCAGCGAATGAATTAAAAACTGCATGAAAAAATTGTTATTTTATTTTTTCATGTTCTGCCAGGTACCAGACTTTCAAACTCAGGCTGGCCCCTGAAAGTTGAGTCAGTTCCTCTGAGAGTGTGTGTTGTCAGCACTAATAAAGGTTTTGCAGTGGCAGCTCTGTTAAAAATACCATAGAAGATGTGCCAGCTAACAGAAAAACCACAGCATTTCCCTACTGCCTATGGCAGTGCCTGCAGTGCTAGGGGGTGAATATGGAAAAGAGACACATTTGTCAGAAAACTAAAGCAGTAGGACTCTGGAATTCATGCAAGGAACAGCTGAGTAAATAAGGCATCTTTTTTTGCAGTTACTTACCAACAATAAATGGACTCTACAAGTGGACACAGAAAAACTGTAATAAGATCTGACATGTTCATGAGGAATGCTGTAAAGAGCCTGAGGAAAAGAAATGCTGTATGGGAAGGTAGCAGCAAAGTAGTGATGCCAGACGTGTTGAATGTGCCAGCTGAGAAAGGCAAATATAAGAAAATTTTGATATATCCCAGATCTGTGGGGATCTGATGGCAGTGCAGACTGTTCTGAGCACATCTCATGACTGGCATACTTAAGTTCTGCTTCTCTCAGCCTCACAGATTTTCTTTAACCTTAGATCTATTTCAGTTAACTCCTTGACATCCTATTTATTAGCAGGAAATTCAAACACATTAATGAGAAGTGGAGAAAGTGAAAAAGCCCTAATACTCCCCAGAATCAGGGCAAAAAACCACATACTATCATAGCCTGTGAGTAAATCCCAGAGCTTCCTGGAGCACCAGAGTTCCCCTGACCAATCCATTAAAGCCAAATAAAACTCTCAGAAGTGTGTTTTTTCCTAGTGCTTATCCTGTGTTTATCCTGCTGCCTTAGCTCCTATCTCACTAACACAGATCCAAGCGGGAAATGCTTGGTTCAGCCCTGTGCCCATTTGTTCTGTGAGCATTCAATCCTTTAGAAAAGAAACCATTTATATCATCTAAAGGCCACGTTGGTCAGTTACAGAGGAGGCAGGCACACAGGCACTGCAGATAGGCAGGAGGCATTTAGGATGTGGCTGTGGCCCTGCTGGGGGTTACTGTCACCCCAGCCTGGGCTGGGATTATGCTGCTGCTCCATCATCTGCTTCATTGCACCACCCACCAGGTTACTTCAAAGCCCTTCTGGGGGCTCAGTTAAGCCTTGCCTTGTTCCTGTGCTGAGCCTCAGGCAATTCTCTGCTGACTGGAGAGGCTGGTGACCTCCAGCTGCCGATCAGGAGGGATCAGTCTGGAGCATTGACCTTGTCTACCAGCACAGCTGGATCTAGAGGAAACCTGGTGGCTGGGCCCTCCTTGTTACTCGTGCTCTGGGCCTGTGTCCCCCTTCACTGCACACTTCAGGGAGTGTAGCAGTAAATACTGCATTGCTTCACATGAATTCCATAGGTTAAAATCCATTCCAGGTGTAAAAGTGCAGCATGAGTGACATATTGCCTTTCATTGACTTTTTTAGCCATCCCTTTTCTTCTGCCATTTCACAGCCTGTGTTTTATTTCTGCTGGGCACTTGTCCACTGCAACAAGTTCCCTAAATGGACAGGCATCAATGTTTGAGAAATCAAAGTCCAGCATGACTATGAATTCATAGTCTTCCATTCACTCCTCTGCCCCTACTCTGTCTGGCCTTCATAGCCTTTGTAAGTATGCAGAAAATACTGTTCTGTGGTAATGTTTACATAGGCACTTACTGAAATATTGTTACCTGGTTAAAAAGAACTTAAATCTTCTGAGTCTGAGCTGACCACTGTTCATGGAATTATCTTATATAGACACTCCAAACAATGCTGACAGGACCTGGAAAATGCCTGACTTTTTAAAAACCCTTTTGTAAATCTTTCTTAGCTGTGGGATACCCTGGTTTTCAGAGCTCAAGGATTCCCTTCACTTCCTCCTCGAGTCTATGTCTAGTCTGAAATTTCATCCAAACTGACAGCAAATACCTGTTACTTAGCTATAAAAGAAACCAATGCCACATCAAAAATTAAAAGTAATCTCAGCAAGTGCAAGTGTGGAAATTAACCTAAACCATGTGGCCTAAGGCTCATCTTGTGCACCTACACAGAGCACAGTTGTTGCTGTAGGTAACAAAAAGTCCAAAGACCTTGTACTTGAGTGAGCTTCAAAGAAATCTTCTGGTTCTTGTTGCAAGACTTCTGATCCAAGAGGAAGTTTCTGCTTACCAAATATAGACAATATCCCACGAGGTCAGGCATATTCTTGAACCTGGATCCTTCTTGGACCTGGGTTCATTTATTTCTTATCTTTGCGAGTGGGGAGTTCACTCCCATGGCCTGTTTGTTCAAATAAATCTACTAGAAAGTGCCTGAGAACCTTGCTCAGAACATTCAGCTCCGAACTCTCAGAGCTTGTGAAGTATTTAGGTGTGTAAATGCAGGCTATAACTGTGTTACTAGTTATGTTTTGGTGCCAGTATCGTTCATTCATAGATACAGTTTTGTTCTTATGAAAAACTCAAGTTCCAAAACCTGAGTTCCATTTCTGTGAGCTGGAGCTTTTGTTTTGTCAGACAACTTTTCCCCTTCTGTTTTCTGCATTGCTTCCTTCCCTTCAGGAAATGTTCAAGAATTGCAGATCTGACAGAAAATTGTAGGACAATCAAACAACTGACACTTTTCTGGCCCATGTGGGTTGGCTCTTGCAAGTTGTTCTCTACACACACTCTTGTGTGCTGTTTTATGGTTCAAACACCATTATTATAAAATTTCTGGAATCAAACAAGTGGGAAACATAGAGAGAGGGGATTTTTGCTTGTTGGCAACTGAATTTAAAAAGGCTCTTTGTAAACAAGTTACCTTGGTTCTAAAACTTTGTTTCTAATAAGAAGATATTGTATACACCCAGTATAAAAAACCAAACAGCTTTAAAAATCTTAATGTAAAGCAAGTCATCTTACCAAAAAAAGCATGTAGCAAAGGGCTTGAAATTATAATTACCCATTGTAATCTAAGATGTTTCAGGGAATTTTTTTTCCCTTGTATTATTTAGCAGTCCCACTGTTTCTAATTTTGGTATTGACAGAGTTTTTTACTTCACACTTTTGAATACTAGGTATTCATATGGATTATGTCTATCTTAATAGAGTTTGCAAGTTTTTATTTGAACTTGAAAAACATTTCATTATGTTTAATTTAGAGAAATGAGATTTCTTTAATTGCTGTCTGTAGAAGCTATTAGAAGCTCAATTACGTTTGCAAATTCATTTTTAAAAGTGTTATCATTTAAAGATTACTAATTTAAAAAAAAAATCATGACCTGATTATGTGGGACTTTCAGGTTCATTAATAGTATTCTCTCTACACCCCTCCAACAATAAGAAAATAATGTTTAAAATGGGGAAATGAATTATGCTAAGAACTGAAGCAAGTTTTCAAAATTGGGCTATGAATTGCGAATTTGAATAAATAGCAATAGTTTTATTAGGGAGACAAGATTTTCAAAATATGTATTACTTGCCTACATTCACCATTGCAGATGTGACTCAGAGATGAGCTTTAAGAAGCTGAGAGAATGATGGCTGCTGGGGTGCAGATGTTCCACCTGTATGAAGCCTACCTGTGCATGTGCTGCTGTCAGGGGCTGTGTGAGCTCTGTGTCTGTAGCTGTGTCTCCAGGACAGGTGCTAAAAGAGGTCCACAGAGTTCACTTCAGTCTATTAATTTCTGGAAGACTATGAGGGGGAATTTTTGGTATTTAATTTCTTTTCCCAAGGTGACTCCAATTTTGTGTGGCCTGCCATTGGGTGTTTCACAGAATTAAAGAGCTGCTGGGTAGTCAGAGCTCCCTTTTGGAGCACTGGCTGTTCACCACAGCTCCTGGAGGGGGTGGGCAGACAGTGGTGCTTGCTATCCAGCTCTGAGCCAAAGGGTTTTATGAGTTATTTAATTTATTTTTTTCCATGTAAAATAAATGTTATCACAACTCCAACTATATATACAGTACTGCTGGTGTAATAGCCTGCCTAATTCAGATTAATTGTAGGCTTGCAATGATAAAGGAGCTTCAGCTCAGCAGTTATTCTGTGGCACAAATGCAATTAAAACCATATCAATGCAGTATAAATAATGCTAAATTAAGTTGCTGTCCTTCCACATGGTGGCAATTTTGAGCTAGTGCACAATGAAAACTAGCATCTTATTTTGTTCAGAAGGAGTAACTACGCCAAGAAACAGTTTCTAATTTCCTTGAATTGCTCTGGAGCAGTGTTATCACCCAACAATATGAAGTGTGTAAACTACCCTCACCAAAATATTACTACTACTAATAAGGAGTATTTCCTGTTTTGTTATTTATTCATCTTAGAAGCAAGCAAAGCTTGAGGTTTATATCTGAAACTCACAGGATACATGTGCTAGTCTGAGATGAAGCCAAAGAGACAGATGTGCTAGTATATAAAAATTTCATAGTGGAAAATAAATGATTTGCTTCAAATTATTTAATTTTAACTGGTTTCAAGGCATTTTTAGAAACTTCTAAAACAAATTATTTAGTGTCAGTTAGATTTTCCTGGGTTTTTTTTAGGCAGCCTGTCATTCTGGGAGCAGAATGCTGTTCTAAAGAACCATCATTTTTTCTTACTGGTAAGAAAAAGCTAGAAGACACCAGCCTAAAATTAGGATACTGCTTTTTATACTATTTATATCTTACTGTTGCAAAGCTGTAGCAGGAATAAATTTAAGGAAAATGGTTACATCATAAAATAATTGGGGAAAAAAAGTAGAGGCTTAATATAAATCAAGGAAATTTCTTCCTTAGCTTCTGTAGTACAAGTCTGTGTCAGGCAAAAGATGAAATGAAAAATGAAAAAACTTGTTTTCGTTGCAAAGCAGCCACACAACCTCACCATTAACTTTCTTATTTTGAAGAGACATGGAAATAAAGCTACCTCTCCCTCCATGAACCCTCCAAGTGTTTATGTTATTGCTGTTTTTACTTCAGTGCTTCACTGTGCTTTAAACACACCTGAACTTCATCCCTGGGAAGGTTTTGTGTGTTTAAGTGTATTTGTCAGTATTCCCAGTGTAGCTGGGAAAGGTAACGAGGGACAAAGGCACATTAACTGCCACTGTTGGGAAGCCCTGCTTTCAATAGCTGGGTAATTTAATAAGTCTTTCTTCAGTAAAATGATTCAGCTGTAAGCAGCCTGTAAAAATTGTAATAAGCACAATACACAGTGCACTTCTTTTCTCCCCATTCTTTGGGCTAATGCTTTTTCAAGCTGACAAAGTCCACTACAAGGAATGCTGCAAAGTTGTTTGTCAGTGCCTGGGTTTATTTTTGCAGAGAGGTATTGATTACAGAATGAGAAACATTTGGTTTAACAGGGATCGATGAGTAGCAAACAAAGGACACTGAAGTTTGACTCATTTTAATTTGAACGAAAATACAGTACCCAGTGCAATTCACGATGAAATAAAAAATGATATATGCTCTCTGGTTTTTAATCATATTTCTTTCCTGTCATTTGTGAGTGAAATAGATAGAGGACTGTAATATCCTGTGTGCTGGATTTGGGACCAGGTTGCACACAGGGAGTTTGGAGGGAGAGCACTGGGAGGGGGACAAGCAGGCCCACCTGCCTCTGGAGAGAGGTGAAAATCTCACCAAAGGGATTTCATCCACCTTCCCTGTAAAAGAGATGAGGGAAAACCACCTCGGACTCCTTGATTTGTCTGATTTGCAGGACCCAAACACAAGCTCTCACAAAATACCTGTAACACAGAGAACATTTGTACTTCCCTTTCCCCAACTTCCTGGGCTGTGGGCAGCCGGGGCTCAGGAATATTTTGTGGCACTTGAACAAACCCCATTTGATCACCACGAATTTTGTTGGGAGAATTAAATATTCATTGCATCAGAAAGAATGGGTTACTTTGTTAAACCAACTGGGAGACCAAGTTGCAAATTCCAGTTTCCATTTCAATTAATATTTTGTAATTAATTGTTGAAAAATGGAACTCCTTCTCCATTCCTCTCTCATCTCTTGTGCCAGGCTATTCTATGGCTCCTGCCTGCAGCAGTCTTTCAATAAGGTATGCAAGGGTGATAAAATAGTGGGTTTGAATACTTTGAATGTGCATATTTATTCATAACAGTATTGGGCATTGACTTGTTAGAAAAACTACTTGTAGTGCTTCTAGTAGTTGCTATTTGTTTGCTTCATTCAGTTGTCATTGTTGTCTTCTCTGTGTCTGTATTCTCTCTGGCTCGTGGGATGGTTGTGTTGTAAACCAGGCTATGAGTCTGTTAAATTATGACTTTTATGGCAAAGTATCAGAGGCACAGCATCAGAAAATGCATTAAAAATAAATACATAAAGACTCAGTTTAGGTTAGCAATGACTTAATGGTACTTTAAACCAAGAAATATTTTAATCTTTTCTTCCCATCATTTAAATTCATTGCAAAGTATCTGTTTGAAATCGATATTAATTACACAGAAATTGTGACCCTCTTTAGCAAATGCTTTAAAACAGTTGTTAAAATTTTAATGTGAAGGTTATTAGCCTGATTTTGAGCAACATTAAGCCTGTGCTAAATATTCTCATGTAGACTTTTTTGGACAAAATATTGGTCCCATGTTTGCATAATTAGCAGTACCATAGTAAACCTCTTCTTACAATGCACTGGGGAAGCAAAGGACAAATTCAAGGCTTAATCAGTAGCTCTTTCCCCTACTTATACTGTAACCTTAATGATGAGATTGCATGTGTGGCCCTTGTAAGACATTTTTGATATTTGAACTGATCAGTCTGGTTATATCTCACTGATCTGAAGAGTTGCTTTTCATAAGACTCAAGGATAAGCTAAGCAGGAGGGAGCAGCTCCTAATGGAAGTGTTGGGCTGTTCCTGATGGATAGCAGTGCCCTGTGCAGCCTGCATGGTGTGTGTGTGTGTACTCCACCCCTCTAATTCTTCCCTTACAGTCATCTTTAGTTTTAAATCTTGACACACAGCCACATTTTTCTTTAACGTATAGATAAAGATATTTATTATGGTGGTATGGATTTTTATGTGAAAGATAAATTAAAAAATTAAAAAATAAAATGCTCTGGTGTGGTGGGCTGACCTCAGCCTTGGGTCAGCTTTGCTCTTGCTCACCTTCTTCAGTGGGACCTGGGGGACAAAAAATGACAAACAAGTTCATACACCAAGATAACGACAGGGAGACAGTTTTGGAATGAGAAATCTGCTTGAGTTACTGAAATGCTTGAGCCTCATGAGGAGAAATCACCAAGTACTTCTCTGAGAAGAATGGTCATGATGTTGGGCCTGCTATTCTGATGAGACATTTGATGATTTTACCAGCAGTAACAGGTAAAGGAGTTAAACCTCCAAGTCCCTGACTTGGAAGGCTTTAGTGTCATCCATGTCTAGATTTAAAGTTAGCAATTAAACACCCCTGAAAGGAAAAAGAGGTAAGGCATCATCCTTTCCGTGCCAAACCTTGCTGTGCCACACATTCCCTCTGTGTGCTGGTGTCAGACTGTTCAGAAGCAAAGGACCTGTTGTGCATCCCTGCAGCACCATGTGCTGCTGTCTGCCTTCCAGGCTGCCACCTGCCCCATGCACGCTCATGCTTCCTCACTCCCCACACAAGACATTTGCAGTTTGGTAGAATGTGAAAGAACCGGGTGCTGACGTTTGTGACACATCCCAGGGGAACTAAAGGAGGCACAAATGGTTGAGCTCCTCTGGGGAGACACTTGTATGGCTGCACAGGGTCCTTAGACCAAGAGAGCAGCTATTAACCAGTAACTCTGAGAATAAATGGTGTCTCTTGGTCTCTTCATGGAGTGCTGAGTAACAAATCATATTTTTCTGTCAAACACATGCGTTACTTCCAATCTTGTTATAAATAGTTTTCATGCGTTTTGTTTTGATCATGAACAGCTCACATTGGATTCCTTCCTTAGCTTTTGAAAAATGACTTAATGTGTGGTACATGTGCCTGCCTGGATGAGGAATGAAACATTTTGACACGAACATTTCTACAGCTACACAAAAATGAGCTCGGTGAAGTGCAGGTGCTGGCTCAGGAGCATAATGAGCAGCCTGTGAAACTTTGTTCCATGCTAAAATATTCCAGTACTTGCATGAAAGTATCATTAGAGTTTGCTAACACTGTCTTTCACTCTAGTTTGTTCACATCAATTTTTTGCCTGTTTGGAAAGTTATCAGGAATTTGACTGGGTGATGTGATGAAAGTCAGGCTCTCTGGGGAGGCTGAAAAGGGGAAGCAAGAGTGAAGTAAAGGTTATGCTTCTAAGAAGAGAAGGGTTCAGCTGTGCTGCAGAATGCAAGGAGAGGAAGCAGGGAAAAATAGTTTGAGCAGAGTTCATGGAGAGAAGAATCTGCAATTAAAGAGGAATTGGCAAATGGGAATACATAACCTCATTGGAAGATGGCAATGATTTTTCTGGTGTTAAAATGAACTGAAGCATTTCACATGATACTTTTTTTTATTTAACCTTTTCTTCACATAGCATGCTAATTCAATTACTTTCTATTAAGCTTATATTCACTATAAAACCTTTAACCAGTTCTGTTTATTTCTTCTCACACGCCTTTTTTTTTTGCACAGGAATAAAGTGGGGTTAGCACAGAGGAGCTTATAAAGTGCATTATGTCAGCACAAAATTCCTTCAAAGTTCAGGGATATGTTTTCTTCTTCCAGGACACAAAAAAAATCTAAAAAATCTCTGTTTAATCCTGGCCTTTCTGCACGTTAGGCTCACTTCTCTCTTCTGACACTTCATTATGGATTTTCTGGGTTTGAATAAAAATCTAATTCTCTTTTCTGGTGGATAAGGTCACTACAGCTGGGAGCTACTTTCTGTGTGTAGTATACTTGAGTGTTTTGTGTCCTGCAGACTGAAAACTTCCCAAGTATGGGTGGCCTTTTACTCCTTTTTCTCCCCACTTCACAGTATTTAATGTCTGTGATCTGGCTGGCCGATCTGCTTTCTGCCTACAAGAAATGGCAGAAGTGCTGCAAGGTTGCCAATAAATTCTTGTGAGGAATTCTGGCAGTGAGGGCTGATGGTGTTGCTGCTGTGCAGCTGTCCCATGGGCAAATCTTTGCCCCATTCATACTGGAGAATTTGGTAGCTGGGAAGAGAACCCAGAATTTCAGGGCCATAGGTCAGTGCTTTTGTTTCGTGTCTTGTAGCTTTGTGACTGTGACTTTGTTGTTCATCCCTTACCCTGAAAGGAGCAGGAGTTCTGTACAGCAACAGTATGTGCTCATATAAACTGTTGTAATTCTTGCCTGTGAGGTGGCTGAATTGGAACTAGACATTTAGCTCTTTCCAGAAGTTCCTAATGTTTAGGGATCTCTTTCCTGTAATGTTATTGTTCTTTTAAGCAAATTTGTTGTTCGTTTAAGAGTACTTTTCTTAAGGTAATTTCTATATTCTTTCTTGATAAGAAAAAATCCCCATGTGGATGTGTTGATCTTTCTGTGTAGGATTATAACACAGACATCCCCACGTGAATAGGAGTAAATGGCAGCAACAGCATTCTCTGACTTATCAGCAAGAGGTAAAGAAAACCTAGAAATAGCTTGCACAGCTCTTTGACCTGTAGGGAGAAGTTGGGTTTGTGAATCTCTGCTGTCTATGCAGTTCTTTACGAGAAGGTGGGGTTTGTGATGAGCAGGAGCGTGGCCGTGCCTGTAGGTACAGCACAGTCCCTCTGCAGGACAGACAGTGGAGCTGTGAGCAACCTGCAAAACATCCTGGCAGTGAGATGGAGAGCAGGATACACATCTGCTTTCCAGAGTGTCACCTTTTGTCTCTCCTTCCCGTGGAGATCTGGCTTTGTACATAATGTAGGAAGATTTATTTGAGGACCAGAGCATGGTCAGCATAGCAGAAATGCAGAGGTAGTTGCTGTATCAGAATAGGATCATTGTGGCTCTTGTGATGCTGAATAAGCCTTGAAGGCATGGCTGAATCTCTGGCTTACAGTCCATTGTCGTAGTTAAGCTTTTCTGTCAGGTAGCTCAGGCACAGCCTTGAGTCAGCTCAGCCACTCAGGTGTTCATAGCAGCACTTGAGTTTCCTCAGTTCCTGTAGGGAGAGCTGCACGTTTGGTTTTGAGCCCAGTTTCTGTAGGCACCACTGTCTTCTGAAAGCTTTTCTTAAGTCCTAGGTGGTAATTATGTATTTCTTTTATGTCATTTTCCTTGTTACCCACTGATTCGGGCAATCCTACATGTCTGTTTAGCAGCAGTGACAAGATGTTGAGTGTGTTTTGCAAGAGCCTCTGGAGCAGGATCATTGTGAAGCTGGCATTGATGGGATTGAAGCTGGAGCAATACCGACTGCTGTGGATATTCCCATAACATTAGCCTGAGTTATCCTTTGTGAACCTTCCCTACAAACTGCTGTGTATCTTCTGCCTGATGCTGAACTCTCTGCTCTTCCTCCTGTGGCAGAAGCCAAGGATTACTCAGCACCTGGCAGGACATGGTTATGTAACAGTAAGGACAGTGATTAGATAATTTAGTTAGAACAATGTATTTATTTGCCAGCAATTTGTTTCTTGTTGTGCAGTTTTCCATTTTCCAGGTATTACATATGGCCAACCAGACAGAACCCCTCTGTTCTTGGAGTATATTTTTTCACAAGCATATAGATATTTCATTTAAACCTTTGCAGCCTCCCTTTGTGGCAACTGTTTATTTATCACTGTCTTTAAGATCCATTTTCCACTTGGCAATGTTCATATTTTTGGTCCCCTGGTTACTGCTATTGTAAATTATTATCCAGTAAGATTTATAGCTGAGAGATTTGTACAAATAGCCTGTCTCCCCCATTTAATGGCTTATCTCTAAGATACCTTTGTTATTTACTAATGAAACTGTACGGATAATTTTTATATACAGTTTTGCAGGTATGTCATGAAAATTTAGGTCAGACATGGAACTACGTCAGGCTGTCTGACAGGCTGCAAATCTCCCTGCATCACAGGCACAAAGCAGATGGGTGGTGAACCCACTGTAGCTTCACAATGACTTGACCTGTTCCTAGGCATGGGAACCCCATCACTGACAGAGTAGAGTGTAGTACCACGTAAAATCCTTGGGGGTTTTATGGATTTGTTATCTCATTTAAATTCACAAGGATAAAATTTAATTTCATTTCCATTTAACAGGGTCACATGGAAAAGGCTGTAAATACATTTTTTTTAATTGCAATAACATTTTTAATAACTTCTAGGTTAATTTTTCTGCTGCTCTTAAATTATATTTAGCCACTATTGAAGTAGGATTTTAAAATCTTTAGGTACCCTTTATATTATGTTCTTTCTTTTTTTTAAAAAAAAAGGGTTAGGCCATGACATATGTAGATTTATCCAGGTAGTGCTGTATGTTTCGGGTTGAGGTTTTTGGTCCTATGTTTTAAGAATTAGCAACCACTTGCTTTTGAGAACCATTAGTAAAATTAATGACACTTTTATCGCTCTCATATTGGTTTGATTTGTACTCAGTTTTTAAAAACGTATTCATTATCATAGTATTTCACTAAATAAATTCAAATAGACTTGGTTCTATTGATAGGGATCCTCTTCTCAGCCAAAACAAGAAAACCAGTGGCTGCAGAATCAGGTTCTTTTCCTCCTTATGAGGTTGAATCATTAAGAGATGGGTGACAAGTTGTCCTCTTGACTTGTTCCATGCTTCCCATGTCTGCATTCAAGCAAGATGGGTCACAAATCTCAAATGTAATTTTTACATTTGTTTTGAATGGAGGTGAAGAAAAAGCCCTTTGAAGGAGAAGGTGGGTATTTGTTTTTCAATATGCTGACATCCATGAGTGAACTGAGGAAGGGTAGCTCAGTATGATGGGATATTCTGAAAAAATTCTTCTCTGTGCAACATTGCTGCACGAAAATGATAGGACTGGATTAGTAGGTTAATTATTTTGATTTTTTGATGATACTTCCCAAATTAAATCTCTTTTTTTCCTAAAAGCATGGTTTATGTGTAAAATTAACGAATACATTTTTATGGCATTTCAGCGTGAGAAGCTGATACATCAGTTGGAGGAAGAAAGACATTTGAGACTCGAGAGTGAAAAAAGATTACGGGAGGTGACCCTGGAGTCGGAGCGGAGCAGAGCTCAGATGCGGGGGCTGCAGGAACAGTTTTCCAGGTATGTTGCACGAGTAAACTGCATTCAGAAGATGGGAAGAGCATACTTTGGTGCAGAAACATTGTTCAGACCTGTTGATAACTTGAATGGATCTAATCTAAGGCAAAAACTGCCTTCCCTCTGAAATTCTGTAGAGATCATTTGCTCTTGGCTAAATGATTGTTAGAATACTTAAAAGGCTCATGCCATCATTTTATGGGATGGTGAAAATTTTCATTTCTAGGGATTTTGCGTTTTTTGAGAATTCCCAATAATTTTCTAAGTGTATGTCTTCACTTCTCAAGAAGTGCATGCCACAGATAAGTCAGTATGTGGCTGTTTGTGCTACACAAGAATGAGTTTGATCAATCTGAATAAAGAGAGGGAAAAAAGTGAAGCATTTTGGCAGCTTTGGGCAAGCTCATCCTGCTTGGACCTGCTTCAAATCTCTTCCTTCATTGTCTGGGCCAGAGCTTTGGGCTAGAACAGAGCTCCATTTACAAGAGAACCAGCTTAGAACGGGGCTTAACACAAACCATTCATATGATAATAGTAAGGATCTGAGTTATTTATTGTTTTCGTGATGCATGATGAGATCTTGTACATCAAACAGATTTTTTTCATTGTTTTTGTCACATGAACAGAAACAAAACAATCCAAAAAATCAAGAGACAATGGAATTTCGTGTTGTATATTTTCCATCAAGACTGAATATTAACCCATTCCCTTAGACCACTGAATTGTTGAAAAGCTAAAGTTCAGCTGTATAAGGCAAAAAAACCCTGGAGAGTTATCTTTTTCCTTGGTTATGTTTCTTGGGGTTTTTAGGGTTTTTTGCTTTGGGCATTTTTTGTGGTTTGCTTTCTTTTTTCCTCAGTGTTTGCCATGCTGCTCCTCTGATTTGAATCTGGGTTTCTAAGCAACACTGCAAAAACCATTGATAAAAATAATAAAATTTGTTCTCCTCTGTTATTTTGTGTTTGGAAGATTTGCATTAATTCTCTGCAGAATTAAAAAAA
This sequence comes from Aphelocoma coerulescens, assembly GCF_041296385.1. NCBI lineage: Eukaryota > Metazoa > Chordata > Aves > Passeriformes > Corvidae > Aphelocoma > Aphelocoma coerulescens. The sequence goes on along the minus strand of NC_091021.1, from coordinate 32,956,918 downwards.
AATGTTTAAAAAACCATAAAGTATTCAGTTAATTCTGAAATTCTCCATTAAAAATGTTAAGGATATTTCTTTTTTAGTTTTCTGTTGTTCCTCTTTGTTGATCCTTGGTTACATTTTTACGTATTCTGATAAGACTCCTGGAGTAATACACACAAAATAAATCCATCCCATGAGTATTCTAACCAGTATCCTGGTTAGAATATTTTTCTCTATTGTATATTAATCTTTGCTTAAGGAAGAATTTCCTGAGGTCCTGATTTTAGAACAGCATTATTGTTGCAATAGCTAGAAACCTTGGAAATTAACTTTGAAGGTGATGGAGCCATGGTTAAGAAAAGAAGGGGTGAGGGAGAGCAATCTCCAGAGTGGTACTCCCAGCACCTTCATAAAACTTTAACTGTTGCGTATTCAGATCTTTTCAGGAGAGCTCTTCATTATTCCTGTGGAACTGCAGTAGTCTGATTCATTTCTACCATGTTTCTGAAAAGAATAACTATTTTATTAGTTAGGATCCCTGAAGTCCACTATCTTCAAATTAATCCATTCTTTTTCTTCCAGTGCTATTTGCAGTCGAGCGTGCTCGGGTCTATCGAGAAGCAGAGGGATGCAAGTTCTTTGAATTAAAGTTGTCTCTTTATGTCTGTCCCTTTGATTTAGATAAAGGTGAAGGCCATCTAAATCAGCATTATGTTCTTTTTAAGGCCGACTGCACATTGGCTAAACTGTTTGAAGGCAAACTTAAATATCACTTTTCATTAATGGCCCCTTGGTTTGCCCTGTTAGTCCAGTGAGGAAAGCTCCTGTTGGCCTCATCAGGCTGTGGTTTTATTTTAGTGTAGGCCAGATGCTAGGAAGAGAATGTGTCACTTAACTATTTTGTTTTCTTTTAAAACATTATGTTTGTTATGATGAATATTAAAGGAGTTTTTTGTGATGTTGAGTAGAATATCCAGATATTTGGTTACACAAACAGATTTCCTTCCTAAATGAGTGTATTTTTTTTTACCCTGCTTGAGCAAATAATGAAACTGGAAGCTGGATAATCTTGTGCTGCTTAGAAATTCTGTATTGTTTGAAGGATTTGCAACTTCTCAAATTGAGCACAATTAAACAGGATGAGACAAATGGTGATGGAAGGAAATGTTAATATCAAGTGAAGAAGATGACTAGAGAATAATACTATGGGCTCAAACATTCTGTCTTTCAGATGTAGATAAACTAATGTAAGAAGATATACTATAGCATAAATCTTTTCAATATATGTAATTCCTGAACTGAGAGGATTTACCTAGACATTTCTACATATATTTCTTTACATTTCAAGCTATTTTCTTTGCATGATTGAAAGAATGAAATGTAATAGTGAGTGGTAATCTGTAAGTTGACCTATGTAATCAGGAGAGTGTTGCTGCCTATTCATAAATGAAATTGTGGGAAAACTTTAATCTGTCATATAAGCATATGATTTGAGATGGAGAACTTCAGAAGGCAAGGGGTTTTCTTATTGATTGACGTTTCTGTTGTTACCAAGTAAGCAATATTTCAGCTTAGTAGTCTGAAATAAATCGAAGTTCTCTTTCTTAACACCTGTATAAATCTGCCACAGCCTTAAAGTGACACAGTAGTTGGTTTGATAAATATGTGATACCTGCTGAAAGAGCTCTTAAAACCAAGTTTCTTTTCCAGAATTGTGTGTCCAAGAAGTTTTAAATTTGATTTTTAATTTTATTGGAGGTGAAATATGTTTGAGGTGTGGAGAAACCCTGCAGGAAAAATATTTAATACTAAAGTTGGGTTTTTACACTGCAGTTGGATGCAGTTATCTTTGCATTGCCTTAGTATAATCTCACCTTGAATTGAAATACTTGATGTTTTCTTTCTTAAACCCACTGAGATCTGTTGCTTTGCTGCAGCTGTTGAATTCCATAAGGCTCTTTTTGGCATGACATGTACAGCTGCATGTTGCTCAAATGCACAGAGACCTACCCCATAAGAAAAAATCAGCCCAGTTTCTTCCAAGACAGTGCCCTGCAGTCTGACTTTCCCATTTTTGTTGTTATACACTGTGTCTCATTTACCCCCTTGTTCTTGGTTTCAGCTGTGCTTTTCCTGCTTTCAGCATTTTCCTACAAGAGTAGGAACAGAAATGCAACACCTCTGCCCACAGCAGTAGGTGTGATTTATAGTATCATTCTAAGAAGCACCCTAATAGACACAAATAAATTGATTGCTTTTCCCTGCTGTACATCAGTAAGCAATAGAACTTGTTGGCTGTTGAATGAAACAGTTCAGGTGACTCTAAAGTGGGATTAAATGTTAAAGCAGTAAAAGAGGTAGCTTTACTTTAGTTACTTTGATCACTGTTTTGGTCTGAATGAAACAAGTTCAATAAACTCTATTATAAAGTATATCTGGAAACAGTAATTGAAGAGCCCATTATCAAATCTTAAAATCCCTTTTGGGTAAATTTCAGAAACTCTTTCAGTTGAGGTTGTGTTGTTTATTGGTACCAATGTCTGTGACTGGAAAATTGCCTCAGGCTTTTAAGAATAGATGTTATTGGAAAAATAGGAAATGGTCCTTGTTTGATCTGCCAGAGTCCTGTGAATGGGATGAGTGCAGTTCTCATTAGACTGTACATTCCCCTCACATTAATATTGACCATAGGGTTAAGCCTGTTGCTTCTGACAGGGGAAAAAATGACTGCTACCACACTTGGCATAAAAGGACTGTGTGTCTGTTGGTTTAGGCACAGCCTTTGTGGTTTTTTCCTATGATTGTTAATTCCCCTTGCTCTGTTCTGTCTTGCCAGCAGGTGACTGGGAATGATAACTGTTTTCCTCACAGCTGTGATAAGGAGACTTTTATGCTTTGCATCAGCGTGTTGATGTTGAGTCATCAATTTTAATTTCTATGGTCTGCTTGATCTAGAGGTCACACCTGCTTTCTCTGCCTTTCTCAGAAGGCCTGTGTGGCCTTTCTGCCATGACTGGTAATCTACCTCCAACAAAGACCATGTCTGGGAAGTACACACCAGCTCAGTAGCCCCTGTGGTTGGTCACTTTGTCTAAATTCAACCACTAATAACATTTTAATCTAATTTCTAAGAGATTAATCTTAGAGATTAAAATGCTCTCCTGGCAGCTATTGATGGCATTCCTTTGATTCTGTCATAGCAGGGATAAGTAAAATACTGTGTGGGAGTTCACTCCTTTTCTCAGAGGGAGACTACAGAGGAAGTTGACTGCAATTCTTGTTTGTGTAGTTCTGCAGTAGCCTCCTGTCATTCTCCCTGCATGGCCTGTGTGTAGGATTGTTGTGGGAACCAGGTTGGCTCAGAGATAAATGGGGGAAGTTGCTGGATTCTCCAAGCCTCAGGACATGGTGTGAATGCTGCTTTTCTGGGGCTCTGACCTACTGCTTAGGATATTGATCTTACCTTTTGATTAGAATTGACAGAGTTAAAGAATGAAGTTTCTTTTTGATTAACACTGTTGTGGTGAGTATATTAGTATTTTTATTTATGGGCATCTACAACACTTAGATACATATTTCATCTATAATAGTTACTCAGAACTGTCAAGAACTATTGTAAGTAAGATCAAGGAGCTTTTGTTTGAATAGTTTTCATCTGACAGAAAATAAAGGAATGGCTTTACTAAACTCATGAAACTAAGCCCGAAAGAGGAGATTGCCCCAAGTTTATATGGAGTTTGACCCCACTCAGTTTCTGGGCTACTTTGTACTAAATGTGCTGGTTTCCTGTTGTTTGACCAACAAGAAGTAAAACAGAAATTTTATCATTTTTGATACCAGGCTCAATTTTTTTCCACTCTTAATTCTGTGTATGAATATGGTGGTTCTGAAAATACGTACACATGAGAAATACCTTCAGTGAGTGTGGTGTCTCAGTTTTCTTCAAAAACAAAGTTCTCATTCTCACATTAGAAACCATCAGGTTGAAATAATATTTTCATACTAAAGTTGAGAAAGAGCAAAAGCAATGAGCTCAGAGTGACTGCAGAGAGTGACTGAGGAACCAGGATAAACTTGAAACACAGAAGTCATGCCAGGACCAGAAATTACAGCAAGCTGTATTGCATGATGTATATGTGCTTGTGTAGCACTTTCAGAGAGCAAAGGATTGCATTGCTCCAGGCATTATTCAAGATGCACAGGGAGGGGCCTCCAGTTCTCCATCTTCTGTGGACTCTGAAGGCACTGAGGCTACATTAAGAGCCAGCCCTATTTCAGTACCCTGATGCACTGGTAAATTGTGTGGCAGTGTTTCATGACAGCCCTTAGTTGCTGAAAGCTTCTTGCATGGGGACCAGGGAAAAAGGTAATTTTATCTTCCACAGGCAGACACGTGGTGATCTGTGTGCTCAGGAAATTCTGTGTCTGGTTTGTATTTGTCTGTGTGCTCACAGTATGCATCATACTCAGATTTCTGGAAGTTTGCATCTATTGCCTTTTACTGATTTCTCAGACATTAAGTGATATTCTGCTTCCTGTTTCATTGGGTAGAAGTCTTCAAAGTCTAGTTTATTCATGTGAAAATCAGATCCATTTTTCTGAACCCGAACATGGAAAATTCACTACTTCCGATTGTTTGCGTACCTGTGACTTTTAAAAAATTATCAGTTTCGTAATATCTGTATAGCAAAAGAATATTAAAAAGGAAATGGAGGAAATACCCAGGCAGTGGGGTGATAAAGGTCTTAAATCCTTACAGTGGAATAATACTACAGAGAGTCACCTTTGAGACAGTATTGTCATTTACCATTTTGAACCCAGTTATTCAAAGAGATCTGTGTAAATAGAAATTATGTCCCAGTAAATTGATTAGAGGCATTCAACTGGGTAAGAACAGGTGAGATAAAGGCCAGCAAAGAACAGGTGTTACCTTAGGATCTATCATGGATGACTCTGGTAAAATAAAAGGCTGGTTTTAAAAGCATCAGTCTGGTGTGGGCTACAGGATTGTCCAGCAGAGTTGTTTTCTCCACCAGTCCAGTGACTCCATCTCTCTTTGACTTCTTGTCCTATCCAGTAGTATTGTACAATGGCACTTTTTATCAATGACCCCTTCCTGATATGGAAATTACAGGAAAGTTTTGAAACCTCCAGTGCATGTGCCTGTCACAACTGGTGGTCTTTCCTATGCTTCTCTCAGTCACACACGAGCTCAGTCCACACTGAGTTCTGAGCTTCTGTCAGTCCACACTTTGGGACTGATTTCTTCAAAGTGAATATTTACCCCAGAGAGTCTCAAACACACACACATTTAAAATCGGCATAAATAAGACTGATCCTCTGATTTCATGATTAGTGTTAATTGCTACACAAACAACATGGATTTATCCCATTTTAGTGTACTGATCCTCTCAGACTTGTGGTTTCTTTTGTCACATGATTGAAAACCCATGCTCAATATGCAGTTTGCAGATTATCAACTGTTCCTCTTTACTAATGGATCAGAGAGGAACGTGAGTTTATGATCACAATTTTTGTGGTTGTTTTCCTGTTAGGTGCTTGAGGTGGCTTGTATTAGTAATTTTTTTGTACTATAAAACTCGTGCTGTAAACTGTAAATGTATCATTAATGGGCAGTTGTGTGCATTCAGATTGATGGTGGTAGGTACAGAGCAAATTAAACCATGAGGGAATGCTATGATTAAAAAGCTGACATAAAATCAAATGAGCTTCATAGTTATACTTCTCTTCTATGAACATGATTGGAACCTTCAAAGGTTCATTGGTTGACTGAGTCTAAGTTTTACCTTTACAGTTTTACATCAAACTAGACCAGGGAGCCTACACTCCCATTTTAATTGCAAGCAGAGAAAATCTGATCTTGAAAAGTGCTCATCCTTTTTAATGTGCTGGTGTGACCTCTGTACATCTGACCTAGTGAGTGGCATCCCTGTCCATGGCAGTGGAGTTGGAAGTAGATGATTTCTAAGGTCCTTTCCAACCCAAACCATTCTGGCCCAAACCATTCTATGATTCAACTCTCATTAAGGACAGAAGGAAAAGAGTGTTTCAAGCACTTTTGGGGAGTTTAGTGCCTTAAGTAGTAGGGAGGTACAAATAAGTGGAAAAGAGGAGATCATGAAATCCTGGCTGTTGTTTCTCTGGGTAGAATAATAGAGGAATACTTTTGTTTTTGTCTAGATTTAAAGCAAGGCTTTCTGGTTTTCATGTGTATATGAGGCAGGGAGGAGAAAAGGCCTTTTCCAAAAGTACTCTAAAAGAAGTGGTACAAGCAACAGTACAGGAAAACAGGCACAAAGATGTCCCTGTCTTGATATCTATCACCTGTTGTACCAAAAGGTGGGCCCTATAGATTGGGACTTCTGCTCTCCTCAGTGAGAAACTTTTGTGGAATCATATCTTTACTCTCAGTTTGCATAGCTGGCTTTCTAATGCTGGTGTGTGGGTAAAGAGCTGGTCTTTGAACATGACCAATACATAATTTGCAAATATAATCAGTTTTTCATCCTGCTCTCCATAACCTTTTAAGTATCTCCACTAACTAATGAAAATAGAATTATTTATCTGCCTGACTTGAGGTGGTAATGCATTTTTTCAACCTAGTAGCAATTCGTAGCCTGCACAGATTGGATTGTTTCACAGGAGAATTATTATGGTAATTTTAATTTTATCTTAGAACTTGTAATTATTCCACAGTATTGTTCTAAAGTAACAGCCTGTGCAGCAGTTCATTTGTTCTTCAGTGCTCAAAATTGGACAGGGCAACTTAAAAAATTAGTTTTAATCTTACTCTTTTACCAAAACATTTTGGGTGTGTGTTTCTTTCTATGCACACATTTCAAATATGATTATTAAAGGTTGCAGTGAGTATAGTTAAAGGTGAAAAGCTATTACACTAGATGCACACTTTTTTGGAGCTTGGCTTCGAAGGGTATATGATAAATATTAAGATATGAGGATGGAATTTGTTCTCCTTGTATCAGTTCATAGACCTACTTCTTCTAATTATTCATGCCTTACTCTAATACTACATTTTCACAGATGCTCTGCAGGTCTGTCCTCAGGGATTTATCTCCTGAAGGCAAAAGGAGTTTGTTTCAGCTGCATGGATGTTGCTGGTTCATTTTCTTGACATATGCCATGTAGAAGAAAAAATGGGATTTCAAAAAGAAAAGGTGCTTGGTTTTAGTCCATCAGCATCAGCAAGGACAGCTGTGAGGTCTTTCTTTGGATTCTCCCCAGGTTTGGATCTAGACTTGGCAGCAGGAATGTCCCATGGAAAGGAACCAGTATTTCTCTTCTTAAGAATGAAACATTGAGGGACAAGTGGAACAGTTTCAAGTCGTCTGACATGATTCAAACTATTCAAATAAATAAGGAAATTGGTGAACCAGATCCTCACCAGCTCCTGCATGGGGCCAGGGAACTGCACTAAAAATGTAACAATAAGAGACAGGTATGTCTGGCTTATTGCAGGAAGGGACCTCAGTAATTACCATGGGCTTTGCCTGTAAAGGGTTAATTGCTACTTTCTTGATAGTTTTTGAGGTATCATTAATCATCCTGAACGTACATGACTAATATTATTATAACTCCTAACTACACAGGGATTCTGTCACAGTTTAGTAACAGTTACTGTCTTCTATTTCAGATGGCTTTCATTGTAGAGCATTGCCAAAAATCCTAAGGTGATTATCTTTGGTCATAATGTGTGCTTCAGTTTGCAGATACTGTAACCAAATGTAGATGATTGTTTCAGGTTAATGTGGTTTTAATTCTGTGTGTAGTGCCCATCCCATGATCTCAAATTTTACAAATTGGGCACTACTACCCCTCAGTCAAACTGTGTATTAAATAGCATTAATTAAATATGTATTTCAGAAAGCATCTGTCTTCTAAGCATGCAGTGTAATAACTACAGATAGGTTATCCTGAAAACATTGTCCAAAGGATGTCAGTAGAATATTGTATTGCACGAAAAAATGAGCTCCTCTTGTGACAACCAGATAATTAAGGATGTGCTGCAAAAGGATGCAAAAAAAATTACAAATCCAGTTCAAGTCACATCATAGAGATCACTTTTAGTCTTTTAGGATGTTGTTTCACACTCTTAGTTTATATTTTACCTTGGAGAAGATTTTTCTTTTGCATCATTCTGTTTCATGATAACTGAATCTCAGTTCAGTTGCTCTCTAGGAAGATAAGGGATTTTACTCTTGGTTTTCACCACCACTCCAGATAGGAAGGAAGAAGTGGCATGCCAGGGAAGAGCTGCATTTGCCATGAGTAAAGTGGTTAGGAGGAGATGTGAGATCATGAGGCTTAACACTACAAGGAACAGGGATTTCTGTAGTCTTGTTTTGGCACAGGAGGTTGTGCTGCATTTTAGAACTTGACATACTTTTTTCTGCTAGTGTTTTTTGTTCTTCTATATTTGTAGGATTTAATTGTGCATTTTTCCATCCCAGCAGAGAAAGATGTACATCATGCCAGAACTGGAAATCCAAACCAATTGTGTGTTTTGAACTGAGTTTTCAGTCTCTAGGAATACAGATTAGATTATTAAATTGTAGTAGCCTTATCAGTGTTAGCAAGCTGCAGTGTGTTAATTGAATGAACATGGCATGGGTTGAGACTCTGCCTCACCTGATGAGAAGGAAACATTTTTCTCTCTTTAGCTGTAGGTTTGATCCTTCATCCTAAAGCCCTTTTGTAGGCACTGAATTGATTGTGGTTTTATTGCTGTGTTCTGCTTGTCTTCATCTGGCAGATTCCCTCCAGTTTGTGTCTACAAACCATGAGAAAACTGATCCTTTATAGGTTATGTGTGGATGATAAGCAAGTAACAATAAGCTTTTGTGTATATTGCTTTTTACTGGAGAAGTCAGTAAGAAAACAAAATTCTGACCAACACTACTACTTTATGAAAGGCAGGTAAGGCAGAGCAAGGTAATCAGTAGATTAAAAAGCTAGGGACTTGACTGAGTTAATTACAAGTGTATCTCAGATTATGAATGCTGTTAAAAACAAAGTATTTCTTCATCTTCTCATGTACTGCGTCTGCTGCTGCTACGCTTTTATTCTCAAACTGAGCAGAGAAAACCACAAAACAATCCAGCTGTCCATGTCTTCCTTAAAAGGCAAATGTCTCTCAAATTCTGTTCTTAACATCATAGTCCCAGCCCTTTGCTGAGAAAAGAGCCCCTTTTGCCTAAGCCAGTGCAGTGAACAGTGGGAGGGTCTCTTATCTTGGTGTGAATTTACTGTAAGATGTTAAAAAATACTGAGTTTCAAACAGGCCATTTGGATTTGTTTCTGAAATATTTGTTGACAGTTTTAGTGTATACAGAGGAGAATAACAGGTCACTGGTTTTACTAGTTTTGTACTTTTTTGAGTGTCCTTGTGAAAATATTTTAAATATTCTAGGTTTCATTCAGCTGAAATTTATAGCATTGCAAAATAATGAACGATATTTTCCTGTTCTGGACTTGACTGCATTTCACTGTGAGCCCTATTTTGTGACATATTTAGTGTTTGTTGCAGTGCTGTATGGGTGCTCTCAACCAGTGTGTAATAGTACAGTTATACTGGCAGCTGCAATGTGAAACACGGGCATCAGGATCCACCGTAGTGCTGGCAGGATGAGAAATGTCAACTGAGGTTGTTGTAAGAGGTTTCCTAATCCTGCTGAAATAAAGAGTGAGATTCTTTCTGAATCACTGCCATCTGGAGTATATGAAAATTTGAAATAACCTTTTATCATTAGTTTGGCACATGCTATGGAGCAGTATTGGCATTGATGAAGTCCTAATGAAATTAAATACCGTGCTATGAGAAAAACTCACTGATTCATTATTTCATCTAGGTTCTTCAAAACGTTCCCTTCCAATTTATGAAGGTTATTGAGTAGTTAATAATGTTTTAAATCTAAAAGATACAGTCTCTGTTTACAATAATCTGGCATTTTAATATGGATATTAATCTAGGTATAAATACAACCAATATGCCTGTGGTGGAGAATAATTTGTAATTCATGCTATAACCAGGTAATTTAATTCACTTTGTCTATTTTATTGACTTGTTCTACTTATTTGGTAGGTATTTTTTGCCCATAAATTTTTGTGTCTAAAGTTAGGCCAAGAAGCTTCATGCCCCACCTTGTCAGGAGCAATCCTGGAACATACTTCTGCCATGATCTCACCATGCCCACTGAGGAATATTTATTGTGTCCAACTGTTGCTGTTGCACACCTATTCTGTACTGAGCTGCTCTTATTGTAATACACATAAATACTGCTCACTTTATGCATGTTTGCTCTTTTATCAGGTTCCTTTTACAAATACATATTGACCACCACACAGCAGAATTTCTGAATGGCCAGTTTTATAATCCTTGCAGTCAGGACAGACTGGTATTTGCTGAGTTTCTGCTGTTTGGCAAAGCTCATATGATTAGTCATGTTTCTAGTTAAATATTCTGATGTGGTGTGGGAATCTTGGAAGATTCATCTTGAATCTTCAGTCTGTGCCTTGGTTCTCATTTTGAAGGGTTAATCATGATGTTGTTCAGAGAACTAGATGATGGTCCTCTTCACTGTTCAGATTAAACAGTATAAAGTCTGAGAGTTAGTGTTGGATTTAGAAGATGGAGGATTAGGATTGTTTAACTAATTCCTTTGAGGATGTGATTTCATTCTGATGCTTAATTTGAAGCGGGACAGTGGGTTTTTTTAATCCCATAAATATAGTAGATAAGAACATATTTTATTTTAAGCATCTTGTTTAGTCTCTGTATATTCTTATGTAATTCTAACAGAAATTTATGTCTGCAGTATTGAAGTTAATTTAACATTTAAAGAGGGCCAGCCAATTCTTGTGCTCATTCTGTTTATTTCTGCTACATGGACAAACCCAAAACATTGCTAGCTATTCTGTAAATGATATTGCTCTCAATTTCATAAATGCATTGGGATTAAATAGAGAAAAAAAAAAGGAAGAGTATCATCTTTTATTTCTTAATGTTTTGTATTCAAACTTTTTAGTTAAACCTCTAAATGCATCTGCTGTTGTGTGTACATATCAGTAACAGTAATGCAAGTAATACACAAGGGCACATTTTAGGCATTCTGAGAACTTGATTTACTTGCTTTGTTAGGATTTTCCAAGACAAGTGCTGGTTTAGCAGCTAACTAATAGCCTGTGAAGCTGCAGAGATAAATTAAAAAGAAACACTCCTCCTCCCACCAGAATATTTCGGGGTCAATCCACACTGGGGTGGTAGCTGATGTGGAAGTATTCAATGAGTAACACAGCACCAGAAGTAGTGTCTGCATCAGTGTATCCTCCCAGCCTGCCTGTTCCCCCGAGGAATATTCCCTGGACTGCTGTGCAGGGAGCTCCTCAGTGAAGTGTTTTTGGTCAGGATTGACACCAGCTCCTCGTTGGTTACTTGAGCTGCAGCACTGCTTTTGATGAAGAGGATGCAAATCCTGCAGAAATAACAGTTGTAGTGGTTTGGTCACACAGTCAACAAAGTATGTTAGGAAGATAAGCGGTTCTTTCAAGGAGAAATAATCACACTTCCTGAAATTTAAAACCTACATTTGAAAAACACCTTAATTTAATAAATGGTAGTGATAGCTTCACTGCCTTCCTGGTCTGTGGAAATAGAAATTTGTAAAGATTGGTTGTGTCCCATGTTACAGAAGCTGATACAGGTGTAATAAACAATATGATTTAATAATTCAGAGTATACCTAGCTTGAAATTTTCTGGTTTTGACCTGAAGAAACATTTGTGTAAACATGTTTCAACCTTTGTTTTCCTGCATCTAAATCAGTTGGTTTTAAAAGAAGATTATGAAAATGATTCAAAATCTCTTGGGATTTGTTTCCTCTGTTGTTTTCGAAATGAAAATAGTGACGTTTCACAGCTAAGCAAACAGAGAAATTCTGAACAATTCACTAACTAATATTGCTGTCAAATTATACATAGCATTAAGAATAGGATGGGAAGTATTTAAACACTGAAAGAAAACCTTGGTAACTGAAAATCTGGTCCATCTACTAGGTGAAGAAAAGATACATGTAAGAATGAAAAGACACAAATGAACTCTAAACAGATGTCAAGTCATTCACAGACAGATTGCATTTAATGGAAGCCATAAAAATGTTTCAAGTGGCTACTGACCCCATTATTTCTAACCCCATCAGTGGCAGATCATCAGACCTGATGTCTTTCAAAGTAGTTGTGCATGTATGTGTATAAAAAATCTGCCTTGTGGGCCTCCAGAATAACCCAGCGTGTGCTTTGGTGTTGTGTTCTTAATGATGAGTGAGTAACAAAAGAGCACAGTCCACCTGAATCCGGTGTGATTAATCAAAATTGTGCAGTTATGTTATGAAATGGGATCTATGGGCAGAGACAGTGATTATAGCACAGAAGGTGTGTGCCTTTGCTCTGACCCAGCCAACTAACTCCCATTAAAAACACCCACAGCAGCCAGTGCTGAGGGAACTGAGCAGGAAAAGGGACAAATCCTTGTGTGTCTTGTCTCCCTTTCCAGAATCAAGAATGGTAAATTCAGGTAACTTGTGCTTAGTGAGGAAGGAAATACTGGAATGCTTCTTGTTAAGAATTTTAAACGATATTTTGAAAAGCACATTTGAAAACAAAGAAAGGCTAAACATTTATTACAAAATTTTAGGTTTTATGATGGTTCCTTAGGATTTGAGACGTTCAGAACAGGGACACAAGTGCTTCCCCAGGAGTTTTACAACAAAACTAAATTCCCCAGTAGGATGTGGGTAGAAATAGGTCCTCTCCTTTAAGAAAATAACCTCATAAATAGGCCACTTGATAAATATCTGTGTGTTTATTTTTGAGGGGGTGTGGCAGAGCAGAAGGCTTCATTTTGCCACCCTTTGTTATGAGTGGAGTGAAGCCTTGAGAGGGACAAGTCTTGATTTCCTTAAAGGGTTCTCTGTGGATGTCCCTTGCATGGGTTTGTGAGGCAGGAGGTGTCCCTGGGGCCTCTCCAGTAGCTGCTCTGGGTAGTTGAGAGGCAAATAACCCAGTTTCTGAGATGGGGATTTCAGTCCCCATCAGTGTATCCTGTGGAGGCAGCAGAAGAAAATACTAGTAAAGGAAAAGCAAATTTGTTTGTCATACATATATGTATGACATACATATATGAGACTTCTCATCTGTAGAATTCACAGTGTTTTGCAAAGTAAATCTTTGTTTTTTCAGTAAAGCAATGTCACACCTGACACAAAAGATCCCAATCTTGACTCTGATGAACTTCATAAGGTGGATAAGAGGATTGAGTTCTTCATCAGGCATTGAACGTTTTCCTGAAAAACAAAGTAGCAGTTGGTCAAGCCTGTTAAGCAGCATTGAATTAATATTTAAAAATACTAAAAAAGATTAAAATTGAACATGAGAAATGGGTTAAATGGGAGAGAACAGTGTTGCTGGATGTCAGGAAAATGTTCTTCTCTCTGAATTTCCAAGTTCCATGGTCTAACCACCAGTGTGCTACTGATTATACAAGACCTTTTACAAATATATTTTCTAAAATCCCTAAATTGAAAAATACCTGACACACATTTCCAAAGGTTCCTGTCCAGTGTAGAGATGTTTGCAGTCAGCACCAGTCTTCTCACTAATCGAGAAGATGAAAGCTCTGCTTACGTGGTCTAAGTCTGCAGGCTTCCAAATCATATTAAGAACATTTGGGAAAAAAAAAAAAAAAAAAAAAAAAAAATCAAGCCACTGTATAATTTTGGGTTTCAAAATTCAGTGTGGCATAGATGATGCTATTTCAATAAGAAACTTTCAGGTCCAGTACAGAATATTACTCACTGCAAGCACGTTCTGATTGAGTTCCGCTAAAGCTGATTTAAAAGGTTTATTGTATTAAATACTACAACAGAGATACCTTACTTTCTGATAAACAGAGGAATGGCAGATCATATCTTTGTAATTTCTGAACACAGTAGATTATTATAAATGTCATTAATTTGCTCTGATATATTTTTGCAAAGAGAAAAAAGGATATGAAAAAGAAGTTGGAGAACAAGAATATTAATGAAAGGTGGGGGGAGGAATAATGCTTCTTGTCGCATGCCTGGCTTTCCTGTTTGGGGTTTAAGAAAGTCTGGCTATTAGGATGTGGATTAGTGGAAAATTCATTCTTCTTCCTGATGTAGGTCAGGCACTGGCTAACATGTGGTGAAGAGAAAGCCTGTTTTCCCCAGCACAAGTGGGAACAGGAGCTCTGCGGACTTTGGAACAGAGTGCCAGACAGAATGAGTGGGTCTGATGTCCTGTGTGCTAATGAAAGAGATTTGAAATGTATGAGTAATGAAGGCTTCATGCAGAAGAGTGTCTGCTCACTGTGGGGCCATGTTAATGCTTTTTCAAAAAGCAGCTCAGTTCCTGAGTAGCCCCTTGTGAGAAGTCATTTGTCCAAGTCAGAAAAAGGAACTGGCAATGTCCCGGAACGTGCACGAGAGGGGTGTCCCTGGCAGAGCCTACTCACTGGAGCCTGACTTTAATTTCATGCTAAGAGAGGCTGTTTGCAGGTATTGCATCTTTCTGGAGAAACTTTTCTTATTGATTGTGTTAAGTCTGAGAGAATTTAAGATTAATGATACAGTAAAATTCATAAAGATGATTATATACTGATAGAGTTCACTTGTGTGAACTAGATAGAGTACGTGTGTGCAATCAATTTTAAGAGGTCTTTAGACCCTTTTTGGAGAACTTGGAATGTTGGTTGGAATAACTGTTCCTTCTTTTAGTGTTTTATGTGAAATCGCATCATTCTTCATGCCATGGAAAGCATATAACTCTGATATGTAGCAAAGTGTGATTTATGCAAGGCACAAATTTAATTTACCCATGATTTAGATACTTTTATTATAATAGTTTCATAGATGTATCATGGGCTATTTCCATTGCAACAAAAGTGTTCTGACAGCTTTCTTAATTTCATCTGCAAGTTGTGATAATGTTATTGTTGACTTAAAAACTAATATCCAAATTTTAGTCATCTTTTGTCTTTTCCTTCCTCTTCATTTTTGTTCAAATTTTTTAATTCCCATTATTTAAAAACCTGTCATGGCAATGACTTCTGAGAACTGACTGCACATAGACCAGCTCTATCTCATGTGCATTTCAGACTGCATCTTTAGAAGGTTTGCCTTCTTTAGAGACAAATTTGCAGTTGTCATTAAACATCTATCCTATTTATAACTGCAATATGTTTTCACTGTTACAGTTATATTTACATATTTTTAGTTTTTTTGCTGATCAATTATGTATGGCTCTTTTAAGGACTAGCATTTCAAACAAAGATGAAAGAGAGAGAGTAGCTGTAAACAGCTGAAAGAAAACCTTACTTATAAAGCCAGTATTAGGCATCTTTTGTCTTCTTTCTTTTTTAATTTCTAGCTTCCATTGCCTAAATTGCTCAGTTTAGTCATCACAGGAGTAGAATAGAATTGCAGAATTGTTTTTGTGCAGTTAAGTCCCTGAGTTTTTAAACTTTGCCATCAAGAAAGACCCTTGGTGTCTAGGATGAGGCAGTGCACAGGTTTGTAAAATGTATGGAAGGATTGCTAGAAAATGAGAAGTTCTTACACAGTGCAGTGCTGTCTTTGTAAGAAACAGAAAATCTGTTGCTTTGTAACTTTTGTATTTTTTCAAGAAGCTTAAATTCTAGCTGCAATATGCTGGAGGTCTTAAATTGCAATATTAATTGAAACTATAATCAGGATCAGATAGGAAGCCATCATTATAATTTTCCTTATTTGGCTTCTCTAGAGTCTTTTGGATGGACGCCTCATGAAAAAGACAAGAGCAGCTGAATTTCAAAAAAAAGAGCAGGAGTTTTAAGTGGTGGATTGTGTGTTGTCAATTTGTTAATCAAACTTGCTGTGCACTGATGTGATAAAAGCACTGGCTTAAACATCTTCAAAGACTCCTTGTGAGCATCTTTTTTTGTAGACCATTGTGTCCATGGAGTAAAAGTGTTCTCAGTTGCAGGTGATATACCTTGCTATGTCTGCTGGAGCTTCAGTGTGCTTCCATGGCATGTAATTCCTAATAAGTGGCTGCAAAATGTGTGTGTGCTGCAATGGAGTTAGTTATATCCCTTGAGGTTAACTGAGTGCCTTTGCCGTGTGTAACAGTAGCTTTTCCTGCTGTCAGCTCTTCTCTCAGATCACTCACAAAATTACACTGGCTGATATCATTTTAAGGAAGTTCACAGTGGAAATTTTGGTAATGAGAGTATTGATTATATGTTCAAAGCATGACACTTGGAATTGTATCTTTAATTCATTTCTAAGGAAAGATTATATCTACCCCCTGCGGGTGTTTTAGTAACTAATCTGGATGAATCAAATTCTTCCTGCTGGGTGTAATTAATTTTTAGGCCAATCTAATGTTTTGTAGACTGCTTGCTTTGTATAGAGCAGCTTGATTGCAATGAGCTGTGAACTACATCAGCCAGCTGAAGACATCTATCTATTATCTATCTATCTATCTATCTATCTATCTATCTATCTACCTATCTATCTATTATCTGTCTATCTGTAGATGTATGTATTTTCCTGATGATAACACCACAAATCTGTTTTTCAAACATTTTTGTGAACATTGTCCCTTTATCCTCCTTTCAGTCTACTGCCAGTACTCTGAGAGAAAAGATTGACACAGAGGCTTTCCCTTTCTTTGTCTTGCTAGGTTAAGCACCTTTCTGAGATGATTCTATTGATAAAAATTAAAAAAAAAAACAAAAAAAAAAACAAAAAACAAACCAAACTTTGGTCATATAGAATATCCAGGGATATTGAAAATAGTTTGCATCTTTTATTTACATGTTATCCTGTGTAAAAATAGTTGAGGTGAGATGGTGAGAAGTTTGTTTAGACTACAGGCTCTTTACAGCTGGATTTTCTTTCTTTTTATTAGGCAGGTGTTGATGTACAAATACATAATAAGATGTTTAATTCCAGGAATTCTTCCCCATCAATCCCTTCAAGTTCAACTCGTGCAGTTAATTTAATACTAAAGGCAGTTTTGGTCACAGAACAACTCTAACAGTGCTGCTTACATGGGTATGTTCCACCCACTTAGTGTAATGCAGCAGTAAAATGGGAAAATTTATCTATAGGTATTTCTGTGTGTCTTAGCACTACATAAAATCCTGACAGAGAAATTCTGTGCTAAGTGTGCAGCCTTCTTCATAACTGGTGAACATAACTTGCTGGAGATTGTTTCAGCAACAACAGTGGCTTTTTTTGGAAGGTGAAGTTAATGGTTTCTGACAGGAATCACTATGTAGGCTTGTTTTCTTCAGTTTGAGCTCTCATGTGTTAAGCTTTCACATGTCAGACTTAAAAAAAAAATTATCTGTGTTTACAACTCAAGGACATATAAATAGGACAATTTTGATAGCACCATTTTTATGAATTTTCTGGGTTTTGGTGTTTTAAGTTTGCATTTCAGATTTTTGCAGTCTGTCTTCTCAATCATTGTTTAAGCCTGTATAAAAAGTACTCATTTTTAAACCTACTTCAGTGATGGAATTTCATGTGCTTAAACTATCATGAATATCTTTTGTTCTTGCAGGGAAGTTACCATGTATAAAATCTGGTGTTTAAACATTGCATACTGCAGTGCCGTGCTCAAGAGATACTTCATTGACCATAAGCTTCTGTCAAAACACAACTGATGGTTTTCAGCTCCAAAAATGAGGAGACTATATAGGGGAAATCCAAATTTATCTAATTAGTCATACAAAATCTTTCCCAGTTACTCAGGAAATCTGCTTCTATGACTCTAAAAGGCACAGCAAATAGAGATGTCTTTAGAGAACTATTTTAATTAAAGGGTAAAAACCCACAAACTGAAGGCAAATGTCAAATATCACATGTTTTTTTCCATGCCTGGGTATATGACACCTGTAACTTGTAATTGCTGAAATATGCACATGAGGAAAAAGAGAAAAAAATGACAATACCTTTTTTGCATATAATTCCCAACTTCTGCTTACAAGTGAAAAAAGTAAAAATATTTTATGTAACTGCTATAAAGTTTGTCATCAAATTTCCTGCCAATATAGTGAAAAGCAAGAAGTCTTTGTTGCAGCTCTGCAGTTAAATATTCTAGCTGTGACTCTAAACTGTGAAGTTTAGGATTAGTGCAATATAGATGGGCGGAGTCCTAACATACTCCAATTTTGTGGAGGATTATCAACTTGTCCAAAGCCTGCATCTGTTACTAAAACCATGTGAGATTAAAAATGGAATTTTCTTCATTTATAGCTTCCAAGAAGAAACACACAGGGAAGGTATTTGTTGATAAAGGAATTGAATTATAGAATCATAGTACCACTGGAGAAAAATAAACCAAGATTCTTAACCATAAAGAGCAAATACTGCTATCTCACATTTCACTAGGAGCTTTTTTCTTGAGGTTTTGTTCTTATGGATCTGATAAGTAATTAACCTAGATCAAAAATCCCCCTGTAGTGGAGGACAAACCTCTTTTGCCAACAGACACGTAGAAGCAAAAAGATGTGAAGATACCTAACAGCAGTCAAAACCTAAAATGTGTGAATTGTGGCTGTCACCTTTCTCCTGTGAAGCCACACTGTTACATATGATGTGAATAGAGGTAGGTAGATATTCTAGGATATATTTTTTGCTCTCTTTGCACTTACATAATTCATAGGCATACATTAACATGCACATAAACCAACCTCTCACAATACTTCAGAATCCTGTCTTTGTGCTGAAAGAAATATGTGAATACAGATTGTAACAGTCCCTGTGGCTATGGCTGAAGAGAGGAAGTTGCAAGTGAGGAAAGTAGATGTCTTCCAGCTGAGGATGAATGTGGCAGCCAATGTTGGAGTAAGTTATGTTAATACACAGTTAGCATTTAACTTGCTGCCCACTGTCATTTTGTTAGGAGTTCCTAAGCAAAAGCTTTGCCCTGTACAGGAAAATCATATCTCAAATACTTCTTGTGATTTTGCACACAGGCCTGATATCAGTACTAAATGTCTGATACTCTTCATTTTTTTTTCCTGTTGTGAAAAAGCTCCCCCTGGCTGGTTACACTTGTAAAACAAATGCTGGTATAATTAAAATTACTAGAATTACTTTTACTCAAATCTCATTTAAATGGTTTTCAGCAGCTTTTTGGTATCATATTCCTTATGGTACCAAGGTATTGAAGTAAGACCTTTTCCAGTAACCTGGGTTTGCTCAGTGTAGTTCAGGCCCAATGCCTCTGCCATTGGGTCTGTTCCATGGGATGGCAGGCTCTGAGTAGGGGAGTTATATAGTGAGAAAGTCAAACCCTATTGTCTTGTTTTGCTTTTTAGTGAGAACTTCCCTTTGCTTTTTTTTGGAAAAGGATACTTTATTCTCCTAGAAATCTGTTGTGATTGATTTGCTAGTGATGGCTCCCATACAGCAGAAATCACAAGCAAAATAAACACCAAGAGAACATGTGGCAGTCAAATGTGTTTTTACTCAGCATGTTTTTTGGTAATATCCTGATTTTTTTTTAAAAGGTTTATTTTTCTTTTTCTTTTTATTTTAAAATCCTTTTTTTGTTGTTCATCCTTAAAGTTGCATGCTGATGATCAGCATCTACATGCTGAAAAACTAACAAACAAGCTGAACAAAGCTTAAAAATACACTCCCAGGAGAACTTTAGTCTTAAGCTCATAATTTCATATGATGCTTTTTAGTAATAGCCCACTGGAAACATAAACCAAAATCCTACTTTATTAACTTGGTTTTACTACTGAACCTTGCTACTTCTGAACTTTGCTACTGAACTTTGCTACTTCATTGTGTGATTTTCATGTGTATTGGGGTAGCAACAATTTTCTTAAGACACCCCAAAATGTCATGTCCTGTCTTCTGGGGATGTGTAGATCTACCACTTGACAAGTGTATTTCTTTCTACAAACTCTGCCAGGATCTAAAGAGAGGTTTATGCCTTTTGCTGTCATAGATAAACCTTGCTCTCCACACACACTGTCTTTTTGCTTTATGAAACTGCATTATCTCTCCAGCCAGCAGTGTCTTAGCACCACCACACCCCTCTCCAAGCTCCACATGGATGTATGTGTCATTCTTCCATCAAGGATTAGAGGAGAAGGGGAAATGTTATGGAAATGACATATGAAAATTTGTCTACAATAGTAATTTGGTTCTTTGTCCTATTTTTTAGCTATTTCTTCTTCTGGAGACAGAAGGTTGTGCTTAGTTTTCCATTTTTACAGCTCTAGGAACCTTGGAAAGTGACAGGGAAATAAACAGGTTGCAAAAGTCCTACAGATCAATCTGTGCTTGGGCATGGAAACTGATAACTAAGACAAATCTTATCTCCAGAACTTACAGGTGTTTTTTGCTTGGTCTCTGAAGAACCTCGCATTAGCATCTTTCATGCCATAATTGGCACTAATAATGTGTTGTGATAGAACTGAAATGCCTCATTGACCTGCATGCTCTCTAAATTTTTAGTGGGTGTCCCATCCCATTTGCTGCTGCAAACTCGTAATGGCTCCATGCTGTCTCTGGGTCAGTCTAAAGGAGTTGCTGTCCTAATACAAGGTCACTGCAAGAGTACCTATTCCTCTTCCATCAGTATTTCATGACCAGGAAAGGGCAAGAAATGAAATGTGTTTCCCAGTTTATCAGAGCTGTGAGGAGAGTTGCTATTAATTACTGGAACAGAGTGATAATATTAATATATTTGCTGGGCTGCTCCTGCAAGCACCGTATCATATTAAATGGAATAAGAGAGCATTTGCTGTCTTTAAGGCACACTGGGCTTTGTTGTATAGTTGGAATTTAACATAAAAAAAGCAAAGGAATTTCAAGTGAAAAAAAAAATATACCTGCAGAGGAAACAAAAAAACCAAAATTAGGTGCATAAGTTCCTACTATGAGACACAGAGAAAGGTGCTTCTGAAAGGTGATTTAAAAAGTCTTCATGCTGCGTGAGAAAGCACCCAGAGCTGAGGGTCAAACTGTGTCACTTCACAGAGCTCATGCATGTTAATGAATGCCACAGCTGAAGTGCTCAGAATTTGTCTTTCAACTGGTTGGAAGAAGAAATGATGGTGTAGGGGATCTTCTCTTCTGACCATGCAATGAAAGCAGCACCTGAGTCAGAACTGGAACACACACTATCTACACAAGCTTAGGGTGAGGGTTTCTGGCTGCTCTGCTGTCCCTCAGGATGGTGTCCCCCAACTGGCCCATGAATGGCCTCCTCATGGGAATATTCTCCTTTCCCCTAAAGCTGGTGTCCTTCTGGAATTAGTTCCTTTTGCATGGGTCCATGTAACTGTACAGTCACTGGAAAAATTTACCCCATGTTTCTCCTGGTACTGGTAATTTCAAGACCCTTCTTTCCATTCTTCACAGTGGCTGTATCTCAATATAAGCTCCAGCTACAGAGCTGCAGCACAAATGGTCTACATCACCTTTCCCCCCACATTACTCAGTTGTTGTGAACATGGTTTAAGACACTTTCAGTCCTTGGCAGAGGTGATACTTGTATTCAAAGTGCACCCACCACATCAGATACTCTTTGATGACTCTAGTGCTGCTCTCCTCCCTTCTAAAATCGGACTCAGCTCTGTCTCAGGTGCACAAGCTCTCTTATCAGTCAAACTCATAATGATCTTACTGAAAAAGTTCTAAAATCTCCTTGGCATGGCTGAACTTTCTTCTCTATGATTTGAATTTGGCCAAAAGAGTAAAAAAACATTGCTACAGTGTTCCATCTTTCTGTATATTATGTACAAGCCTCATTCTGTCATGACTGCTGATAGCAAGGAATATAATTTTCTAGGTTCATATTATTATGGTTTATTAAGATGGTTTATGCATTTGTAGCTATGTACTGAGGGAAACTAGTCTCATAATACATTTAAAATACAAAAGCAAATAGTATTACATTATTAGGAAGTAAGTGATCTGTAAGAATATACAAAGCATTGCCGAAATGAGGGCTTTTAGAATGTTGAACCAAGGTATGAAAAAAGAACCTGAAACTTTCTTTTGAAACCTACCCTTTTGACAGCTTAGACAATGAAAAATTATCATTCAGATGGGAGAGTTTAAATAGCAAAGAAAACGGAGATAAGATTTACCAGGCAATTGATGATCATGGCCTGATGCCACATGGTCCTGACAGAATGCACAATTAACCTTTTTGTTTTATTATGTCTGCTTCAAATACCTGCAAGATTATAATATTACCCTGGGAAAATGAATTTGAGTGACCTACAGCTAAGTAATGACGTGAATAATAACAAGAGATGATAGGTGCAGCAAGGAGAGAAGTATTCTTGCTCAACCACTGAACCTTATTAACTATGTATGTTACAGTGTTCTTAGGGCAAGTACTTGGTTAACAACTCCTTATTTTCCCACAATTTGTTGCTGGGGGTAATGTTAGAGCTTCACAAAAACATTACTTAGGTACACTTAGCCACTGAACAAAATTAAAGCTGTTGTGCTTCTACTTTACATTGTATTGCTTTTTAAAAGTATTACAAAATTTTCATGAGTAGCAATGATGCAGGTCTGGGGACATTTTTTGAACTTGTGGTCTGTTACTGTTTGTCATAACTCCCCATTTCATTGGGGAAGATGCAATGTCTGAACTTCTGTCCATAAGCAGTGGAGAAATTGCTGTAACTATCTTGCCTTTCTAAAATAGTTTGGTTTTTTTTCTTTTTTGATTCTTGTAAATTGAAGGACGTAAACTCTTATCACTTTCCTCTTCTTTAAATCGAAGTTATTGCTGTTGCAAGAGACTTGCCTTGGTAGTAAGGTTACAGCACTCAAAGCATCAACCTCAGTCTGGTTGTGTCCTGCTGAACTCAGTCAGACCCCCACAGTTCCCTCACCTGCTCCCAGTGTCTTTTCCAGGGACAGCCACTCTTGCAGAAACTACATTACCTCCCTGACACTTTCGCAGGAAGTGGCAAAAACAGAACTTCAGTAATGGCTCCCAGCCAATGATTCAGCTAATAAAAAGTGAAACTTGAGGATAGGAAAATGAGACCTTCCAGAGAAGAGCTGGCCAAATTTAGATCTAGGAGTTGGGTTATACAGCACATGGATGTTGATTTGGAGAAGCTGATGACCAACTAAGAAGAGTGAGGTATTCTGTGATAGTTTCGTGCTACGTGAATATTGGTCTGAAAATAAAAGAACTCTTTTCCTTTGTTGTTTTTTTTAAGTGAAATTTCCTTATAGTTGAATAAATGAATATATTAATAATTCTTTGGGAAGTGTCTGCTGCAACTAATTTAGGGAAGCACAATGCATGGGCGGTGTTGTTGGTGATGCTTCTGAGAGAGGGATCCCGTTAAAAAGTTGGGGTTACTGACCCTATGTTTTACATAAGGATATAAACCAAGGTTTTCAGATACTGCTGATTTCTTTTTCAGTTGTTTCCTTGGACTGGAAAGAGGTCTGTACTGACCTGCCACTGAACCCCAGGATTTAGCTGTGTCTGACTTCACAGACGCGCTTTTGTACAATGGGCTCCTGTTCATGCCTCCGGTCTTGTTACATTTGTTGTCATCAAACCCGCAGATTTAATATGATGATGATTGTGATGTTACAAAAATATCCCTGGTAGTGGAAAAAGAAGCATATTTTGCCTCTTCAGATACCAAGATTAAAAGAAAAAATCTATTTAAGTGCTGAAAATTTTACCTTAATCACATTAATGTCACAAACAGTTGCTGTTTATTCTATAGCAGTTTGTTCCTGTGTTACAAGAATTACCAAAAGAGAGAAACAGAGTGTTTAAAATAGGGAGAGGAATACATGGAGGGGGAGAAGAGGAAAAAGATAACAAACATGCCTGAAGAATTTTGTTGTGAACAACATTTGATTGTACTCTTGCTGAGGGCAAAATAGAAAGACATTGCTTTTTAATGTATTGCAGATAGGCAGTATACCAAAGTCAACCTGTTGGTGTTGAGGTCAAAACATATTTTTCTTCTTTATTGCAGTACTCTGCTTCTTGTAGCAATCCAGAGAACCTAAAGTTCCTTTTCTTTGAGGAAAACAGTGGGGATAGCATCCCCACAAGGTAATGTGCTATTCTGAATCACAAATATGAGCCAGGAAAGGAAACAAAAATTTCCAGCAGTGTCTTTCTCTTGCTTGGAAGATCAGATCTTCCTGCCATACAACTGCAGAACAGTTTTATTCACTGTTCTGCAGTGTTTTGAATTGGCTGTAATAACTGATTGTCCTGAACCATTAGAGTGGATGGGCAGTCTTTGTGATGGCTCATGGTAAATGTTGACTTACTGGTCCCGTTTGAAAACAAACTGCTGAGCCATCTTAATGAGGCTGTCCTGCAGTGTGCACACATTCCAAATAATTGAATTAAATTGAATATGAGTCCTATGTAATTACAACTGAATTTATTTAATTATATTCCCCATATGGAAGGTAGATACAAAAGGTTTCAGTAATTTTAAAGCTCCTTGCAGTTTGTAGATGTTATGTCTCTGTTAATGGTGAGTTTTGGAAAATTAATGATATTGGAAGTGTTTCTGGAGTGCTTATGTCATCTTTTATCATCGTTTTCGGCAATATCCACTTAATTCCAGATCCCATTTATCTTTGAGGGTGTTTGTGTACAGAAGGCCTGGGGAAGGTTGTGTAGCACTCTGTAACTGCACACTGGGGATGGATCAAAAGTCGAGAATTTTGTCCTCTTGCATTTAAGATCCTAAACATTTTTAGTAATTTTTTTTCTTACCATTCAATAAACCAATATTTGCTCATAAAAGTGAATGCTGAACAGAGGAGGAAAGGTATCACCCTCCTAGTGCATTTTTGTACTGGTGATCATTTCTGCAATGCTTCTTTATGGGTAATATGGGTATTCCTGTTCCAAATGGAATGTATGGAACAAAAAAAGTCAGCAGTGAAAAAAGGCTCTCTGTTTAAAAAGGTGTGAATTACTGTTAAATTGGTGTGAGTTGTTGATTAAATTGGTGTCAATGTCTAAACTTCGAAAATTTGTACTCCACTATTTGTTGAACTGGACCCATAATAATACAGTGATCAACGAATAACCAAAGTGAAACTTCAGGATAATGCAGAATAGGCCATCAGAGCGTCTCCTGGAGAATATGTTATTGAAGCTTATTAATAGATTTTTATTACGTGTTCCTAAGTAACATTATCTGGTTCTAAAGTTAGAAAAACATGGCATTAAGATCCCCAGTCTTGCTTTTTATAGTGGTGAATACAGTCACTAACTCAGATAAAAAGAAAGTGCAGCCGTAAGTTCTTGTAAAAGTGATGCTAATTCTCTGAGATACCATTTTCTTAAATGTAGAAATAAAAGCAGTCAAAATATTTAAGGAAAACTGTCCAGCAGAATTTTTGAAATCATATTCATGGGAATGCCTTTCTCTTTGCTATTTTTTCCTTTAACTGAATATTAAATTCATGCAAAAATTCGGGCTAGGTCCGGATTTGAGTAAATTAAATCTGCCTATCATGTCTGTGGCAGTATCAGCACGAGACACAATCTAGCACAGTGACTGAGCTTCTACAAAGATTTAAAAATAGGGCACCAAGGTGGAAGCCCTGGAGCCACACTGGTAATGTGCACATGTAGTGGTGTAAACAACATTCAATCAAAATGACAATGAAACTCGTTAGTAGCAAAGGTAAAGTGAAAAGATTCTTCTTTAAAAAAACAAAACAAAATGAAAGCCCAACCCACCTTTTCCTAACTCAGCTGAAATGCCATCAAACTGGACCCATTCAATCATCCAGCTCTAGCTTTGAACTTTTTACCATTGAAGAAAGTTGAGGACCTGATCTGAGCTTTGCTAAGACTTGTGTTCTAGAAGGTAGCCTGGATTAAGCAATTATTTTAAAAACAATTATGAGTGGCTTCCTCTGTCTGTTATTCTTGATGCATGATGAAACACAGAGACCTAAATGCAGACATGCTCACCAAAAAAAGTCAAACAAAAAATTAAATCTATTTAGTAGAATTAAATTAAATTTTCTTTTAAAGTACATTTCTTTTCTGAATGTGTTTTCTTATCAGTTTTGATACATGCCATGGATGACAGAATTGTTTTACACTGCCACAGGAATGTGGCAGGTCATCTTACAGTGTAGAGCACAGATACTTCCTGAAAAAAAGAAAAGTGACATAAATGGGCACCACTGGGTGAATTCTTATTTATTCATATTACTAGGTCATATAAAAAATTTGTATACAAATGGGATTGAAAATCCTATTGCAAGACCTTATCTCAGAGGATGATTTCAGGATTTTTGGAGGATGGAACAGTTTCAGCAGTAGCTGAAAGAAGCCTTAGCTTCTGATGGTACAATATTTTGAGAAGTCCATGCAAGAGTGATTTACTGTATTTTCTGTTTATTTTTTTTAATAGCCAGTTTATATTCCCTGGCCATTGCAGTTCTGGTTGTGATTCACAGTGCTGTCCAAATGTCAAATTCATCTTGCAGAAGTGAAGCACTACTGACCTTGTGTTTATAGTTCATAAAACTTTAGCTATCATTCGTTTATATGTGTGGCATTTTATCTCAATTTTATGCAATGTGTGGGCAGAATTATATAAATTTTATATGATATGACATTCATTAGTATATATACTTGTGAGTTTTAATAAAGCATGAGTGTTGTAATTCAGTATAATCTGTGCAGTCTGCATGGCTTGAAAACCTCGAGCAAAATTTTTCATCCCAAAGTGAACATGAGTGAAAAAATAGACATTGATAAAATTTTTCCCATGATATTTTAAAAATAATTAACAGTTGGAACTGGCTGTCCTCTGACAAAGTTTAGGTTCAACTTCAATAACTTGAATAGACTGCAATTTTAAGAATATTTTTCTTCAAATTCAGACTTCCACATTTATAATACTCTCACATGTATGTATTACTAGACATTCATATAGAATGGGTAATAATATTTTTTTAAAACAAGTTTTATATATGGATTCCCATAAGTATGTTTGTACTCTGAAAGTAACCTGTTCATTTCTACTGCCAAATGAAATATCTTTATGATTGTTAAAAAGTGAAATTTTTTTCCTCATATTTAAAACACAAGTATTTTCAACCAGTACAATATTACATCATAAAATATTCATTATCTTAGATCTACACTGGTTATAAATTTTCAAAGCCCAGTTTAGAAGCAGATGATACTTCTTCCCCCTAAAAATCATAGCTGGTAATTCTGTATTAATTTACTGGAGAATAGTTGTATTTTAAATATTGGCATTACAGAGCAAAATTTAAACCAAACCATAGAGTTTGTATTGTGTCTAAGTAAAGGACTAAGATGTAAAACAATACCTTTACATTATTAAAGAAAGTAGGAAGCAGAGTGTACTTTGTCTGCTTTGGTAACAAAGGACTAAGCTGGGATGCTGGGTTTTGTTCTGACTAAATTATTAACCCATCCAGGTGTTGCTTTCACTCTAATGTGAAAGGAAGTTTGAACCCTTCTGGCTGACTGACTCCAGGCAAGTCACCCACTTTTCCTGTGCCCTGTATTTTTACCAAAAATGAGAAAGCTTTTACGACAAAACACAGAGTGGAGGAAGTGCCAAATAATTTTGGAAGTCTGTTTTTCTTGGTTGGCTAACATGAAGGCTTTAATACTGTCAGGTATTCTACAGAATACAGGAAAATGTGATTTTTGTATTCACAGTTGAAAACTGTTGTTTATTAAAGGCATGCTTGTGCTGGAGGTACATTATCCCTTCAGATTACCGTTTACACACAGTCTTTTAGGTCTATTAACCATTTTTCAGCCCTTAAAGTTAACACTTGATTTCCTCCAGTTTGTATGTGTTTTAATAATGTTTGTAAGCAGGTGCTTGAAACAACTCTCTTGACAACAGCAGCCTCTGATAAATAATACATAGTACTCAATAGTAAAATGAGTTGATTGCTTACATTTTAAGCTAACAATAGCTTTTTTCTCTCGCTTTAATTTTTCATCAGTGACAGACTGAAAGATTTGTTCCAAACTGATTTAAAAATCCAGAAGCTTTCCACTTGTTCAAAGAGGTGTGGATATAATCTATTAAAATCAAGATGTATTTGCTCAAATTCTAAAAGATTTGCCTTTAGCAAACAGTGTTAGGAGTCAAACAGTGAAAGTGAGCACCCCACCAGTTAAGGATTTGTCTCTTTTCCTCCCATAAGACTATTTTTCATTTGGAGATGCATCAGTGCAAATATCAAAACAAAAAGGCCTATGTGAAGAAGCATGTGGCCTTTATTGTGAAATGAGTTACCATATTCTTTCAGCAATTCCAAATATTGCTGGATTTATAATTTTTACATTTCCAAACAGTAAGGCTTTTTTTTTAGCAGGTTTAGTTTATGCCATTTGCAGGCCAAGCAATTTCTCAGAACATGCTATGTGTTTAGTGGCTTCAGCAGTGAATTAGGGTTTGAGATCATGAAGATTAAGGAAATCTATTACACTTTATTGTAGTATTCTGAAATTACTTTGAAGTGAATCATTAGCAATGAGCTTAACAAAAGTATAAAAATACTGGTCTAGCACTGTGCTAATAAAAAGACTGTCAGCATCTTTATTTTATAAGAATCTTGAAATAAAAATGCTGTTTAGAACACACTAATAAAACAGGCAAATATAGATAATTTACAAATTGCTATTATAGCAGTTATTTTAAAAATAAAGTGAATGTGGGTGATCTAAAGTAATTCAGTTTCATTTTGGTTTAATTTTACGCTCAATGCCAGCATTGGATGTTCTGCAAGATGACATTGCTTGCATTTGTGTCAGGTAGGATTGGCTCTGCTGTGAAGCAGATAGACCCACTCTACAACCACTGATGTGAATGTGATTTTTTAGCAGGGATATGACTTTTGCCTTCTTGCTTTATTCTTCCCTTTGCCTCCATTTGGCTGACATCTATCTAAAGCCATGTAGGCTGGCAACATCTGTGTTTTCAGAGCACAGCCCCCCTTGGGACATCTGGCCCATGCTGGTTCCTGTCTGCCAGAGCCCATCCTGCCCTCTCTGCCCACCTTGGCCTCTTTGGGTCACATCTGTAATAAAAATCTTTTTTCCTTGTAATTACAGAACATTGAAACCTGACTGAATTATTATAGTTGTGTCATAAAAGAGAGCTTAAACTAATGGAGCAAGCAGGAGTCTATGTCTCCTGTGCCCCCAGGTTGTATTGCTTTTGTGTATCTGCCTGAGAGTCCAGCCTTTCCACTTGGCCAGCTATGGATATAAAAGAACCCAACACACCTTCTTCTCACATTATGGGAATCCCCTGTCATGCACGAGAGATCCTGCCCTATGTAGCATTTTTACTCATGGTGAAGGTAAACTGTCCTGCCTTTCTGAAGAACAAATGGAATATTTAAACCTTTGGCACCGTGAGATGCTGCTGTTCCGTGCTTAACATTCATTCTCAACATGTCCAGCCCAGCCTCTCTTTCCTGTATCACTCTGACTTTTTTTGTTGTTATTGCCCTTTTCCCCTCCTGGACATGGATATCTAAATTGGTTTTGCAGGAATCAGTGTAATGGTGTGTTATAAGATAATGATTGTTTTCTTTCAACTTTGTATAATATTTAATTAAGGATTCAAAGGGATCTTTTCCTTTGTGTTGATTCTTGCTTAGAGGGGAAAAAAGTCCCTCAGGAGAACCACTAAATTATTTCTTAGCAAGGCAGGCTTTGTTTCCACCAGATTAGCTAGAATACATGCTGTCTGTTCACTTAAGTCACAATGGCCCTGACTCTATGAAATGAACTGTTAAGTTCAGTGGAAGGACTTGTGCTCAAAGCTAGGCAATTTTGCAATAGTTCATGCTGGTACAGTTTAAAGCTGGTAGACACAGTAGTTTCTAGAGTCATCTAATTTTTCTGAATTCCACTGACATAAACTCAGTCTTTCAAAATGCTGAACTTTGTATCTTACAGTATTTCTTGAGATTTTCATAGTAGACTGCCATATCCAGTATCTGTTCTGTAAGGCCAGGAAAAAAAGTTCTAATCTAGTTCACAACATAAGAATTTTATTTGCTAAGACAGATTTTCAGGTATCTTAACATAAATGTATTTATTCCTGAGGCGATCTTACATTTTCACAGTAGTACAAATTGCATGTGCAAGGTGACAGTTTATAGTAAACCAGTGATGTTAGCATTGCATCCAATGTTAGTTTCTGAAGCTGGAAACGTGTGTTAAATATGCTTTGCTCTTATTTGGTAGAACTTCAGCCTAGTGAAGGTGTCAGCCTTTTCTCTACAGTGATGCTGTTCCACTTAGCACATTCTCAAAAGGCTGAGGATCTGTCCCCTGAAGTGGCAATCCCTGAAACTTTCTTTGTGCCCAAGTATGGTTTGTATTCCAAGGGATGATGGAATATGATCTGCTGTTTGGGTGCATGAAAGTTGATTAAACTTGTATCTTTGTGGATCTGTTCTGAATGCTGCTTGTGAAAGGTGAAAGCACAGAGATGAAGCTCTTTTCTTTAGAGAGCATGGATGGCAAAGATTTCTCAAAGCTTTCAAGTTATGTCAGACCTGATTGTGGAAACAGCCTTCCTCTTGAAAGGAGTGAGGGAGCTGATATTGAAGGTCTTTTTCTGTGAGTAATGAATCTTTGATTAGTGCTTCACTGGTATTTATAATCTTCATAAAGCTGTTATGAAATAGAAACTGTTAAGTCAATTTTCAGAGGAAAAATCTAAAACAAAGCCACAGAGGTGTGCTATAACAGTGGAAAGTCTTGAAGAGAGGCTTCTTGAAGCTTAGGCTGATGTGTTAACTGCTGGATCTTCCTTTCCGAGGCAAATGAGGTTTGAGTTGATTTTGTTTTCTGCTTCAGATATTATGGAAAAAGTAAATCCTAAATAGGCATGCTAAATATTTTTACAGAGGAAAAAAAAAAAAAATCCCTATAGGAAACACTAATGAGCTTTGTAATAAATACTAGTTTTATAAATGACCTAACCTTTTTGTCATTATAGTAATCTTCTATGAGAAGTAAACAGGGTAATGTTCAACCAGTGCATTATTTAGAGATTTTTGGAGTACGTTCTGAAAGCTTCATATGGAGCTGTGTCCACAGGATTCCCATTAAACACAAGGGGAGCCATGTTGCTAAAATCCTGAGAGCTGTTTGAAAATGGATCCCGTGCTGTGCCGAAGACAAATAATTAAAGAATGAGTGCTTGAATGGGGAGGAGGGAATGCTGTTGTGATTCTCCACTTAGGGCTGTAGTTAGACTGAAAATCCTTCTCTAAGGCCTTCTTAAATGATCTCCTGTTGGAAGATCAGCTAATAGCTCTCCTGTTTCTCAAAAGAAATACCAGTACAGTACAAATGGGTAAACATTTGCACCTTAGAAATATCTAGACATCCTTTCACTTCTCTTGTCTTTAACTTTTTTGTTACACTTTTCTTTTTCTGTCTTCTTACCTCTTGCTTAAATTTTTCATGACTTTTTTTTTGTCCTCAAAGTTCTCTTACATCTTTTATGCTATGTTGTCTTTATTCTGATCCTCGTGTCTTGTATTGTTCTCTTCCTCTCCATGCTCTCCTTAAATGGGAGCAGGCACTAGTTGAAGCACATCCATGCAGCAAATATTTCTGTGCATTTCAGTGCAAATCCTTCATACAGAAACGTTCCCCTGCATTTATTCTGTTTGTCTCCAGGATAATCCAATTTAAAGAGAAGGGCTCCAACAGTGTCAAATTTGGCATTTTGAAGCTGTGTACTCCTGTTGTTACATCATACAATGGAAAATGGCTGTGACAGAACACAGTGTTTGGAAAGATGATGCAGTGCTTCATGGCACTTAACATAGAGGCATGAAAGTGTCCCTGCCTTTTTCTTTTTTTTTTTAAATGCAGCTGTTACTTTTTTCCTCTTACATTTCATTTGGATCTTGATATTACTTTTTTCCCCTTCTTTTTCTTATCTTCCTTTGCTTTCCATAGGCTTGCACACATACAGAAAGGGAAAACGTGAAAATTTATTAATGATAAAATATGTGTCCTTGATTTTTTTTGTGACCAGTTCACAATTAGGCTCATGCAGCTCTTGTTTGTTGGTATCAAAGCTGATGGTGCTGTTTATGACACGACTGCAGCACTCTTCTTTGTGCACTGTCATGTGTTTTTATTGCCTCATTATCAACTGCTTGGTTGTAGAAAAGCTGTCAATATAATTTTCAAGAGGCTACCACTACCTAATGACACAGGTAATTAAGCCCTTGGAGACCATTATTCTAACCATATATTACTTGTTTAGGCCATTTTGCGCTGCTGCTGTGATTTGGAAATCTAAAGCCACAAATCTTTCGTTCTGATGTCTCTGACATGACCTGGTCTTGTGGGTGTTTTCTAACAACCAGAAAATTATACTTTAATTATTTATACATCTGAGGTTTCTTTAGTAGTAGATATATATTGCTGCTTACTGCATTTGTCCTGCAGAAGTGTAAACTCCCTTTGAGCTTGGCACCATTGGAATAGGAACCTGTGTTCCAGGCAGTGCTGGAGGAAACCCACCTGGAAGAAGGCGTTCCTAATGCTCAGGAGGAGAGACTCGGCATTCACTGTTGTGCTAGTTTGAGAACAAGCCAGTGGGAGGCACCAAGTCAGAATAACAATTTAATGGAAATTAGAGAAAAGGAAAAGAAAGTAAAAGAAAACACTGACAGAGTCAAGATACACCCTGAGTCCCTGTTAGGCAGGGTGGTGGTAGCAGCCCTCTGAAGTGGCGATCCTGTAGTAGAAGGGGTCTGCTCTTCCTCAGAAAGTCCAGTGGTGGCTGTGTAGCTCCTGTCCTCTGGAAATCCAGTGGAGCCCGTGTCTTTGATGCTCA
Source organism: Aphelocoma coerulescens (assembly GCF_041296385.1). Lineage (NCBI taxonomy): Eukaryota > Metazoa > Chordata > Aves > Passeriformes > Corvidae > Aphelocoma > Aphelocoma coerulescens. The sequence continues at coordinate 32,923,951 of NC_091021.1, read as the reverse complement.
GAGTCCCAGATTATATCCACGATGGGATGCTTGGTTCCTCCCTCTGGGTGGAGCATCTCACAATGGGGTAATGAGTCATGAGGCCAAGTGTTGATTAGGCTCGTTAACAGAAGATAGTCCGGAGGGAGTTATCTCTGAGTCATGGGGCAGGACAATGATGGGCCATTAACAGCAAGATAATCTGGGGGGAGGAGGCAAGGAAACACTGCCCCACCTGATTTCAACAGCTCATGAGGATGGTAATAGAATACACCTCAACCCAGGACAACTGTCCTGGCAGTCACTTTGGATCTACTTTGAGGCAAAACATGTTGGAAGCATTTTATTTATATATTTTTCATGCCATAACTGGGTAATTTGGAGAGTGTAATGTGAAGGGTTTGTCATGTGAGACATTCCCAGTCACGCAGAAGGACATCACGGCATCAGCTGCTCCTGGAGACACTCAATCACAGCTGATCAGCCCAGAACTATCACATACCCTCTGTTTTGAATGTTTATTTGAAGATCCAAAGTCAGCTCTTTGCTGAGGAAAAAAAAGGAAAGACAAATTTCAGATATACCTTCAGCAGCACACTATCCCCTTTAAAATTAAAATATTATCATATCGTTATTTGTAACACAATCATTTGGAGTATTCCTACACATTTCATCCATCTTCGCTGATCTTATACTTCGATGCTTTCTGGAAGTCACAGCTAACTTGAAAATCTCCATTTTTTACTTTTCTTAATGTAGTCTTTTAGAGCTGAGATTTGGAAAGGTTGAAGTCCAAAAACTCAAAAGAAATTATATTTATTAAGATTGCTGTTGTCTTTAAAAGTACTTTTAAGCAGATCTCATGGTTGGGAACCAGAGCATTGTTTCGTGATGTTCTTTGTGAACCTCAGAGATGGCCCATTTTGGGGGAATCCCAGTTCAAAGTGGGAAGGTTTCCTCTCATAGCTGGGTCTTGTGTAGTTACATGTGCAGGAGTTTGGGCCTTTGCAGCTGGCAGTACAATGTCAGGAAGGAGCTGGAACTGTCGCATGAATTCGATTTTTGTTGTAAGATTTAGGTTATTATTAGGACTATTTTCCTATTTTTTTTTTTTTTAGACTCCCATAGATTCCATTGGTAACTACCAAGTTTTTCAAAGTTCTTAAATTCACAAATAACATTGTGACATAATGCAGAAATTTATGCAGCTGCGTGAGGATGGTCTTGGTACCACCTTGAAGCTGTGACTCAGAATTGAACAAGAGCTTTTTAGTTTTGAGTGGCTGTTCTGTAAGTAACTTAAAGCAAGAGTGGTTGGTCTGTATCAGGGTCCTGATATGCAAAATTAAATATGTGTATTTGGAGGAACTGGTAGATAAATCTTTCCATTCAGCTAAACATTTGCAAATAGGGAAAAACAAATATTTGTTTAAAATGGAGAAAAGAAGACAAAAAGTAAACCCTCACCATTATTTGAAATTGGAAATATTTGCAGTCTGTTTGTATAGTTGCCTGTAATCTTTTCTGAAGCTTTTAGTCATGACTATTTCTGATGCCTCCAGCATGAATATAGTTTGAACTTATGAGCATATGTTTCAGATGACACAATAATTAACTTCCTGTGTGTGCCTGGCTCTATCCACTTATAGTTGATGAAAATATCTCCTGTCCTAAGGTCCCAAATATGTTACTGGGGAATTGTAGGAGGGACAATCCTTCCAGGTGAAAAATCCTTTCAATTGCTGGTGAGCAGTTTTTCTGCAAGGCTTAGTCTTGGACTGAATTTTATTCCTCCATGCCTGTAACTTACAAAATCATATACAGGGCTGGAGATGGAAGACACCCATGCACTCCATATGGCATTTGTCTATCTGTCAACACAGAAATAAACATTACCACTGATTTCTATTGCAGTTCAGAAGCTTTTAGCTGTAGATAGAAGTTTGATGAGTGAAATCCTTATGACTGAGAGAGACAATGGAAACACTTCCAACATTTCCTGGCTCAGATGGGAGGTAGAGCAGTTTCAGGGAAATGTCAGGCCTGCCATTGCGTGATAACAGAATTCAGACTTGTGTGGGAGCAGTGCTATGCCAACGCTGAGGTCTTTCAAAATCCTACCCTACTTATCCGGTGCTCAAGGCACTCACGTTATTTTAAGGATACCTTGAAAATTTCCACTGGGATCAATAGCCAGTGGTTCCACAAAGTAAAAGTTGTGCTCAGGCTTTCAGTTCTGTGTAATTTGGAGTGGTGGTATGGTCTAGGGGACAGAGAACCTGAGCAGGATGTCCACTTTGGGGGAAGAATCCTCTTCTACTCGTGTGACTGGAGCTTGAGGCCTGTTTCATTCCAGCACAGATGTGCAGTAGTTGCCTTCATCATGCACAAGATACCTGTGATGCTCCTCATCCTCAGAGAGCTGCTCTTTGGGCAACAGGTCAAGTAGGCTTTGAGCGTGTTTTGGAAAAAGGGGTTTGTGTGGGTATGTGGAAAGACCATGTCTTGTGCAGTTTGGATTTGCCACTAGCAAATGCCACAGGGCTGAACTGCCCAGGGCCTGTGGTGGTGAAAGGGTGGTGATGGTGCTTCAGGAGGAGGATTTGCCTGGATATTTCTGGATTGATAAGCACCTCTGCTGATGAGCAGAAAGAATAAATATAAATTATACATTACATGTTCGTCTTTCTGCTGCTATTATGAAGGATGTTATTACTTTATTTTCCAACTGAAATATTAAAGGGGAATATTGAGCATTCTGCTTCAGCCACCTCACTGCTATAAGGCTTGTACCAGTGCTGTATCCTAAGCAGAACTGAAAACCCCTTGGGGTTTAAAGACCCAGCATTTCCCATCTGTCAGTTCTCTTTTAAGTTTATCACATACCCATTTTCACTTCTCTCTCTCTTTTTAATCCATTCCCAATATCTAAATTCCTTGTGGAAGTTTCTGTCTGTCTCCTGGCCCCCCACCCTTGAAGCCATGGGCTCACAGCCGGCTGCAGGGACTCCTCAGGAGTGGACAGCAGCCTGGGACACAGCCCTGGGAAGGCTCACTTCATCTTGGGGACCACCATGCTTCACTGATGGTGTCGAGGCTTCGGTGTGGCTGGCAGGACACTGCACAGTCTGGGGACAAGCCTGCAGATCAGGGGGAGAGCTGAGAAGAGCAGGCAGCCATGTCTGTTCCTAATGGGAACCCCTGGAGACAGTGGGGAGTAAGCAGCGTCTGCAGCTCAGCCAGCCACTAATTTAGGTGAAACCAGGTAAACGGAAAGATACTCCTGCAAGGATGCAGTGAACAGGAACTGCTGTTGAGCTCTTTTTTTTCTGTTACATATTTTAAATCCACTTTGATATTTTCCCTGTTTCAAAAGACTTGGTGCCTTACCTTAAATCTGAGTGGTTTTAGTTTGTTCAGGAGCTGGGGGGCGTGTATGTGTGTTTGGTTACTTTGAAGGCTTTTGGTTGCTTGAGGAACTTGCTGAAAGGAGAAAGTTTAACCTGATCCATTGCAGAGCTTTGAACAGAGTGGCGAGGGAAGTGAGATGCAGGTAACCCCAAACCTGAAGTTCAAAAATTATGAACAAGTAGGAAAACAAAAAATCTGGGATGTGAGTCAGAGAGAAGCTCTTTGTTTGGTTGGATTATGAGATTGGAGAAAACTGGAAGGCTTGGACAGAGGCACAGAACTCCGCCACAAGGCCAGACAGATTGCGGTCTCCAAACAGGCAATCAAAGTCCAGCTGGAGAAAATACCAGCTGGTTCACAGGTGAACAAGAGCTAAAAGAACTGAGAAACCACATGGGAACCTGTTCCTTTGTCTGTGATCAGGTGGTAGCAAGGGCTGAGACAGCTCAAGGAGCTAAAACCCAGACCACATCCAGGAAATCTGTAGCTAAAAATAGAAGTTAGGAGACTTAAACTGGAGACTGCCCAGGAGAGAGTCAGGAAGTTTCACTGTGTCACAGGTAAGAGCTGGAAGAAAATATCCACCTGAGAATTTTAACCACACTGAAGTAACAACTTAAGCTGAAGATAAAGATCTGTTATTGATATTTTTCTCTAAGACTAAAAAGAATCCTGCACCTGGTACACAACTCGAGAAAGAAAAAGCTGAAATATAAACCTCAATTGCTGCAGTAAGATTCTGCAGAAACCTTTGGATACAGCTCTGTAAGACTAAGTCAGTATCAAGCTGAAGGAATTCGTGTGACATACATTTGAAATAACCACCAAGTACTGTCACATCAGCCTGAGGATGATGAGAAGGGAAGGTGATAGCACCTAGCAAAAGGTAGCTGCCAGCCTGTGGAAATCTTGAAGGAAGTAGGTCAGGGGGGAAGGGGTTGAAACTGTCATCTACCTTCTAGTGCTGGAGCAACTACGTGCTACCTGTCCCCTGGAGGGAGAACTGCAGAAAAGGCTGTGCAGAGCATGGGTTAGAGAGAGTATTTATTTATGACAGAACTGGGAGAGGCACAAAGCAGGCAGGTTTGCTGATCGTGACTCGGATGCAGGATGGCACAAAGGACGTGCTTGCCTATGAAAGCGATGGTCCTGAGAAAACTGAGAGGGAATTTAGGAGCTTAATTGCCCAGTACTGATGCATCAACCTCATCAGGGTCTGCCCAGCCTGGCCTGGTTGAATCTGTGCTCTGGCTGGGAGTTGCACCAGCAGGGCCAGGCGGGAGAGGGAGGCAGCAGAGCTGTCAGAAACACAACATCAAAAGGTGTTAAAAGGAAGTCTCCTGCAAAAATACAGAGGAAGCTTCCTCCTGCAATCTTGGACACATGAGAATCTGTGAGCTGTGGGCTGCTCCCTAGTCAGGGAATGATGTTTCCTCCTTTCCATAGGTTCCTCTCTCCCCCTTGCCCAGAAACACACTTGGAAACAAAGCCAAAATAAATAACTGTCCATTGCAATTGGATTAGATTCCTGGTATTCTCTCAATAGCACAGGAAAAATTGCATATTTTAAGTGTAGGAATGATTTTGGTTCAGGAGGAATAGGAGCAAGAACCTGTGGATCATAAATTCAAGTCCTCAGCTCTTGACCCTGATGTATAATTAATTTTGTAAATTAATCAATTGTGGCTTAAAACTGTTTGTATTTCTCATCCTGTTACTCCACCTGGCAGGCTGGTTCAGAGTCTCACATTTTCAATTATTAAAAACATCCTAATTCCAGCCTAAATATATTTCTAACTACTAAATTCCCAACTTGTTTTGTCAATCATTTGCCTTGAGTTGATGTAGTTTTCTTTCACACTTTACTTTTTCTCACTGATTCTTTTGTGTAAGTCATACCTGGCCTCTTAAACCCATGGTCTCCTAAGTTTAGCAAATTGTTTAGTCTCTTCTCGTGGCACAGACTGTCATTTCAACAGCATCAGAGCAGTCGTTTGTGGAATCCTCTCTGGATGAGCCACTCCTGAACACTTGTAATTGTAGATATCTTCCAGATGGAATTTTGACAGTGCTTTCCACAGTAGCATTAATATTTTATGTTACTTGAGTTCTTATATTTCAAGAACAGATTCTGGTTTCTGAATGCCTCATTTCTTCTTCTGTTTTGCGCTTTGAGAAATTTATCCTTCAGTTAGGACTGGTGGAGATCTGTTCCCCTACACTAAACCAGCACTTTGTCAGGAAACTTAAGGAGCTTTGGTTGAGCATGGTTTTCATTTATTTTTCCCCTAAAAAAAAACCCTTAGATTTTTTAAAAAACAGAAGCTGAAAGGAACGCTTGAGTTTTAAGAAAATTAAATTTTCCATTCAAATGACAGATGTAACAGAAAATTTAATGGCACTATATGAGATGCTTCAGATGAATAGACAGTAAATAAAATACAAAGGAAAGGGGAAAATATATGTTCTTAAATAGTGCTTGAAGAATGTAGACTCAGAAGTGAGGAGCTTTAGAGACTGATTTTTCAGATTTTAACAGCTTGGTAGTTACATAGGATACAGAGAGTCCTTGGCAAAACAGTCCAGCAAGAAGGCAGAATACACACGTGGGGATAACTATCCTGAAAGTAGTCTGGAAGTGCTGGATGTTGGATAGGGTCCAGCTGGGATATTAGAATCATGAGCAAGAGCAGATAACCTTTTGTGGTTACCAGAAGGGGGAAAAATATAGGTGGATGTGTAGAAATAGCCTTTCCTAAAGCTCCTAATTTTTCTGCTTCACTTCCAAAATTTGAATGCCCTTTGGAGGCTTTGTTCAGGGAGCAAACCATGGGATCCCAAGCTAAATTTATAGAGGCTCCATTATGTTTGCATTCTTAAAATAGGATTTGTACTAGATTGTTCTAGCATGTGCTGTCACTGTGCAGAGTATTATAGATCATAGTATAACAATGGCTTTTCAATTAAAGTGCCATTAATTCATGCATCCAAAACTCTAATTCATAAGAAACAAGTCTCGATTAGCCTCCTGTACCATATTTGGTTCTTCCTAAAAATGGACAACTGGGATGCAAGTGAAGAAGCAGCAGCTTACAAACTGCAAGAGCACTGGCCATTGAAGCTTTGCAATGAATTTGACTGTAAGCATAATTCACCTCCTTGTTTGTCAGAAACTAGTTTTCTTTTTCAGATATTCCATGAGTACCCAAAGCTTTTAAGATCCTCCCAGGGCTGGTTTTTAGTGATGTGACCACACAGTCTGTTATGTCTGTGGTTCAACTTCATAGCTGTCAGCTCTTACAAACTTTTACTGTAGATGCAAAGAGCAAAACCACAGAAGTCTCAACTGTGTTTAACTGAGCTCTTGGTCATGTTGCAAAGATTACTTTATTGCTTCGAAATCTGGGTGCTGATGGGAGGTGTTTCTGATTGCCACAAGAAGTTTTGTGGTCACCTGTCCTTGTAAGGCTGTTCAACAAGATGGACCGGTGGTCCAAAATAGATTATCTCAGTTTGACTGAAGATTAAAGGACCTATTGAATTTAAGAATTCATCATTTTTCTGAGCTGGTTTAAGTGATCGTAGTAATATGCAACTAGATTATTATATGCAATTATTTTCTTTAATACTGTTAGGTCTAAATTGAAAAACCGTGATTTAGTGCTGGTTGAATCTATTCTTTCTCCCATTTTTGTTTGTTTATTAATTTGGAAGAATGTTGTGGAGGACTTGCCTTGGAACTGCATTTGCATAGATAAACATAATTAAGAATCCTATTACACCATTAATTTCAAATGAAATGGTGAACATGTTAAGAAATTAAATCTTTCAGTGAGGACTTTACAGGAATTTATGGCATGAACCAAAATGATTTGTTCTTTCATGTAAAAGGCATCTGATTAAGGTCAGCCTATGAGCAGAAATGGTTCCAATCTGAAACTGAAAAACTGCACCGCTGTCTGCACTAGAGATTAGAGCTGGCTTGGTTTTTATGCACATTTGGTCAACAGATGGTCAAACTATTCTGTGGGCATTCTGGCAGTGTAGAAGTCTGCACATCAATGACAAAAAAACATCACAGGAATAAGTAGAATGTCACTGTTCATCTGAGTAGAATGAACACCAAGTGTCAGCTTCTTGAAAAGTAGCATAGTGGGCTGACTTGAAAGGAGAAAACCTGGAATAACATCACCTTGTTGTTAAATTAGCCAATGCCATTCATTCTGGTAAGACTGAAAGGACAAAAAAACTATGAGGCTTGTATAATAAAAGATAATGCTATTGGCCTTTGGCCAGAGCAGTTAGCTAGTATTTTCTGTCTCACTGGATTGTTACCTTAGAAATAAACAAATATAAAAAAGATATGCTGTGAATAATTCTTCTGCTCAATTTCTTTTGGAAAGAATACTACACAAAAGTCATGTTTCTCTAAACACTGTAGAAATAAATAACAGCAGGCAGTTTCTGGTCTGATATGCCCAGGAATACTGGCACGTTCTTCAAGGTCATTGTTTTCATATACAGTGTTATCTGGCTGTATGATTTAAGGTATTCCTTTCTCTCTCCTGCTTTTGCATCATCCTTATGCCTGTGACACAGCACTTTTCCCTTCTCCAGCCCATATTCCATCTGGGCTGTTTTTCCAACTATCTCAAGGGACTGAAACTGCTTAAAAGTAAAGGAGAAGAAAATATGAAAGGGAAAGAGAAGAACTATTGCAACATGGCTGAAGGAGAAGTTTTACAGGGGTGAGAATCTCTGTGGGACATGGGGAGTGAGGAGAAGTATGAGGCCCTTCGGCTGGAATTGTCACTCACCAATTTTTGTTGTGAAACCCAGTGTCTTTGTTGCTGGGTCCATCACTGCTCCTCTGGCTTTTGATCCTTTTCCTCCTCTTACCCACAGCTGAAACCAGTCCTACTCCCAAGCCCGCTGCTTGTGGTCAGCCTTGATGACATCTTCCAAGCCCATGGAATTTAATTTCTGATCCACCTTAAATGGGACCATTGTTTCTTAGGTGGCTTCCCTTACTCCTGTTGTGGGAAGGAGCAGAACTCCTTATTCTGAGCAGCCTCCATTCAGCAGGGTTAGTGTTATTATCAGTTTAACATTCTTGATGAATGTGTGTGGATTGGAGATGCCTTCTGATGGTGTCTATTAACAACTTCGAAAATGGAACTGCAAACCTTCCTCCTTCCTGATGGAGCTGAAGTTGATTGCATTGTCCTGAGTTGGTGGTACCAGATTGGAGCCTGCACTTGCTTTTTACACCTGTTTGAAAGGGCAGAGAAGGGCGAAGGGCACAGACTGCACCCATGACACAGCGAGTAAATACCAGTGATGCCATAGACAGCCTGTCTGAACTGCACAAACCCCACTGTTGGCTCAGAGCACAGCTGGGTGTGGGGCTTTTAATCTGACTCTTCCTAAATGGAAATAATCTTATCGTGGTGCTGTTTACACTGTTGACAAGGTGATGTCTTTTGCACACATTTGGTTGTAGTTTTAATAACGGAGCTCCAATAGGATTTTAACAATACAACTAATTACTGTGCATATTCAAAAGATAAAAGAGTGCCCTTAATGTGTTATTCATAACATGGAGCATGAGAACATTATAAGGCTAGGATTGTCTTTAAATATTAATTTCATGGTAGCCATGGATGCATTAGGCTCTTGTAAAGAACAAAAACACTCAATGCAACTCTTAAATTTTTTCCATGCAGTTGACTTTTATAAATATTTTTATTCTCTAGAATGGAGGAGACAGTGAGAAATCTGCTACAGAACCAAGGATCCCCAGGCCAGCATGGAGAAGGAACTGTCAATATCATGAAGGTATATCAGGTATTAGTCACTTATTATGTGTTTTTTTGTGATAGAAAAGTTCTTTAAAACAAAAATCCCACTACTGAGATAGATGTGTCTGGCATTGTTTCCTCTATGTGTTTATTAATTATGAATACTTGTAAGTGGTAGTTGATTCCATCAACATTATCCCAGGTGTTCTCTCAGCAGAGTTTAAGGGTTTTCACTTTTATTGTCCTTGTCTTATCAGCAGTTGTTGCTCCCCATAGTTCACAGGGGACAAAGAAACCAGTTTTGAAACCTTTATTAAAGCACTTAATATTTTAAGTCATATGTTCCAGCATCTCTAGTAAACATAGGTGTTTTTGACAGCTTGATCTTCAGATTGTGATGGATAATTTTACCACTTATGTTCTTATTGGGTGTGGGGATCCCTATCAAGCTTCACAGTTTCATATCCTTGCTTGTGGCAGGTGTGTTTTATCACCCTCACTAGGGGTAGAGAGAGAGTTTCTCAGGACAGAATTTAGGAGAGAAAGATTTTAGAGGTTTTTCAAAGGGAACCAGGTCTGTTCATAAGACAGAAGAGTTTTACATTTACCTAATGGACTGCTGCATTCTGGAAACAGTGCACCTGAGCTGGTGGGTAACCTTTTAATTTAAGAGTCTGGAAACAGGAGAGATACATCTCAGTTAATCAAGTATCAGGCACATGAATTCTCAAAAATATCACTTAATGAAGTCAGTCCTGTGCTGTATGTTTTTAAGCAGAATAAGCATTTTTACAAAGCATAAAATACTGTAATATTATATTAAAGTCTCTACCAGGTAGTGATCTATCAGATAAAACACTCTTCAAAAATTCTAGTTATATTAGTTCGTTCTTACAGCCGATGTATCAGAAATACAGCAATATAGCTAAACAAAAATGTATATTAAAGAGTATTTATCACTGTAATTAAATTTTCATTTTAAGCTTGGATTGAAGAGAAAGGAATCTTTTAGTTTAACCTTCAATATAATCTAATTTTCTTTTTAAAATGATAGCCTGTAAAATTTAATTTCAGGACAAATTAAATTTTTGGTTGTAGTTACAATAGAACATCGTGCTTTTAGATACCGGTGACAAAGGCATCTCTATTTTATGCACTATCTTTTTGGGGTGCAAAACTGAAACTCAGTTCCCTTCTCTTATTTCAGGGTTTAAATCCATACATCCTGCTCACTCCTGCCACCATACAGTGGTTGTTCTGAAGTGGGCTCGATGTCAGTCTCTCCTTAAGGTGGATTACTTGGCTGTTTGTAACAGACATCTGGAATGATTTTATTATCTGCTTTTCTCTATGCTATCTTACTGTGGAAACCCCAGTAAGGTGGTACCACAATTAGGTTTCAGCTCCTTTGGGTTTTGTTTTTGCACTCTCGAGAAGAAAAGCAAAAAAATACTGCAATTTTGTTTCATCGAACTGAGGGTTTGGGAGTTCTTTCTTTTTCTTTTGGACACTTCTGTGTAGTTTTGTCACTCTTAGTTTCTTAATTTTTGAAAAAAGAGAGAATTTGGGTATGGTCTTGGGTTTTTTTCTCCTTCTGGGCCACACTGATATAGACATTTGTTGTCTCCAGCCAGGCAGGAGAGTGGGCACCATGGTGTGTTTTGTGTGGTATTGCCTGGGTTTATTTTCTGACCAGCAAAAGAACAAGGCAGTTCTGCCCAGTTATTGATAGCAAGAACAGTTCTTCATTTTCCTTCAGCCCTAGCAAACAGCCCCCTCCACTTAGCCAAAGGGCCCTTTTGTTCCCTTCTTTCTGGACACAAGGTTTTGTTTGAACCTTCTGGGTGGTACTCAGGGCAAATTCCTCAAACTGGAACTTTGCTTTCTTAGAGTGAAGCTGTTTCTGTCCCAGGGCCTTAAAAGACCCATATACCTATTTCTCTGGGATTATCTTAATGCAGAACAGCTTCCTTCCTCTCCTGTTCTCTTCTTGTTCCTGGGAACATTTTCACTCATGATATGATTCAGCTTGTTTTTTAGCAATTTTCATTTCTTCCATATCGCCGGTATGCAATCTTCTTTGCTTATGAATTTCCTCTCCTAATCCATGACTGAGAAGCAATGGATTTTCCTTTCCTGGAGGAATAGCTAGGCTGCTGCATCATACACCACTCTGTGACTGCTAAATCAGGTCAGAAATGCAGAGCATTTGTGTTGTGCTGTAAACTTTGAGGGTTTTTTTTTCCAGAATGTCTTTTTGAGTCATTCATCCCAAATCCCTTTTGTTCACTTTTACGACAAACTTCTGAACAAATGCCTTGTTTTTTGGGAATTTCAAGGAATGGCTGCGTTCACATGCCCTGGGATGGCTCCCTGCTATGTAGGTCAGAGATGAGTTCATTTGGTGTGTGCTTGTTACCCAGTCATACAGTAAAAGCTGTGTGGTGGGATATGGGCAGCGACTGCATGTCACAGTCACAGCTCATAACTGAAAAGCTCCTCAAAACAGGTACTTGGCAAAGAATCTCTGGTTTGAAATGTTTGCAAAGCATTTTAACATTGAGAAACATATTAATGAAACATTAGATGAATCATTAATATGTTGCTGAAACCAGCTATGTGGAAATCATGGACAAAGATACCGTGTAAATACAAAATGCACCTTATTTAAGTGCTGTGTCCAAATTCGGGAAGATACATCAATATTACAACAAAGGCATTCATTTGTATTCTTCCAAATGTACTCAGGCAGTTTTCTGATATATTTATAAGGGTAATTCACAAATGGGAATAGAACCTGAATGTAAAGCCTAGGTAATGTTCCTTAAAAGCACTGATGTATTCAGGTTTTTGGGAACATGATAACCATATTATCAACCTCTATTTGTGAAGGAAGTATAACTGAAGTTCTGTGTATTATGTTCATATACATACAGAAACCTGATTGAATGTATAAATACTAACATTGCTCTGAAAGCCATCCTCTACAATCACCTTATGGAATATATCCTGATTCTCACCTTTTCTCTGTGATTACTGTGATATGATCCAAACTATATGATCAGTTGGTGCAGTAGAGTGTTAGTGCAGATTCACAACTCTCTGAATACAACTCTGTTGTATTTCATAACAAATGGGGACAAATGAGGTGATCTCCAGTGTGACTTGTCAACATGTCCCATATTCTCTGACACTGTGGTGAGTTAGTGTGTGTGAAGCTTTTTGAAGTAAATATCTGAATAGTCATAAAAGATAACTCTGCGCAATAAAGGCTTTTGATCTATTGAACATTGTTTTGAACATTGATTTGTTTTTCACAAATCTAATTATTGTTCTGGGATGTATGAAATTGAGTTCTTATTATAATACCAATATGCCTGACTCCAGAATAAATATTCTTGCTAATGAACTTCAAATGTTGCATAGTGATAATGTTAGAATAATAACAAAGTGGGGCCTAAAGCATGCGGTGTTATTGCAATATTTTGTTAGATCTTGCCAGTATTCTCTCTTAAAGCAAAATATTCTAAGTCTTTGACAGAGCTAGATGCCCTATGGGATTTTAATTTGCTGGATTTACAGATGAGTTATGTGATTTCTTTTGGGTAAATGAATTAAGAAGCAGGATTGTAAATAAAATTCTCTTTTGTTATCGTTTTACATAATAATAGAGGGAAAATTTATAATGAATGTTCGCATAAATGTAGACAAGAATGCATGTTATTTGAATGGCCCTGAACCCTCATATTTCTTAAAGTTTACTTGACTAAAAGGCTCTAGTATGTATGAGCTTTATGGTGCTTCCAAGAGACATTGGCCACCTAAAAGTGAGATCATGAAAGGCCAAACCAAGAGCTCATGTATTCCCCAGAAATAATCGTATGCAGTTCTTGAACCCCAGACATTAAAACAAGCACCCCACAGACTTTCCATCCTAAGTTTGCTCTTGAGATTTGGGTATCAAAAAACTTTCCTGTTTGGTCACAGTACTGGATATTCTAAGTAGAGTCTTACCTGATTACAGATCACTCAAAGACTTTAAGAGGTTTTTAACTCATTTTGACTCTATGTCAGTGTACACTGATAGAAATAGATGAGGAAGAGAATTTGTTGTAAGTTCACAATTTGTTAAAATTCTGGAATTGTCAACATGGGCACTTAAACTCAGGACAGACATGGTGCAGTCACACTGGGGAGGTGGAAACATACACAAGTCATACAGGCACACTTCAGGTGGCGTTGTTGGCCACATCAACCCAGTTTTTTGTCTGCATGCTTTTGTGATGATACTCAAATGTGGAACAGTTGTTGTGGCTGTCACTTCTAATTTGCACAGCCATTGGTGTCAACAGCTCTTTCAGGAGAAGAAAAAATGTAACTATTGGCAATCTAATTTTGTCTTAACACAAAATTATACAAGCTTATTGTTCAGGCCATTGCTATGTAACATTTTATAGATGGGGCATGGCCATGAATTGAAAAAAAAAGGCACTAGTTGAATTCCCTAGCTAAAATCCACATAGGATTTTTAATGCTAACTTCTGTTGCAGAAAGAGGATATATATCCTTAAAATTAAACATCTGTCTTTGGAGTGGAAGTGCCCACAGGGGACTGCATGAACCAAGCCTCCTAAGCTACTAAGGAGTACATTACTAGGCAAATATTAATAGCTTTGTGTCTCACAGAGAAGGACAGAGAGGAGCCATCCTCACTCTTGGGAGCTCCACTGGAAATCCTGGGCTGTCAAGGACACAAGCATTTGCTCTTGGACTGCTTTTCCATGCAGACAAATCTGGGGCTAGCTCAGTAACAACTAATACCTTGTGGCTTTTTGTAGATTTCCACCACAATGCGAAGATTCCACCACTATGCAAAGATTTTGATAAATATTTAACAAAAATGAGGTTGGATTCTCTACCCCCAAAAGAGGGTGATGGTGTTCCTGAGACACTGTTCAAAATTTCAATTTTGCTGCAGAGAGTTTTCCCTCTTTGGTTGTTTGGTTGTGATACAGAAACACAGCAATGGAGTTGTGTTTAACACAGCAAAATCTCATGACTGGAATGTGCCATTTGTGAGCCTGTTGCTCAGAAAACAAGCACTTCTTTCCTTCCCAGAATCATGAGCCACAACATTTTTTGTGTTGGAGGAGACCTTAAAGATCATCTCGTTCCAACCCCCTGCCATGGGCAGGGACACCTTCCACTAGCCCAGGTTGCTCCAAGCCCCATCCAACCTGGCCTTGGCTACATCTCAAAACAAAGAAAATTGCAAAATTAAAGAGGAAGCAGAACAAGGATGTCCTGTATTTACACAAGAGTTATCTATGTGTTTGAATAGTCTTTGATTATATCCAATCACCCACAGGTTTTGCCTGACTCTGGCCACCTTTCTTGCCATCAGGGGTTTGGTTTGAGAATGCAATGCCAATCCTTGAAGCGCTGAGTTTGCAGAAGGAGAGATGAGGCCTCCAGATCCAGATCTACATTTTCACAGTGTATGGGTGCCATTATACTAGCACTTTAATCCATCACACATCCTCTAGATACCTACAGTATCAAGAGGTAAAGATTGACTGACTCGATGGTATTATATTGTATTATACTGACTAATTCTAGGTTACATTTCCCTCTACAATACAGTGTTTCTATCTTTTGCTGTATCTTCTAACCTTGGGAATGAGTCCACAAAAGTCACCCACTGCCTGAACCATGAGTGTTTCACTTTCCTCAAACGAATGAACTTTTATATGGTCAAGTGGCTTGCTCTCTCCCTACTTCCCCATCTCCATGTAAGATGCTGTTCAGTCTGCACTTTGATATTATTTCCTTGATATTTTCAAACCAGCAGAAAGCAATGCTAGTTATTAAATTTTAAAAAGTTAAAAAAATATCTAAAATTTTGTTTATTTTCTGAGGCAAAAATAAAAAAGGGAGATTATGCTGAATTCATAATCATTCTGCCCTTGAAAACTATTTTAACAAAAGAACTCACTTAGCACTACACCAGTAAATTTTGGAAAGAAAGTACTCTTCTGATCAGGAAAAGTTAAGAGAGTTAATCTGAATTATAATAACGTATTTGAAAAGTTGAAGTTTTGATCTAATCTGGAATGATTGTTCCTACATTTTATTTCTACATGAATATGAATTCTGATCTTTCAGAAATTTTCTTGACAAGGCTGAGAGACATGAAACTATTCTCTGGCACTTGCAAAAAATTTGCCTGGTAATGGAATAGTATACCAATTTTTTTTTTTTCTTACTCCCTTCTTAGGTCAGTTTCAATTGTGCTTATGGTGAGAACTTGTCAGTTAATACATTGCTCTCATTCCAGAATACTATGGAAGGAAAATTGGCTTATTTCTAGAAATTTAAATCCAGAAGAATTTTGTTGCCGTAATTGCTGTTACATAAAATTTACTGAATTTGAATTTCAGAATATTTTGACTTATTTCTACTTCAGTCAAAGGAAGGTATTTCAATACTGCAGCTTCAGTCAAGTGTAGTTGCTATAATACCTACAAACCCCTTCCCAAAGTTTAAATGCTACATATAGGTTTCCTGGAAGGAAAGATTATTACTTTAAGTATGGTACTATAATGAACCAATTTCTAAGAGAATATCTGCATGAAACATCACACTGAATATTATTCTGCTATTACCTTATATGCATATATGAAGAAGGAGCAGCTTCTTAGAAGAGTTCTTTTTTCCTGCTGGTAACTTTGCTAATCAATGTAACTGGTGTTTTTCATTTTGAGAAGAACCAGGAACACAGTGAGCTCCTGGGCACTGCCCTGCCACTGCTGTGCCTGAAACCTGGCGTGGAAGAGTCACCTCCGGAATGGTCAGTCTTTGATTCTGGGCCTGACAATGCCAGAGGTGGCAGTGCTGTTGGTAGTGGGAGTATCCTTTCACTAAGGGCAGGAGCTGGTCCTGGGCTGGGAGCCTGGGGACAAGAAACTCCATCTCCTCTCACTGATCTGAGAAGTACACTTCATCCTCAAGTGCACTCTGAAGGTTTTCTGCTTTTACGCTCCTTTCTGATCTGAACTTTTTCAAAAGAAATATATGTTTCTGATGCATGGAATGGCCAATAAAAGCATCATTGGGAAATTTATTAATGCTCCCTCAGAACTGCTCAGCAGGGATGGTAGCTTGTGCTGGTGAGGAGTGTTCTGAGTGGAGAATAATGTGGAGTACATTTAGATTGATACGCGGGTGGAGGGAGGCACATATCAGAAATGTAAAGTATGTACTTGGTCCTCTTATCCATCACAAGTATTTAATCTAGGGAACGTTGCTGCTCACTCTGCTTACTTTGTAAGTGAAATCCACAGATGAAAAAGAACAATCTAATATGTTTTTCTGACAAGGGTAATGTTAAATCATGAACGATTTGGGATGTTTCTGTAAACTTTTGTGATATGTTGCATTCCTTTGTTTTCCTTCAATTTTGGTCAGCTTGTTCTGAACAAAAGCTGTTAAGCTAAACAAAAATATATTATTATTACACTTACTGATGTGCTATCTAAAGCAAGCTGTATTTTAGTCTCTCCTTCCACTGGGAGGAAAAGAAAGCAAGAGAAAACAGCTGAATATATAGATAAAAGCAAGGAAGGTAAAGCAGAAGATTTTTTTTTTTTTTTTTATTTTAACTTGTTTGCTCAGTTAGGGTTTGGTTTGTGTTTTTTTCAGACCTGGGCTATTGTGTTTAGTGGGATTCCCTTTATCAAATAAAGAAATTTTTTTTTTTTTTTTTAAATATTGGAAAGAGATATTCAGATCACAGTGGTTACTCCTGTACTGAGAATCGTGCAGGACACACTTTGAGAATTCGTCATTTACTTCACATTGCTCAGACTTAACATATGTGTCCTTTACACATCTCAGGTTTTGCTAAATGGAATAGGTTGTAAAGCATATCAGAAGATACTGTGAATTTTGAAAGGGTATTTTTAGCAAAAAAGAGGTCATGGTGTGGGAGAAAGAGGAGCAAGGTGCCACTGGAAAACAAACTTAACCTTGTTGGAATGTAAGTCTGTAGTCCTTGGAGCAACTTCTGCCATTTTACAGCTTGTGCAGTCAGACTGAGCTATTTGTGCATAGCTTGAGGCTGTATTTTTTAATGAAAGTACAAATAAACCCCCATCTACTGTTTTTATCCTTATCAACAGTCTAGAAATTCTCATTTCATACTGCTCACAGGGAATAGTGCTGAACACTAGGAGGTCTGCAGTGGAAACAGCACTGAAAAGACATCATCTAAGAATGCATCAAGATTATAGATTATAGAACGGCCTTGCAAGGAAAAGCTTTCACGATTTATAAATACACTGTTGTGGTTTGACTGCAGCTTCCAGGCAAGCCCCACACCTGACTCCAGCAGGATGGGGAGAAGAGAATCAGGAGGGTAAAAGTGAGAAAACTCATGGATTGAGATAAGAATAGTTCAGTAATTGAAATATTATAACGAAACAAGAGCAATAAATTGTAATGGAAAGGACAATGCCAAAGAGAAATAAACCCCAAGAAAGAGATGTGATGCAAATGTAAACAACAGCTCACTCCCCACTGCCTGATGTCCAGCCAATCCCTGAGCAGGGGGCCCTGGCCAGCCACCCCCCTCTATATTGCTGAGCAGGATGTCATATGGTCTGGGACATCCCTTGGGTCACTTGGGGTCAGCTGTCCCTGCTGTGTCCCCTCCCAACTCCTCGTGCACCCCCAGCCCCTCGCTGGCGGGGTGAGGAGCACAAAAGGCCTTGGGTCCATGTAGGCACCACTCAGCAGTAATGAAATATCTTGGTGTTGTCAACACTGTTTGCAGCACAAATGCAAACACATAGCAGCTACTGTGGGAGAAAATAACTCCACCCCAGCCAAAAGCAGTGCAAACAAAAACTATTCTGTGTATGGATCTGTAAACTGCAGTTTGGGTGTGGAGGGAAGAGTCTGCCTTGATTATAGAAAGAGTGTTACAAGTGTGGTGTATTTTACTCAGCTAACCACATTCAATCACTGAAATCTAAGATAAGTGTTCAGGAAATATCTCATTTAGAAGGTCCTGTGGAAGCTCTGGACACACCACAGGAAGCACTAAGTTTTTTGATGTGATGAATTATCAGCATAGTTTGGGCTCCACATAGACTGAATTCTTGGATGCCTGTTACCACTGCTTCTCTATAAGAACAATTAATAGCTACATCATGAATCTTTTTGATCTCTTTCCTCAAATAAGTGGTTATGAGCAGTCATAAGCACTGTTTAATTATATATCGTACATATATTTTATTCTTGGTCGATTAATGTGTGATTAAAGTGTGTTTTTGGAAAATTGCAGGCATGACTCTCAGAAGAATTTGAATTTGTTACCATTATAAAATCTTGTCTCTAATAAATTTCAGTAGTTGAAGAATTAAAAGGAATTCAGAAAAGAAGATCCCACTCAGGCATCACAATCTGACACCCCAAATTGAAATAGAGATCTTTTGTGTATGAGGGATCCTTACTGCATTGCATCTGAAAAACTTCACTTCTCTGAAGGACTTGTGTTTATCACATGGAAATGATCTTTAGCTTCTGCAAGAAAAGATGTCACCTCTAGTTATTACTTACCACTTTCCAGACAAGCAATTCATGTCATCCAAGAGTCATTGGGAAAACCAGCATTTCAGAGATGTTGATCTTTTTTAATTCTTGTTTGGTTCGATCAGATTTTTGTCACATGTGCTTGTGAAGGATTGCTTGTTTATAATCAGTGCTCTGGATCCCAGATCCAGTTATATCCGTACTAGATTATCCTATCTTGTATTATTTTAGCCACTTGTCCAGTGCCTAATCTTGGTTTTTATGGTAAAAAAGAAATTCTAAAATAATTTTTCCCAGCTACTTTTTTTTTTTCTTTGTGTTTTCTGACATTTACTCTTCTTGGTTTGAAATTTTACAGCTGCAAATTGAAATATTTTAAAGTGAGATCTCTTTTTTTCCTCTTTTTCCATGTGTATATGTGTGTAGTGTCATTCCCAGAAAGCATCTTAGAAAGAAGAAAGGGAAAAGGACAGACAACTGATGGTACTGCCAATAAAACTTTCAAAGTAACGTAATTTCTGAAATAATAATGGTTAAGAAGTAGCTGGCTAAGTATCCCTTTGACACTTTTCTCTTCCTTGGAAAGGTGACAATTCTTAGAGGAAAGGCATCCCAAAGACTAAGTGTTAGGGTTAGCAGCCTATTGCCTTTCTTGGGATGAAGAAAGAGGTAATTTCTGAAATAGGCAATTTGTTCTCTTATCTTTTGAAAGCTTCCCCATGATCTTTTCTATCACTATAGTTACTCCCTGTTTATCAACAGTGAAAACACTTTCTTGTTCAGTATTCTGAAAGCTAGGTGGAGGAGACAGGAGAGAAAATTGGCTTCACATTCCACAAATTCCAGTAAATTATCATTTGCAATTTCAGGTGGATTTCCTGCTCTCTTATTTATTATTCTTACTTTATTTATTAGTGGGAAGAGGGTATATTATACTGCTCTTTCCTAGTTCAGCTAACTGAAATCCAGCTTTCTGATAAGTCTCAGTCAGGCCACTGCATTGTACAGCTTCATAGATCAATGTCTTTAGTGATTTATATCTTTTCATTGATCCTGGAGAGCTTGCCATTCCTAGGCTGCAGGGGCTGTTTCCATCCCTTGTTTTCTATTGGCCACAGGACCCAGAGTGTTTCATCAAAGGGTTCATCATCAGTGGACTGCTCGTTTGATTTATGGAGCAAACTGAATACTAAGAAATAATGGTCAGGGCAGGATTTCATTTAAGATTTGCAAAATACAGTTGGTTTCAGAAGAGCAATGACAGCTTAAGCCAGCCTGAGAAGCTTACACAATGTGGGACTTGATTGTAATTTTCTCATTAATTTCTGTGAAAACGGGTCTACAGTGATTAGCATAATCCTAATTTCAGTAAGATTTGAATTTTTAGTATTTTTATTGTGTCTTTGTTAACACAGAGCATTAGAGAAGTAGATGAGCCTTTACTGCAGAATTCTCATCAGGCTGCTGTGTTTGCATCCTCTTATGGTACAGGCATGTACCTTAAACTCATTGGTCTGGGGACACCCAGAGCAGAGTTATGGCTTTTTCTTTTTTCCCCTTAACTGTTTTACTTCCAGAACACCGTTTCCATCTGTTACCTTTTCCCAGAAATTAAACTGCACTGATCAGCAGGACAGCACTTGCTCTGCCTTTGCTGGACTTTGGACCTGGGGAGGATTTTGTTATTCAGCTTGAACACAGCCTGCCTGTGTCTGTGCAATATGTGAGGCATGAGCAGAGACTGTTCAGGGGTGGCAAAAGATGCTCTTTATTTGAGGTAATACAGGAAGTGTAGGACTCTAGAGAAAAAAGGAGTAAGATGCTTTACACCATTGTTTGCTGCCTTCAGCATGCTCACTCCAGAGCTCTCGGTGGGATTTGACCAGCATCCCACAGGAGATGCACATTTCCTCTCGCAGATGTCTGCCCCTTCCTTCCTCCCCCAAAAGCCAGCTGCCTTTAATATTAACAGATGTTGCACACTCAAGAGGCTTCTGTCATTCCAAAAGCCTTTGTCATCCTCCCTCTTTAAGGACTTGACTTTTAGCACAAAGGGTGCTTTACAAATACCTGTTTTGTTTGCTTTCTGGAGTGTGGATTTTCCACTCTACCCTCACTGGACATCACCCAGGTGGAACTGGTGAATGTGATGGGGCAGTGCCCTCAGCAAATGGCATGCCTAAGCACAATTTCTAAGGTTAGAAGATTTTTCCTCTGTTCTGCACCTTTTCCATGGCTGAAATGCTGAAACTCATTTATTATTACTCAGTAATAAACTACATTTCAAAATATGTGAGCTGTACTTCAGCACTCAGGCAGGGGTAACAGTAGTTAGTCTTGTGAGGTATTCAAGTGCACATCAAAGTAAAACAGGATGTGTGTTCCTGATTATGCCACTAGTGTGCAAAGTTCATCTAATTTTGTAATTAGAAGATGAACAGGTTACTTCTTTATGTGGCTGGGATTTACTCTGTGAGGAGTTGCATTACTCCCCTTTCTCTGATGAAATGTCACAACCTGTGCTTTCTTCTACCTGTCCTTTGAAATTGCTGCCCTGAGTTTGTGCAGGAAAGGTGACCCTGTGCATATGTTTGTGTTCTCTTTTATTGTTAGACACATCCTATTCATGTCACATTCCCTCCTAAAAATAATAGTTTGTATTTGAATTGCATGAGAGATACACCTTTGTCATTTCTTTCCCCTGAGTTCATTGAAGTGTTTTATGTCAATGCACTCCTTGGGGCAACTTGAAGAAAAAATGGTTTAATGGCTCTTTTACTGATACCTGATTGTTGCATCAGTGAGTAGCAAGCACAAAAAAATAAAGCCCAAGTACAATATTTATAGTTCCTTTCTGATCAGGGTAGCACTAATGTTGGAAACCTGATGGAATGGCTCTTTGACATCTGTTTTGGGGCTCAGAATGAGATCTTTGCTTCACAGTTCAGTAATTAAGCCCATATCATATAAAATTAATTCTTGATTAAAGTTTTAACATAGTAGTAATGAATTTCTAAGCTAGTTAATATTTTAAAAAGACATTGTTGTGAATGTGATCCAGACTGCTGATTTTTAATTGAGTTACATTTATGAGTTTAGTTAAGGTAATGCCTTGCTGTTAACTCTCAAACAAAGTTGTATTTGCACAGTTATTCAAGCTGGATCAGTTCTTCATGAAAATGCACACTTTTATGCTTAGACAGGATGCATATTGTGTAGTAGTTATGGGGAAAGCATCTCACTTTTGGGTAACTCAAAGATCATGAATGTATGAGCTTTTGTACATAAGAATTAACAGAAAGGCACATGAAGAAGACTAGATGCTCATTGAAGGAATTCTCTAGATTTTTTTTGACACCCAGTGTTTAATGTTGATTTACCTCACATTTTCCATTCTCATGAGTTGTCACACTGCATCTGCTCATACAATTAGGGAAGGTGGTTTGCAAGGTAGAGCCTGTGCCTCCCAGGTTGTGCTCCAACGATGGTTCACTCTCTACATCTGTGGAGTTCTCTTTTTCCCCTTTTGCCTGACTTGTCATTTTGGGCAATGTTTTACATTGCCTGCTTGTAGTCTTTATGTTTTGCTTGCTTTATCTCACTCTTGCTGTGAACAGAGAGCATGGACAGATTATTAACAGAGTTAGCAGGATTCACTGTTCAATCCTATCATTTTTACAGACATCTTGTAAAACTCAGCAGCCACAGTCCACTCAGCAGCTGCAGCTGATAACAACTCAGGCTGACTAACCAGAAATAGACTGGAGTACTTCCGAAAGTTTTGTTGTCAGTCTGATTCCCTCCAGTTATATGCTAGAGCAGATCTTAAATCAGTATTCATCTGGTAGCTTGATTCTCAGCCCATTATTTAATAATTCAAATATTAGCTCTAGATGAAGAAAGGTGAACTACATTAGGCATGAACGTATGTTAGCTTTTCCTCAATAAACTGCTTTATCTCTCAGTGGCCAAGTGCTAGCTTTGAAAGCTGGTATGTTCAATTTTCATTGCAATTTTTAAAGAAGAAAGTGGAAGTTATGAAAGAAGTGATGAGTTCTGCTTTTTAAAAATCTGAAGTAGATGTATCAGTGGAGTTGTGCATACACTTGCAGAATTGGCATAGCATGTGTCACAGACCCTTCCTGACTCCACTTGTTTAGTACTTTAATCATGTCACTGGCAACTTGCTCTTTTTTTCATTCACATACAAGGGAGAATTGGAGATATTTGCATAGTTAACTTCATTTGCACCTGTGAGTAACGGCATTTTTAAAAAATCATTTCAGGAAAAGCTGTCAGAAGACAGTAGGAGATGTAAAGAAGGCATGGAAAAAATTCGCACTCTGGCAGATGAAGATTCAAGAAGTGAAAGCAGCAGCACTGAGGAGGAAAAAGAAAAAACAAAATTGCTTTTGGAGCGTTTGAAAGCTCTGGAGGTAAGAAGCACAACAGTTTCACACATAAAAGACCACCCTTCTCCCTGCTTCATTCATTTATTGGCACTGAATCACCCTGTAGTATTAATCTAATCTTTCACAGTTCACCTGATTTCATGTTATGGGGGATTTTTTTTTACATTTCATTTACCAAGGATGAACAAGAGGCTTAGAGTCACTAAAAGGATCCCTCTCTAATGCTGAGCATCAGATACCTTTAAAAAGAACTTAATACATTATTTTAATTCCTTTGAGACCATTTAATAAGAAAAATTGGTTTTACTCATTTTGTTTCAATTATTAATATTGCAAGACTATATAGGTGGTTTAACAACTGTCATAAAACTAGTTTTGCTCCATTGTAGTTTATTGCTCAGTTTTTAATTGCTGGACTGCTTGCTTGGGAGAGCTCAGGCCTTTTTACTGCCGGGCTGGGGAAAATCTATTTCCTTGTAGACCACACAGAGAACTGCACACTCTACATTTTGAGTGCATTTCTGGAAAATTAGGATCTGCAAAATAGTGCACCTTGTGGTAGCTTCCAACTAGAGGAGAAGTTTCAACGTGTTCTTAGGCAGCCATGGACAAGGTGCAGGTAAAACTGTAACCACAGTATACATGAACTTATTTTGTGCTCCTTGATAGAAGCGTGGGCTTCAATGTCTATGAAAAAATAAGATTGCATATTTTAATCTAATTTTTAACTACGACAAAGTCATATTTTTTGACCTTTCTAATGTTTCCTCCATTCTCTTCTGCTCAAGCATTTATGTAGTATTACAGGTATGGATAAATGAATGCCTTAGAAGGATCTGAGTGACGTTTTGCCTGTGTTAGGGTATTGGTAGAGAAAGATTTATCACTGGGCCTATACATTTTTGCTTAAGCTCTTTTACATGATAATTTTTGGGTTGAGCTGTACTCTGATCAGATTAAAACCCTGGGATTTTTTCTTGAGGACTTTGTTAAAAGTAAAGCATGAACAATTACAATCAATCCTGTTTGGATCTAGATACAGAATCTGAAGTCTCAAATGTATAGGCAGTCTCTGCAATTTTACTTTAAAGTCTTAGACTGTCTGTAAAATAAACACATGTAATTTTAAATAACTCTAATTTTGCCCTGGGGAAAATAACACCTGCTACTAAGTTTTTAAGACAGTAAAACTCTAAAAAAAATGTACAGTTTAATATAGTCTTGCTTTATCTGTTGATGGAGAATGTAGGTTCCTTGTGATCCTTTATTTCTAAAATATGCATGATTTCTGCTTGCTTTGCCTTATTCTTAATCAGTCTGCATGACATTTACAGTTCTTTGTGTCCTCAGTTGGTAGGAAGGGGTTCAATAATTGCACAGCCTTTATCAGTTGTGGCAAATTGCCCAGATATAAAACATAGCACTAAGGATAGGTGGGATCTGGTTCAGGAAGGGCAGTGGAGATTTCTCCTCACTGGTGTCAGTGTTGTGCAGTGGTGTGTTCAAAACCACATATTAGAGAGTGCCAATACATGAAGGATTAATCTGCAGAAGTAGTGTAAGGAGCTATCAAAGTAGAAAGATGAACTCCAGAGCCAACATT
The DNA here is from genome assembly GCF_041296385.1 of Aphelocoma coerulescens. Lineage (NCBI taxonomy): Eukaryota > Metazoa > Chordata > Aves > Passeriformes > Corvidae > Aphelocoma > Aphelocoma coerulescens. The sequence goes on along the minus strand of NC_091021.1, from coordinate 32,899,151 downwards.
AATTGTGATCCAATATAATCAAAACAAAGTGTTGTTAATTGTGTGTTGTTTATATATTTTGCTTATTTCTCTCTTGAAGAATATAAATTGTAATGTCAAATACTGTATGGTTTATTAATTAAGAGACTTTTTCTAAAGTTGCATGCTATTAGCTGTTCTAATTCTTTACTATTTTCAGACTAATTATTCTAAATATTTCATTAGTCTATCTAGAAAGGAACAAAAAATTACTGTTTGTTAGTTTTTGTGCTGTGGGTGTCAGGATCTTTAATCTTACTTTACATGATTAGATGTTACTGAATTAATGAAATCAGAAAGGCTAATAAAGTGCTTGCTAGAGTCAGTCCTCCATCTGTGCCCTCTAGAATCTGAAGACTGCCTATAAACAGCAGCTATTGAAAGTAATAGTCAGAGTGTGTGACCTAATACATTAATATAATATACATTACTATATATAATATATATAATATACATAATTTCGTTAATATCAACACTGTTAAGAAAGTTTTCATATCTCTTCCTATTAGCTTGTTTGTTGCTCAAGTGTAGCTCATGACAAGCTGGTCTGTTAGAGCACTGTAGATTTATTCCATCCTCTTCACCTGTGTTCACTGTCCTGTTGCTTGGGTGAGCTGCTCTTAAAGCTTCTACAAAGGCACATGTATTATAAATTTACATTTATGCACATGTATATAAATGTATATGACAGTGCAAGTGATGTGAAGTTTTTATTCTATAAAAGTTTAGATCCAGCAGGTAATTTTTTTTTCTGGTTAATACCTTCCCTTGGCTGATCACATAAAAATTTGGATAAGTCTGAGCTAATTTTTCAGTGAATGAAGTACCAAAAGAGAAAAGCAATCCACCAGCACAGGGATAAATGGGTAGCTCTGCCAGCACATATACAATATAACAGATTATTTAGTTTCTTTTATTTGGAATGTCTGTATAGGAAAATAACTCCTGTTCCATACATAGATCAAATTGCTTCTTCCCTTCCTGGAGTACTGACGTGGTAGATGGGGGGTATGTGGTGGTTTTCTTGAGGAGTTTCTGTGAGTGGGACAAAACCTGTAGTCATCCTGGTCAGCTGGATCTGGAGCAGGAAATCTAAGAATGAGAAAAGGGACAAGGCTTCAGTTGCACAGAGAACTTTCTTTAAATAATTTCCATATCATGGGAGTTGTATTTAACATTCTTTCTTTTCTTTTTTTTTTTGCTGTCAATTGTATTACCAAAGAAATTTCAGTAATACCTTTTATGCTTATTAACTACTCTTTATCCTAGAAATTTTCTCACTGAACCATACAAGTCAGTATAGTAAAGTGTCTCTCTAGTCACCCCAAGTGAAAGCTATCATATACTTTGATAAGAGATATCTACACGTATTCTCCCATTGCTCCTTTTGCCTGTAATTTCTTTTTACATCCTTTGTCATTTACAGCAAAATCTATTTCCACTCTACTGAGTGATAAATACGTTATGTTTCTAATCAAGTGAAACAGATGACAAATAAAAAATGGTTCATACCATCTTCTATCCCATTTTACATAGTTGAAATTAATTGTGATTTCCTGGATATCAGAATTCCTTTGTGCCTTCAGCATTTTTAGTTGGCTTCTCTTGAAATGCCATTTAACTTACTTCAGCAGTTATGATCAAATGCCTTCTAACTCTGGCAAAGAAAAAGAAATTCTCTGATATCTTCTCTGTGTATTTGGAGTGCTGCGAAAGATGAAATATTAATGAAATATGGGGAGTAACATATGAACTGCATGGTGGAATTTCCTTTTTTTAATTCTGCTTTCATCACCAGAAGAATTGCAAATTTTTTGTTTATAAATTGTAACCAGAAAGATACAAAAAATATAATTTATTCTGGACATGCATCAACTCCCATACAGCAATTCCAGATTTTTTCACAATTTTCACAATTACAGTAAAACAATAATGTTGTATTTCCAAAGTCATAGACATACAAGTAGGAGATTTTTCACAAAGCCCTAATTTGCTCTCCTGGGTATGTTAGGTGTTATATGGATTTTCATTTCAAGATTGTCTACTATTTCTTTTTTCCAGCAAGAACAATTTACACATTTACAGTCCACAGAGGAAAGCTTTAAGAATATTCGATATTAGACAAACAGTGTCTGTAAAGGCCTTAAGAGTGTCCCAGAGCTTTGTTAGCCAATATGGAGCTAGGGGTTCTCTGCCCCAATTTAACCTCAAATGACTGAAATACAAGCACCAAGCACCTGCATAATTGCAAGTGATTTAAACTGATATACAGCATTAATGTCAGTCTTAATCTAAACATGTCTGTAAAAGCTATAGTTACTTTGATTTTTAAAATTTAATCAGTGATAAATACTGTGTCAGCTTTGAAGGCTCATTAAAGTCTGTCATTTGCACAGACATTTATGCAGTAATTCAGTATGAATTAACTGTGTCTGACTCTGTGAAATGTTCCACCTCTTCTGGACTTCTTTCTTTGCAACTGCAGTAGTGCAACTTGCTTAAAGAGGATTTGCTTTTGGCTGCTCGTGAAGAAAGTGAGCTGTCTGGGATTGCTCCAGGCTAAATGACCAAAGAGTAGTGCAGGTTGCATTGGACAGTGCTTTGCTTTGACAGTAAAAAGGGATTTTGTAAGATGCATGAAATTTGTGGATGGTGTCCTCTGACACTCTTCATTCATCCCCTTCCCTCAGGAAGAAAGGGGAGTGTGAGACTGGATGAAGACTCAGGAAGAAAGGGTTCAGTTTCCATCTCAGCTGCAGATTTCCTGCATCCTCAAACAGTCCAACTGTTTGTGCCCTGGTAGCACACCTGTAATCAGAAGAGGTGGTTTACCCACCCCAGCCTGGGACAGTGCACAGCTAACACCTTGTTAAAACCACAGTATTTGCATTCAAATTAAAATAAACATTTCCAACAAAGAGGAGGTTCCCCTGGTTTGCTGCCTATCCCCTTCCCCCTCTGCAATTGGCACGAGTTTTATTGGTCTCAAAAAATACTGATTGAGGGCTGCTCCCAACCTTGCATTTTTCAGCAAACCACTGGGGTAGCATTAGATTGTAACCTTGAAGTTATCGAATGAAAAGCCTAATTCATGTGTGAAAATCTCATTGCTTGCGGGTGAGTGAGACTCAATGGAAGTTTCAGTAAACTAAGCTGCAGTAGAAGCAGTTTCTGCTGGGGCAGAATCATGAAATCACTCTAATTTTAATTAACGAATTTTGCCCTCTTGCCCTTTGCAGTTCGTCATAGAAAGATGTGTTTTGTTCTAATAAATTGAGCTTTGGGAGAAAACCCACTCAGGATAATAAGCTAAATGTTCAAATATATTAGAGGGGTAATTTCCCTTGTATCATCACCATTAAACAAATGAGGAAGTATGTCAAGTATTTCCGATATTATGTTTTTACTACTCTGCAGAGGAAGAAAGACATGATAGCAATGAACTATGAACTATAAAAAAGAAATATGAGGAGGGTACATAATTCCTCTGAGTGGATTGAGAAGATAACTTTGAATGGGATGCTGGTGATTTTTATTTGGCTTTTTATTTTTTCTCTTCTTTATTTTTTAAAAAAATATTTTCCATGTATTGGAATGTAAAATGGTAAGAAAACTAATAATTATTTTCTTTTCCATGGAAAGAAACACACCATATGCAGGCATGAAGAGCCCGAGTTTCTGAAAATATCTGTGAGGAAAGACTTCTTGTTTATTGAAAGTCAGCTGATTCCCTGGTATACAGGAAATGTGAATCACTTAACTTAGATGCAAAAGAGGAAAAATCATAAAACTTTTAAATGTTTTGTAGCAAGATTCTAAAAATTTTGTAGCAACCAATCTTGTTCCAGCCAATGTGTTTAATCTGATACAGCCAGAAGCCTCTTCTTAGCCCAATGCCTTGGCCAACCATGTAACTAGATTCATTATGCTGATTTGTCACCAAAGACCAACCTACTTAACTCTAATTATGGGATTATTTTACTTTTAAATCTTTTCAGTAGGAGACTTTTATAATTATTTTTCTGTACTGTACCTAAGAACACTTTTGGTTTTTTTTATAGGGAGAGATCAGACAATGAGGCAGGGAAGGTCTTATTTCCAGACTTACACAGTGGCTGATAATGAATCAGCACAGAATTGCATCGCTGGTTTCAAGACCAGCCCAGTTTATTCCATCTCTTTCCAGATAACAGTACTGGCAAACTGTTTCAGCTTTCCAATAACTGAGTAAATTTTAAATTAAAACCAAGCTGAATGTGTTCTATAATCTGTTGATGCTTGAGCTCATCTACTGTAGGTCCTCAGTGGCTCAGGTGGTCTTTGGGATGCAAATCTCATGGCTGCTACCTGTTTCTCCTTGCCTTTGTGCCCTGGGGTGCTTTTCTCCTGCTGTCTGCCCTCACCTGCTCCTGCTGAAGTCCTCAAAAGCATGTCCTTCCCAGATGTTTGTACCCCTCCTGCCAGTTCATGTCTTCCACTGTGGCTTTTCCAGCCATCCCATGAGGGTGTGAAGCTCCATAGCTGGCACAGTAACATCCCTGTTGGGATGTTACTGGAAGTAACATCCTCATATGGATGACAACTAATAGAAACTTCTTCCAGGCAGACAGTTCAACTCAGTTAGTGTGTGGTGAGTATTTAAGAGAAGAGGATGTATTTCTTGCAGACATGTAAAATATTGATCTATTTTTCTCTCTCCCTTTATGTTTTTTTGGGTTTTTTTCCCTAAGCCAGTTGAAATTCACGGCAATTTCTTTTTTGGCATGGAAAAATCAAGATGATCTAGTAGGGATATGAATTTACAACAAGGGTGTTGAAAATATCTCTGCCCACTGGATGTAAGAAGAGCTGTTCAGATTTACTCTGTCAGTGCTGTAACCATTTCCTGCTATCATTAGAGACAGATTTCTGATCCACTGTTCACCAAACAGTTCCAGCTCCTGAAATAGGAGAATGCCTTAATATAAGTAACTGTATAAGTCATTGTCTTCATGGTCCAAGAGGTGTAGAGAAGGCCATGCTTATCTGCATTTTTCTCACTATTCAGTTCAACGAAAGCTTAAAATGCTTTCTAAAGTCAAAGAAATTGATTTTAAAGAAAGGCCGTGGTGCCTCCTGGGAATTTTAGTCTGAGTTACAAATGGTATTGTTTTCTCTTTGGACTGAGTCTAAGGGAAAATAAAAAAGTATCAAATTGCATCTCCTATGACATACCATGGCAGTGGTTCAGAAGTTAAATGTTTTGGGTCACAACATGCAGAGCTTCTGAGTTTCTGGCATGTGTTGGACAGGTAAAAGCTTCCAGATCAACTCTTAGTTTTGTACTCTGAGATACCCACAAAGCACTAATCTGTTGAAATTTGCTAATTCAGCCAAGTGCTCAACAGAGTATGCTTCAGCTATTATTCCTGTTCTGTTGTGTCTTAAAACAGTGTTTAACTGTTTTGTGTGTCATCATGTCATACCCCATCAACTACTCATGAATTTTGCTGTGTATCAGAATTTTTCTCCTTTAGTTTCCTCATGCAGTAAACAGGTTTTAATGAAAGTTACTTTCTAGCATCAGTGCTCATCACACACATCAGTGTGTTCCAGAGAGGTACAAGGCACATAGGAAAGGAGTGAGTAACTTGTTCTGTTCCTGATTTCTTCCTTCTCAAGGCAGAGTGATATAAAATGCTCTTTTCCAGGGCAGTAAATCCAACATCTTTCAGGTGGGAGAAAACGCAATATATGCCTATGTCTTACATGGAATTTTTTTACTTCACATTAATATTTTAGTCAGGGTACTGTTTAGAATATCTTTTAGTTCACCTACTGTAGTGATTTTTTCCCCTAAATTTTGGTGCATGCTGCTGTGAAAATTATAGGTAAACTATGGAATCCTCAAGACAATATACTGAGATCTGGAAACTTTATTGAAACAAATGAGAACATAGATAAGCATTTAATGTTCATTTTACCACAGCCAAATGGAATAACATATATTGTAAAAACCAGGTTATAAATTAATTTTTTCTATGATTTTCCGAGTTCCAGTCCAATGGCTCTTGTCTTACAGAGAAAGCTCTGTGGTACTGATGCCTTTTCCTGGTCTTAAAATCAAGTCAAATATGGTTAGAAGGGGAAAAGGGATTTTACCTTGGTATTTATTTTAAGGATCCTTAGGTGCACATGTCCAGGTCATATGCATCGAGATGCACCCCGCCGAGTCCATTTATGTCCCTCTCCATTCTCCCCTCCCCAACACTGGGTATAACATTATAGGTTTTACTAATTAGCAGATCTATCAAAGATTCCCCAATGAGAGGCTCAAGTGAGTCCCCCTCCCCAAGGAACCTTCCCCTGGATGGTTCTATCTTGGTTTACAGAATGTGTTCTGGAGAGAGCCTTGGGCTCTGGGGCACACTGATCCCTGGCTACGAAGCTTCTAAAATGTTGAGTCTCTTAGCTTGACAAACAAGTCCAAGAATGCAGGCAAAAAGCACTAGGAATACAGAAGTTGTAAAAAAGGTATAACAGGAGTATAAAAGAAAAGGCAAAAAATCTTCATGGCATCATTTCCCCCCTTTTAGAGACTATCAAAACTCTACCTTGTCTAGTCTCTATTCTTTACTCACAGAACCTGTTTACACAACCGGCTGCTCCACAGGCTCTTCCACAGATAATAAACTACAATTACAGCTATTATGAATATTTCTTTTACCCAGGCCCGGTTTGGTAACCATGAGGTGAGGGTATCAAAAATATTATCAAAATTTAAGGTGTTATTTCTAGAAGCTACTTCATGTAGAATTTGAGTTCCCTTCCAAATTTCATCCAAATCTTTCTTAATCCTTCCATTTTGGTCCACATAAGAACAACAGGTGGTATTGACAATAGCACATACACCTCCTTGTGTGGAAAGTATGAAAGTACTTAGTTTGCTAACACAACAGTCTTTGAATGGTTCATAGAGTTCATTCTAGAATAGTTCATTCACAATAGAGTGTTGAATATGGCCACAAGACTAATGATTTGGTGCCAAAAGGTCTGAGGAATAGGTATAGTTGGTGAAAAAAAGGTAAGTCACAGAAGTCAAGGAAAATCATCTCGGTTTTATTAAACCTGTCAGATTTTCTCTATTGAAATGAATGTTAACTGTATTCTGCACACAGTCCTCGCTAGGCTGCAGTGAAGGAATCTGCTATTTCTGTCTGCCTCTTATAATCTAATGATAGTTTTTCAGTGCCCTTCTTTCCAAGTGTGGTGCCCTCTTGCAGATAATCGGCAGTTAATGTAACTCACCTTTTTTAGCAATCAGGCGTGTGGTACAATATAAAATCCACTCTCTCTGCTGAATGGAATGAGATTTTCCAACCCTGTGTTATAGATCTAGGTGGCTGTGTTTATCCCCACACATCTATCATTTTGGAGAGGGAGGCTCAGGAGTTTTTTAAATAGTTTCTCTCAGCTGTGCACTCTGGGCCTGGCTCTCCACAGGCCCTTTCTGTGAGCCTGCTAATTACTCACAGTGGCAGTTGTTTCAGAGGAAACCTTCTATGTGACAGAGATGTTTAGAATCATGCCCTATATTTTTAATTTACATACTAATGCATGCAATTTGGCTGACAGTAATGACAGTTCTACAGTTCATAAACTAAACACATAGTTGCAGTTCATGTCAAACGAACGTTATTTTAAAAATCTGAGTATTCTGTGGACATTCTCCACTGGTTGCATAGGAAATCCCAATTCATTTACCTCAGCTGTTAGAGCTGAATCCCTTAAAACTCTTACATAGTAAAATAATTTCTCTTTACTGACCTTGAAAATGCTTCAACAGTAATGACATCTGCATGGCAATGCACTGTTTCTTCATTTGGTAGTGATTTCCTTTTTGTTCATCTTATAGAAATACAGCATAGGAGATTATAACAGGGATTCTGGGCAGGTATACTTACACTCATACACTGGAATTACGGGCATTGTGCTGAATTCTAGCCTGTGAGGGTTGGCTTCTGTGTTGGGAAATGTTTAACTACACATGTGAAATCTCTGTGATTAACATACTCTTGAAATTCGATATTCACTGGCTTTATTATGTAGCTAATTTGATAGTCCACAGCAGAAAATACCCAAAAGATTATTTTTAGGTCTGCTTAATCTGTCATGGTGACAAGCACAGATTTTAAGATTAGTTATAAATATATAGAGAGGATAGATAAATCAAAGTGGAATAGTCTGACGTCGGTCCATTATGTGTGAAACTGATTTTTGCTGATGGTTCTGTAGATACCTGATTATCACTAAGTAAGGGTTGAATTTCAGTGTATAGTCAGAAAAGCTATACATGGATACAATATAGCCTCATGTGCTGGATGTGGATAGCTACATGCACGTTTTTCTGTACCCTTGTCTCTTTCAGATGCTATTAAATGTCAAGGAGAGTTTTGTTTATTCATAAGGACATGTGGGTTTTTTGCTGGTTTTTTTGTTTGTTTGTTTTTTATTACATGTTTTCTCATACTGCCCACCTCTTCCAGTTAAGTTGTCTTTCTCCATATGGGGTCAGATCCTCCATTTTTTTTCACCTTAGGCTGAGCACCATTCCTCTGCTTCCCACGTGGGACAGCCAAAGCAGGTCTTTGCCCAGGACAGCTCCTGCTCTGCCCTTGAGGAATGTGCAGCTCTCACCTTCCCATGCAGCCCAGGAGTTGCCATCTGATCTTCCTGACCTTTGGGCTCACATGCAGGTGGAGACGTGGTTACCTTGCCTGGCAGGGCTGTCCAGCTCCATTTGGGATCTACAGGCGCATAATGCCATCTAGAGGGCAGAGTTTCTTCCCTTCCCACGGGAATACCTGTGATCCCTGCTGGCCTTCCATCACATGTGGTGACAGTGCTCGTTCATCTTTGTGATTCATGGGTTTTCCTATTCCTCTTCTGGGTAGTGTGTACTCAGACAGGGCCAAGACTTGGCAACAATTTAGGAGAAGGGCTCCGTTGGTGATTACAGCTGTTTCCCTTTAACAAGCCTGGAGGTTTCCTTCTTGTCTTCAGTCACACCGTCTGTTCCTCCAGAAAAATCCTCCTGATTTTAAGTGTTCTGGGTCTTAACATTTAAGTTCTTCAGGAAAAAGTCATTTTAAATAGAGGAAGCAGGTAAGACCTGAGTTTTTCATTCAGCTTTTTGTTAAACTCTAAGAAGTACTTACACATTGGCTACTTTGCTGGACAAAATCCTCTGTAAAGTTATTGCAGCAACAGTTTCAGCTCAGCTGAGAAATGGGTGTGAGGGTTGTACATTATGTGAGGCTGCTGTGTGTTTAAACAGAAGTTAAGGTGTTTTCCTGTAGTGCATCTGTCCTGCTGCAAGACTTGGTTAGCACTTCTCTTAACAGTTAATGCTAATCTGGAAATGAGCAGAGGCTTTTCAGTGAAGAGATCATGGGGCTGAAACAGCTGAAGCTTCTCCTTAATTGTCTCCAATAGCTCCTCCTTTCTCATCTTTTGAACCTTATGGAGTTTATGTATTCAGACCTTAGACAGGTGTCAGAGAAAAGTCTGTTGCCTGCTCCTTAGTAATTTCCTTCAGTCCTATTTGATGTCATCGTACTTTAGCTGCTGTTACCAATGATGACCATTGTAATATTCTTTTTCTTAAATACAATGAGTGTTCTTTTTGTAACCTTAAGTCTGATCTGTATCATCACAAAAAGGATTTTGTTAGACATTGAAGCATCTCCCCAGTGCCGTGCAGAGATTACTGTTACACATATACATGCATAAATTTGATTCAATTAAGGTAGGAGGTGTGAAACAGAGAAAATGGCTCTGTTGCAAGCTTTATAAACAGCATCATCTTTTTATATAATGCCCTGCCATGCAAAGTAGTTCAGGTAGCAGAAGCAGTGTCACTGCATGAAGAAGCTTTCATTTGAGCTAATTAGCTCTTCTTGAGAACTAGAGTATTGGCCTCAGTAGAATGATACATGAGCAATCTGAGCCAGCCTTAGCAGATCTTTGCAGATGGTGTTGACATAACTCCATTTTTAAGGGAACAATTTGTGTCTTCCTCTTGGCTCCTCTTGCTGTGGCACAATATAGGATTTTCTCCATTCCAGTGATGGTTGTCTTTATACTCTTTTTCTCAAATATTTTGCCCTTTGAAGTGACCCCAGGATAACTATTCAAAATTTTACCCAATTAGATGAGTAAAAATAAGTATTCTTAATTCATTGTAAAAAAGAACTTTGCTAGTATTAGGCAAAACCTGTATTTTTCATGGAGACATTGAATAGAAAGGAGAGATGAGAATTGCTCCTGGTTTTGAGTAAGTGATTTGCCTCAGTGGTGACATCTGCCAGGCAGGAATATTTCCCAATTGCAAGCCAATCTGACAGAACAGTAATGTGATCAATTCTAGATATATGTGACATTGCATAGTATTTCATACATCGATTTATTTTTGTTCTTTTCTCTGCATTTTCCCTTTAGGCCAATTGATTAATCACTGATCCTGCTCCTAAACAGGAGCTTGGAATGAGAGAACAGCAACATTTCCTCATCATTGATACCACTGTTATTGTATTTGGCTATCAAATTTAGACGTGTGAAGGTGGGTGCAGTTCCAGTGGCTGCACTTGAGCTATGTTTAATTATGTATGATGTGACTTTGGCTCATTCTGCAGATCAGGGCTGGGCTGTTGGGCTGCTGCTGCTGCTGTGCTTTTCATCCCTGAGCTTCTTACTGGGGCACCACTGAATGCCATCAACTTTGACCTAAAATATGTGCCATATGAGACTGTGATTGTCAGCCAAACCTTGTTTTTTAAGAACCTCTGGTTTGCCACATTCTCCCAAAGTTGTAGCCTAAGGCCTTTCTTAGACCTCTTAGAATGTTGTTTGCAAACAAATGGAAGTACAAAGAACAAAATCTGAGATAAATTGTGTATGCTGAAGAGCAAGGTTAAGTTAATAATTGAGAAAGACTTTGATATAACACAGGAACACTTAAAAATATATAATTACAATAGAATTTGTTTTCTGTGTAGCTGGATTGAATGTGTATGTTTCTTTACAGGTTTTTATTTTCTGTTTTCATAATGTACAAAGCTATAAAAATATCCAAGTAGAAAAATGCCTCTGGCACATCTCTCTTGTGTGCAGGAAAATGTTCCCAACAGGCCTGTCTTTTACTTTGGTATTGTGGGATACGATTTTGTCCTGGCAGTGGACTGCCTTAGGGCTTCCCTATTAATTTAGGGATATATCCTGTTATAATTGTGGGTCTGCCTTGGGAGCACTGCAGTGTAACAGGAGCAGATCCTCAGAGTTGTGCTCTGTACATTTTGGGGAGTCACTCTGGCTGAGCTCCAGGAAAGCCCAGCAGCAGCTGCAGTTCTTCTTCCCATTTCCTGTAAAAGAAACCCAGTCCATTGGGTCCAAGGCCACACCCCGGTTTGAGCTCTTATCTGGTCACTGTAATGATCAGAAAAATCACTGGAGATCTGGACACTCACAGCTCATCCAAGCCCAAAATCCAATGTGGATGGACCTGATGTCAGCCAGCTCAGTAGGAGACATTTTATATAACTCATTAGGATCACAATCAGGTGCTGCCACATCATTTTCCACAGGATCCTCATCCCATCTTCTCTAAGTGAGCACAGTCTGCACAGGGCAGAAGAAGCCAGACACAACTCCAATCTGCTGAATCTTTTAAAAGGCAGAATTTGAGGCCTGGGCTGTTGCTCTTTTAGGCCAAATACAATTACTCTGCAAATTCACTCTAAAAGATTAAAAATTAAATGAATCAGAACTTTCAATTTAACAAATGTCACTGCAAAAGCCACATGTTGCTGTGTGGAGCAAGGGACATTGCCCGATTCGTGCTGCGCCTGTAAGAACAAAAGAGAAGCATGTTCAAAGCTCTCAGGAGAAACACGGTGATATTTGCAAATAGAGTTTCATTTCAGCTAGCTGGAAATGAGCAGTAATTTTGTGATTCAGGTATTAGGAGTTGGCTACTGGCTACAAAACAATTGCTGCACGTTATGTGGCATTCGATGCTCTCCATAACACAGCACCAATACCTGTCCTGCTCCACTTGGCTTCACGACTCCTTAGCTGGGAGGGACAGAAATAACAGAGGCCATCAAGAGAAGTTCATTTTGAAATACCTGGGGAGGTTGACTTATGGGTGACTTCTGATGAAGAGAGTGGAATTGCAGGAAACATCGCCTTCAGGAATAACTCAGTGCTCCCATGTAGTTAAAGCAGGAGAACTTGTTATAAATTTATGTTGCGAAGTGTGAAACAGTCGACATTAATAGCTTATTGTGGTGGAAAGCTTTTAACTTGAAGTCTTTAAAGGAACAGAGTAAAATGATTCAGCATAGGAGAAGGAAAAGAATATATTTTATATTTTATTATGTTTAAAAATACTTTGTGCCAGTATCAATTATACCATCACATAATTTTTAAGTCTATTGCATAGTATAACAAAGAAAAGTCATTCTTTTTCTCGGAATTCAAATAAAAAAAAGCTGAAGGGGCATTTTTTAAAATGGAAAACCAGTTGCATATTCCATTTTTTCCATTTCAGAAAAACTCATACATGTTTCTTTGGAAAAGAAGAAAAAAAGTTTTCCCCACTTGCATAGCAGACAACTGGTATGAGTTTCCCATCACCCAACCAGTGCATGTGACATTCAAGCATATGGAATCAGTGTTTTCCACACTGTCAGTTTAAATCATTTTATTTCATAATTACTTTTGTTTGAACTAAATGAAGGAACTTAGGATAAATAATTAGGAAAAAAATATTTCTTGATAAATATTCAGCATCTACTTTCTCTGAAGTCAGAGCAAAACATCTGCTCTTTTACCTTCCAGTGAGATCTAAAATAATTGGGTAGGGGATACATTTGTGTTGTAGATTATACATTAAATGAGGGGACAAAAAGCAGGAATGCAGTAAAGTCTGAATATTTTGTTTCTGTCATCAGCCCCCATGAGCAAACTCAATTGCTTAATTTCCTTGGGGGAGTGGAATGGGCAAGTGGGGAGGAGGCTGGTGTTGGTGTTCCTTGAAGACAGTGCCAAATTGAGCTCCAAATTTTTACTGTTTACTATCATTTAATAGCAGCCCTTCGGTTCAGGTGCATTGAGCAGCCTGGAAGCACCAGTTACAGCATTAAAGCCATTTTTTTTTGCACTGACCTGTGAAATTATATTTTATTTTCAGTCCAATGCTATTCAAAAAAAACCATAGAAAAGCTACTTTAGAGAAGAGCTGCTCTTGATAGAATTTCTAGAAATTAAAAAAAAAAAAATCCTGAATACTTTATGTAATCCTTGTCTTCCTGATACTTAATTTCAAGGTTTTCTACCTGTAAAGGCAGTTTGTCCCTTGGTCTTCCTCTTCCATACTCACTTCCCAGAGCCATGGATCAATAATAGCATTTCACTATTTTCTCTGAGCATCTCAAAGACAAGAGGGGGGAAATAGGAAGTGTTTCTGCTGGGATAAAGTGGCCCAGAGATTAATTTTCATATACAGATCTGAAATGCCCTATTCCTTTCAACCTCCCCATTAGGTGAACCTTGAAGCTGAGTGTGCTGCTCAGGTGTGGATAATGGAATCACAGAAAGTACAAAATTGTCACAGTGTCAGTGAGCTCATGGTCGAAATTGCCCAGCTTTGAAGGATAACTCATTTACAGTAAATTCTAAAGTGGTCTTTCTTAGTGCTTGAAAAACTGTCTTAAAATATATGAGCTTTCCTCAAGACCTGAATTAAAAAAAAAAAAAAAAAAAAAGAAGAAAAACTAAAAGAAAACTACCTTTTAAAAGGTAAAAAAATTAAAATTTTTAAATTTAAAAAATTTAGTTATTGGTTTCAATGTGACTCCTAAATTTGATAAAAGTCTTCTCCAAAATGTTTCCCTGCAAAGCAAAGCAAATATTTTCTTTGCAAATGTCTGCATTGTAAGTTTTGTATTGAGCTTAAGCACTGGGTTTACAGATAGTCAATGGTTTTTCAACTAATCATTACTAATAATTACTATTATCAAATTTATCAAGTAATTACTATTTCAAAGAGAATTTCAAGAAAAATTGAAACAAATGCAACTGACCAAATCTGATGTGATTGGCTCCTAAAAGAGGTTTCAGTGCAAAGATACCTAGGTATGAGTCACATACAATTAGATATTAACCACAAAATGCCATTTCAGATTAATCAAGTCCACACCACTTGCCTTTATCTGTCTGTGTTAATTGTAAGAATCTTAGTTTGACTCACAATTTCAGGATCTCAGACCTTTTTTCATGGAGCAGGGATTTTTTTCTTTTATAGAAGAAATAACTATCTGTGAATATTACATGAGGAAGCACAGTCAGTCCGTCAGGGTGAAATGCTCTCTGTTTTTAAGGACAGCAATTCCATAAGGAAAAAGTCACTTAAAACAAGAAGGGGGGAAAAAAGGATGTGGTGGGAGTCTTGGTGGAGCTTTTGGCTTCCCATGCTTGTACCTCTATGGTTTATCAAGTGCATGTGTGTTATATAGACCATGTCTTTAGGAAATATAGTTGTTTGCTGCCTCTCTCTGTTTATTCAAACCTCTTCTAATCCTGGTCCTCAAAAAATGTTTTATATGTGCTCGTTTGGAAGAATTTTTTTGGGAAACAAAAAAAGACATCCTTCATAACTTTAACCCATTTGTGCAAAGACCTGTATTGACAGTGCTTTACCAGTGGAAATGTTGAGAGTCTATTATTATCTCTGTAAATACTGGTAGAATTTGCTGTTTTCTCCAATTTGCATGCAGGTAAACATACAACACTATTATTGATATATCTGTTAGTAGTAGCCTGGGTGATTATTTGCTTGGAGATAAGCCTGTGCTTATAATGCAGTCTGTTTCGCTAGATCTATTCCTAACCTTCTCTTTAAAATGTCAACTCCAAACATTTCTGTGGTGTCAGAAGGGAAAATGTCGAAAGTTTTAAAGGCTTGTAATTCTTAACTACTTTAGAGTTAACTGAAAGAAGAAAAGACAAATATTGCCATTCTTGAATCAGTTGAATATTTCCAGCCCAGATTTGGGGCGGGGGGCAGAATAAAGGTATTTAACAGAGGAATTCCCAGGAATATGAGGTTTACTTTAGTCATTTTTAGGACACAGTCTCATCAGCGGTGTATGAATCTCATTTGGTTCTGGTTTGTTTGATTCAGGTCTTGAAGTTTATACATTTATCCAATTTGAGTAGATTTGAAGGATTAAATTCTAGTTATACCCTTCTTTCCAAAGGAAGGCTTCCTCATTTAGGTTGAACACCCATTGTTTCTTCTTGTTTGAACTGGGAATAGCTCAGCAGAGAGGAAAAGATCTCTGTGGTTATGAGCCCCATCCAGGACTGTGGGTGGGAATCGCTTCGTGCAATCTGCTGAAAATGTGCAGATAAATGAGCAAGTTCTGTGTTCTGATCTCTGACAGCATGAAATCAACACAAATTTTAAAACTACTACATAATTTCTGCTGTAAATTCATGTTTAAATACATGAATCTGCTAATCAGTAATTGATGAGGCATCATAAGAAGTTGCACAGACCTTGGGCTGCTTTTTCTTAGCAACATATAAGCCCAAGGAGTTTCTGGTAGCCTTAATGTTGAATAAGTATCTTCTGATTTCTAGCATACTTTAGAAGGTTGTACTGCTTTCTGTGAGTCTACAAACCCATAGGTAGCACAGTTATAGCACAGCATGGCCTGGGAGATAGACTGCTTTTGAGATTTAATTCAGTTTTGTAGCGGTAAAGAATTGAAAAAATAATGCAGAAGTTGTGAATTGCAAGAATGATCCCCACCAGTGCTGCCCAGTAAGGTTTAATGTGGCCTTTTTATAGACAGAATTATAATTGACACTTGTATAGTTCTGTGCTTTATTATTTAGCATCACATATGTATGACTTTCGTGCCATGTTTTAAGTGAATGGGAATTAAACAGTAGCTGAGTATTTCAGATAAAATATGTCAAATGTTTTAAGTGGGGTCAAATATAACAGGCTATTGAAAAATAAAACAGAAAATGATCCTACTTAGAAGGCTAAGTGTTTTGAAGAAAGGGTGAGAAGCTGTCATCATATCACTAATTTGTTCTTTTTGGTTGTTTTGGGGGTTTTTTTTCTCCCATCTCCATGATCCAGAAGAAATAGTTAAGACTAGGACATTTGAAAAAAAAATGCACTTTTCCTAAGTATTATTCCACTAAATTCACTGCTTATTGTATCAGTAGCTAGCACTGCCTGGGCTCAGTGTCCTGGGGATGTGGGGCCAGGGAGCAGAGCTGTTCAGCAGGGGCACACTCCATGGTTGCCCAGTGTTGATCTGTTGTGGAAAAAGTGTTAAGGACGAGGTGGAAACATCCAAATGTTGACAGGTGGCCTTGAGGTGCAGTTCCCATTTTACTCCTAGCAAAGAGCTGTCCTTATTAATATAAAAGGCACTGGAAAGTGGCCAGTGGAAATGCTGTTACAGTGGTAGAATTAAATTAAGGCTTTTGTTGCTACAATTACACTGATTTAAAAGCACAAATGTAATTTTCAGTTCTTCTGACCAGCATAAGTATGGTGTTAAACTTTCCTCTGACAATTTGTTGGATTAGTCTTTCAAAGGACAAATTTTCTGCATAACAGGGACAGAAAAATGCAAGAAGTTCCCTGTGACCAATGACACAGAGGTGGTTCAAGTGCTAAACTCTTCCCAGAACAGCAGCTCACCAAAAATGCTCTAAGGACCTGAGGAAAAAATGCAAAAGCATCATTTCTTACCTTGCCAACAACAGCGTTTGACCTCTCACATGCTGTAGGAAGCTGTGACCACAAAAGTATACAAAATCAGAGGTTGAAAGCAGGAAAAAATTGCTGAGTACATTTGAAGTGCTTGGACAGCTCTTAATACACTGCACTGGGCATGACAAATGAGTGTCTGTGTAAATCAATAAAGCTTTCTGTAAATGGACAAACGGTTTAGTATAAATAACAAAGGAGCAAACCTGGTAACTGTGGGGTAGCGTTCTGTCAGGGATTTTAAAGTTCACTGTCATAACTTTGTTCCTCTTGACCTTTATTGATGATACCTTCAGAGCATGCTGAGCTGCTAACTAGACACACAACCTTTAGACCTTCACCTCCTGCCCATGACTAGGTGATCTTTAAAGGTCCTTTCTGATCCAAACCATTCTATGATTCTGTAATCTCCTCTTCCCTTAGTGCAAAATGCATCACACTCTCTGCTTTCTTCTCTCTTCCCCCTCCCGTCCTTTTGTTTTGTCTCACCTCTACAGTGGTTGAGTAAGGAAAACTATCTTCTACATAATTCTCTTTTAGTCATGATTCTCTTTTATTCGTGCATTCTAGTAGAAAATTCAATGTTTTAATTAATTTCATTGTCATTATAAAAGTGCAGAGCATTGTCTGTTGAAGCATCAGGTGTGTAGCCTTTTACTAACTTTGAAACTGTGCTAACAGCTGCCCCAGATGAGAAAATATCTATGGAAGGGAGAGAAAGCTATTAGCTGACCCAAAGACTTTTTATCATTACCAGGGTTATGTTTTTCATCCTGAGGAAGGATTTAAAATCAGTTGGCAAAGTCTCTCATAATGACTGTGTTAGCAGTGGTATCAATTCAAGGCAGCCTCTGTTTTGTTAAAGTAGTCTGAAGTTTTACCTTTCAAACTGATTTTCTATAAACCCAATCACTCAGTTCAGAACAGTGTTGTCTCTAATTCAGGAAGTTGGAGGCTGCTTAGCATTATCCAAGTCATGACTGAAATCTTTAAATTTTCCAATGTTCGGAGAGACTCTTGTCCAAAATCCTTTCTCCCAAATCGGAATTGGGAAGGACGTCTGTTTTGACATTTTAGGATCCTTGAATCTGTAAAGATCCAAAACCAAAATGTACTGATGTTTCATTTGGTGGTAAACTATGCCACAGTTACTGTTGGCTGACTGAATGCTGCTGTACTTTGAGATCTGCCCCCCCACAGAAAAGATGTGTGTGCCTGAGGTGCTGGTGGCAGGCACTGAGTTTGCCATGTCTGCTGGGCTGCATCACTTTCAGTTCTTGCAAGGCTGAGGGACAGAGAAGGATTGTTCATTTCTGTATGTAACATGAAATATCCATCAATTCCTAGAGGACAGCTGTGCCTAAAACTAGAAATCTCTATAGAAATCAGTGGCTATCTCAGAAAGTGCTGTTCTCAGGGCTCTCAGTTGCTTGTTGTCAGCAAGCTCAGTTTTCCCTGCACAGTCCCCTGCCAGGTTATGGATGGGATTAGTGGTTGCACTGGGGGTCAGAACTGTCACTGCCCCTGCTTGCCTGCAAGTGTGCAAAAGCTTTCAAGCTGTGAGAAGCGAGAGGGGCTTCTTACTGCAGTGTAGCTTTCTCTAAGTGTGGCCTGAAAATAAAAATGGAAGTAGATTTAATAGTAGCTTCCCTCAAGGAGATGTACTTTGCTTAACTGGCAAAGGAAACCCAGAATATACAATACGAGAGGCAGGCAGATTCTTTGGAGCAAAAATTGAGCAGCCTTACAATAACATCAAAACCCAGTGATTTCTGTTAAATAAACAAAGGTTTGGATTAGGAGGCAGGGTTTTGAGACCATAAGTGCTACTACAAATTTTCCAAATGAATACTTTCAGGGGAATGAGGATTATTATCAAGTATTTGGTTGCAATGTAGAGTGATTTAGTGTATCAAGTACTGGTTTCCCCATGTTGTGGGAACTGGCACAGATTCTAAAGTAAAGTCAGTCAAGTGTTCCCTTCTAGTCTGGTCCTCATTACAAAAATGCCAAATAAATAGGTTTGATTTGCTTGGCAATCAAGAAGCACAAAAGTCAAGCTAATGTTGACTGCATTACATCCTTCCACTACAATTTTGAAAGCAGTGGTGTGAGAATAGGTTTTATTATACAGATGTTTCCACTGTGGGTTGATAAGAGCTGAAATGTAGCGTTTATTTATAATACTGTCAAGTTTAGATTTCCTAATTTTGGTAGCCTGTTTGTAATGGAATAGCTTGCTGAAATCAGGGATTCAGTGAACAGATCCAAGAAGATTTAGCATTCCATTTAACAGCATTCCAAAATATAGAGTAAGAGAAGCATGGGGAGCTCTCTCTGTATTTCATATAGTACAAGTGTGTGTTGTAGTTCTTTTACACATTTCTATGTGGAAGCAATCTGCCCAAATTATTGTAGGATAAAATCATACAATATATTTTTATGTTAATGAAAATGAAAATTAAAAGCTAAATCCATAAGTATGTCAATATGTGTGAGTTGAAAATATGTGCAGACTAATTTAGTGATTGCTTCAGAACAGTAAGAATTTCTTTTGGATGGCATTTTAGGGGGATATTCTTAGAGAAAACATCTGAAAATCTTTAACTCAGAAATATATTTTTATGTAACGAACATCTCTTTATTTTATCAATGAACCTGCAAGAACCTGTCTGTAAAAGCAAACTATGGCCTCTTCAGTCTGGAGGACTATTTACCCTCCAGCTTCTGATTTCTCACTGCTGCTTGCTTTCACAGCCTCTTCTTCTACTTTGCTACTTCTGCATCTGCTACTTTTTGCTGCCTCATCTCACAGTGCTCTCTGCAGGATCACCCATAGACTTTTTATAGCCATATGTTGAACCCATTCATAGGTGACATTGTGAAAATATGATGCAGAGCATTTTACCACCTTTGCTGGCTTTAATTGTACCCTGGAGATAAAGCACAGATTCTGTACAGTTGCTTATTTAGACTTTTAAATAAGTAAACTCTATACGCCCTTGTTTCTTACCACACTTTCACTCTTCAATCTCTTTCAAGATGCTGGATAATAGTGTATGTTTGCTTTTGCTTCCAAGCCTTACTTTTATGATTCAGCTGCAATTGAAATTTTTATTAATGGGTCAATTTAATAGACTTTGGGATTCTTATTTTGTTGATTCATTGACTTTTTTTGACAAGGAAGGGGGAACAGTGCATCTTTCCACAGAGTCTTTCCATACAGCACATTACATTAATTTTCCTCTAAAACTACAAATGTTAACTATATTTATCACTGTTGTTTTGGTAACGACAATTCCTTTGAAACAGCATTTGTTTAAGTTTTATAGGTTGACAGAAGGTTAAAGTAATGCAAGTACTGTAAATTGCATAATAGTTGTAATTATGGGAATGTATTGATTTTGGTGTTACGGTTATGTGACGTGAAGTTATGCATGGGAGGCACAGAGATTTTTAGAGCCATTTATAACTCATAGATTTATATATATATTGCTTTAGTTTCTCAGCCTTTAAGAGAAGAATAGTAGAAACATTCTCTGATGAAACTTCATCACACTTTAAAAATTTTCTTTTTCCAATACTATAAGAATTCCTAAAGGTAATACAGATATATATAGAAAAATACTTTGATTTGCTGTGATTTACGTACCAGAGTGTGCTATATTGAAGTTTTCACAGTGCAAAAACATGAGCAGGGTGAAAATTAAAGACAGATGAAAGGCCCTACTATACAGGAATCTTTATCATATTTAGAATTACATATGTGAGAGAAAAAAAATCTGGCTTCAAGATTGCATTTAGATGTAGCAAAATACCTCTCACTCTTGAAGTAGTAGGATATTTTTTTTGTAAGTAAAGACTATTACATTTATCTGCTTCAGTTAAAGGGTGTAATTCACCAATGAGCTGTAGAACGACCTGTGCTCCTGGAGTTCCCCACTGCAGAAACCAGGCTTATGAGGGGCTGCCACAGTTAAAAGTTTACATAAGATTGGCTTTTTTTTCCCTGTGATAGTGGCTGCCTCTGCATCTGAGTGGTTCACAGCTATCAAGTTCCCTCTGAACAGAAAGGGAGAGGAAGAGAAGAGATGTCAGTATCTTTTATAGTGTTTCATTGCCAAGTCTATTGCACCTGACAAGATGAGATGGTGGACACACGTGGAATATCTGCTATGATATTGTTCTGGATTGTAATGCATGGTGTGAATAATCTCATAAATGAATGTCACTTCTGGTTTTACTCAAAGCGCCAACCTGCAGCAAAATAAATTGTATGGTGCATTTTATTCTGGATCTTGAAGAAGTAGAATAATTAAGCCCCCTGAGAATTTTTATGAATTGTCATGTGGTGAAATATATCCTTTGCTAAATGTACATATTTACATATTTATTCCATTGTACTGTAGGCGGAGAATTCAGCGCTGGCTCTGGAAAACGAAAATCAGAGAGAACAGTATGAAAGATGTCTTGATGAGGTAAGGTATATGGAAAGGTTGTTCTTACCTACTACTATGATTAAATGAATACAAATTAATCTCTCCCTCTCTTAGGAGGTTGACATTGTTCTGCAATTTTTGCATTACTTCATTCTAATTAATTCCAAGAACATGTGTCTGGCAGTCAAAGGTGTTGTTCTCCATGACCTCTGCGGTAAAACCTGTTTTGACCACACTTCTCCACTGAAAAGTGGATGTCCCTGTGACCAATACATAGAACTGGTTTGCTTTCATGAGGAGGAGGAGATTATAATTTGCCTATTAGGTGCTGTGCACTCCTTTTCTCTAAAGTGGAACACGTGTGACAGTGGCTGCTCCCATCAAGAGTCCCCCAGCTTTCTCATGTGATACATTCCATAACCCCAGAATTTAGTCCTCAGCTTGCCCTTAGGGTTACATACACAGCTTTTAATGCTGTTTTTTTTCTAGCTGTTTTCTAGATCAGAGCTTCCAATTACAGCTAGAATATAATTTGCCCCTCACTTACTGTCTGAGCACTCCAGCAATGCCTACAATTCCAGAAGTGTCTACCATCTCCTGTTGCATGGAGCTTTCTCCACACGTACTGATGCTCACTTGTTCCTCCAATAAGGCTCTTCAACATGCCTGAGAGTTTAAAGCAGTTTTAAAACTCTTAGTGGCTCAAAGAGTTGCTTGGCAGAAATCATTTACCCATTCCATAATAAGGATGTGTAGTGGCATAAGTAATTAGCTGACATGCAAACAAAACAAGAAGAACCCCAGCTGCACCTTGGAGAAAAGAGTGTGTAAGCAAGCAAACCACCCAGGGCAGATGACAATTCCAGTCTTCCCACCAGCTTTTTAAATTTTTAATCAGCATTTTCTGAAGTGTTAGAAGCATGAGCAATACAGCTCTGGCACAAGAAACCTCCAGTTCGGTGCAGATTTTCATCAGCAAATCCACTCTTTTGCCGCTGTGGCATAGTTTTATCAGGGAATTTACAGATACACCTTCCCACAGGGTCGTGCTCTGCCCATTCTGTGGCTCTGGGGTATGAGCAGAGCCTTTGTCTGCATTGGCCCAAGTCACTCTTTCAGTGCACACTTGAACCGTGTATGGATATCTTGGTGATAAGGATGAAATTACCATGTAATTGCTAACTTCATTTTAAATTACAGAGCCTGAATTAAAATTATTTTCTGATTGTCTAGGACAAAATCTGCTTACATAATTAATTTTGGAAACGAGCAAAGCACTGTAACTGTCCATTTCAGCAAAACACTCCAGGCAGATTAAAAGGACAGGAAATATGCTTTTATGCTGTTTGCAGTGACATGATGGATTTCTGACCCAGGATTGTTTTTCACACACCGTTTCAGATTAAAGATCATATAATTGCATCAAACTATGCTCTGAAGTTCATTATCTTCAACATTATGTTGGCTGTTTTCAGTTCTTCTATATTATCACAGCTGTATCCATCTTCTCCCATTGTGTCAACTTTTTCAGGAGAAAGTGCTTCTCACCACCCATGGCTTGGGCTTCCCTGTTTCATTTTTTGTTTATCTTGTTCTTTTTTTTTGTGTGTTCTGTTTCACAGTGCTTTGGCAGAAGCACTGTAACCAGCATTGTTTGAGCTGACACAAGCTTGGACCTAATGCCTTCTGGTCACTGAGGTGAAGAAGTTGCTGCCAGTGACTGAGGCAAGAAAACCATATTTAATAATTGCAAATTCTGCAGGAGTCCCGGGTCAGCATCCACCTGAGCACATTCCTTTGGTGGAGCTGCACAAGAAATCACACATTCTCACCCTCTATTTTATAGTAACAATAAAGAGTATAGGAGATAAGACAGAAATTCAATTCATTAATAACCAAAAGTCCTTTCCAGGCAGAGATTGTTACTGGAAATCTTAAGCAAATAAAGTGCTTTCTATAAAGATTAAAAAAAAAAAAATTAAAATATTTTTAAATATTTCCACTGAAAATTCTATTTTCTTTAAGACTTTAAGTCTGATGCTTGCTCTGTTCATAACTCATCTTACACCAGCCCCTCTTCTTGAAAGTGAGAATCTCTTCAGACCTTCCCTAGTCTGGCCCTCAGAACTTGTTCAGTGTTTTTAGGAGCAGATGTAACTTAGGAGCAGCCATGTATCTGTCTGTACTGCAGCCCCACTTTGCCTCAGGGGCACCTGGCAGGTTTGGAGTGAGGAACAGAGCTGTTCCTGGCAACACAAGGCTGTGATCACACCCGAACCTGACAGAGCTGAAGTGCCACCAAAACATGTGAGTGCCTACTACAATCATGATTTTAATTTTGCCTCTTCAGTCAAATTAGTGGTGAGTGCAATGAACTTCTCCTGGGCTGATGCACAAGGAGTGCTTCCCTCCCAAGCTACCACCTGGCCATTCTGGCTGTTACATGCCTGGGAGGCTTGACAGGCCCTGGAGGTAATGAAGGCTGGGAACATCATCTGATGACTATTGAGAGAACGCTGCCATCTTTCACTCATCACTCAGCAACCTCAAATTGTAGCTTCTCTCCCCTGGGCACAGGCAAACTCTGCTCAGGGCACTCAAGCACCATTTAACCTGGCCACCCTGGCAGTGTGACCTGCATGGTCCCTCAGGGTCCCAGCAAAGTGATGAGGACACATGCTATGCACAGTGTGCCCTCTGCTCAGGTGCTGGTGGCCATTAAGCTGAATATGAATGAACTAAAAATAGCCACTGTGGTTTTTCTGTCTGTCTGTAGCAAAGAGATGCCAGAGCTGAATTCTTAAAGCTATGCTTGCCATTATTTTCTCTCATTTTTCTTTTTTTTTAAAATCAGTTATTTTACATAGTACTTTTCATTCATATAATGCCCTACATTTAATATTGTATGAATGCCTGCAACTGTGACATAAAAAGGCATGCTCTGTAATCATTTTCATGGTAAAATTCAAAGAAACTCAAATGTTCAGGGAGATTAAATCTGAAAAGCATATGGGTCAAGCTGAGCAGAGTCCTTTATGAATTTTAACAATTATTCACTGATTTTAAAGTAATTGTTCATCTCTGAAGTGTAAATGTAAAAAACTTGGAACAGTATTTGGAAGAAGGTGTCATTGAAATGTTCCAGTACTTGATAAATAAGAAAAAGAGCTTATTTAATTTCAGACCTACTCCATAAATGTATCTTTCTGTTGCTGAAAAATTTAATGTGAAACCCAGGATTGTCTTCCTGTACCTTTGGGCTTTGAGGTTAACATGCTTAATCCCAGTTTCCTAGTTTCCTATTGTGGAATTCAGATGTCAGTTGATTGGTAGGTAGCAATGTCATGGTTATTCACATCACTGTGCCAGCTGAGATTTCTGTCAACCTTCACCATATTCACATGCAGGAAATTATGCAACTTAGGGTAGTTGATATTTTTGCGGATGTTTTAAGAATTAACTAATCAAAAATGCAGAGTTATCTTAAAAAAAGGCATTCTGTTTTTAAGATTTGAATAAAAGATAAATCTTTTATTTTAGTACACTTGAAATGTCTTTTTGCATATGGAATCATACATTAAAGGCAGCTGTTTAAAATCTCAGTACTTGTAAAAGGCATGACAGATGTTGCATTAGGATCTCTTTTCTTTGATTCGTTCTTTTATAACTTTTCTATTAAGACCACTTTATGACATATATTTGTAAACATAATTGCCTAAGGAAAAACTGAAGCTAGATCTTTTATCTTTTTTATTGCAAACCAGAAAAGGAAACATCACCTAAAGATCTTGGCTATTAAGTTCAAAGGAAAGGCAGGCAGTGTGAAAGCAAGGAGTGTCACCTTCTGCAGAACAGCAGACCAAGGAACCAGCCAGCTCTGTTCTATTCCTTGTTTCACCTTGATTAACTGCAGTTATCACAGGTCAAGTAATTTTACAGCCTGCTTTTCACTGGGATTGAGCCACAGTTATGCCTCAAATAAGCAGGAACTTCACATTTTCACATTTTCTGCATCTCAGAAGTCAATTCCTCTGCCTTCGATGGTCTCAGTTTCCACAGCTCTTGGTAGTTGTGACTGCCAGTTTTGTGGAGCTGGTTCACGTTGTTCATTCACATCATGGTGTCTCCTGATACCTGTACATTAAAATGAAGTAGATTGTTGAGTTTAGCAGCTTATTTCCATCTGCTGTAGGAGTGGAATGGCAACCTCATTTGAAATGCAAACATTTGGCTATGATTCCACTTATTGAGTGCTAAATTAATTTTAGTAACTGCAGAACATTTCACTGAAGGCTTCCCACCTCTGTTCCTGCTGAATACCAAAAATACAGACCTAAAAATCTTGAATGGTAATAACGACACAGTTTTCCAAGATGCTAGATAATTAAAAAAAAAAACCAACCACATTTTCTAAAGAACCTGGTTACATATATTTCTTGAGTTCCATGGGAGCTGTGGATCACTGGCAGGTACTTCCATTTAGATACCTATCTTCACTCAAAAGCTGAAAAATTTGTCATATATGCATCAGCAGGTTCAGTTTTTTCCCGTTTGGAATATTATGCCATTTACACTCCTCTGTACAATATGTAAAGCTGTAGGAGTCATTTTGTAGGCTATGCTGTTGTGAGTGACTAGTGCACACTTCAAAGAACCTTTAGTTCTTCCTTGGTAAAGTAACTCCATGTCAGAAAGGAAAGAAATAATGTATTCACTATGGTTTGTTCAATTTTCAGGTAGAGCAAACAGACCTTAAAGTACCTGGCAGAAGGAACAGTGTTGGATGGAGAGCCTGAGAGCCTGCAGGGCAAGGCACATGGGCTTTCAAAACCATAGCATGCTTACTTCTGTTGGTTATTACTGTTCTAATATTAGTCTGTGTCTTCTGTTAAATCACACACAGAGCTGTTCTTTCGGAGTTTTGTTCCACAGGCTGCCTGAAGTTAGAGACCAGTTTGGAAAAAAGATACGAGGCAACTTTATGTGTATGAATCAGATGTAACTTTTGGATCTAGCAGAACCAAATTATTTGCAGGAGTGAATTAGCTGCTGCAGCTCTTTTCTCCCAACCGAGTTCTCATCAGTGGTGGTGGGGGTTTTATGTAATTTGCCAAGAGTAATAAGAATCAATGCAGGTTATTTAATGATACCTGCATAAATTTTAATATAATTTCTGTAAACCAAAAACAAATTAAAAAATCTCTTTTTTTCAGAGAGAGAGATCTCTACTTGCTCTGCCTAAATGCAAGAGCAGAAGTATAAATCAGCACAATGTGTGATAACATGTGCATATATGGTGTTGAACCTTCAAGTTAGCATCAACAGAAAATCTCACCTCAGTCTCTCTTTCTCTCCCTCCTTCTTCCACCTCACTGCCCCTATCCTTGCTGGTAAATATAAATTAGAAAGGATGTATACAATAGATTACTTCAAAAATTCCGTGTTGAATATATAGTTTGCTAATCAATGGTGTGTAATCTCATTCAAGTCAATTATGCTATGTGGGGTGAATGCCTTCCAACCACATTTCAATGACAGTAGGTACTTTAATTTTCTGTGGCACTTTATGGTTTCTGCCTGTCATGATAGATGTACCATTTTGTCAATATTTAATCAAGAAACAATTAAACTTCATGAAAACATTCAGGCCTCCATCCTTGGCTGGTAAAAGTCCACTCTAGTGGATGCACTCAGTCCATGCTGATGCACACCAGCCGCATATAGAACTGTGAAAGTTTAATCTACTGCAAAGAAGAGATGACAGATGTTAACCAAATGCCCCTCATGCCACACTGCAATTGATACAATGCACATTTGCTTATAATGAGGACTAGAACAGAAGTAGTTGATGTGAATTTCATGTATTTTTACTAGTATTATCTTACTAAAATACTAGTAAATAATGAAAATGCTAGAATTGGTAGTGGTTGTAGATGGAAAGTACTGTGAAACATACATAGTGAATGTTCGTAAAAATCTTTTAACACACTCTGGTTGGATATGTCCTTAACCCTTTGGGCCTCACATTGGGTGCCAAAAATGGACTGT
Source organism: Aphelocoma coerulescens (assembly GCF_041296385.1). Taxonomy (NCBI): domain Eukaryota; kingdom Metazoa; phylum Chordata; class Aves; order Passeriformes; family Corvidae; genus Aphelocoma; species Aphelocoma coerulescens. The sequence continues at coordinate 32,871,809 of NC_091021.1, read as the reverse complement.
CATGGTTTTAAGCCCAGATGGAGATGAAATACTACGCAGCTGCTTGCTCAACCCCAATGGAATGGGGAGGAGAATCAGCATAAAACTTGTATGTTAAGATAAAAACAGTTTCCTTCCTGGTAACTGCCCCAGTTTGTATCCTGGATATGACGTTTTGTGGTTTGGAATTTCCCTTTAGCCAGGGTCACCTGTCTCAGCAATGTTCCCTCCCAGTTTCTTTTGTGAACATCCTCACTGGCAGAGCATGAGATGAGACAAAAAAAGGTCCTTGACTTAGGATAAACACAACTTAGCAAAAAAACAAAACATCAGCATGTTATCAACACCATTCTCATTCAGAAACCAAAACACAGCTCTGTAACAGCTACTGAGAGGAAATTAACCCTGCTCCAGCTGAAACCAGGACAGGCCACAGAAGAAGGTATTGTTATGCATATACACACAGGATAACATACTTAAATTTTTTTACTTTTTATCTTTCAGGTAGCTAACCAGGTTGTTCAGGCTCTACTTACTCAAAAGGTAAGTTGTGATTTGGGTATTTTGGTGTAGCTTCAAGCTTGTAGATGTTCACTGTTTATTTGAGATATATATATAGAGAGAGAAATAGGTGTAGATATATATATTCTTAAATAGTATACATTTTTTTAACTATGTTCACACATTCAGTAAGCAGGGGAAGTACTGCACAGGAAAAATTCTTGTAAGGTTATTGCAAACCTGGCACAGTGAAAAGATTCACTTTGGCTTCTACAAAGATCTGTTCTGCATCAGGTCATGTCTGAAGTTCTGGTTTTCTGACGTGGTCTTTGAGTTAAACGTGATTCCATGATTTCATTTTGTCAGGGGGAGAAAGAAGGAAAGACAAACAAAATATAAAGATCTATAACAATAAGCTCTGAGCACTTCAATATTCATGGAAGGATCCTTCGTGAGGTTTAGACCACTTGATGGATGTGGCATTATTAAAATGCTTTGGATCATTTAGTTTTAAAAAGATGATTCGGAAAGAGACATAAATGCTGTCTTTTAAAGCAGATAGTGCAAAGAAGAAAATAAACTGTTTTGTCTACACTTAATGACAGGACAAGTAATAACATTCTTAAAATGCAGCAAGAAACACCAAGTTAAAATAATCAAAAACCTCTGCCATGCACCCAAAAGCTTTCTAGATGCAAACAGATTTTGAGGACAGCTCCAAAGCCTCCCTTATGAACATCACTCCACCCAGCAGGACATCATTCAGAATCCTCCTTGCAAAGGGAAGAGTGGGGACAGAGGGGACACGCAGGGTTGAATGTATCATCGCTCATCCCATGATTTTTAGATCCACAACAAAGGCTTGTACTCTGGAAGAGGGATGCTGCCTTCCAGCAGCTAGGAATGTTGCAGCTCAGAAGTGATTTGTGCAAGCCAGGGAAGTTTGCCCTGCTGCTGTCTGTGCTGTGTTTCTCTGTTCACACATAGGAGTAGGGTCTGTGCATCATCAGAGGACTGCAGAGCTATTGCTGTGACACCTGCTAGAAATATAACTTAAGGTATTTTCTAAAAAAATCCCAAATCTATGTTTCAGTACATTCTAAATGGAAATTAAGGTATTTTCTCATGTTAATATATACAAAAACCTCATACACATTTTGTATTATAAAACCATACATGGGGAAATATTCACCAGAGGGTTAATCTCAATATATTAATCTCTAGTTTGGGTATATTTTGATTGTTTCCCAAGTGGAGAGAGAAGCTTCCTGACTGCCTTTGCAAAGGTGTCAGACATTTTGATGACTACATACTTCCTCAGTAATTAATCCTTCCAAACCCATAGGAACCAAGGAGTTCCTAAGGATACCATAAAACCAGATCCGAATACATTTAATAAAGTGATTTACTTAGGGTTGATGGGATTTAACAGCTACTTACCTATTACTGAGTAATAACAGCTAATTTAATATCCATAGAAAGAGGAAAGAGGGTACTTTTCTAAATGCTAATGAATATTAACTGTTATAGTGCTCCTGACACCGTTCATACAAGTCCTTTTATAAGAAAAGACAGGAACACAATAGCATACAATAAAGAGGAAATTGCACTCCTCACACCATTCCCAAAAGGGTAGATATCAGAACCCCAATAGTAGCTGTTAAATAGATAAATCTAACATCATGCAGCTGAGCAGTAAGACAGAGTCAGTCATGCCACAGAGAGATAACACACCTCTGGAGCAGAGCAAGACATGAAGAAAGCTGAGAGCTTTCACAAAAGGGAGAAGAGTGATTTTGTACAGTAGCACACGCTGCATAGGCTTTGCTGTGAATTTGAAATCATCCTTTAAGGACTAATTTTTGCTTAAATTTAGTACATGCTGTAATGTAATGAGTAAAGCACTGTGTACTCGCTGGGATGTGGAAAGACTGTGATCCCACTGAGAGATTCTGGTGACACAAATTGAGTGAGCGAAGCTTAAGTGATTTATCAATGTCACTGAATCCTTGAAATGGAATTACAGTCTTAAACGTTCACTTTTCAAGTATGTAATTTGTTACAATACTTATAGAATTTCTCTAACATGAGAGAATTTTTTTTTATGTGACCATGGAGAAACTAAGTTAAATTGAATTTGTGCTGAGTTAGCCATACAAAATAATTTCACAATTTTATGTAGCAAAATTCTATGGATTTTCTCCCACTTACTAAGAAAAAATTTTGCCTCTAGGAAATTTAAGAAGTCAGAAATCCAACAAAATTAATTGAGGCAAACCTGTATGCTATGATACTGAAAACATCCATTCTTTCTCCTTCCACCCAAAGACTTCTCATATAACATGAGCTGATTGGACTGCTGAGAACTGGATTTTTAGGTTTTTCTTTCCATGTAGGACGTGGATCCACATTTTGAAATTTGAGTTAAACCATTTAATTAAATTATTTTGTGACTTGTGTATCTACTTTTTGCATAATAATCTCCTCCATAGGAGTGTGTTCAGGAGATTATTCTTTTTACTCTGGGTTCTATATGAAAGTTATTTCTTCTCCATTTTCATCAATGAAATAAAAAAGAAGTGAGTTAAGTGTTAATTAAAGCAGAAAGAAGCACGTTCAGAGGGAGAGCAGTGTTTTTCTGGAACTTCTGCTGAGGGCATTGGATCCCATTTTGGAGAACAGTGAGTCTCATTCACACTGAAGAGATAAAGCAAGACTAGAGAGATGCTCAGATATTACTACAGTGAATCCCTAGGAGCACTTTAAATATTTGGGAGATTGCTACCTTAATAGCTGGTTGTTTTGCCCACAGGAGAGGAATTATATGCTTGAGACATTTGCTAGTTGTATTAATTGGTAATTTTAGGACTTCAAGTTTCTAAACTCAGACTTTATTTTACCAGAATACTGCTACCTTTATGTGCCTCATTTCTCCTCTGGGCTATGGGTGGCATTACCATTGGCAGGGTTTATAGCATCTGGCTATAATCTACTATCTTATATTTCACTTTTTTACAGAAATTCTAAAGTTTGAAACATAAATCTTATGGGTTTAAAACCGTAAGATAGGAAGGTTTTGAGCAGAGGCCTTGCTAAGATTTAATTTTTTTCTACACTGTTAGTTTCTGTGAATCATTTTTCCTGTTCAGTGCCCCTAGTAGTGTTGAAATGTTAAGCACTGTTGTAACAGCCAAGGCTCATTTTTAAATTCTCTGATTTGTGAAAGGCAGATAATGATGGGTCTTGATGCTTACAATCTCTATTCCTAATAGAGATTGCCTTGTGCAAGACCAGGGATAAGAGGTCTCATTGACAGGAAACAAAGCTTCAGGGCTTTAGAAATCATCAGCCTCAAGATTTTTTGAGGGTTGTGTGGAAGGTTCTAGCAATTTCAATTGAACAACCACTTGACAGCCACCTAAAACAAATGTTATAAAACCATCAGGAGAAAATAATCACATTCATCCAGTATTCATAAAATCTGATACATATGCATAAAAAGATGTTTGCATTTTTCTGGGAGTCTCAAGATGAACATATTTTGTTGTGTGTTCACCTCTTCTAACCTCATTGCTGGTTAGAGCAGAGACTAGAGCAACTGTAGGCAAGAATTTGTGCTACATCTGACTACAATTTCCCCCTCTGAGTTGCTTCCTCATAAAGCCAGATCATCATGTTGTTAATGGTATTGACAGGACAACATATGGGGGTGCTGAGGACTGTTTCTCCACCTTCATATGGTGGAAAGTAATATGAGCTAGGCAATACCACAGGGCAGCAAATGTCCTAAATTTAAATAAGGGTAAGTATTTTGGAGACATAAATTAAAAAAACAAACAAACCAACCTAAATATGGATGCAGCTTATGATTTTTATTTGTAAGCTTTACTAGGAGACTGCTTTTCCGGGTTTATGAAGCTCTCCTACCTCAAAATGGACCGCTGCACAAAATATGCTGAAAAGCTGAGTGTCAGATTCTGCACTGTCTCCAAAATCCTCTCTCTGATAGAATCCTGTATTCCTCCAAGTGACCAGGAAAAGCAGGTTTTACACTGAAGATAGATAGACAGAGATTAGATAGATAGACAGGTCTGTATCTGAAAGCCATTAGTGGCTTTGATGGTTTTACACTCTACCTCTGCTTCTAATGCCCAATTTTAAGGTTTTTCATAGAATCACAGAATTGCTTAGAAAGGTCCTTTAAGATCATTGAGTCCAGCCATTAACCCAGTGCTGCCAAGCCCACCAAACCATGACTCCAGGTACCTCATCTACACAGCTTTTAAATCCCTCCAGGGATGATGACTCCACCTCCTGTTCCAATGCTTGACAACCCTTTCCATAAGAAATTTTTCCTAATATACAACCTAAAGCTCTTCTGGAGGCCATTCCAGAGGCCATTTCCTCTGTCCTATCAGTTGCTGCTTGGGAGAAGAGACCAAGCCCTATCTGGCTAGAACCTCCTTTCAGGGAGTTGTAGAGTGAAAAGAGCCTCTTTTTTTTTTTCCAGGCTAAACACCCTCAGCTCCCTCAGCTGCTCCTCATCAGATTTGTGCTCCAGAACTTTTCCCAGCTCTGTTCCCTTCTCTGGACTCGCTCCAGCCCCTCAATGTCTTTCTTTAGTGCCAGGCCCAGAACTGGACAGAGGACTCGAGGTGTGGCCTCACCAGTGCCCAGTACAGAGGGACAGTCAGTGCCCTGGTCCTGCTGACCACTCTATTTTCAATCAGCCAGGATGCCACTGGCTTTCTTGCCCACCTGGGCACACCCAGGGGTGTCTGGGAAGACACAGCCCATCCACATCAGGCACAGCAATGCTGACTTGGTTGTTCAGAAAAAGCAAGGAGGGGATCAGACTTCAGAAGAGTACCTTGAAGGCACAGTGCCACTTTGAACCTCTGCCTGGTTTGGTACAGCTTTGGCTTTTTACTTAGCTTATGCTTATTACAATAGCCATACATGAATTGCTGCATTCTGCTTTGTGTCAGCTGCAAAATGGAACACATCACTAGAAAAGTCATTTTTATACTAACAGAAAACTCTGAAAGAAGGTGCCAGGTAGTGACTGTTTGTCATTACAGGATTTTCTTTATTGCTATAATGGGTGATCAAACAACCAGAGAAAATTAAGTAGCACACTCTTCCAATTTATACTACTTTAAAAGTTGTGTATTTATTTTTTCTTAGTATCTGACATTACTTAGAGCTTTTTAAGTGCTTCTCTTATCTGCTTTCTAATCTTACTATTTTCCCTTGTGCTGCAGGGTCTGAGGGAGGAATGTATAAAGCTGAAAATGAGAGTTTTTGATCTGGAACAACAGAATCGAACTTTAAGTGTGCTTTTCCAGCAGAAAGTCAAACCAGCTTCTGACCTCCTCCTTCAGGTAGGAAATGGCCTTTGCAGGAAGCAAGCTGAGTTTTATATTTCTTAAAATTATAGAATACTTCTCTTCTTTGTAGGGTTATGTCAGTAAGTGTGAAATGACAGTTGATAGATTTAATATATTAGAAGAATATCTGTACTCTGATCTCATTGAATCTGAAAATGTGTGCCAGTGAGCTCTGATATTGCATGCAAATCTGGGGAGAGCAGCACACCTGCAGAGTAACTTACTTTTTAAGGTGATTCTTCGCTGTGATAAATGGAATGATAGGGGTTCATTATCCCTCTGCAGGGAAGAAGCTCGTATTCCTTAACATCCTGCTTGATGGTGAACAGTGTAATTTCCTGTGAGAAGACAGCCCATTTATTTAACTTTTGCCATATGTGATACTGTCCTGGTTTCAGCCTACTTGCAAGGGTTTAAGTACATCTTCACAAACTCAGAGCAATTTTTTTTTTTGCCAATGTTTTGTGGGAGGATATAGCTGAGAAACCAATTGACCCATGCCTCACTCATTTGCCATTCTGGAATACTAAGAGATGTTTCAGTATCCTTCTTCATTTGGCAACGTCTGCTATTGTGGATGAACCCATCACTTTGTCACCCTTTCATAGAAGTAGAATTGCTTTGCAGAAGTTCCAACAAATCTGACCATGAGCTGGAAGAACAGCAAATGAAGACTAATTAGAACTTTGCAGGACACATCAGCTACATAAGTGATATTAAATATGGATCTTAAATCCTTGCTGCTCTGTATCTGTATCTCAAAGGAAAGTTTGGCCCTTGCACTGTTGTCCAACAACTGAGGGCTGCTAACTCTCGTTAGCGTGGGCTGGTTTTTCTGCAGAAACGTGGTCTGCTCACAGATGATGTTAAAGGGAACAAGGGAATCCCCACAGCGAGGGCAAATGGCTGTACTTACTGAGGAGCTCTAAAGCACAGGCAGGGTGGTGCCTGGTCACCATCACAGGCAGCTGGGTTCTTCAGTTTTCCTCAGGTCCTTGTTCTGTCTCTTGATTTTGTGTTGGTTTGGGGGTTGCTAGGTCAGGACCTCCTCTGTTCTGGTTTCTTGTCCCTTGTCCCCTGCTTTCTTTCCCACTTCATCCTTCATACATCCCTGTACAGAGGACTGATTTATCTTTATCCATTCACAGTTTTGAAGCATCCACCACAGCGTGGATCTTTATTGCTCAGTTCTGCTTTTGACAGTCACATCAACTGCTCCTTCTTCCTGGTTTGGGGTGGTTTTTTCTTTCTTTTTCCTGTTTCCAAAGTGTCTGACTCCAGCTGATGTTAGCTTGGCGTTAGATTGCACAGAAGTCACACGCTGCACGTTCATTATTACAGATGCATCTCCTATTCTCAATTCCTTGTGTGGCAACAATAATACTGGGTTATTCTGGGAATGCTACAGAAGTGTTAGCATCTGAAAAGTGGGATCAACGCTTTGAGTTGAGTTCCTTGAAACTGGATTGTGCAGCAGCTCTGAAAATGTTGAAAGAGATGAACCTGCACCAGGTGGAAGAAAGAAACAAATGATCTAACAGATTTTCCTGAGGGATTCAAACTATTTTACATCATTGTTCTTGCACAGTTTGGCAGGACCTAATGTGCATAGATTTTTTTTTCCCCCCCTTTTCACTTGATTTGTCATTATTAGCTGAGGACAAAAGGGAATTAAGTTCATTCAGAAAGTCCAGGTCTCCCTGGAGCAAAATTTGCTGTTATGTCCCTTGTCTTGCTATCAATAGGTTTTAATCCCCTAGGTGAAAAAAAGCAGAGAACAAGTTGCAGTGTACATTGGAAAGTGAAGAACTTCTGTTAAAACACTTCATATATCCTTTTTTACAAAAAAAATCCAAAACAAACAAAACAGTAAATCTGTGAGTTTCCAGAAATTTAATTATCCTCTAATTTTACTCCAGACTCAAAGACATGGCGTGTAGTCTGTGATCTTGCAGCCTGAGATGTAACATCTGAAGGAGGATGTTTTCTTAGGACTGAATTTGAGCAAATACTGTTGTGTGCCTGCATAAAATTAAAGAACAGTTTGCATTATGTCTTCTTGGAAGTGCACACAGCCCAGATTTAGAGCAGTAGGTAAATATTTGTTTAAATGTGTCACTCTACAGAAAAGTTATAAATATGTGCTTAAGGACATTCCTGCTAGATCATGACCCCAATCAAAGGAGTGGGCAAACTCTGCTAACTGGGGGCAGGGGGCACAGGGTGTTTTCACCTTTCCTGTACTGATACAAGATAGTCCAGTTTTATTTAATGCTGATCTCATCCTCGGAGTAGCCACACTCAGTAAAACTACAGATTTTGAAGAATGCCAGGGGAGAGGGCACAAGCTAAAAATCAGTAGTGTTAGCTACTTTTTCTCCATGTCAGCCTCTGTGATTTGGTTATTTGGAATATTTGGATATACCATATTTGACATTAGAAGACTCTTTTTATTACAAAGTAAGCTTATTTTTAAACTATAAACATTTTCACTTTTCAAATTTCAACTGAAACATAGATTTCTTTTTTTAAAAAAATATTTAAAGGTAAATGTAGATTTCCCCATTGCCCTAGGTTTTTTGTATGTATGATTGCAAGGACATAATACATGATTCATGTGTCTTAGATAGCAGATAATTCACTTTTTTTTCAGTGAATGGATTGATACAAGTGTTTTGAATTTGACTGCAGAGTAATGGCCTGCACACCATACCAATTGCACTGTGGTGGTTTTGCTCATGCTTCTTACACAGTTCAAAAGAAAAACTCATTTTGCTACTAATTAAAAAAAGAAACTGAATTCATGTAGTACAGTTTTCATGACTGCCTCAGGAATCCTGCACTGTCAAAATGGTGTTAAAAGTATTACATTTCATGCATTTACAAAAAGTGTAAGTGCTTATGAAGTTGGAGAGCCTAGTAGTGTTTTTAAAGCAATGTGTGTTGAGATATTGTGATTGTGTGTGTAAGTTCTTTGTAAGTTCTTTGCCACCAGGAATTTTGGTGTGGTTACTGCTTGCAGGGAGTGACACATACTGTGTCACTCCTGTCGTGAAAAGATAAGTAATTCAGCCTCTGATGCAAAATGTTAGGAGATAAAGAGATAATTCAGGCTTTTTTTTCTTCACCTCTGATACTGTAGACAGTTTAGGAGCTACCCTCTCTTTCTGGGGACATTCTTTGGAGCTGAAGTGTGTGATTTACAGAGGCAGTTCTAGAATAAATAATCATCTTTTTTATTATTATTTTTATTCTTTTATAATATTCAAGAAATCTCTCTAAAACAGCTTTTTATAAAATGATGAAGCCTTGGAAAATTGTTTCATGTCAACACCATCTGAGAAGGAGCAATAGTTATAGTTAAATGCTAGCAAAAAAGAGTAGCTTCTGCCCAAGCAGCCATAATTTTCCTCTGTTAATGTGGTTGCTAAAAAGATATTAAATTCTGCCTGTCATAGCAAGAAGGATTTCGAAACAAAACCAGGAACTCCATTTTAGTGACCCACCTTGTACTTCATCTGCAAGTAGGACAAATAGTTGGGGATAATAGTCAGAGATTTAAAACTGAGTAGAGGAAAACTAATTAGAAGTGAAGAGAGAAATCTGTGGAGGTGATATACAGGAGGATGCTGAAGGGATAAGACAGGGACCAGGGGTTGCCTTCTTATAAATATCCCTTTTAATTTTTTTTTTTATATTATATAGCTCTGTTTACCCAAGTTCAAGATGTTTGCTAGATGAAGTGTTCCCATGGGAGAAGTCCTGCTTTCACTTTTCACTCAGAACATTGTTGTCACAGGGATTTTTTATAAACCATGCAGGATTTTTCAGTGAAAGGGATGAAAAAGTGGCAAGTAGCAAAATTTATTGAGTTGATTTATTTGATTAAATAAGTAATAAAATTTTCATACTTGGGAAAGTATAAGATAATATTTCTAATCATAAGATTTACAGTATCCCTGATCTTAAACTATATTTTCATTGCCATTTTATTTCCGTCATAAAAATTCTACTCTATCAACCCCAGAACCAAGGAGGGAGGTCTCCTGAAGCATCTATTTTCTCTTTGTGTTTCTCTGGCTAGATTAGTTACATTTATTATTCATGGGCCATCCACATTGTTTAATTTTACACCGAAAAGTTTTTCTAAAATTCTACAGCACAGATCTGAATTCTCAGAAGGTCAATTTAAATAATAATTACTTTGTTATGACTGCATTGGTATGAGCCCTTTTAATAACCTGACAGCTCTGCCCCTGATGTACAAGACAGGGTGTGGCTGTACAGACTGTGATGGAAACAGTTGCACAGTTTAGCAGGAAGGGGTAGATTGCACCAATGACATAATTATATATGGGAAGAAGAAGAGGGCACTTAATTGCCCTAACACCTGACAAAGGGAGATGGAATGTCTGGGCTCAGAGCCTGACCTCTGGTCCAGACATCGTTAGACATGATGAAGTCTGAATGCAGGAGGTTAAAACTGAAGTTGCATTGCTTTACAGCAGTGAGATCCTTGTAATATTTAAGTGTTTCAGAGAGTAGGTGTTTGAGGGTTTGAAATTAAAACTAAAGATGGTCACACGCTGTTACGAAACAGTTTGTCAGCATTCCAAAGTACATTTCAGTAACTGGATTGTTGTGTGCTGAGCAGCATTAGAACTCCCATCTCACAGAAGCCAGGTGCCTGCAGGCTCTCGAGGGAGCAGGCAGACTTGATACCAAATCAGCAAATTGTATTTAAAGTTGTGAAACTCCTGCAGCTGACCTGCTTATTTGCTTACTTCACATTTATTCCTGTGTGTCCATTGGATTGTCAGGGCACTCCTCTCTGCAAATCTTCAGCAAAGTTCCAGCTCCAGAACAAACTCTGTCCTTTTCCCCTCTGTAAAGATATAAATATAAATAAGGTGTGGCAGCATCTGTAGTGATATTTCCTTACTCAGAAATCAGGACTGGTGGCTTGAAGGAGAAATTAATTCCAGATCTGCTAATTGCTTCAGCAGTAATTGAATACTGCTTGCAAGTTAAGACAATCTCCAGGGCTGTGTCAACAGAGAAGAAGGTGATCACATAAATGTAAGGCAAGTTTGAGATATATTAAATTTAAACTACTACATTAACCTTTACCCAGAAATTTCATTCCTAGCAGAACCCCTTTTAAGAGGTGTAAGGGTTTTTAATCTATTTATTGTTCTCAAAAGATTTCAGGCCTTGCTGGGTTGATTCCCCCAGGTCAAGGCTACCAAAGTGCACAGTTACTGTCATGAAGATCCTACCCCAGGAAAGAGGCTCCAGCCCTGTAGCCATGAGAAATTAGAAGAATGCTTCTGTAGATCAGGACTCAAGAGAGTGATTTAGTATGGAACACAAGCTTTTTGAGAATTTCAAGAACAAATTAAAGGAACATTTTTCATGTGAAGTTTGGTGATGGCATTGTTTCCAGTCTTGCATTACCTCAGTAAACTGTTACCTACTTCCTATTTGTTCCATGTCCTCGCTCACAAATAACATCTGAGAAGACAGAAATGCAAAACTTTGAAAGTCTGTATTTCATCCCAGCTGAAATCATCAACATGTAATAATACATTATAAACCATATGTATTACTTGCCCTGTTTGGAGCTCTAAATATATGCTGAAGAAATATTACAGAGATAAAATATTTATGAGAGCCAATTGGTTAGATGAATGGGTGACCAAAAAGTCAGTGATGAGGGAGGGAAAGGAAACACGGCCCCTCTGGAGAAACTCCATCTAATATCCCTAAGCCATATGATTTCTAGTTTTGAATGCACAGCAGCAGCACAATACCTGAAAGAATTTGGTGGTGTAACTGATATGCAGCCAGCCCTGGGAGGAGCTCCCAGATAGGCAGGCTGATAAAGGAACACAAAAATGTTTGTTATAGACTGTGGAAGGAGAGGAGAGGTAGGGCAATATCTCTCACAACAGTTCAAACTAAACCAAAGCACAGTGACAGGGTCAGTGGAGAACAGTATTTTATTGTGAGGGACTTAGATCAACTGACCTGATAGGTCTGCTCCATCAGTAATTTGTGTTTTGGTGATTTACTTTCTTGTCAGGCTGTTGTCCCTTATTTCAGCAATTCAGTTCTTACCAATTTGCTCTCAAACAAAAGCAAAACATTAACTTAAGCTCACAGGGCATGTAGTTCTGATGAGAATGATAATGCTTTTAAGAGAAAATTACCCCCAACTGCTCAGCATTCCTCTGTCCAAGTATTTTAACTGGTCTGGAGAGGTTCCACAGAAAACCACTGAAAGGCTTTCCACATCAACACAAACATGATGTTCTGTGATACAATTTTAAATAGATAAATTTCAGCTACCAAGTCTAAAAATGAGCCATTTCCATTATCCTGATGAAAATAAATTGCTACAGTGATACCAAAACCAGTAAATCAAATGAGCAAATAATCTTCAGGAAAGCCACAAGTGATCCTTGGTGAAGTATTTATGAATGATTTTGACTGAGGAGAGCAATATTTTTTAAGTTTTGAAGAAATGTATTGGCATGATTCAGAGGAAAGAGGGTATTTCAGAGTATGCATGTGTCAGGAGAATGGTGGGGCTGTACAGATGTGACAAGCCTGGACAACAAAAGTGAGATTTTACTGCCTGTTTTCAGACAAAGAAAAATAAGCAACCAGCACTGGATGAACCGACAATTTCTCTTTATTCTATGCATAGATTTTTGTTATCAGTGATGATCCACATGATGGCAGGAATCCAATATGGCATTTGAAACCCTGAGCAAGTATGTGGACAGAGTAATGAAATACAAGAATGTTGTTCGTATTTTTTTCCTGTATTGTGTATATTCCATATGGGAATAAATTTAAGAAAAAAGGAAGGGATTCCACAACAGGAAGGAGTATTGCTGTATTCCTTTCCTAACCTGCCCTGTGCTTCATATTTGCAATAAACATTAAAAAGGCATGCTTTTTTATTCCATGCAGTTATATTTAACCTACAGCAATGCTTAACATTGTTAAGCTACTCTTTCAACCTGTTCTGTTTGTTGAATGTATTGACAAGATTTATCAGCAACCTTCCATGTGAATCCCTGCGTAAATGGTCATGTGTGAGTACAGAGGCTGCTTAGAGGCAGATTGTGAACTTAGTGAACACTGTGAGTTACTCATGTGTCTATATTCTGTGTGAACAACAGATCCATGTTTTGTCTGATATGTTTCTGGTTTTGCAGTTTGCAATTTATAGGGTTTTTTTAGTATATGGTTGTTGCATTTAAGTCAAGGGTCACTCCTTCAGGTTTCCTTTCTAAATGGAAAAAAAAAATATATTTCTCCTGGACATTCTGATAGCAAAAATTAGTATGGATTTGTTCTGATGTTATCACAGTATATGATGTGGTACCTAAAAGCCATGTGTCACATATAAAAGTTCAAGTCCATATCATCAGGTCATGTTTTAAAGCCTCTCCCATCTTGGATTTCACAGTGGAATAAAATAGCAGCCACTGCAAGTCCTGCTTAAATGCAGTATGCTCAAACAACAGGTGTGCAAGGTAATTGTTTTCTCGTCATGGTGCATATTTCACACTCTGTAACTCTCAAATGAAATACCAAAAGAATGTATAAAATTAATTCAAAGATTTAAAGGGCTCTGTCTTGTGGTAAAGTGGGAATCTATTCAAATTCTAAAGTGCTACAGAATTATAACCTTTATTATTACAGATCTTTGATTTTCTTTTTATTGCATTAATGGAGCTAAGTATGTAGTTCATTTTTATTTTCTTAAAACTTTGAGATTTAAAGGAAGGATAACTATGCAAAAGTATATATGAAACAAATAACAATGGATAAAGGATTCATTTCATCTGTTATTACACAATACACATAAAACTTCATTTGTATTTTTCTTTATTACTGTGGGTTATTTAGGTGCAATGGCACTTTAAAGACATGAAGCAATACAGAATTATTACTCTTTTACTGAGAAATAGGTGTGCCAATAAGTGCTCTGCTTCATAACATTTAAACTGTTCAGATTATATCAGGTCAGTGTAAATTGCTAGTAATGTAAAATTACACATTCCATCAAATGAAACAAACTAACATTATGCTAAGTGGGTTGAAGCACATAAGATTACTCAATAGGTATTTTCTGGTGCCATCTGTTAGGAAAAAAAATAGTTTTCCTTTGATACATTTTATATTTTTTTGTATATTCTTACAGATACTGCACATAGAAGAAAGGGTCGATAATTAGAATAAAATATTACTCATAATGAATCATAAAACACCTACGGAACCAACCCCATCTTTTAGTATTGAATTTTACTAATGCTCTCCTTTGTTTCCCAAATGACCTATCTTCTTTAATGATAGTTTGGATACTGGTAGGATTCAAATTCTCATCCAAAGGCCATGACACTATTGACTAAATCTCTGTTGACTTCGCTGAGAATGTGAAATACTGTATTGCAAGATAAAATCAGCACGAGTTGCTCCGTGAAACTGAAGAGTCCATTAGTGCCTTAACTCTTAAATTACCATCTGGGTATCTCTCTTGATAAGGACGAGCTGAAAGGAAAAGTTATCTTTGTCATTAAATCTTTAACAATGTGATACTGACAGCCTTAAGTTTTTCTGTATTTTTAGCATTTTTAGACTGCATCCCTGCTCCTTTCTTTCTCTAGATGGGGACAAGCTGTGTTCCATTAGTCACTAAGTGATGTCTGGGTGCAGGAAGGGGCAGTGATTTGTCTTTGTCCTGTGTGCATCACAAGGGCATCTTCAACATTATGAATTGAACTCCATCTTACTGCATTAGAAGTATGGAAAACAGACTGCCAAAGTAATGGCATCATGAATTAATATCAGTGCTTTAAAAATCCCAAATATACACCCACTCTTCAGTTCATCTTTCTGGTATACAATTTCAGAGATGAGCTACTTAATTTTGTAGTGTTTTGATCCTAAATTTTTATATTCAGTTTTATTTTAAAAGAAGAAATGCTCAATCTTTTTTTTTTTTTTTTTTTTTTTTTGAGTTTTCTATTACTTACTATTAACTGTTTTTCTCTAAATAAGTCTTGTGTACTTTTCCTGTGCAGTAGATGCAGGCACAGTCACAGGTCTAGGCACAATTATTATGAATTATAGATACTGAAAGTGTGAGCATGAATCAGAGATTAGCAGTGTGTTTTAGAGGCTCACTTAGATTTATTCCAGTAAATGATCCCTAGGAGATCTTGACAATAATTAGAAATATGGGTACTCTCTGCCCTGTCACCAGTCTTCACCTGGTAGTAGTTTGTTCCTGGGGGAATAACAAATGCTATTAACCTTTCATTTAGGTCTTTAGGTCCTTCATGCACATGGGACCAGAATCTCAAGTGCTCAGGCATTGTGCTGAGGTCTTCTAAAAATCTGGCTACTGCCAAAATGGGAGCTGATCCCTTTTGAAATTCCTATATAATACCTCCTAAGCCCTGTTTTTATCCACAGGGATAAAAATGATCAATTCACAAGGGCACAGATTCCTAGTCAAGAGCTGGTTGGCACAGCTGCTTCTGAGCAGAGACAGCTGCTGAGAGGGTTTTCAGCTCTCAGCCATCTATGCCAGAGGTAAAGCTCCCAGCCTGGGCCAGGCTGCCTCTGGCTGTAGGGTGGGAGAGGGGATTTTTCCATGCCATCCCATGCCAGGCCTAGCCCTAGCCCTCCCAAGGCCAGTCCAGGTCCTAAATAATGCCTTGAGGGCACGGTGCCCTTCCTTGCAGTAGCACAGCTTGGCCCAGGAGCAATGACTGGCATTTCTCATCTTCCATCTCCTGGTGTTCCTGCTGGCTGGGGCAGTAGGAGAGAGGTGCAGAGGAATGTGGGCAGTGCAGGGCTGTGTCCTCGGGCCATCCATGCACCCTCCTTCCTGGTATCAGCACCAGCTCTCCCTCCTCACCTGTGCTTCAGCCTTACTAAACTTTACTTGGCCTGCACAGCCAGGCTGATGGAGAGATCTTTCCATGCTTTTTCATCACTCCAGAGTAGGCTGGTGGAATTCCAGAAGGCTACAGCCAAGGTTTGAGCTGCTTATTGAGATCATCAGGTCTCCAGATTTGTGCTGTGTCCTACACAAGCCCTCTGATTTTGGTGTATCAGGATAAACGTTGCAGAACTTGAGCTGCCATCTGGAGCTTGTGGTCAGATGTGGGACTTTCAGGAATGAAATGCCACTGGAAATGGACACTGTGACCCTCTAGAAGCTTTATTTCTGAAATGCAGCAAAAGTTTTGGAGGTCTTTGGGGCAACTCTTGTCCTGGCAGAAATTCTTTGCATTTCAGTAGAAGTGAAGCCAATAATTCCTAGCAGCTGGGAATCTACTCATTTATTCTTTCTAAATCATACTTTTAAGTAAGTGTTTTTGAGGAAAAGGAATAGAGTCCAGTACTTTGTATCCAGGTTTTCAAGAAAAAAGTCTCTTTTTATTAGAAATTATTCTGTCAGAAACAAAAACAATGCATTAAAGTTGGAGAGAAAATATGTATGTAAAAGCCTTAACCTAACAATAAAAGTATTTCTTGCAACTCTCCTCCTACTTCTAAAGTCCTTTCAATCCATATGACATTTCAACAATATTGCACACACAAAAAGAAAGAAAAACAAAAAAAGAGGGTGGAGGAATGGAGAAACCTTTTAATGCATAATAATGAGGCAAGGAAAATATGGCTTGTTCAACACTAACTGTGACAAATTAGTGCTCTTGTCATTTAAATGAATGAATCTTTTCAGTGTCTAGATTGCTGGACCTTGGGAAACAGCAGTGAGGAAGGATTGTAAAAATGATGCTCATCTCTCTTAACTTTTTTTTTTTTTTTGAGTAAATGAGTGATTTCAATGAAATCCAAATAAGGATGAATCTGCTCACTTGAATCCCCCGTTCACAGCCAATGAACTTCCATGTGAAACGGAGCTTGCCCTCCTGGGTTGCCATGTATTGATCTAAAACATCTTCCCTGAGCCTTCTCTCTCCTTTTCCTCCTACAGGCAAAAGGTTAGTGTTAGATAATAGTATTAATTTTCCAGACATCTGCACATGTTTTAATAGCCTTTAGAAGGTTTGAAATGGTTTCTGTTTGACCACCACAGGGCTAAAATGCCATTAAGACTTAGACTGTAGCAATACATAACAATCATAGCCCTGTAGTTCAACCTGGCAATAAAAAAGCTAATTTATTTTATCAGAGATTTAAATAAATGTGATGAACTCCTCTCTCAACAGGAGCTGTAACACCACTCTCACTAAAAATACCACGTCCCTGCATATTTTCAAAATCAGATAAAAAACTTGTGACAAATCTTGTGTATGTATTGTGGGTGCTATTTTGGAGTGTTCACGTGTGTTTGTGTGTCCATATAATACTGCTCACTGTTCCTGAGACCATTCTGATTTTTCTGTCATATCTTCATTCTTAGCCTCTTTTCTTCTGTCATCTGGCTCGTAGGCTCAGCAAGAAGAAAGTGATTAATAGGGCAGTCTCCACTGTTAGCATTGGGGTTTGTTTAACAACTTGAGAGCTGGAATTTTCTTCTGGACAAAAATTATTGCTGCTTAGGTAAATTCAGTTGAAAATAGTGTTTAAAACAGACCTATGCATTTAATAAGGATATTTTTGAAAATCTGTGAAAGAAATATTTAGACTTCAGACAGTTATCATTTCCAAGTATATGCCAGAGGAAAGCTTCAGCTTATCCCATTATAAAGTGATAAAGCAGCATCTGATGGCAGCAGCTTCTGTGATAAAATGATCATGGCAGCACTGAGAACGAATCTAATAAGGGAATTGATCTGTAGATTCCAATTCTGGTAGAGCCAACACTGATCAACATAAATGTCAATAAGAAGATCTCACTGAGGTCTGCCTAATTCCTTTAGATTATTTTGGGGCATAGTCAGAAAGTGAATGTGAAAATGGATTTTAAACTGTAGGAATCACAAAGACAACGACTGATGTTATGCTGTGCTACCAGGAACGTCACTGACTGTCATTGTATGAGCAATTTAGCATCATGTTGAAATTAGTGAGTAGCTTTTAATCATATAAGGATTAATAATGCAGTGACTGTTGCAGAAGTGAGAATTTTCCCTTCTGTTTTTATATTAAAGTATTTCTTAAATACAGTGAGATAATAAAAACCAGCCCACCTTTTTACTGCTGATAGCATGTGTAGGGCATGCCAGAAAAGATTAATGGTATAGCTCTTCCTTGTTGCAGGACTTCAGGATAAAGTTGTTTGCTAGACTCACTCTGACAGTGCTGAAGTGTTAAAAACAAAGTGGTTTTGTTTGTGGATAGTGCAACAACAGGAGGTGTGAGGATGTGCAGGATGTGCCTTTCACTCTTTGCTGTTGCCACAATTCACAGCACCTACAGGCCCTCATTTAGCACAGTGGAATTGACACACTAAGTAGTATTAGATCAATGGGAAGACATTTAGAAAGATAGAAGACAAAATACAAATATGTACTTAATAAGAGGCTTGACTTCTGCACAACACTACTCACACAGCATGGCTGTTTCACCATACTCCAAGGAGTCTTCCATTTCCAAGCTCGTTGAAAGCATTTTTTCATTAATTATTCACGTTCTGAGTAGCTGATTACTGGGTCATTGATGTAAACTGTTGACTTTACGGTAATTACAAACCACAGGGAACTTTATACATGCATTTTCCTAAGAAACTAAATTAGCTCATTTTCATATTAATGCAATATTTACAGACCCCTACCATAGTGCTATTAAAATGAGAACTTTGGAATCTCAGTGTAAGTCTATCAGGGAAAACACTGATAGACTTACAAAATGAAAACTGGGATCAGAGGGGATTACTTTGTGTCTTTCAATGTAACTTTTATTTAAAGCAGTTTATAAAAATTAATAAAACTAAGGATTTGAAACAGGAGTAATTTTAGCCTTACATTAATGTTGTCAACTCTCTGAAGAATACAGAAAGATTATGCTATTTGTGTTTATACATCAAATGCCTGCTTAATAATCCCAATTTATACCTTAGAATATAAATTTCCAGCCTTTGGAGTTACTTTGGGTCTGATTAATTGAGTTTTGCCATCTCTGGATGGCTCAATAGTAATAGAGAGCTGCAAGCTTGGAAGCTCTGCAGCAGACACAAATGAAACTTTGTTTTACTTTTTGTGGTGGAATTGCCTTGTTAGCAGATTTTTCTGATTTTTTTAGCACCCTAATCTTCCATACAAATGATTTAAGTATCGTGCCCTGGTACTTTGTCTTGGATGTTGCCTTAATCTCAGAAAACTCACCCAGGGGATTTGCCAGCAAAACTGACAAACCACTGTTGATTCCAGGGTTGGATTTAAAGTCTAGCATCTTCTGTAAAGGTTTTTTAGAAAAGTAGGGCTTGTAGGAGGGAAAAACAACAAAACAGATGGAAAATATCAAATTAGAACTTTCATGGAAGTATTGTTATTAGATTAATGGAACATTCAAATCCACAAACTTCACTTGAAATTAAGGACTAGCTGAAAACTTCCTTTTTTTTTTTTTTTTTTTTTAATTTTGTACTAAGAACTCATTTAGCTTATTGAAATGCATTTGAAAGTTAATCCTTTAATATTCATTTATGTACAACACTTCCTCCTATCACCACTGAGCAATACTGCATGTTTGTGATTGTTTCCTGTATCTTAAAGAGCTAGGGGTAGGATCAATAAAACTCTCCAACTCTTTGCTCAGACCACTGTAAGAGTTATCCTGGGGCTCACCTTTCAGTGTGTTAACCCTTTCCTCCCCCCAGAATTAAATACAACCAGCTGAGGTGGTGGTGTCCTGTTGTAAGAGCTGTTGAGAGCCCTTGCAGCAGCATATGGAGCAAGCTGAGTTAATGTCAGGCAGGCCCTAAGACAGAACAGAATTTGAAATGTGAATGTACCTGCTCATACTAAATAACGTTGTAAGGTATAAGACTTCTGAGCTGCTTTGCCTCTTCCAGACTGTGTAATGTTCCATGCTTTTTGTCAAATATCAAGTGTCTTCACTAACAGCTTGCTCTGTTGGAAATGGCACCTGCAGCAACAGAGAAATTTAAAAAATAGCTTAGTGTGGTGCATTAGCTTTGCAACCAGAAGCTGGATGTTCTTGCCTGCACAGAGCCAGATTAATAACTTTTAGAGGTCTAAGTGATGAACATCTAATTACTTTACATAAGGGAGGAGTATTTTAAACAAAGGGTGTTAGTTTCTCACTCTGGTTTTAGCCCCAACCCTGTAAATGGTTAAACGTGGCCCAACATTAAGAGAGAGAATAACTTTCATAGAACTGTAGACTGGTTTGTGTTGGAAGGGACCTAAAAGCTCATCTCATTCCAACCTCCCTGCCATGGTCATGGATGCCACTCACTAGACCTGGTTTTCATTTACTACAAAGTTCACAGTGGTAGCCATGAAGTTCTGCTTACAGGAAATGAATAGTAGGAAAGTAGGACATAATTATGAATTTTCTATTAAATATATGGCTTCCAGAGCTGAAAAAAAATGATTATACTTTTGTTTTTGTGATATCAATTGTATGCAATAAAACATCAGGAATTGCTGTATGTGCACAGTGTACAATTGCAAGTACATTTCCTATGTTAGTGATTATTAGAATTAAATAAAATGGAAGCATCTTCTTGCACCTTTCACTTTTGCTTCATATTTGGCTATTTTTTTTGTTGACAACCACTTGTTCTGCTCTCTTCAGAAGGCAGAATTTCCATATATCAAAAGCATATATGTTGCAAACTCTTATTTGTCTAAAGGCAAAATTGGTTTCTACTTTCAGAGGTTTTATTATTTTTTCCTTAACTATACTTAATTTTCTCCTTAATTCCAGAATATTTAGTGAATGAGAAGTTCACACTTTGTATTTTGAACAGTGCATGTTCTACTCTAGGTAACTTTTGGTGGGATAGGTGAGAGGTG
The DNA here is from genome assembly GCF_041296385.1 of Aphelocoma coerulescens. Taxonomy (NCBI): domain Eukaryota; kingdom Metazoa; phylum Chordata; class Aves; order Passeriformes; family Corvidae; genus Aphelocoma; species Aphelocoma coerulescens. The sequence continues at coordinate 32,850,958 of NC_091021.1, read as the reverse complement.
TTCTCATTTCCAGCTGAACCTCCCCTCTGAAACGTATCTAAGGGCTACAAAAATCAAAATTTTGTTTAATGAAAGATTATACTTCTACATAAACTAATAATATGTCAATATCTTGCCTAATAATATCTTTTCCTTCTGTGGCCTGCTGTCTTTATGTTGAAATGGAAATGTAAAGGTTTTCCCCACCAGCCCAATTTCAAAGGCTGGGGTATAGAGGGAAGCAGGCCAGAGTGTGCCTGGTCAGGTTTGTGATGCCCTGAAAAATGGCAGAGACAGGAGAGGGCCACAGACACCAAACAAACATTTACAGCTCTGGCAAGGAGCAGCAGGATGAAAATGTCTCCTTGGTACCTAGAGAGAGAATTTTTTTCCTGTGAATGATGGGCTTTGGCTCATGTGAGAAAAGCAAAGCCAATTGATTTAATAGCAATTAACTCATCCAATATTGGAGAGCTGTGTACTCTTTGGCATAATTCATTGAAAATTGTTCTGGCAATGCTGCAGACCATTAGATGTTTCAAAAAGGAGATGGGAACTGATAGATATTCTGCAGAGATAGAGGCAAGAGGCACAATGGTTAGGGGAGTCTCTGTAATATTGCCTCATGCCAGAAGGTAGTGGCCTTTTTTATCTTCCTAGAAAGTCTTAATAAGAATGCTGCTGGGGGAGGGGGAACTGGCCTGCTGGCTGATGGATTGGTTATCTGCCTCCCAGATAATTGTATTTCCTATTGCACTTGATATAATAGGTTTCCACCTAAATTATCAATTACTTTGTTTTTATTTTTCATGTGGGTTATGGGAGTTAATCTTGACATTGAATCACAAAGAGCACGGCCTGTTCTGCATCAATCCCTCACCTGTTCACAGGTGAGGGAGGAGCTTTGCTGCTGTTGGTCACAGGCATCTGCAGAGAGGCCCCCTCTGTTCTGCCCTGGCCTCTCAGTACCCACTTTCTGGATGACAAGGGTCCAGTCGAACTAAGATGTAACAAACTTTGTAGTCCACACCTGCCCTGTAGTATTCAGGACAGGGTAATTTCCAAGAAAGTTGGCCCAGTCCATGCTGTATTCAGTTCCATATGGATTTTCAGGTCTGCACTCCAGTGATCCTGATGTTTTTCTGTTTCCAGAGGGACCCAGGTGCTCCCCAGCACCTCTAAGTATTGCTCATTTTCCCCTTATCATTATATAGGGCACCAACAAATGGGGCAGATCACTTGGATTTATAGTCGTAACTCCTCAGTTTCATATTTAAGTATTCATTTAAACTGATGTGATCTCTTCTGTGGAAATCATTCTGTGCAGTGGCCTGCCTTTTGTTGCACTGTCTCATGATAGCATCAACAGTGATTTTAATACTGTACAATTTTCAAGGCAGCAGTAACTCCTTGATCTAGTTATGTGACTGTCATCTGAAAATAACCGTAAAGGACACAGTACATTTTGTGTATCTGAGAAGAAATCAGAATGAAGATACATAGTTAGCACAATCTGTTACTTGATTTTAAGTGCATCATTAATGAGTTTTTTTAGCAAATACTAGAGTTTTCCCCATTTTTAAATTAGACAATGGAGAAGGAAAAAGAAAAATAATGAAAGAGAAACATATTTTTCATATGCTTTTCTTTTGTAATTGGATGACTTGCTTCAGTGCTGTGTGATTATATTTAATTAATGACCTCAAACTTTATTATGCTGTTTGTTAATGCTAGTCATTGTGCCGGCCACCTCTGTTAGTTTATTTGCATATGTGTGGGGAGGAATATTCCCAGTGTGATGATCTCATTTGATACAGAAATATAATCACATTATACATCTCGAGAACACACTTTCCTTCTTTGTTAATCATTTTAGTCTGCTGATTTGGCTTTGGTACTGCAGTTTTATGGAGTCATTGAGTTTAACAGTGGCAAAGGTAACTCAAACACAGCATGACCCCCGTGCAGCCCAGCCCCTCTGGTCACTGAGCCACTGGGGAGGGACCCCCAGAACCCTGAGCTGTTTCCAGCTGGGCTATGATTGATCACTCGTCAAAAATTGTTTCTGATTCCTGCCTGTTCCAGCTGGGCTGACCTCTGCTCTTATGCCTGACACTGATTCTGTACTCTGTAAGTAACACTAAATTCCATTGGATGACATTGTAGGGGAATACTTTTTTTCCCTTACTGAAATGTGTAAATGTTGCCATTTAAGTAATAAGTATTTTTAAATGCCTTTCTGGAAAAATGGGAAGACAATATTACAACTGTAAAATTCCTTTAGCACTACTTCTAGGATCCTTTTTTTCTGGGAAAATACATTTTTACTTAACAAATGTTCATCCATCTCAGATGTCCCCAGTCATCATCTCCAATGCACAGATCTGACTATTGTAACTTCCACTAAAATAGCTCAGATGACTTGTATCCCTGGAGAAAGTAACTAATTTGTCTGCAAACCACTTGTTCATAGCACCAGTGACTGTTGGTTCTGAGAACAGTGGAATTCTCTGGTGGCTCAGTGATGCAGTTGGAATTATTGTCAAGAGGAACAAGTGTACAAAGTCAGTAAATCTGTGACTTTGGGCAGGTATTTTACCTGGAGTTTAAATCTTTAACAAGCACCTGACAGTAATACCAATAGTAGAACTTTGAAAGGTGCATGCCGAATAACCAGGCATCACTGATGCTAAAAAACACATAGCCTGGATGTAGTTAATATTTATAATGAAACATATCTTGGGAACTGAGTGCTTGCAGCATTTTAATCTATTCAGCAATTTATTGGACAATATATATTTATACAGAGTACTGATCATTGAAAATATTTTTCATAATCTCTCTGCAACAAACAGTACCTCCTTAATAAACCTGGATGAATATGTAACTCTTGAGAAATGACTCCCAAATTTATAATAAGTAGTTTTTAAAAATATTTCCTATATTGTGGGGAATAGAAGCCTGAAGCAGAGCATGCAGATAACCGAGGCTGTAGGAATGGCTGCCTGCTTTGTTCTCTAGCAGATTAATTTCTGCAGTGGGTACCCAGAGAGCAGGCTGGGGAGTAGCAGGGTGTAAGATACGGTGTGAGTCACATTTCAGAGCCCTGCAAAGAGCTGCTGCTACAGTGTGTGGAGGGTTTTCTGGCTACAGACTCTTGTTCTCTCTTTGGCCAGTCTTTTTGGATGGACAGGGTGATGGGGCACTCACACTGCCTTGACAAATCTCCGTGGTTTGCAATCCCTCAGAGTCCCCTGGCAAAGCACCTGGCAGGGTCTGCACCATTTGTTCCTCCAAGTAGAGGGGGTAAATGTGCTCTCTTAGGTTGCAAGCCTGGAGAATTAATGGGAAAATGAAAAGAGCCTGATCCAAAGTTCTTTTTTCTTGGTTTTTACTTTTTTTAGTCCATTTTCATTGATTTCAATGGACCGTGAGTCTGATCCATACTGCCTGTTACATGGTGTGTTGGCCCAGGACTAACAAGACTGCAGAAATTTCTTCTTTTGAAGTCATTGGCCAAGGCATTCACATAAATCATGGATTTTATTGAAACTGCAATTAAAACAAATCAGGCTTAATGCAGACTGAAAGCCCTAGAATTAGTGTACAGGTGAACATGGAGGGAAAGGCACAAGCTTAGCCATCCTTCCAAGCAAAACTGAGAGAAGAACTGTGTATATAATCAAACAGCATGTGAATATTAATGCACAAAATCCTCTGAGTCCCCAGTTCCCTGATGCAATTATTTTCTATTCACATTAATTGTTCCTAACAGATGACATTAATGACTTTGAGTTAAAATGTGTGCAGAGGAGGCCTTCAGCAGATCAATGCTGGTTAAAAATAGGGTCACTTTTGCAATCATTCAAGCAAGGTGTAACAGCTCGTAAATAAAACAACATTAACATGTTGATTGATTTATAAATGTTAATTCTGTAGTTCATTTTTATGCTTTTTTCCTGAAACCTGTCAAACTCTATGGATAATGGTGGGACTCATATTCATTTGTTGTTGTTGTTGTGTGTGAAGTAATGATAAGTTGCAAAGCAGTGACTAGAAGAAAAAGTAGAGTTTTTTGGATGAAGAATGATCTGTCCTCCAGACAGGAAGTCTTGGACAAAGTAAGCACAAAGAACAACATTTCAAATTAGAACAAATCCTCTTTTACCTCAGGCTCTTCATTATCCTTGAAATTTAACAGCAGAGTTTGGAATTTTAAAAATGCTGATCTGCTGCATATCTGTCAAATGCTTATGCTTTGCTCCTTCCCTTCTGCCCCCCCCAGAAACTCCATTCACGCATCTTGGACCTCTCATCTGGGGATTTGCTTTCAGAAGTTGAACGAAACAGAAGCCTGGTGCAAGCTCGAAGTGCTGATGCTCACGTGAGTGTTTGTGCTGCCCTTGTACCCTTCATCTGGAACCTCCTCTTTGCCTCTCAAGTCTGGTGTCAGGAAAGAGCCATAAAGCTGATCTCTGAATTGAAACACTGTTGAGGCAGATAACAATACTTTTACTTCCTTCTGTTCTCTGAAATTCAATATTGTGTCCTCGGTTGATATAGTGAGCAGATAGTGTCACTGTGTGCAAAAAAAGCATAAATCTTAGCAATGTCCCTGATACACCTTTTTGAGTATTGATTACATCTCAGAATCTCTGAGAAATGGTCAAGGAGCTTTTTATTAAAGCCCATGCCCCGTATTATTCATCCCATTTTTATGATATATTATGTATGAACTTTTAAAAATTCATGGGCTCTGCATTTTTTTTTTCAGACGGAGTGAGCTTTGTGCTTATTTGGCAAAACGTTCTCCAGCGTGGCTTTCATGTTTCATTGTCAAAGAGAAAAGTAGCTTAAAAAACAAAAATCACGTACAGGGAAACAAAGAGTACAAGAACAGAACATTGAACCTGCATGTGCCTTTGATCTTGAAGTATAGTAGTGTCAACAAAAATGTAATCTCCCTCGTAATACCTACTTTAATGAAAAGGCATTGTTTCAAAGGTTCACAAAAATGCTAACAACCCTTTGCCTTATATTTAATTAAGCCTTCAGGTTAAGTTGCTCTAATATAGAGTTTTGTGTCTTTAATGGTCTGATTATTTCAATTTTCTCTGATTTCTAGTGAAAATTACATTTTTAAACTGTAATACTACATTCAGGCCTTTTTACTCTAATTTCATTAAAGGTAATGACTAAAGAGTCATGATTACAAAAAATTAAAATTTCACCATGTCAGTTAATAGACCTATATGCAAGTTAAATGTATTTAATTAATGCATCATAAACATGCTATTCGAAGTACTTTCTTGGATAATTTAGAGAATAAAGGCAAATTGCAGGGGAAAACTCCACTCTTAAGTGATCTGAATGCAGTCTAGAAATTGAGTAGATGCCCTACTTCATAATCTGGAGTGGCATGATATTTTTTGCACATTTTCTCCTCTCTTAAAGATGATTACAGTAATATACTGTTCTTTAGCTTTGCTTAGATAGCTCCATTTTTCCCCTGCTGGAACTGTAGGACCAAAAGCCTTTCTCCTCTCTTAGGTACAAAGGAAACAAAGTGAGAGGATGGAGAGGCTCTCAGACTAGCTGAAGATGACAGGAAGGCCACACTTGTCACTGTGCTGTGATCTCTTTCCTCCTACAGGAGATTCTTAAAGCAGAGGATTTACAGGCATCTATCCCTTGAATGCTGTGATGGCTGGGACACAGCCCAGAGTAAGGGGCAGGAATTCCATGAGATGTTTTCCCAATGTCAGAGCCGAAATGCAGAGGAATAGCCAGAACAAGCAGGTGCTGCCATTGGCCTCTGTACAGTCACCCTCACCAGTAGTGACACCACAGCAGCTGAGGAAGCTGATGGCAGAGGGTTCCCCAGGGGTACCACAATGTCAGAAATAAAGACTAATTTGTCTCAACAAAGTGAGAGAGTCTGATTCAGAGCCAAAAACACAGGCATCAGCCTGCCTTTGATGCTGAAAGATGTCTTCTTCCCAGAGCCACTGGATTTAAAGGCTGTTCTGCCTGCATCCGTTTGACTTCCTAGGAGAACATGTACCAGTAATTCCCAGAGGTGAAATGTGTTCTTGGTGCCTCTGAATGATTTTCCCATTCATAGGTTTTGCCTGTGACAAAGAATAATGATTTGCCCTGTAGTTAGGTTTGTCAGAAGCAGAACATTATGATGTCAGTTGAGCGATGAACATCTGTGCTGATGAACTCCTCAGCAGTAAAAATTCTACTCTCTCCCATTCAGCTGAAAAAAGGTTCAACCCCAGTAATAGTAAATGGGAGGAACGTGGGGAATAAATGGAAGAAATTAGCAGAAGGCCAAAAAGCATGTCAGTGCATGCGAAGTGCCTACAAACTGTGTTGTTCCAGAGACTTCCATGAAGAAGCTGTGTCTATGGCATACACAGCCTTGATAATTGTTTTATGGATTCAATAACTTTAGATTTCTTGTTTCTTCCTGACTGTAAAGGTAAATTCTCCATTTAAGCAAAATTCATTTGAGGTATATCTACATACAAAAATCAATAAATAATGTTTCAGTTTGCCTTAATGAAATCCAAAGGGAAGTTTTATGAATCAGAGGCACAGAATCATAGATTCACTTTGGATGGAAAAGCCCTTTATGATTAAGATCATCAAATCCAGCCTTTCAGCCACCACTGGGTGGAAAGGTCCCTTAAGATCATTGAGTCCAACCATTAACCCAGCAGTGCCAATCCCACCACTAAACCATGCCCCCAAGTGCCACATCGACACAGCTTTTAAATCCCCAGGGGTGGTGACTCAACCACTTCCCTGCTCCATTGCTTGACAACTCTTTTAGTGAAGGAATTTTTCCTAATATCCAATCTAAACATCCCCTGGCCCAACCTGAGGCTGTTTCCTTTTGTCCTATCAGTTTCTGCTTGGGAGAAGAGACTGACCCCCACCTCATTACAACCTCTTTTCATGTAGTCATGTCTGGTGTTCCTGGTAATTAAAAAGATGTCTGATTCTGTAAGGAAACTGAAGAATAGTGCAAGCACTTAACACTAAAGAAGCTCTAATGCTGTTAGGCTCAAGAGTATTAGTTTGAAAACAAATTAAAGGCATCCTAGCTACTCCTACAGAGGTTTAATATTTTACCTAAAGTGCTATCTACTCTTCATTACTCTCTTCCTCAAAGCTGGCACTTAGTCACAGTCAGCTGAAATTGCATTTGGAGAGGGGTGATAACTACACAAGTACTAAAGGCAGCCATAAAGTGTCAATAAATTGCATAAGCAAGAGGCTTCAGCTGTCTGCGAGCGACACGAAGATGGATTGTCCTACGTCAGAGAGTTTCTTCGACAAAGCTTTGAACTAGATAGGAAACCAAAATTAGACTGTAATGGAGAGATTCCATTCTCAGTGGACATTCTGCTCGGGATACTAAATTAATTTACCTTGTCCAGGGTGTGCAGCCTCATCTGTTACATTGTGGGGCTATAATGCAGTTGTCAAGATGTACTTGTATTCTTATAACTTTGTTTTCTGTATCTTACCGGCACACGCTGCTTATGTATGAAGCATAATTCAAATAGACTCAGAATAATCTTTACCATAAGAGCAGAATACTAGTTGAAGAATAAAGAAGAAAACATTGAGGATTGTGGATTTTTTTTCCCCCGACAAATGAAATTGTTAGCAATTTTTAATTTAGTTCTGTGTATTAAATTCACCAGATGCTAAATCACATAATAGGAAGCTGTAACTGGCTTACTTGCCTTTTCTTTGCCATTCTTAATCAAGGGGAAGTTAAATGATTTTCTACCCATAAGGTACCTCTATTTCTTCTCATATTTTAGGAATGCCAGCAGAATGTGAAATCCAGCATACCTGTCTTGAAATGCCAGAGTCAATTAAATATGACAGGTTCTAGCTGCCTGTATCCCCGGAGCAGCTGCAGTAGCAGTGAACTCTCCCTCTCAAGTGCTTGCAGTGAATATTCCAGTGGTTCCTCCTACACTTGGAATGATGGAAAGACAAGTAAAAGGGTAAATCAAATTACTTTTGTACACGTGTTAGTTTAAGTCAATCTGAAAAAAGATTAATTGAAAAGCTGCCTTCAGAAGTTTTTTTACTTTCCTCTCTTTTATATTGAAAACAGTTGTCACTAAACTGTTACCCCCCCATTTAATTTTTTTAATGATTCCTTTATCACTCCAGCTTGCTTACAGTCTCCTCATTTGTTCTGACATTTTTTCTACCTTTCATAGTCCAAGCTGCTCTTCTTCTTTATCTTAATCCTTCCATTCATATTGTTCTTCCCACAGGTTTTTAATGCACCGCAGCCTTCACACCACTGTGAAATCCTTTATTAAAAAATTATTTTCTTTAAATGGCAAAGAGTGGAATGTAATGCCCTTATGCAACTCCTGTATCTCTTTACCAAAATGGAACACTTTTATTGACAATTACTTTGTGATTTTTATTTTATTTTGACAGTCATCCATGAGATGGGATAAAAGAATAAGCATTGGTTCTTCACTCCCAAGCAACCTCTCAAGCCCTGCAGATGATCTACCTCCAACTCGTATCAAGGAAAACCATATCTTAGAAGGGCTGAAGAAATTGCAGAAGCAAAAGATATTTCTTGAACCACCTTCAGTAATATCAAAATGGGGTTACAAAGATTGCATGAACTCCAACGAAGGAATATATTCCCCTGGAATTAAATGTGGCAGCCATAGTGAACAAACCCATTGTAAGCCAATGGAAATGGGAAGTATTTGCATTGAACACAACAAAACTTTCTCTTATGATTCAGATTCACATGATGACGCAGATGATGACTCTTCATCCTTACTGTTGCCACAGGAAGTACCAAGCAAAGACTGCAGGACCTCTTGTAGCAAATTAACTCATAGCATTTCTGACAGTCTCTTTGACTGGGATCCTAAAAGGAAACATTTGCCAGAAAGAAGTTCATTTTTTAATTCAAAGGAAAGACCTGAAAAATTGACTAGTTTTGTCAGTGGATTTCAGGCAGAAGTAAAATCATGCACCAGAGCAAAGCTGCCTGAATTGCAGTTAAATCAAAGCCATTCTAATATGGGCTGGAAGGACTTTAATTTTCAGCTTTCAGATACTGATGACAATGAAGTCTTGGATGAATTGCATATAGAAAGCAGTGATGAGAAAAGTCCATCAGATTTATTATCAACTCCCTTTCCTGAGAGGTACACAAAGACCTCTGACTTGCTCAAAGTCACGGAGAATTCTCAGTTTGTATCTACTGACAAAGAAGAGAACCAGATACCTGTTCACTCAGACATTAGGCCGAAGACATGTAATTTCATTAAACAACAAAAGGTTATAAAAAAGACCTCTTCTGAAGAGTGCATTACAGTAATATATGATGCTAAGGATGGTGAGCCAATTGAATTCAGCTCACATCAAACTGGAGTTGTCACTGTAACAAGAAATGAGATTTCAATCAACCAGCCACAGACTACGTCCAGTGTAGAATACACTGAACTTATACCTCAGGGAAGAACTGATTTGCAGCCACGACCCAATGCTAGAAACTACACTGCTTTAGAAAGACAGGAAGATGAAACTGGGAAAAATACTCTTGAAGATAATACAGGGAATAAAAATGCAGTTGTCCCCTTGACCTGCAGTGAATCTTCACGCTGTGGAAGAGTGACACAGCAAAATACTTCACGACAAAAACTAGTGAAGCCAGTGTATGATGCATCATGCAAGGTCAATTCAAGCTCCACTGTGCATGCAGGAATCAATCAAAAGCCAAATGTAACTAAAATACCCAGCAGAAGTAAATTTTCTCCCCAAAAAACTGTGATGACTGAGAGTGGGGAGGCACCTGTAGCTCTGGCAGTGGGCCCCACAGCCCTTGAGAAATCACCTGCTCTGCCACCTGTAAAGCTTTCAAGATTCAAAAAGGCCCAAAGCCCACCTCGTCATTTTGACTCTAAAGTCGACTTTCAGGTTCCAAAGCCCCCTGCCCACCCCCTGCCTGACTTGAAACGTCCAGGCAGAGGAGATGGGTCAAAGTATCCAAAGAGTCAGAGTCTAGCATCACCACTGTTGCCTCAGCACCTTATAGAGCCCAGTAGCTATGGAGAACCTCCAACCAGAGACTTTCATTGTGATTTAGCTGCTGTAGAAGCCCGGTCTCCATCCCCACCCCTTCCTCCAGGCAGGTCAACATCCTTGTTGATTCGGCCTAATTATGCTAATTCTCCACCTCTAGCAGTAAAGTTAGGAGGAGCTCGTCCCACTGAAACAGCAAAAAATATACTGAAATCATCTCCATTAAAAGGAACTGTGAACTCTGGCTTTCATAATCAATCTAGTCATGAAATGCAAGCAAAAAATGTATCTTCTGGGGCCAAAATTGAATTATCTTACCTTCAAGAAAATGCAGAAGGAATTATGCAAAATAAATGCACATCTCAGCAATCCCACAGTGCATGCCAAGGACTTTCCAAAGTTTCCACAAAGCAAGTCTGCCCAAAAAACCCTAATCAGCTGGGTCTCCACAGAAATCGTGAATATTCCAGCACAGATTTTCAGACAGCCAGGTCCTTCTCGCTATGTTGTCCGTCATTGGAAACAACTTCTTCACAAGACACATATTCCAGCAAAAACAATATTTCCAGTGACAGTGGTGTGGATCAGCTACAAAAGATGCCAAACATTCTCCCCACAACTCCTCAATGTCATACAACAAGCACAAGTGAGCCTTTGCTATCTCAGGTAAACAATTTCCCCTCAACACTGTTGCATGCCGGTGATGCTGCACATGCTCCTCAAAACTCTAATGAGAGAGGAATGAAAACCCGTCTCCCTGTGGGACTGAAATTATTTGTCAAATCTCCCCAGCTTCTCCGCAAGAGCTCTACTGTACCAGGGAAGCAGGAAAAAGACAGTATAAATGCAGCCTCCAAAAGTAATGTGAGTTCCAGTAAGTACAAGCAAACTGAGTCTGTGTGTGTAACCACCAAAGGTGCAATGGATGCGGAATTAAAGGACTCCAAGTCTGATACTGAAGTTAAAAATAATTGTGCTGTGGGACTTAGTATGGATACAGCATCCGCTCATTCACATGAAAACTGCAGCTTGGTGGTAGACAGAGAAGATGGATTAGAAAACAAATTAGTTAAGAGGTCTGTTTCTTCTGGCAACAAGTCACACTTGAAGCCAGCTCTGGGCATGAATGGAGCAAAAGCTCGTAGTCAGAGTTTCAGCATTCACACAGGGGAGAAGCCATCTGCCCCTGTGACAGAAGGTCCTGGGAAAGTACGGACTCAGATTATTACAAACACTTCTGACAGAGGGAATTCTCTAACAAGGCAGAACTCAGCCATGGAAGGGCTTCAAATCAAGGCTATTTCTGGGTCAGCAGTGACACCAGAGACTCTTTTATATACTACTAAACCCACAGAAAATTCTTATCCTAGACAAGGCTCTCTTGGAAATATGACCAGTTGCAATAGCCAGCATGGAAGCCCAAGCAAACTGCCCTTCAGATCATCTCAAAAAGTAGACCAGTTTCACCATGCTTCAAAATGTGATGGAAACAAACCCTCTTCTCAGAAAGATGCATGCAGTCTATCTGTGCAGAGTGAGAAAAGCACTGAAAGCTTTAAGCACGAAGCTCAAGGTAAAAAAAGTGTTCTGTCAGCAGAATTGGAGTTAGAAGCCTCAGCTGCTGTATCTTCCCAACAAATTTTGTCCTTCCAAAGCTTTGATGGAGTAAAGTGTCCTCATAAACTGGAAGCAACAAAGTCCCGAAGACAGCAAATGTCTTTAAAATTATCAGAAACCTCTGAGAAGGTTAATGATCTTTTGAGTTCACCATCTCTGCAGCCTACAATAGAGGAGAAAGTCATGTTATGCATTCAAGAAAATGTGCAAAAGGGTCAGGGACAAACCAAATCTCCCACTGTGGAGACTAAACAAAAGACTGGACCTTCTATAGCCAGTTGGTTTGGCTTCCGAAAGAGTAAGCTCCCAGCACTGAGTAGCAGGAAAACTGATGTTCCTAAAACTAAAGTGGAAAAAAAGGATGCAAAAGTTTCAGGATTTGGAATTAAGCAGGCAAAATTAGAGAGAAGAAAAGAAAAAAAGAAAACTGAACAACACTGTGAAATAGAAAATGAAATTAACAGGAAAACAGACAATGGTGACATTTTAGCCATGGAGAGCAAATTTATGAAGCCTTCCCAGGACCCTCCTGGTGAGATTGAGTGTGAACAAGTCAGAGGTTCCACCACAGCTGCCTACTCACCAAAAGACAGTTTTATGAGAGAGCTTTTAAACAGGTAAAACTCCAGAGCACAATTTGGGATGTGCTGATGTCCATGTAGCTTTACAGATGCCCAGATGCGAAGCTCAATGTATGTTCCTTTTGTGATAAGAATGCACAGTAGCAAACAGTAGGTGCACAGCTGGGACTTTAATCTCTACAGGAAAAAAAAAAAATTAACAATGAGATGATAATTTTGTTCATGTTACTTTGTTAACCAAACCATTGGTCTTTGAAATTAAAGATAGGCGAATTACATCCAAGCTGATAATTCAAATTATTCCAGAAATCAAGAATCTAGGCAGATGGTGTGTAAAGATAGAGGGTAATTAGGTACATGTTTTAATGTGTTCCATCTTCCTGTACTGTAACCAGAAAATACATATTTGGTAACCTGTCAGAATTAATTAAATTTCTAGCTATCACAACCTTTGGTCACAGAAGAACTTAGCAAGTGGTATATTGTGTTTTCACGTTTGCCCCACAACAGTCCCAAATATAATATAAATCATTATATGTGAAAGGCTAAATTGATATACTACCTGAAATTGCAAGTGACAGGTTTGATCAAGGCTAGTTAGAAACATTTATCACTCAAAGGTCTAGAGACAGAAAGACACAGAGAGGTTACTTTAAACATTAAAGGAATGGGAAAGTAGAGCGATTGAAGACGGGCAATGCAATTTATCAGAGGAATCACTCTCTACCTGCAGAGTTGATAAGAAAGCAGCTCAGCAGACAGAAAGTGGATCAAATAATGTTTCCTACAGGAGTGTGTCGAAGGGCAGCTCCCAGGGCTCCTCTCTTCATGGCAACTCTATCAGCTCTCAAGGAAACCACAAGAAAAACAGCAACACAAAAGCTGATATGGAAATGCAGAATCAGACCCTGGTAAGTGCTTCAGTACACAAAAACATTATTACCTTCTTTTTAACTTCCAGATGTGTTTCTTATTTCCATTGCAGGCAAACAGGATAATAACTGTTTATATATAAGATAGAAAGATTTTGTGTAGCTGGAGGATTGCGAATTAATACAGAAGTTGGCAGCTTGACTATAGGCCACATTATACAGAGAGTCATGAAGATCCTACTGCTTTTGCTGGCAATTCAATTCCAGTGAAGATACATGCACAATGATGCTATAATCATACTGTAGTAGAGTGAAATAATAGGACCATTATTTTTTAATTTTTTTTTCCCCTTTCCCTGAAAATTGCATGCCAATATTGAGCATTCCTCTGAACATTATAGAAGTCATTAAGCCAAAAGGTGCACAGCTGATGTGGAAAACACAAAGTATTTGTGTTTATATTTGGGAATATTTGTCACTCAAGAAGGAATGTTCAAAAGCAAAAACATACATTGGACCTGCATCTCTCTTTGTGCCATTAAAAATCTCCCTGTTACTGCCCTGCAGTTAGTTTTATTCTTCAATAAGGTACTAACTGTACCTGATCATTTAATACCCCAGAGAGGAGGAATGTTGCAATGTAGAAGAAAAATCATCTTATTTTCTGTTAGCTGTTAGATTCTGGTTCTGGACTAACTTTACTGCATTGAGAAGTGTTCACACAGACTCTAAGATTGTAACCTAAAGTCAGGCTGAAGGGGTGCCTTTCCTGGTGAAGCTTCTTTTAATTAACCTCAGAATTTAATGAGCAGTGTCTTGCCTTTAAAAAGCAAGGGCCTATCCTATGATGATTTAAAGTCCAGCACAAGGAGAACAGAGATGCTTTAGCCCTATAGCATTTTTTACCTCATTCCTGAGATAGCCATCCTGTCCATATTATCATGATGATTATTAGCCATAACCACAATTTTAACAGTCTGGAAACTTGTGCCAAATATAATGCTTACTGTGAAGCTGTTACTTTTGTTGTTTAGATAGAACTGAGTTACTGAAGTGCAGCATATACAAATATTTCATCTGAGGGAATCTGAAATACAAATTCTCTGGGAACATTGCAAAAAGCTTCATAATGGGAGCTGAAAAAGCTCAGCTTAGGGATGATGTTTAGGATGCTTGAAGTCAAGGCATTCCATACATGTTTCAAATTCAGGCAAATTTTTCTTTTTTTCTTTTTTTTTACTTTAATACAGATGTCTTTCCTGGAAACATCTGCAAGGTCATTTTTTAAAAACTTACAGGGAACATATGCAAAGTGAATGTGTTTGAAAACTTTCCTCCTGACTCCTCTGGTATCATCTCTTCTTTGAAAATGTAGATGTCTCCTGCATTATAAAACCACAAATTATAAGCATATCTAAGGCTGTCCTTGTAGTGTCACCGAAAGGAAAGAGAGAGAATGAAAGTCTGGAAATGTGCAATATGCAGGAAATTCAATCCAACTGATCTAGAACTTAGATAGCAAAGCAGAGCCCCTTATCAGAGCCACTCAGTTTAACTATGCCCCATTTAATATGGTCCTGACAGCTTAGGGTATATCTTCACTGTACAGAAGTACAAAAAACTCTACACATTGCTTCTACAATTTCTTTCTAACTTATTATTTTCTAATGCTGCAATAATTTGCTGTGCTTTTTGTCTGTCATTTTGTGAAGTCTTTCTAAATGCTGCAATAATAGTGTTTTAAGTATATCTTCGAGAAACACACTTCATTTTATGAGGGAACTACAAAGATTGTCCTTAATGTATGTAAATAATGGAGATATGCTAATTATACTATTTAGTTTTTAAGGACATGTTAGTCATGGTGAAAAGGCATTACTTCTGTTACACCATACACGCTTTTGTTAGCACAGAAACAGAGTATTTTTATATTGTTTTTGGAGATTAAGTTACATTTATATGTTTCACTTTTTTGAGTTTCATATTGTGTTTACTGTGGCACTTAATTCCTGAAAGAAATATCTAGTGCCAAAAGACTGAGGACATCTAGAATAATGAGATTTAAAATGTGCTTACGGTTATTAATGCTAACTTATGAAAGAGATATACCTTGAGATTCCTCAATATGTGATATTTCATCTTGTCCTCCAAACTTCTAAAAGAAAAACAATGCAAAGTCTTTAAATTCAAAGTTCATGAATTTTATTACTATCATTTCCAGTTATTCTTTGGTGTCTGCTTACTTTGAAGCAAATTGCAAAGGGCTGGGAGATAGCTGTGACTGAAAACAGTCACATGCAGTAGAGTGGCCTGTTGTGCATTTTTTTTCCTCATAAAAAGACAAAATTATAGCTTTTGGAGAAAACAGCATAAATCTTTTGAAAAGCCCTAAACCAGGAAGATTTCTTTTCTTTTCTGAACAATGCAAAGTGCACTCAGTCTTACGGTTCAGTGCAGAAGCTGCTGTATTTCCAAGCTGCTTATCAGATATATGTTGCTGCTTCAAATCCTGGCCAGAACAGTTTTTAACATTAATTTTCTAGCAAGTTTTTTTCCTTTAAAAGCTATTTAATTTTTGATGATTAAATCACTTTTCTTATGATGTGCCAGGTAAAGGCTTGAGGCACTGTTCTGCCATAACACATGCACCGATTACCTCTGATTTCTGTTCATGCAAAGAATGTTATTGCTGGGCTTCCACTGAATTTATGGAAAAAGCAATGTTCTACCAGTGGTGGCCTTGTGCATTCACCTTCAGAGGGATACACTTCCCGTTAGTGTTCATCAAAAAAGCACTTTGCTCTAAAGGCCAGCCAGCAGAAATACATAACACTATAGCCTACACCAAGGATATTCCACATTCTCCAGTATTTTTTCATGTCCTTGGCTGGAGCTTAAGGTGAGATACACTCATTTCTGTGCTGCGCTGCTTCATTTCATCTTTGTGATTTTATTACAGCCCCGTGTGATTTAGAACAGCCATGGGCTTCACTTTGTGAGGTGGAAGTGTTGCACCAAACCCGAGACACCAGGAGCTTTGTGTCACACTCCATGTGTGCAGTCTGTGTGTTTGGGGAGCACCCAGGGATCTATTGCAATATTGTCAAATGTCACAGCAGCACTTGGCCATGCACTCTGCCAATGTGAGAAACTGTTCCACCCGGAACTGGATGCCAAATGATCACTCACCTCCTCATTTTCCATAGCCTGAAGAGAGGCATTTTGGAAGAAAGAAAAGATGTGATCAAATCCCTAGGATTGAGAGATGACAAATGCACTTTTACAAATGTAGAGTGAATCTTTGGTGTGTTACTTAGGGTGGTCACAAGAGGTCAACAGGGCTACTTGTGTAACCCAGCAAGCAGGATTTGCACTGTGATTGAAGATGTGTCGTGCAAATGATGATAAATTCCAGTAGTTTCGATTTAAAAATGTGGTCTTGTTATTGTGAGTGTGCTGTGAGCAGTGTAAAACAGCAGAGAGTGATTAGCAAATAATTTAAGAACCCTGAGACATTGAAAGCAACTTTTTCTGTGGTGCTGCCTTCCCTGCTCTCGTCACCCTGGAATTATCTTTATTCCTGTTTGATTTATGTAGCATGGCAGGAAAATATGTCCTTGGATCTGAATTGTGGCCACTGATGGCACATGATGGAGGGGGCTTTCACTGTGTGCCAGGGAGATTCTCAGATTATCTGTCCACTTGGGAAATAGGACTGCAGAATAACGGGTGAAGATACATCTTTGTCTGAAAAAACTCAGAATATCTGAGGAATTTGAATAACACAAACTTGAATACCACATACAGGCTCTTAGACTGCACTGCATTCTTAAATTATTTTTTTTCACTCTGTCTAGCTAATAAATGTTTTTAAACAGAGGTGGAAATAAAAATGCCAAAGTTCAGTGTTTGCAGACTGAGCTAAAGAGATACCGTATGATATATTAGGTTTTTATTTTGAAGAAGCACATCTTCCAAGGTTATTTTTCACTGCTGCATATTGTGATTTTGAATGAAATTAAAGTTTTTATCATTGTATATCATTCACAGAAAAAGACAGGTTATAGATCCACTCTTAGCTGCCATGTAACTTTACTCTGATTTATTTCTGAACAATATTCTGTAGTTGTCATGAAACAACATAAACAGAGTCACAGATGTTCTTCACTTTTGTTGTTGCACTATGTACAGGCTAAAGTAGTCACAGAAAACCTGCAAGAAGAAGAGGAGGACACCATGACAAGGACTACATGTCAGAGTCATGTGATAGGTACAAAATTATATTTTACACTGCATTTTATTGCTGTCAGTTCTTGGGAAAAAGACATGTTTAATTTTCATTATTTTATTTGTTTGCCCCTTATGTCAGCTTTAGCCTTCATTTAGCTCCTGGATAGCCAGATTTCATCAAATGCATGAGATCAGTACATACCATTACCCTTGTGGTCAATGCAATGCTTGACTGGAGATCTCGGGATGTGGTTATGAAAGATCATTTCAGCCTCCAGGACTAGTAGGTTGCATAAGGGTTGTTGTGCATGACACATTCAGTGGGAGTGACACTGACATACTGTAACTCTGTCATTTGGCCTTGAATTAGTAAAATTCAGAATAAAATTTAAATAGCAGAATGATTACTGTGATAAACTAAACCACATGGAGTAGCAAACAGGTGTCTGTTCAGAAGACCTTAAAGCTGTTATTGAAAACAAAGTTGCCTTTGCTGTAGAAGGGTAGCACCATCCACCCTGCCTTGTGATTGGCATGTACTAATTTTTAATCTGAGTACATGTAAAAATATCTAATAGGCAATGGAGGACACACCAGAAGTCTGAGGTTTGTATTAGAGCAGTGTGTCAGTATAAGGAACTGACTGAACAAGAAAAGTCACCTTTAGCAAGTTCCCTTTGCAGATAGAGACTGCAGTAAATAATTTCATTAAAAAATTAAAATCTGATTCCATATTTTCTAGCAAGAATCTCTTTCATTTCACTAGTACTGCCAACCCAGCAAGTCCAAACAGAGGTATCATGTCAAAACACATTGGTTTTGGGGGCAAATAATTTAAATATTTGCATGCTTTATTGACTTGTACAGCTCTTTCAGTCCCAAATTCAGACAAATAAACTCTATCTGTGTTACCTGAAGGAAAGAATCCTAAACTCTTCCTTCTCCAAGAACTCAGCCATAACCTGGCTCCATGACAGCAACTGAATAACAAGATCTTTGTACAATGTGAGACTCTGAGGGCATTCTTTGTGTGGGTAGGCACTAGCCCTGCAAACAGAAATGCATGCCAATCATTCTGTGCATAAAGGACTCATTTTCTGGTACCAGATATTTTTTTTCTCATTGGGTCCTGTAATATATTGTGCTGGTGGCTTTTGAGAGTATTAATATTTTGTTCCTACCACAGGCACTAAATCTGAGTCTCTGACAGGACATAGTGGTTATGGAGCAGGTGGTCAGATGCTTTTAAAATTCCTTGATAGAGGTTCTGGCATTTTTCTGTTACAAAGTTTTCATAGAAAGATACTGATTTTTTTTTCCTGCTGAAACTCTGTGCAGCCACAGTTTCTCTCACTAACTTGTTCCATGGCATCACCGCCCTTATAGTAAAGAATTTCTTACTAATTCCTAAATCTACTCTCCGTCATCTTAAGGCCAATCCTCCTTGTTTTAAGAAAACAAAGTTCACTGTGGGGTTTTAGTTGTATTTTAATGCATTTATTCTACTGGGTTTGATCAAAACAGACTTAGAGACGAATGTATGGAAGACGTAGAAAGGCTATGATTAAGCAGGGAATATGGTTTTTATACAGCAGGAAAAACACATGTTGCTGTCATTGTCACTAAAAGAACTAAACTGACATCAGTCCTGCCCAGTTAACTAATAAACAAGATACTAATGACAGTCTTCTAGGTAGGTGTCATGGGAGACAATTCTGGTTCATCACGTTCTAATAGTGAAATATTGCTAGGTGCATTAATCAAAAAACATGCAAAATACCAGTTACTAGGTTTTTAATTGTCAGTTGCTGATCTAAACCAATTTAAGTATTTTGCTGGCTCTTCAGATTTGCTCAGTTGAAAGAAAGCAACAATGCCCAGTTATATACAATTTTCCTCCTCATATATGCCAGGAACACATGATCATTTCCATGTGAAGCAGTCATTTATATTGTGGTATACTGTTCTTCAAAATATATTTAAAACCATTTTGAAAGTTTTAAAAAATATGTTATGCCCTGGATGCCTTTGCTGTAGTGTCAGTGAGGAAGCCAAACGTGGCCCTGGCAGCACAGATGCTACCAGTGCTCCCACCTCCACAGACAGCAGACCTAAGGATCCATGAGTGTCCCTTTGAGGTCCAGCCATCTTCAGAGCTCTTTCCTCAAGCCCTTTGCAATAAAGTAGTCGTGTTTTGAAAGAGGGATGAAGTGGAAAATGCTAAAGTACCTAGTAAGAGGAAGGACGTGATAAAAAGGTTGACTTCCCCTTCATGTCATGACAAGAGTTCCCAGCTCAGAGAGGTACAGCAAGGCCTTCAAGTATTCCTATAAATAAAATTCCTTTATTGAATGCACAGATGATGTGTCGAGCTCCTGACAGTATTGTTCCCATGTAAATATAAAAAAAAGGTGCCTTCATTTTACAAAGAAAAAGAATTCTGTTCCCCTCAAGGGAGGGACTAGAAGTGTCATTATTTGTCTTGAATTTCCCCATTGTCACAATGGCCCAAAAACTTACAAGGCAGATGACACCTTTACATGCAGAATGTAATAATTGGACATCTTGAAAGGAACAAAGCATTTGTTAAAAAGTTCAATGTTTCATATTTCAAGTACTGTTTCAAATTAGCAGCTGCTTCTGCAAAAGTGTGATTGTATTAATTATAATGCATTAAGAATTTTCATTGATAAACAGCTTCAAGGGAGAAGTCAAAAATCCATGGCACAAGCAAACAATTGCTAATTACTGAAGAACTCTTTCTTGCAGACAGCTTCTCATGGGAATATTAGGGTATGCAGCAACAGTATTTTTGGGTATACACAAATTACCAGGCTGTTTTCTTTTTGGGAATATATCTGTAATGAAAGGGAAATTTAGTCATAATTAATCATATCATTCTTCAGTGTTGGTATGAACCTCTGCTGAGGCTGAAGGGAAAGACTGAATGTGCCATTTTCTCAGTGATTTATCAAACCCCAGCTTGAAAGTTGCATGATGATAAATTTTCTGGGTCCAGTTTCCTTTTCTCATTGTTACCGGAAATGGGTGGCAAATTTGCTAGTGGAGCAAGTCAGCATGGAATAAGCTTTTTGCTAATGATATACTCAAGCTTCACACAAAACACAGCCTCAGCATAAATAGGCTGATGAGAAGTGTCTGAGAAAGTTTCAAGTCTATTCAATTTATTCTCAGGTTTCAATACAAAGAAAGAGGGTTTCTTTTTTTGTCACAGATAATTCTATGTGTGAATATGTTTATTTTCCATAGTGGATTTCCAGCAGTCATTTCATCCTTAGCAACATAAGTGAATCAAACAAACACTTCTGGTCTAAAGCACTGAAATTCAGGGAGTACATGAAAGTATTGGCTGTTCATCTAAATAAATTGTTTTATTGAACTGAAAGCTTATGATTTCAAATGTTATATTTAACGTGTCACTGATGGAGCTAAAAGGCCAGATTCATTGTTTAGTAAAAGCCTGTTGAGTTTTGACAACAGGGGCATCACTGCAGGTAGATTTTGTCATCAAAATAACATCACTGGTAAAAATAAAATAGATTTTAACAATCTGAATAGACCTGGGTTGTCTAGAGAGCAAATATTTGATAACAGGAGAATTGGTAGTAGCAATCCAAAATGCATCTAGGTGTCATTGGTACTGCCTGCTCCACTGGAAACACAAGGTACTTCCTACTGAAGGTTTGTGGGGAGTTAAATCCCTGAGGCAGGCTGGGGTTAGAATCCACAGTAGAAAGATTCATAATTCCTGGCAAGAAATTACCTAACTGTGCATTGACCCCTGTTGTTTGTTTGCAGAATTTCAAGTGAAATTCAGAGCTGGACAAAGATTATGAAGATAAATGTAGCTAGGATTTTTGAAACTTTGAAGAAAGACTTGGAGCTAATTTTTGTCAAATTTTCATTGGAGGAGGTCCAGCTCAGTTGTTCTGGATTCATCCAGTGTTAAATGGGAACCTTGTAGATAATACAGAGCAAATGCCTTCAGAGACTTAAAAGGGTTTTGAAAAGTCTCTAGCTGGGTAGAGGGCTGGGCTTCCACACAATCAAAGCAACATTAAAAGTGCACTGTAGACTTCACAGCTTTGTGCCAGAACAAAAACACACACTGAGGTCAAGGGATTCTTTTGTAGCTCTGCAGTAGCCCAGTGCTCAATTCCATTAAAGTTTGTGATAATCATCTGCCTTATAGCAGGCTTTATCATCGTTTTTTCTGCTTTCCAAGAACAACCTTTCAGAAGGATTTTGCAGCATAATTTAAAGGCAATCTGGTCAGAAAAAGGAAGAAACTTTTCTTTTGAAGAAACTTTTTGGAGATTTGTCTTCTTTAGAGAGCATTTGGTTGAATCCCTTAGATGCTTCATGTTCTAGAGAGGAAGTGTAATGGGTATTTTATATGTTGCATTTTGTTTTAAAATCCCCTCCTTTAAGGTTTGTATGTTGCAAAGTGATCAAACTCCATTTTCAGTAGAAACCAGGAAAGTCCCTCGCAGCAAGTTTTATAGCTAATTTGCTAGCTCCTTGATAGCAATTTTACAGATCTACTGATAGCAAAGGTAGAACATGTAACGTTGCAGATAGAAGTGGGTTTGACTTAAAATGAATTACATTACAGCATTACAATTGTTTGTATTGACATACCAAATACTAAAGAGGGTAACCTTGGCTGTTGTATTCTGATTTTGTTTTATTCAGCAGCCATACTATGCCATACTATGAAATTATATATATGATAATAAGAAAACACATTTAATGAGCAGACTTTTCTATGAGAAGGACCTGCATTCTTTCTAGTGCTCCAGATAAACTTGTTTCTGGCTCCTCTTTTCTTCCTGGTTCTTATGTATGTTTTTCCCACAAATATATCCATTTTCTTGTCTCAGCTTTCTCCTCTTGTTTGTTCACCTCCATCATTTGAAACTGGTGGTCACTCTACTGCCTGTGTGGTACCCCAGTACTGCTCATTGTCTGACTCCCCACAAATCCAGACTACCATTCAGAGCCTGCCTTTCTGTATCCATACCAATAACCATTTCTAACCAACAGATCCTTGCTTCAGTGCAATCTGCCTTTTTTTTTCTCTTGGTTTCTTCCTGAAATCTAGATCTGATGAACACTGGAACTGAGAAAGTACATTTCAAATTTCATTTCTGAAGTGCCATTTAATGTACATACTCATAGTGCTTACTTATATAAATTATCCAATGTCTTATTCCAAAGCTCTATGAAAACAATAGCAGTCACTCTGCTTTAATAAGCTTGTACCAGGTTTCCAATGAGAGGAAAAAAAGTACTGGACACCTCCTCTGCCAAGCCAAACACCTGGTTTTGTCCACCATTATGCAAACTACTTAAGCTTTGGGTGTGTTTACTGGGGTACTAAGTAAACAGCTATTAAATTCATATTTTCTCATTCTTGGGGAATTGAAATAGATGTGAAGGAAACAAGCCTGATTAATATGGTAAATACATTAAATTTGACATGCATCATCCTAAAGCATGTCCATTAAGTCTGATGTATTTGAGCAAACACATTTACATTAAGGAACCCTCCAAACCTGGAGACAGGTTATGTGAGGTCTGTGGTGGATTACTGAGATAAATGTAACTGGATAAATGAGAGAGGAAAGATGGTGAGCAAACTGATCTGTATTATAGCCTGTGCATTCAGTAAGGAGAGGCAATTCATATCCCTGTGGAGAGGCAAAGGGATAAGCCACAAGTTGCTTAGATGCCCAGCAAATCATTGGGTGCCTCCAATGCATGTAATGAAGAACAACATTCAACAGATAGAGTCCTCTGACCTCGAAAGAAGTCCTCTCTTGTCATTGTCTTGCCTGAAAAAACAATTTATCACTGTCAGCATTAATTCCTTTCATCAGGCCATTGATAGAAGTTGAGAAGAACCATTTAGCAATCATCTTATCACTGATATGGCAGTTGAATCATTCATTTACACATTTTCAGATAAAGGAAAATTGTTTGCTTTATCTTCCCCATCACAACACCACAGCAAAGCTGTGGAATGCCTAGAAGTCTCTATACGTGAGGTTGCTGTCTATAAAAGTCATCAAGCAAAACCAGTTATCACTGAATCCATTTCCAGCCTGGGTCTGTTCCTATTTCACATCTGCAAAATGTTCCCTTTGATACAAGTTGTGATAGGGTATTAGATTTTTCATGAACCCCCTATATGAGCAATGGTACAAGTATGCATGGATTTATTTGCACATCGTAACAAAGCTGTTTTCCCAAGCCCTGTGTGCACGTGGAAGCTGAAAGGTAGGTGTTAGATCTGTAGGTCCTGGCTGTATTGCTTAACAAGTGTGCTAGAGCCTTGAAATGGGGGTTGTGTAGCAGGCATCTTAAAAACCTGCTCACTTGTATCTAACCAGCTTCCAGCTTGGCAGTTAATCCAAAGGGCTGGGTTCCCAACTGCTAGAACAATGATGAATTAATAAATAGTAAAATAAACTGCTTGCCCTGAGCAATGCTGGGATCCAAACCTTTTCATTAAAAAAAAAAAAATTGATACAAACCAAAAAAGCCTCAAAATCTAGAGCCAAAAGTGTCCTGGAAGATGTGAGAGACCATCACAATATTATCTACCATGTTCTAACTATACAGACAAGAGGCATATGTGAATGTGAGCGAACTGAGCTCAACTGGGTATAAAGCAGTTTCATTCATACTTTTACTTACCAAAATATCTCAGTCAGTCCCTCTAAATTTATGCCATTTGCTGCCTCCTTGTAATTTCCCCAAAGCATTTACATTTCCATGCAATTATCAAGCACTATTCTTCCCCTTTTGTATTCCAAAATCTTCATTTTCTGATCCTTCAACACCATTGAAATGACCTGTGGCTGTTGTTTGCTTGGTTTTCTGACCCAGAGCAGCTAAAATGAGTCATCACTGGTGGGAAGTCTGGGTTAATAACTAGTGGGCATTGCAAGAACAGCTGACTGTCCTGCATGTAGAAACATCCCCCTAGGTTGGAAGTCCTGCTCAGGGACCTCATCAGTCAAGTTTTTTAAATCTTCAAGGATATTTTTCTACATCTGTCTCTGACCATTTCTTTGGGAGACTTTACACAACATTTAGCAGTCCTCTGTTGTTGTGCTGCAATATTTGTCTTGCTGAAGATTTGGTGTGGTCCTGCTGTTGAGTGGCCTTGCAGGGCAGTGTGCAACAGCCTTAATTACCATGCTAGGCCTTGCTCATCAGAAATACACTGGTGCATAAAGCTGACTAAATGTCCTTTCCTTCTACTGAGTTGCTCTGCATATTCTCAGTGGAATTTCATTAAAATAAATGACTGGGGGTTTTGCATGGTTTTTATATGAGTGAGAAGGTAAACAAGCTACTCTGCAGGATGGAAGAGCTGAGAGAGGAATGGCATTGTGTGGGTTTGAACCACTAGAAATGGGATGAATAGTGTCAGCTGTGCTGTGTTCTTGTTTGGCATTTGGGCATTGCTGCAGGGATTGATTTTAAAATAATGGTCTGGAGGAGCCTATGATAACAGTGAAACTTTCTGTGCATTTTTCTAGTTGATACTTGTATTCTGTGAAGATGATGGAGAACCTTGCCAATGTGAATAATAAGAAACTAACATCCATTAATGTCTTCGAATTTATGTCATTTTACCTTCTTCACAGTCTGGCAAAGACAAATCATTTCTTTGTACTTTAAAGATAGTACACATAGCATTCGTCTAATTGCCAGTTCTTCTACAGCTCTGCTGCAGTCTTACTGTCTAGCTTGTCTTCCCTCTGTGGAGAGAATTAATATTTTTGATCAACACTTCCTTATTAGCCACAGTGATTTGCTGTTAAGTTCCTTCTTTTACCCTACATTTATTCACCCAGAAATACCAAATTTTATCACTAGAAGACGAAGTGTGTCTCTTTATGCATTATATGTAGGATACAGTCTAATTATTATTCAAGATACTGAGAATCTGCTGGTCTCATTCAGGCTTAAAATGTCAATTAAACAGGATAGCCAAGTTATTTGAAGTTAATGCTGCTGTGTTGATTTACAGTTCTTTACAGTCTAGCCCAATCTATATTAATTTTTATCACTCAAATCAGCACTGTGCCTGATTATCCTGCCTCTCACAGGATAGTACACGCTGGTATTCTCTATAGCAGTGTGAGTCCTTCTATTTGAAACTTTTCTACTTTACATGTTTTTTGCTCCTGGCAAGGGCCATCTGTGGATGTGTGTATGAAGCTTCAGTCATGCATTTCCCATTAATTCATATACCTGAAGTGCAACTGAGCAAACTGAAAAGCATTTCGAGTGAGGATGTGTTGGGCTATTTTAAACATGTGTTTCATCTGTGCTCACAGGGATTTTGTGCTCCTTTCCTACAATGAAATCTAGTAGAACTTTATGAAAAATACATTTTTACCTGAATTATAAATTAAGCTTGAGCTGTATTGGCATATGCATTTCCAGATTCTCGTTCTGAGGATAGGATGCCTGTTCCTAATTTTGTTGCTGTTTTTAATTGAGTTTGAGCTTTGATGCATGTCTTCAGTCTGACACCTGAATT